>NC_090450.1:922820938-923435711 GCF_031143425.1 Pleurodeles waltl | reverse complement strand
TAGAGATGTTGTGATGGGTCATGCCAGCCATGAGGGTTAGTAGACCACCTATGAGTGCCATCAGCTCAGCTTGGGATATTTGGATGGGCTGGGGAGTAGACCATCTGTCTGAGCACCAGCATATCGACTAGAGATGGTTTGATGGGTTGCATCTGCCAGCAGGGGGAATAGACCATCTGTCTGAACACCATCAGCTCAACTGGAGATGTTGTTATGGGCCATGTCTGCCAGCAAGGGTGGGGGTGGGAGTAGATCATCTGTCTGAGCTCCTTCAGCTCAGCAAAAGATGTTGTGATGGGATGTGTCTGCCACCAGAGGAGTAGACCATATGTCTGAGCGGATTCAGCTCAGCTAGAGATGTTGTGATGGGTCGTGTCTGCCAGCATAGGGAGTAGACTATCAGTCTGAAAGCTATTAGCTTGGCTAGAGATTTGATGGGCTGGGTCTGCCAGCAAGGGGGGGGGGTATACCATCTGTGTGAAAGCCATCAGCTCGGGTAGGCGTGTAGTGATTGGGAGATGTCATTGAGTCTCCAGAGTTTGACAGTGTCCTCTATTACTCCGTCCTTTGGCAGTGTCACTTTAGCGCTGCTAAGTGAAAATTATTGCAATGGCAATACAAGAAATGGGCTGTATGAATGACAATTGCAGGAAGCTTCCCATAGCTTTGCATGCTAAATGAGCATGTCTATTGCTATACTAGCATGAGGACACATCCATTGGGTGTAAACATGGAGTAATGATCCACTTCATGCACACGATTCTTCACCTTAATTACTTAACACGACAGGTGAAGCGGCACCAGTTCACCCCTTAATCAGCCTTCTACATTAAGGAACCTCTGGACTCTGTGGTCAGAAGTGATGCGTTGCAGCAGGCATGAATTTCCCAATGCAGAGTAGGGCCTCAAAAAAACAGTGAGTTTTCCCATAAGCAGCGTTATCTCAACCGGACTAAAGACATCTGAAGGGCAGTGTGGTGTTTGGTGTGTAGAATGTGTGTGTTTACATACCTGGGATTGAACTGAGTGTGTAAATAAACAGAAACCATTCACTGAGGTCCAGCTATTTGTTTAACCTTCACTTGGCACTTTTGTCTCCTTCAGCCAGGAACCAGAAAGAGGGACCAGCCTATGGGAAAATGTTATCATGATGCATGAAGCAGGATAGAAAAAGCGCAACATGTGCCGGAAATATACCTCTTGGCACAGACTGTTGTCCCAGTTACCTGTGTCATCTGCCAATTGTGGGTGTTACAAGAGTGAGAGTGTGTGTTGCTCAGTAGTTCTCTTTTACTATATTGCAGTCCATAGAGCAAAGCACCACCTTCCCAAACACCCTGATATGAGGAGAGCTCGTGTAATGCTAGCTGTAGTTGGAGGTTGCCCTACAGTAGAGATTGAAGGACTTGGTTTGGTTACATTCTCCAGAAAGAAGGATACTGTAGAGAGGAGGCTGTATGTGGACAGTGGGTCACAAGCTATGTATGTGGTCCTCACTTTCATCATGGTGGACCTCCATGTGGGAGGGAATGCCCCTTGGCATGCATCCTTTTTAGTTAGATGGTGGGTCATGTGCTCTGTAATTGTGGCTTCCGTACCATTTCATACCACAGGAGTTTCCACCTTGTAGCTCTCCCCCACACCCGTATATGTTTACAAAATAAAGTTGGTTTGTGAACTTCCAAACCATGAAGACCTATGGGAAATTGTATCTTGCAAACTTTCTCCATACTCTGGGTTGTGGAGATGATGGGTCACATTCTCTCTAGTTGTAGCTTCCATACCGCAGAGTCCTATGGGGGTTTGTATCTTGCAACCTTTTCCCATACCCCGGTAAACGCAGACAGTGGGTCACATGCTCTGTAATTGTAGCTTGCACACCATTGACTCCCATAGGAGTTTGCATATTGCATGTTTCCATCACACCTGTTTAAGTGTTAAAAACGTGGTCATGAACTCTGCAATTGCAGGTTTCCTGGGGATGTTGTAGCTTTCAACCTTGCCCTATATATATGTGTATGTAAAAGGCGAGTCATGTGTACTGTAGTGGGTTCGCCTACAGGGAAGTCCGTGGCAAGTCTTGCTTAGAGTAACAGAAGGTCCACAGTTATGAAGATCTAGAAAGTCACCAGCTTTATTCTCAAAACCTATGAACCAGAGAAGTGAAACCTGAAGCAAATGGATCAGAGATCGAGACAAATGAAATCCTAATGGATAAATAAATACAGTCAGGAATCTGACAGAATACTCTAAGAACTCGGGGTACTACTGCTGGTTTGAAGCAGAAAGCACGGTATCTGTTCGATGATGTAAAGGAGAATTCAGGGGCACTGCAGAGAAAAGATATATTATAATCACTCTCATTTTAGGCAACCTAGATTGACGCCTCCTTTCTCACTGCTGGTTGTCAACAGGAGTGATGATGGAAATTTACCCCTAACAGGTCTCCCCAAATGAAGACTGGCGCCACCCAAGGGGGTTCTGAATCTGCCAGCTACAAACAGCTGCAGAGATCACCTGCCACAGTCTTACATGACCTCCACGGTCTACCTCTGAAATTCAAAATGCCGATTTTATCATCTTGCTACTACAGCATACAAAGCTCCTCCTTTAAAGCGCTTTCGGGTACTTGCCATGGAAGAGCAGGACTTCTGCAGGCAAAAAACTCCCAGAAGCACATAAAGGACTAAGACAGGAAACTGCAAAGTTCTTATAACGAAAAGGACACGAAGAACCTAGCTCTGGAGCGGTGCCTAACTCCCTACCAATCAGGACGCGGCGTGCTCCTACTCTGAACACATTCAAGAATAGGCTCAAAACCTCCCTAAGAAAGAAGGTTCATTGCATTGAAACACATAGCAAGACGATCCCCGTTACGCAAAGGCCCTGCATGAAATTCCAAGAGCAGGACCATCCACAATACTGTTATTTTGCTTTGCCTTAAGCAACGTCCTTGGCCAACGAATTTCCACCACTGCATGAGGGCTTGACTGTAAGCTAACAATGTCTCCTATGTCATTTTAACACTGTTAAACACTGTTAGAAGTCAAAACACATGTACGGATCTTCAACGCCCTGAAGGCCTGGTCTGCAATCTACAACACTATGTAAATAAATGTCTAAATATACTTAAGTTGGAGACCATTTTATCAATTTCAAAATGTCCTAAGGTAAGCAATGAGTTTCTGGATCAGGTAAATAGGGCGTAATCTTAATTTCAGGGAGGAAAACGCAAAACTGGCAGATGTAAATTCTTGAATTTATCATAAACATTTGTAATTACTCTGGACAGAAAATCATTCAATTATTTTTTGCTGTCACTGCAGTCAGTTTTGGCATTGACCAAAATGGCACAGCTGAGCCAGAACTGGTAGGCCGTGCCCTCTGTGAAAAGGAGCACAAGTCCTAAATCGAAGGAGAAGACCGAGACTGGGTCTCGTACTCAATGTGGTTTAGGGGCTCAAGTAGCATTGATGAGGCCAAACTGGCTCGAAACATGTCTCTCATTAATTGTGTTCTCATTCATTCAAAATGTGGCCTAACAGTTCAGGCTGGACTGTCTCATTTTTTTTTGGGGGAGGGGGGGGGGGGGGCAAAATAATTTGCATATGGTTGGTCAGAATCTATATGGCACTAAAAATTTAAAAAGTGATGGATTTAATGTGCCTAAAGTGATCACCATGGTTTAGACTGATCCAAGTATTTCCAAACATCTCTTTTGCACTAGGTGAGTTGCAATGCTAGACAAGAGTGTGCCCAAAATTGTGTCTTGTACTCTGTCCAAGAGAATCTCAGGCTGTATCTCACAAATGAGACCCAACAAAGCTGCAAAGAGATGAGGTACTTTGAGTCCCCATTCAGAGAAGACGTGATTTTACACTCAGGGTTACTTTCCCATTTTGGGACTTGGACAAGAAAGTCTTGCATATAACTTAGTCACTTTCTGTGTCGATAGAAACAAACTAAACCCTTATTTAATGGCATGTTCTAGAGTAATAACCCATGGTTCAGTCCAGATTCCACCACATCCATTTAAATCGTTATCTTTTTCATATTAAGCATTCCATGCAAAACCAGCATCTTGATGACTGTATACTATTTAGAGAAGCTCAACGTCATAGATAACTCAACTGTAGGGTGGCCTAGTTCGGTCCTTCTTAGGTGATACCACCAACAAAAGGAACTGAACCACAGCAGTACTTTATTGACAGACCCTCTGCATAAATATTTGTCACAGACGCACAACCAAACCCCCTTCAAGTCACCAAGGAGAGGGGGAGCAAACACCTATCCAGTTGCAAGGTTACAGGATGTGGACAAGATTCCTGAGCAACTATTTCTCAGAGGAAAAGGGAACTGACGATTAATATCAGAGGCAAACTGTGTAATTATTTAGGCTACATCTCTAGCAGACTTTGCAGAACACACCGGTTATCAACACTATGGGCAAAAACAGAGGCAGCAGTCCGCATGATCTCCCAGATGACGCAGACAAGGCATTTAGTGCAGGTCCAAGAGGGCTGGGAACCATGCCGGACTTTCAGGAAATTCACCAGATGAATTTATAAAAGATATCTAACCAAAATGGGAATCATTAACAGTCACTGTTTTCCGAAAATATGGTATGACTTCAGCCCAAATGGACCAAGATTGAACACCAGTGGTTTTTAGAAGACAAGCCGAGTTCTAATAAATTAGTTAATTAATAGTCTGGAAAAAAAATAGTGCAGTTTTAAAAAGCACACTCTATAGTAGTCTTGCGCACTGAAGAGAACTACTTTATGTGTGGATCTCAGCACAGACGGAAGAGAAGAATGTCACCACTCGCAATGAAGTCAGCCATGGCTGAAGTGACCGGATTCATTGGCACTTGTTATGGAAGGTGGCCTAAAAATAAGAATGACACAACAGCAGACCAGTAGATGAAGACGGCTGGTTGAACAAAATACATTTTAAATATAAATACGTATATATATATGTTATATATACACGCACACGCATGTATTTACACAGAGGCAGTCACTGCTATGTATAGTTAGGGCCAGGTTTCCACAGGAATGTTTTTTTGGTTTACTAATAACTTTGGCACCCTTTGACAAATCTTCACAAAACTTTCCAATAAAAAGATTATCTACCTCTGCTCCTTCCTGACATTTTTTGGGTTGATCAGTCAAGTGAAGGATGAGAAAAAGGGGTGGTCCCGAAATGCATTTTCTCCATGCAACTTCCCATTGGAAATTTACACAACCTTACAGCCTAAACATCTGAACAGAATTAAACCAGATTTGGCAGAAAGCTAGAACTCGATCTATTTCAGTTGTTTTTGAGAAATTTGGGTTTAAAATGTATAGATATCTAGAGATGCAGTAATTCAGAGGTTCTAACGCATTTCTGCACAGGGCAAAACATGATTTGAATGACCAGCCCCACAGGGGGTCCTGAGGGACCGGCTGATGTGACTGGCTTGCTGCAGCAGAGAAAAATGTTACGGCCACCCTTACCAGACTCGTGGACTCTGTCCTCGAGTCCTGAAAAATAAAAACGATATAAGGGGGTAGGGTAGGGATACCTAAACCTTGTGGGGGGAGGGTGGTTCTGGAGGATTCCAGGGTGGTTGAGGTCAAAATATGAAAGAGTCCTTGGGACCCCCGTCCACAAGAAAAGAATATGCTACCAAACATAGCCTTCACCCTGTATACAGTCCTTGGCGGAGAGGCCACTCTCTCACCAAACCGCCCTGCCGAAGATTGGTCATGGCTTTGGATTGGTAGTCTTCAGGGTGTTGGGTGCTGGGCCCGGCAGGAGGGGCTCGGCAACTCGCAGGAGTTGGATGCAGGGCCGTGCCGCAGAATTGAAAAGAGACACCAATGTTTTGTGGATTATAATTATTATGGTAGGCTCGAATGGGTGTTCAGTTTATTGCACCAGTAAACTTTAAAGTTCTATTTCACAAAGAGGACTAAACTTTACCCTGTAACGTATTCTTGTTAGCCTTTCGGGCAGTAATGGTTCTATCCTGGATATAATTTTATGCAATGGATATTTGTCCAGCACTAAAACCCACTTAGCAAATCCAAGGACTAGGTGTGGAAGTGACTATTTTTGCCAATTCAGAGATGAGACAAACCTGGAACACAATGAAGTGGATAGGTAAGGTTACCAGAGGACGTCATTACATTAGGACAGGATCTTCCAGTCCTGGGCTTTTATTTCCAACCTAATGCTATCTGGGAGTTGTAGCTTTTATTTACAGGAAGCTGCACTTAAAAGGTTTTTTGTTTCTAAATAAAGGGATAAATAATTATATCTGAAAGTATGTGTTGTAGCCTCTTTCTATCTTATGCATTCTCCCCACTAGCTTAATGTTCCCTCCTGCTCAGCCAGCGAGTGAGGTCATTGTATGGTTGTAATGTTGGCAGTGTTTGTGCTTGGATGAGTGGACAGTTGGAGTGAGAAGGGCTGAGCGGCAGGATGCTGCTCCTGGTGGGGCTTTATCTGTAACCTACATCTAAGCCAATAAACCTACTTCTTTTATAACCTACCAGCATCCATCATTGATTACAACACTGGTGATGATTTAAGGAAGAACCAGCACGTGAAAAAAAAAGAAATTGAACCTACAGAAAATCTAAGGCGGAACCAGATTAGAGGAAAACTAAGAGAAGAGAGATTGAAAATCTGAGAGAAAAATATGAAGCAAAAGAATCTGAAAATTGAAGTGAAGAACACCACCCTGGGAGCCCCACCAGTGTCCTTCCTACCAGACAGCCTGTACTGTTCCATTAAATGTATTGCAGCAGTGCTGAGAAGTGCAGGTACTCTCCCTTTGAAATTAAAGCAGTGCAGGTACTCAGCACTGGAGAGTACCTGCCCATTTAAAGCACTGACTTAAGGCACACATTTCCAGTGAGGGACCCTGTGAGCCTTCAACCTATCATTCCCTATGACCCCCATCTACCTTTCTAGTCAGTTTCCTATGTGCTTGTGTTGACAAACCAGCATGCCCTGCCACCCTTCTCAATCCGCCAAAGAGCACTTCAGCACATGAACATTAGTGTGTTGCTCTTAACACGGCGTCACCCGGTTCCTCGGAGAGCCTAGTATCCCATCCTCTGGTCAAGTGTTCCCTTTATAGCAGCAGAGAAGCATTAGAAAGCCCTACAGGACCGAGCAGGTGTAGGGAATTTTGGTGCTCTAAGCAATGTGAGACTTTAAGCCACCTCTCCCTTGACAAGAGCCAACCTTGCTGGTTGTAAGGGTGTCTAATCTCTGCTGGTGGCAGATAGGCAGCAGAGGGTCGGCTAGCACTGCCTTGCCCTACAGTTCATCCCTGTGTGCACAGAGGGTGTGAATACACCAAAACTAGGAGCAACGGGAAGCTGAGAAGTGCTTGAAGCTACCCTCAGTGACATCTAAGAAGCAGGACAGCTGCGCATATAATGGCCTCCCGGGCCCCCAGCAGGTGATCGGTTGCTGAAGGCTGCTACTCAGCAGCTGCTGCTGCTATGCCCACTTCTGGGCAGAGAAGAAACCTCTGGGAGGACATAAATGGAGCCCACTCGTCTTTGGACACAGCAGCTTTTAAGAAAGCGTCCATCGCCAAGCACGTGCCCGCCTCAGTGCTGCACGGGGGGCCTCGGTGTGCCATGAGTAGTATCTCATAGGGATGCATCATAAGGCACTCCTTCCGGTGACATCTCCGGTGCTATTGTAAGGTTCTTAGAAACACCTCTCACGTGAATATACCCAGTGGAGATGCGCACTGCCAGTACGCCATCCTGCGAGACCTCGTGGGAGAAGGCTGGGAGGTAATGACTGTACCTCGCATGCACACTGGAAGCATGGAAGTGTTGTGGCAGGCCTCCAAAGTCGCCTTCACTTACACGTACCTGTGCTCGAGGTTTTTTTTGTTTTTTGTTTTTTACAAAAATGTATTTGAGATATCAGACTCGGCTATTACATTCTAAGGAGTTTGACAGCAGTACGAGTCAGGGTTAGTAAATAATATTTTTTCATGACTTCATGAAACACATTTAAATAAGTCTTCTAAAGGGAGAACTCCCCACACTGGTAAATACTTGTAATTTCCGGGTACATTCATGAAACAGACACATTTGACTGGCGAAGGATGCATTGGTGCACAAACGCCAACTACACAACAAGCCTCAAGTTTAAGCATAGTTCGCCCTGGTGAAATGAGTAACATTCTTAAGATTACTTAATCAAAGGTGTGTCCCTTTACAGACCAGGGGGGCCAGATCCAAGCTGCTTTTTCATGATAAGTGATGGCTGTGTAAATGATTTCCAATCACGTTAAATTCAGGTAAATTGGTGTTAAACGGGTTTGATACATATTTGCTATGCATCCCACCCTTGCGTATACCACTAGGACATCCCTACTTTATTGGGTGTCGGTGTACTTAGCTCTGCCTGGTAAAACACCACAAAATTGTTAGCGCGTGTCTTAAAAGGTCCATAAAGAATAATTTATGGTCACTGAAATTCAGATCAAGACTCCCAGAGGAGAAAGTGGCTTAGGGATGGTGCTTGGTATGGGGAGGAAAGATGGTGGCAGACCCAAGGATGGAGATGAACAGTAGGCCTATATTAGCAGCATCTTCGAGAGTGGTACCCACATCCTCAGTGACCAGGCAAAATGACTTGAAAAGAGGAGTCAGTTGTTTAATAGGAGATCATCTTCCTGCATAGCCTCCAAGTGCATGAACAAACTATTTTTACAAACATTTTGAAGATCAACTGCACAGCACTAAAAAATATTAACTTTTAACCCAAATAGGTGTGTGTACTTTTAGTAAGTGTCGTTGTTGCATGTTATATAATGTTTTAATGCATTCCTTTTTTATTGTCCAGGAGGTAACCTCCAACAGTTGAACCTATCTGAAGGTGCAATGAGTTGTTACATTACATAGAGAACAAATAAATGTAGCATATCAAAGTTGCTGGAGGCCAAAAAGCTAGATCCAAATAGTACCAACCAAATACCTAGAATAGGTCATCTCCTGCCACAGTAAGATGCATTTATCCATAGATGGAACTTTATTACAAACTTCCACCTATCGATGCAAACTTTGCAAAGTTCCAGAAATGAGTCAAACACACATCTTTATCCACTACATCACAAACATCGTGCCTTCCACACCATCAATCACCACCTCCAACATCTCTCAACACCACGCTATGTGCCACAGCTGCCACCATATCACAGCATACCTCAGTATATGTGTAATCATAAGCATATACTCAGAAAGGGAGTGTGAGCAGTTAGGTGACATCAATAAAAATGTTGGGAACATCATAATAATGGAATACAATGGAGGTGATAGGAGGATGTAAAAATGTGTTGGCGAATTATTTATCGAGGATGCCCGTAGGAGAGAATGAAGTTATTGAGGAAGTGTTCACCAGAGAAGAAAGAACTGTGAACAGGGGTAATAAAAAAGAGAAGAATGGGAGAATGCAAAGGAAAATGATTTGGTGTTAAAGGATGTGGAGAAGAAAGTTGTGAGTGGAGGGAACGATGGGGGTGAGATGAGCAAAGATGAATGGGGGTATTTTAAAAGCAGAGATGTACTAAGTATAATTAATGGACATATAAATGAGGAGGAATCATATTGTGCCTCCTATTGTGGTCTGTAGGCACATTATTAATATCGCACAAGGAACATTTGGGTCGTGGAGAGACGAAAAGGAAAGTGAAGCAATCATTCTGGTGGCCCTGTATGGACCAGGATATTGAGGAACAAGTAAGAAATTATTTTGCATATGCTAATAGTGTGACTATGGTTGTGAGGCAACCAAAGGAAAGTGAGGCAGTCATTCTGGTAGCCCGGCATGGACCATGATATTGATGAAGAAGTAAGAAATAGTTTTGCATATGCTAATAGTGTGACTAAGGTTGTGAGGCAACCACAATCAGGAGTTTTGGAATTTCCCGAAAAATCATGGGAAAAGTTAGCCATTGACTTCCTAGGACCTATGTCAAGATTAGGACTAAAGTATAAGTACATATTAATATTGGTGGATTGTAATACTAAATTGTTTGTTATAAAAACTATGGAGCAAGTGAGTAGAGAGGAGTAATTAAATTCATGGAGGAGGTTTATTTGGATGAAGGAATACCGAAAACGATTGTGTCAGACAATGGGGTGCAATTTGTATCCAGGGAAATGAGGGATTACCTATCTAGAATGGGTATAGTCCTTGAGTGGGTTGCTCTTTTAAGACCACAGGTCAAGGTTTGGTGGAAAGGATCAATCAGTTAGTAATGGAAAACATTCAGTTGTCTTTGGCCAATCAACTTCCATGGAGGAAGGAGTTGAGGAAAATGATTTGGTCACATAGAAAATCTCCTCACTCAGTTACAAGTGTATCGCCATTTGTATCTCCGAAAGGAAGAGAACCTGGAATAAAAGAGCGCCTTGTATGGTTAAAAGGAAAAATGAATGCATGTGTCAATCGTGAAAAGGTGAGAGAAAGAGTCAAGGAATTACAGAAAAAAAACATGCAATACTACAACAAGAGATGAGAAAGGGTGTTCTGTAGCAAAAGGAGATTGGGCGGTGGTGAGAAAAAGAGGTATTGTTTGCAAAGGAGGTAGTAAACTTGTCATTGTATTGCAAAGTGAAAGGAGTTAAACGAAATGTGGTGATACTAGATAACGGAACCACATGGAGAATGGGTGATATGTGTAAAACTAATTGATTTATGTAGGAGTATTATCAAATGGGTCAATATAAAAATTACCTTTATTCGAAATATTGTGATCTATATCAAATCTTGTAGAATTAAGCAATTTTTATCTTTATAACATTTATAACACGTTTTCTCCAAAATATGACTAAAGTTTAATTTTAAATATCTTAAGAGGGAAGATGTGTAATGATAGGCATAAAGTCAGAACTGGAATGTGAGATGTTAGGTAGCATCAACTACAATGTAGAATGTTGGGAACATCATCAGGAGGGGGAGTCAGTGAGAGGCGAGAGAGCTGGAGAACATGAAGGGCTTTGCTGGAGATGTACATGAAACTGAATAAAAAGCTGAAAAATACAATCAGCGTATGATATATTTATATTAAACTTGACAATATGATACTAAAAACACTTCTTACTCCTGTCCCTTTTTCATCATGCAATACCACCACCATGCTTCATGACACTTGAGGCAGAAGACGTGCCTCCTTCAGAGCCACGATACTCAGGCAGGCCCAGCTAAGCAACCAGTCAGACACCATTCTAGTGAGCTTTTTTTTGATCCCAGCATAGAGGGTGTTCCCTTGGCCCAGCTTGTTTGTGGCCAGGAATGCATGACTGTTTGGGTGCCGACTGGGAGTTATTTGAATATCTTCCTCAGCGTCTTTGGGCTATGGAAGCATGAGGCAACGACGATGTTGACTTGGGCAGTCATTTTGAGCTTGCTGTTGATCCACAAAGATGACAATAGAGTGGGTGGTGGCCATGGATGAAGGTCCTAGTTCTGTTGGCCACCAGATGGACTCCCACAGTGAAGATCACGATTTGGGTCTTTCGGTGTTCGGTTTAAATAGTTGGTCTTCATCCGTTGGGCAATTCCAGTCATGCAATGAATTTGATCCAGGTACTGGGCGTCATGTCAGTGAGGGAGCAAATAAGGTTTGTGCCATTGACACAGGAGACCAGGTTGATGTGAGAGAAAACAATGCTGGCTGGATGGATGGATCATGTATGCGTTGAAGAGGGTCAGGCTCTGGGAGTCTCCTTGCGGAACTCCGCACATGAGGTTGCATGCATCTGACGTGCCAGGCTGACTAACTGGGTCCTTCCAGTCAGGAAGGAGCAGATCAATTGGAATGCTTGTCCATGGATTCTGATGTCGTATATGTGTTGGATGAGGATGGTGTGGGAGACCATGTTAAACACTGCAGAGGGGTCCAGGAGGATGAGGGCCACCATGTCTCTTCTGTCCACGTTCATGGGGATGTCATCCATGGCAGCACTGGGGACAGTTTCTGTGATGTGGTTGAGCCGAAAACCAGACTGAGTGGTGTTGCAGATTTGGTAGTCACTGAGGACAAACAATATCTATACAGACATCACTGATGCTCTGTGCAAATAAACCACAAATGTCAAAGGTTTGTGTATGTCTGGGTATTGCAGTCTAATGACAACCGTCGTTATAATATTGGATGCCATTCACTCACGATGTTCAGCTAAAAAAGAAATGCATCTCTTCAAGTTACTATTGATGAATTTCTACAGTGTACTGTGTGAACTCAATATTTCGGGGGCATAGTTCACTGTGGTATATAGTGCTGGACAGATTCTCTGTACAGGCCGGTAAAGCTAATTTTGTTTTGAATTTCAGGCCTGTGGACTAACAAATAACTAGGCATATGTATCCTTTTAAAAACACACCTAAAGAAAAAAAAAACATTACCTGTTTCAAGCATTAATGTTTGAGCGTGCACTGCCATATGGTTATAAAAATAAAAAAGAAGGACATTGTACATTTACTTCCCGTTTAAAAATGTTAAAAAATAATTTAAATCAGGGACAAATCGTATATGGCCAAGGTGAATTCTTTCTACTTTCTTCAGCAAGCTGATCTGCCTCTAGCTGTTGTCTAACCGTATGTGGATCCAAAATGCTGACAGCTTATCAAAAAAGCTGTGTTTCTGTTCAATGCGGCCTAACTACTTGCTGTTGTTGCCTTTTAAGGTGTGCTCCTTTGTCTTTTGTGTCCTACAAACTTCACTTCCCAAAGCATTTGCAGGTGGTAGCTCGGAAGTGGTTCATGCATTGATTAGGAAAGCATTTAAGGTTGAAAGCAGTCGGCTACAGAAAGTCTGCAACCTATCATTCTCTATACTCATTCAAAAATAAGGGTTGCAGGGGAAATTACACCCCACATTGTCAATTGGAAGCTCTTCTTTAAGGTTCTGCCAGTGAGCCCATAAAGAGTTCGGCCTTTGCAGAGCGCTCGTTTCTGGGGATGGGGAGGGCTGTGTTTGGGGTGTCTATGGAATTTCACCTAGGATTTTTACATGCACACACAGGCTAAAAAATACACACTTTCCTCTCTGTTTTGAAGTTCTTACAAAATGTTGGTTATTTTACTAAATATTTTGTTTTAAGTACCGTTAAAATCCGCACTGCTCTCCCTTTCCACTGTCCCTTACGCCCCCTCATGTCCTGTTTCTCAGATAATGTTTTGTGCCATGATATGTCAGCGAGATTGTTGGGAAATCTGAAGCGCACACACCCAACCACTCAGTCTCACTGACCAAGCTACGCCCCTGCATGTTTCATGCTTAGTTCGGGAGCTGACAGCTCCACCTGGGCACAGCTCCGCCTGGGCGGGGCTAAGATGACACTTTCTTACCCAAGTGTTAGGAAGGTTAAGAAGTTACACACACAGAGTTCCTGCTTTCAAATTGTGTTTCCTGCCTACTGACTGTTTATGAGGAGGACACGGTTTCTTAAGCATAGAACTATCTTGACTTCCAAGTCGCTTATCAGTTGTTTGCATGCGTATTTTTTTCTGCAATGCTGCCTCAAGTACCTTTCTTTTATTTGATCACAAATAGGTCTGTTTCAGCAGATGTTTTGTTGTCTGTTTGTCCCTCTGTTCACCTGTGGTGCATTTTGCTCCTATTACTAGTAGCTCAGATATTTTCACATTTTAGTGCATGTAACATGGTCACATGCTTGAGTGGTAAAGTCTGGCCAACTTTAGATCCTGTTCCTCTGGCAAGCTGCATTGATCTTGGTTTTGTTCGATGATAAGCCTCCATAGGCAAGAGGTCTCATTCACCAATATGCGTACTGTTGTTTGTTCATGCAATTGCAACCTTAACTCTTTGCACTATTAGGAGTAAAATATGGCGGCTGGCTGATCTCCTGGGACCAATAAAGTTTTACATTTCTGATGACGCTGCTATGACGGGGTATGATATGAGTGATGCATACTCTACCTGAAGGACACTCATTCTTTGAAAATTCTCTGTTATGTCACGTGGTAGGAAACGAAAGTGGCGTGAGACGTTATTGTCTATACATACTAAATTTTAATTGCTGCTGTTTCGAAGAAATACAAAAATGATATGTGTGCGCCTGTTTTGTTGGAAATTAATATTATATTTAAAAAACCTTGGATTTTGTATTCAAGTGTTTATTATTTAATGTATTTGCAATAGACCTAATCGCCTCTTGCTGGAGGACAGAGAACAAAAAGGCAGCGTTGTGCAGGTGATCTGGTATTCCACTGAAGAGCGGGTGGTTGAAATGAGGGATTCTTAATGTGATGTCCCTTTAGGGTTGATCGTCCCACAGACCGTTAGGTTATTAAGGGGTCCTATCGTGGGCCGCCTTGTTTGAATAGAATTGCCAAGTGAATGACAAAACAGCCCTTCCTGCTTGGCGTACACAGGAAACACCAGGACACAAAGTTCAGTCTCAGAACATTCACATAAACCCTGCATTTCTTCAACAGTAGGCAGCCTGATCTAGGCCCTAGCATGACCCCAATTCAGCACCATAGATATAGGGAATAATGGAACATGCCATCCTACTGGGCCACCCAGGAGTACTGGCTGGAATACTTCCCAGTGGAAGTCATTGTCTTCAACCCTTGCCTGAATGGGTATGACAGAGGTCTCGGGACCGACCCCAAGTAGTAGCAGTTTATCCACTGTAGTTTTTTTTTCTTGTACTATGGCAGTATTCGCCCTGTTTACCCCACTATAAATTCAGAGGTACAAGCACCTGAATGATTTACTGGGTTTCACATATTTCACTAGCCTTGTGGCCATAACTCCTAAAAACTCTAGCAACTGGCAAAATACTCATCGGAGGAAAGAGGTTTATTGAATTGATCTGAATGATGGGTCAAACGTCACTCCATCCTCTCACCAGGAATAATTCTGTTATATCTTCAGGGGAGTGTATTCAGGTGTTTAGGGTGTTACATCCCCCCTAGGAAATGTATTTTCTTATAAATAGTTGGGTAGAGGTGCTTTCAGTCGAGTATTACGAGATGTCAGTTGGATTTCTGTAGGAAGTTTTGCATACACTCAGACATCTGAAAGTCCTCAAAAACATTGGTTATTTTACAGAATATTGTATTTTCTCCATTACTACTCCTACGAAACAGTGCTTAATTTGAGCTGATGTTTCCGGTACTGGGCAACATCACTTATTTTTGAGGGTCGGCAATTAGTTTTCTGTATCAGGCATTTACAGCAAGCAAAAAACACCAATGGGAAAGGCGGTGGAAGAGAAAAACTCAAAAGTGTCACAAAGAGATAAAGCAAAAAGCTGCAATAGTGAACTGAAGGGGCAGGGCGTGACTGTAAATGGATTAAAGAGGCCAGATAAGGCTTTAGGATTACACTGCCTCCGTATTCAGTGCTCGCACATTTAATGGCAGCAGCCACGTGTTTCAGAGAAGAGCTTTGGGCACCTGCACGTTTTTATTTACAAATTCTCCCTGTCAACTGGCCCCTAGGCCCAGCTTGTCATGTAATATATTTAAAAATTATATGCTCGGCAGACTGTCGAGAAAACTGAAGCCCACACCACACCAATCATACTGAACTAGCTACTCCCCTGATGGTCATGGCCGCGACCACAGCTAGCATGCAACTTCCGCTGCGTGCAAAGATGTTCTGTTGCCACCCCGCACAAGCCGTCGGCCCAGATTATAATGTGCACGTGTTCCCGCGTTGTGAAAAGCGGTGCTGAGTCACCCAAAACTGCGAAATTAGCATCAACGAAGAAATCCCTAATTTGAGTGGGAAAAACGCAACTCACACTTTCATCATTCACATTCCCTTCGGCACGGCTGGTTCGAAAATTCCAGAAACCAAGATCTAGTGAAAATGTGCATACGTCAGCTTTGTACCTTCTGCTCTCCTTGTTTGAGAGCTCAGATTGGTTCGGAATGTGCGGATCTCACTGAAGCCACAGCGAATCTGCACGATTTATACCGCAATTAATTCCAAGAAATGATGGTTAAGGGGGGGGGGGGATGGATTACTGTACTGTCTGTTTTCCGCGTCGCAAGGGACACACTGTTCAGTTTAATCATAAATAAAAAATGTAACCTGTGCTCAATTTATTGCGGCCTACCCCTCCGCACAAATCTAGATTAGGATAGTTTGTGGCTGCATTTTGATAATTTGGGAACACTTCATGCAGTAGCTGTTTTCCAAACCAGCGAAATACTTGTAAATAAATATTTGTATACATTAAATGTAGCGGATCTAATATGGCTTTGTTTACAGCAACCTAACAAGCAGACTATTAGACATTACTTAAAATGCATCCAATGTGAACCATACAATATTCAGACACACTTTTTGCAATCTGGTGGTATGTGGATGTGGAAATTGGCTTCATGGTTTAGAAAGAACTCAATTAAAAAAGTTTGTCATTTGTATATGGGCTGCGGGGAAAGCATAGAAATTTAAAAAACCGTATTGGACACACGACTATTTTTTTTTGTTTTTTTTTTTTAAACACTGGTTTTGCAATTTCTTTATCCAAACTATAAACACCGCCATCATCCACTATTTTATTTCAATGTACTGCCTGACGAGGATTGGCTAGATGTCTGTAACCATCCAAAGATCTTATTCATGGTATCTCGATGACCAAATTATACGTAGCACCCCAAAAGTTCTTCCTTCTCTTTAGTTGAGTTACTGACGTTTAATTTGATCTATTTTTTGTTTTTTTTTCTTACAGTTGACACCTGCTGTAGGAGAAAAGCCTACAGGAAAATCCTGTCTAACTCTAACAGATTCATCTAACCGCCAAGAAACAGACAAGCTACCCTACCAAGATCTACATGCATATTGCACATCAGCACTAATTCCAATATGAACAGATAAAATTAAATTAGCAAACAATGTGGGTGAGAAGAAAAACATAATTATTCAATAGTTCTGCAGCAAACCCACAAATGTAAAAAAAAAAAAAAAAAGTTAAAAAAAAATAATAATAATAAAGGGAATACAAATTTACCAGTTTTTTTAAATCTCTTATTATTGACACAAATGACTGCTTTTTCGGATTGTTTTGAACACTGCTTCTAAGTAAACACACCACCACCCAAAGTAATTGCTAAAATGAAGGCACACACTGCATCTGCAGAGTGGTAGAAAAAGCAACTGGGCCCCCGAAATTAGAATAAATGGTAAAGAAACTGGTATTTGTTTATATTTTCCTGCAGTGCCAAACAAGTCACTGAAATGGTCACTTTGTTGCCGGCCCAGAGCGGTTTATTTGGCATACATATGATAGGTTAGAGGGTTCACAAAGTAGATAACATTTTAATCCCAATATGTAGTCTTACAGGAGAAGGGATGTCTATCCACGTCATTGAGTGGTGGGGGCGGCAGAGGAAGGTCAGGGGGTCATTAAGGAATGAAAGAGAAACTTCCTAATTCGCTAGTGGTGTGAGGCTCTTAAGCCTATGCAGGGTGCTCAACAAATTGGCAATTTCTGATTGTTGCAACCCATGGAGCCTTGCTAGTCCTCAGTCAAAGCTTTGCAGGAGAAATTCAATTTTCCGTAGTTGACTGACGAGCACGTGACATGGCTACGTTCTCAGGTTTGGCTCGAGAGTGCTCAACAGGTTTGGTCCCTCAGCAAGGTCCTGCTTTTGATGCTCTCTGTGGTTTGTTTGGGGAGTGATGTAGATGTATAGGTCTACTCAACAAGCCTTTTAGGATCCAAAACATGAGTTATACTGGTGCCAAACCCAGCAAGGGAAGCAACATTCATCAAGCTGAAAAGGTGAGTTTTCAATGTACTCAAACGGAAGCACGTTTACAGCACCTCAGAGGTCTAACGAGAGCTCATTCCACCATTTTTCTTTGGTGGCTTACCAGAGAAGATAAGTCAGTAGCGGAATTGACAAGACAAGGTGGCCTCTCTATTTCCAAAACAGTTCTGGTACTCCCAACCTCACCGAGCAACAAAGGGCAATAACAACCTCTGTACCAGACGATGCGTTTAGGGTGTCATTTACCTAGAAATTTATACCCAGATGTTTCCAGGAAATCCTAGTCAGGGCCACGGACAATGCACTACATCACCTCACCCAAAGCACCCATACACGGTGCGGATCCATAGAGCACAAATTCAACAGTTGGTGTGATACCACCAAATCACCAAAGTTTAACAGTGATATTTTGTTTCTTTTTTGCCCTTTTAATTCTCTGTTAATCTAATTTTCAAAACTATTTCTGCTTGATCTTAATGTCAAATCTTGCAGGTGTAAATTTTTTTTAGGAACTGGAGCTCTTTGGCCACTGTGCATCAAACCCAGATTTTTAATGTCATCAATTTTTAGTATCATAAATTATTAGCAATAAAATTTGCTGGGGTTCAGATATATTTTGCCAGGATGATGCACATCTTATTCTGCCAGGATGATGCACATCATTTTGACAGTGTCCATGGGCAAAATGCCAGGGATGAATCGGAGAAAGGCCTCGACTGACCAAATAATATGATTACCTCCAGAGCAAAAAATGCTTATGTTTATTTACAAAATTGCACTGAAATGGTGTTCTATAGGATGGAACAAGAACAGACAAGGAATATCTCCTGTTTTGTTCCGTTAGATACAAACCGAAAGACAGGTCATAAAATACAAACGTCCAATCAGAAGATATAACTCTACCCCAATAAAAAGGAGACCATAATGGCATAAAGTGACAATGCCATGTAAGATATGTAGCTTATGTAGTAAATACCTCCTACTCTGTGTTTTTGCTCTCAGAATTAGGCATAACATGTGGACAACATTAAATTAGCAAAAAAAAAGTGGATAAGAATAAACAGATATCCAATTTTGTGCCCAATAGTTCTATCAGTATTAATTGCCTATTTTCTACAATAAGTTGCCCTACCTAAATTTACCTAGGGAAATATTGTAAGGGTGTGTATTCACTACAAAACTCATAGGATAGTTACCATATATATCACATTTTAACACCTCACTTGTATTCAGGGTGATAGAGCAATAAATGGGCTCTCCCACTGCCCCGCAGCATCTGAAACACCGAAGAGGTTATTGGCACACCCTCTTCTCTCCATCAATTTACGTGAAGCACCAGGGAAGGCACATTGCTCCAGGACACATATCTCTGCAGTGTGCTAAATGAACCTCAACAGAGACCACATCATCTGCTATGTGAAGCATTAGAGAAGGGAGGCCCACAAGAGGCTCTCTGTGTTCTTAAGAAATAAAGAGCCTGAGGAGAGGGAGCACGCAGGGACATGTGTAGGTTAAGGATTCAACCATTGATTACAAAGTTGGGTTACTCAGGCGTCAAGCAATGCAGACAAACGAGGAGTAGTTTTGCAAATTGCATGATGATTCCATGACATTAGGATCCATGCCAGATATTCAGGATAACTGCTAACCATGCAAATGAGCTCAGCTTAGATTCATTGAAAGTTTGTGGATGTCATAAGAGATCCGCCTGACCCCTCTCTTCCCGCCCAGCAACCTTGGACAGCTCTGGCTTAAAAGCCACACAGAAGATAGGGCTGGTTACTGGCAGTATCAACAGGAGGGAGAGCTTGTTAACACCAAGGCAATAGCAGGAACATTCTGACCCAATATACAAAGCAAGCCAATAACGTAAACTTTGTGTGGTATTCTGGGCAACCAATGAGCGAGGTTCACCTTCGCCGTCTTCCAGTCCCATTGTTCTAGAACAATTGGCGACCTGGATGTACATGCTCACCGGGCCAACTCCCTTTATTGTAAAGAGATGTAACGTGTCATTAACATGCCTGACTGGTATTTCTTGCTGCCTTCACAAACAAGACAAAATATACTACGTCAAGATGTGGTCTGCTTCACTTCACTCTCGTGCATGCCAACATTTCGAAAAAGTGAGAGATTAAAAAAAATATATATATATCAACAGAATGTATTTCCCTCACTGACCTTTATTGAAGCAGACGCAATTTCAGGCGGAAGATAACTAAAATTAAGTCATTTTCAGCTTAAAACTCTCTTAAAAACGTCAGGCTCGTGTGTACGTTTCACAGAACCACGCTCGCCTTTGCCCAAAGAGGACCATCTGTAGTAACTACAACATGAACACATTATATTTTGGTAGCATACACTCAGGCGTGGTTTTTATTTTTTTGCATGATTTTACTTGCTAAAAGTGTCAATATGTTCTACGGAAAATGTGCGTAAACACTAGTTTTAAGGAAACCGAATAGAGAACGTACCCCCACCTCCGAAGTCTATTGGTACACTCCACTCTTACTTTACATCACCAGGAGAATAGGGGAAGAAGGGCGACGCGTGGGACCCCCGTGAATGGCATCCATTTTTACTTCACTGTAGGAAGACACGATTTTTGACGGACGTTGTCAAAACCTCTCCTATGCTTGGTTTAGAAATCAGCTGCTTCCATTAAAATTGAGCTCTTGGGTTGCACCATTTGCCTCTTGTAAACCGAGGAATGTGTGTGAATTCATTCCTGTATACATTCTGCTGATAGTACGCGCCATTTTTATTAGAGAATTTTTATAGTCACGAGGAAGACACCAAACAACAGGTCATGTAATTGGAAATGTACCCTTTAAGGAGGCTGGCTGATAGAAGTAATGCACTTTATAACTGTTAAAAATTACTGGACTTTCAAGTTCCCCAACTATTTTTATTACCACAATGAGGGTAGTACATATTAAGAATCACCAGATATCGCCTGACCTTATCATCAGCAAACAATCAGCAAGGACCAAATAGGTCCTAGGTGAGCAAACAAAGCAGCTTTACGGATCTGTACAGATCTGAAGAGAATCAGAATTTGGCCACCTTGAAGCCAGGCTCTCTGACAATTATTTCATAACCACAGAGCACTATGACTTCTGATAAAAACTGGGACCGGTGCATTAATCACATGGATAATTCACCGGACGACTTCCTCCTCTAATTTCTTTTATGCCCAATATTCTCTCTATAGAAATGTTTCCACCTTGATATATTTTTATTCATGCCAAATTAAAAATCCTGCACGGTTACCACTCTTTAAATGCTGTCATAGACTATTTTCTGTTGCGGGGGTGATAAGGAAACCATTGATGACATAAAAAGGAGATTTTTGATGTCCTGGAAACCCGATTCCTTTCATATTATGATATTTCATATCAAATTGGTTTAACAAACCAAAGCAAATCTGATAAAAACAAATTATTGATTAACAGAAAAACAGAAACACCAGTCAATATGTAAGCGGTTTTACAAAATGAAAACTCCACCCTGAACCAATCTAAAGTTACAAAATTAGGCCTTACTCAGGCACAAATAAGAATCTGTATGAGAGGGGTAAATTGTAAAATGGGGTTAAGCTACTGTGTCACTTCAATCAAAGTGAAAATGTATTCACTTATTACACACAAAGGAACTCCCACTTCACCCTGTCAACTAATCAACAGTGCCAACTCGGGAAAGTAAACTACATCCCTTCTGACAATCCTTGCCTAAGTCCCTGGCCTCCATGTCAGCTGAAAGATACACTCTTAGCTTTATGTAAATTGTGCTGAGCATAAACAGTCACCTAAAGTTCTCTACCGCAAACATAGGTAGGCCAACCCTCTTCATCTCTACTCCTTAGAAACACCCAAACTCCATGTCCCTCTATCCTCCTCTGCCTTTGTAGGTGACATCAGGGACAACAACATACCCAATTGTTCAACTGTTTTTATTTTACCTCCCTTAACCAAATGTCTATCTAAATACCAACGGGTCTGAGCAGCATTTGTCGTTTCTTTAAGAATTCTGTATCCCTTTCCCACTTTTTTTGTACTTTTATTTTGTATGAACTTTTACTTTACTACGGCGAAAGGACGAAGGTAGAATAGCAAATTTAGGCCCCTTTGTACCAACACATTTCTCCATTGACACAGAATAGGTAAACAACCCTTATATAAATAAGACTACTAATGCATGAAAACCTAACCCTAGTTGACTACTCACAAAATGTGTTATTGTATAAAACAAAATAAAGGAAGCTGTGATCCAATTTTGGAATGTGGATGCAACCACCATTCCGTGGACAGCTTTTCAATGACTTCTGAGGGTGTGTCTTTTGTTTACAGGAAATCTGCTGAGGCAAACTTGCCTAATTGCAGGAATCCAGTTCTACCACCACACAACAGAAAGAAGCTGCAATGGCATGTCATGTCCCAATGACACAAAAACCTGTCTGTGAAAACCAACAGGTTTTACAGCAATAACAACAACATTCATAGTGTGTTAGAAATGAGAGTGCATATTAGTCGAGCCTCTTCGAGGGCTCAAATGGACTATTGGCATGGTGTCTGGCATGTAAACAGTAAGGCATTGCTGAAGATTACTCTTTACAATCTGCGAGTCACAGGTTTGAGACACTTTATGACAGACTCAGCACGTACACTCTGAGGAAGGGAACTCAAGTACCACTAAGGTACTGGATTATGGTACGAAATTGGTGCCAACACGTTGGGTTACTATATACACTGAGTACAGCGGAGTTGGGTAAAAGTATGCTGGAGTACCACAAGTCTTACCACATCACTAACTCCGTGAAACAAGGTGACATGATTGCACCAAGTATGTAATATGTACTGCTGGGTGACAGCCGGCCAGGAAAGAGCCAGTTTCAACACAGATGTAATCCTGCTCTCTATCAGAGTTCCAAAAAGTAAGCTAGTCCTATAATGACAACATGTAGCCATCGTCTGAGGTAGTCCAAAAATTGTCAGTGTCCTTTAACTATCTCAGGCCCCTATCACAGTTACTTTTAAGGAAACTACAAACATCACCAAATGTTCTGCTCTAACTCGAAGACCTTTTGAAGGACACAAATAGCCTCTCATAAATCCAAACCATGCAGCGATCCAATAAACTGTATACATTAAGAGTACTCAACAGATCCTATATATAAGCCAGCCATCTCTGCTTGTTCACTGCCTTGCAGTTCCAGCCACATCCATCAGGAAACGAGGAGCTCTGAGGAGGCCTTTAATGCCACACCATCCTTAAACAGCCACAATCAGGACAGTGTTAAAAAGAGTGACCCAACAACAATCTAGACCATGGGTACTCACAAACTTTTTCTCGGGGGCCAAAATTGCAGTATGGTTTGCGGCCGAGGGCCGCACTGAAGTGACAGCGGGGGGGGGGCTTAGAGGGGGTGGGGCTTAGAGGGGGAACAACCACCCCGCCCCCTTTTTCAAAACATTGTAACACACACAGCGCCATCTGCACACAGCGCCATCTGCTCTCACCCCTACCCCAGTAACACACACTGCGCCATCTGCACACAGCGCCATCTGCTCTCACCCCTACCCCAGTAACACACACAGCGCCATCTGCACACAGCGCCATCAGCACTCACCCCTACCCCAGTAACACACACAGCGCCATCTGCACACAGTGCCGTCAGCACTCTCCCCTACCCCAGTAACACACACAGCGCCATCTGCACACAGCGCCATCAGCATTCACCCCTACCCCAGTAACACACACAGCGCCATCTGCACACAGCGCCATCTGCTCTCACCCCTACCCCAGTAACACACACACAGCGCACACACACAGCGCCATCTGCTCTCACCCCTACCCCAGTAACACACACACAGCGCACACACACAGCGCCATCTGCTCTCACCCCTACCCCAGTAACACACACAGCACCATCTGCACACAGCGCCATCAGCACTCTCCCCTACCCCAGTAACACACACAGCGCCATCTGCACACAGCGCCATCAGCACTCACCCCTACCCCAGTAACACACACAGTGCCATCTGCACACAGCGCCATCTGCTCTCACCCCTACCCCAGTAACACACACACAGCGCCATCTGGACACAGCGCCATCTTTCGTGCAAAGTTTTAACAACTGTAGTTGTATTTTGTATCTTCGTCTAAAATGAAAATAAAATAATAAAAGAAAGTTTCTTTAGAAGAAAGTTGTGGAACTGCTAATTGTTCTTGACCATAATCAAAGTGTCTTAATTTTTTTTAGATTAGAATTAGATTAAGCCATATTGACTAATGACACTTAATATCCATTGGTTTTACTGTAGCATCGTCCTTGCTAAACCTCTGGCATGCAGAGAAGAATCAGCAAGTAGAAACATTTATGATACCTGTCTGCAGTCAAAGCCCTTCTATTTCTTTCAGTAGAGGGGTGGGACAGACATTTCTACACCTTGGAGAAAAGGCTATGGCTCAGACTTACTAAGCTTTGCACTGAAGTAAGTAAATTGATGCAAAGTGATGCGTTGATGCCTAATTTCAGAGGCAAACGCCAAGCTATGCTAGAAAGGTGGCACTTTCTCGGTGTATAAAAAAATCTTTGTGCTGTGTGAACTGCTTTGGCAATTCAGAGCAAACACCCATCAATAGGTTTTGATGCAACGCCCAATCTAATAAGAGTTTGAGACTGGGCTCTGAATTAAAAAAATACACCTCCTTAAAGCAGCTGTTAACAACGTGAAACGTTTTTATTTTCAAAGAAAAACTGAATCATTGCATTTGTGCTGAAATGCACAGCACACATCACACGTTTCGGGTACTTATGAAATGTGTCTAGGCATAGGAAATGGTACAGGAAGGGCATGCTTCTAGTACAAATCGTATGCTAGTCTGTGCCCACTCACCTCTGTACCATTGTGTTATGCTGTGTGTTGCTCAAGGCAGCTTAAACAGAGCACCAGAGCAGCGGAGGAAAGAGCAACAGGCCAATCTTAGTAGATGAGGCCTAGAGGTGTGTTTCCCATTGTACAATGCAGCGCACCACCGTAGATTTGGTTAGCGAACTGCGCTACATGACAAATGTGTAAATCTTTCCCCATGTGTTTCATAGATGATGAGAATATGACCGCATTGATCTGATGCCCACTCAAACCATTTTGATCTTTTGCAGCCTCAAGCTCAACTCAATAGTTGTTTTTATAGGTCCCAACAAATTGGTCCGGTTGAAAAGCTTTTATGGGCCAAAGTTCCTCTAGTCACGGCTCGCGGGCTGCCAAAGTAGGTCCGTGGGGCCGCTGGCGGCCCGCGGGCCGTACTTTGAGTAACGTCGATCTAGACGATCCTAGTGCTTCGCACCACCACAAAAGATGAACTAGACTCTAGAATACTGCAACATCACAGTCACCGAGAATGAAATTCAAGAACAACACTCTTTCCAAGACCCTGCAGATGTTTATATTGTGTCAACACCTCAAAACCGGTTTTCAGCAGAGTGAATTAAGGTGACACAACACAGTCTACCTACTTAAGACAACTCCAATCTGGGCCCAGGACATACTATCAATCTGTTTAGATACTACACTGCCTCTCAAAAAAGACTGTAATCCACTTTCCCACAGCAAGCACGTCTACCAATACAATGACCACCAATTTGTGACGTCATTAGTAATTTGTTCTCAAACTAGCTGGTTTAATTTCCCCTACCTTCCCCTCACTCCCATGTCTTTTTTCCCCGACATTGTTGTATTGTTGAGCGATGTATGTTTCACTTTAAATGCCAATAAAACACGTTTAAAGACAAAAAACTAGCTGGTTTAGAAAGCACATGCATTTAAAAACACTCTGAATCAAATGCATAGCATTGTTTATCTTCTTTTGTTGAACTGATTGAGTTATCCCCGGTGCAAACAAACACCACGTAGCTACTAACAGCCCAGGCTATTCATACAGCACAATGTAGCCAAATGCAGAAGCAACCAAATATATTTTAAATTGGAAGATAAGGTTAGACCTCCTGGCTAAGTTAATAGCTGTTGAACCAGGAGTTTGCGGTTCAAACACCAACTTCCCAACTTGTCCAAAACCTGCGATCCTGCCCAAGTGGTAAATGAGTCACTTCCCTTACATGCCAAAAATGTGAGCTACTGCAAGCAGGTAAATCACAAAATGAGGTGGCACTTAAAAAATGAACATCACCATCCACACATTTACTATGAATGTTTTATCATTGCATTGTAATAAATAATCTATGTGAAAATCAATCATTAAGATTTGACTACAAACAATGACTAAAGGCCACAAAAATAAGCAAAGACCTTAAGCAACAACTCCATCTCAAGTGTAATAGCGAAGCTTAAAATTTTTTTTTATATTCTGCAAAACACTAAGTTAAAACTGCAAACGTTTCAATAACTGCATCCTCAGTAGGATTTACAAATTCTTCTTAAGGATGACAAGTAGAACACTTGCCCAATTATTTTTAAGATACCTTCTTAGTAATTTACCATAAAGGACAACGTGATTTGACACCTGCTCTTTTGACATAACTTGCTTCATTCATTTGCGAAATCATTTAATTTAGGATTGTTAGAATAGTTTATTTTGCGATAAATTTAATGTGGCCGATACGAGTCGCAACACATAAATATTAAAGTCAGGATGCACAGAGCATCCATTAAAATGTTCAAAAAGTAGAGGAGGTGAAAATCATTCACTCAGGTTAGTCACTTCTTCTTCACAAGAGCTCTCTACTCCTCACCCGCCCTCCAAGCACAGAAGCACTGTATCTCCAAAAACCACAGGTGGGAGAGAAGTGGCAGCACACACAGTTTGCCCCACAATGTTAGCCCCACAATGTTACTAAGGGAAGTGACATCAGAAACTATAACCATGATGACAAACCAATATCGTTTTTTTCAAAAAAAAATTAAACTTAAGGTTGTAAGATATTCAAATAAGTAAATAATCTCCTTTTGATAATTGGAGGCGGAACAGTAATTTTAATTTAACATATTCAGTTATTCTTCACATTAATGCTGCATTACAAAACCTGAAGTTGTTTGCAATTGTATTCTAATAAAGAAATAGAAGAAATACTACATAAACAAAGGCTAAGGTAGTACTTACTCCAAACATGAATTTAACTGAATGGTTGTAAGAAGCAGAAAGAAGGTAGAAGCAGCTATCTCCTATCTACTCAAGGGACAGAGGGGGAGGAGAAACTGAGGACAGACCTGGGCTGGCTCAGTCCACCTCACCTCTCTTCTTAGGCCTCCGGTCTGGCTGGCGCGCTGAACTTGGCACAGCACAGTGTTTTCCTGCTCATGTTGACTCAGGCGGAAGCACCACGGATGATGATGATGAAATTAGACAAGCTTCTGCGTGGTAGCAACTTAATTCAGCAAAACACGTGACCCCAAGGATCTGTGACATGCGAGTAGTTACAAGGTTTGTGGGGTCGATTTCATGCAATCATGAAGAAAAAATGGGCACACTTCTGTGTGTTTTGTTGAAAATAACATTGTCACGCAATTAAAAAGCTAGATAAGGGCAGAGGCACTATTTAAATAAAAGTGATTCTGTGTAAGGTATAGTTCACTGAAAACACTGGTGTTTTCCCTAACAACACTGTTGTGTGCACAAAGAAAAAGCCCGGAAAAAGGGTAAACTTGCAGAACGAAATTGGGAAAAGGGATGAATTAACATATATATATATACATACACACACACACTCCTACATTTAATGTATTTTCTCAAACAATGTTGTGGGCCTGTAACCTATGCTAGGTTTTATTGGGTATTTGTCACTGAATGCTTTGCCTGAAGCAGGCACGTGTTCTTACAGAAACTTAGATAATGCTGGAAGTATAATTGGCAATGGGACCAGTAAGGGTTTATAATATTGTTTTCTGGGCTGCATGCACAGTGGCACAACGCCACCAGCCGTAGAGTAAAGGCACGCCACACCAGAAAAGCAGTTTACCAACGATACAGTTTTCTTTTCCAATTACAATGTGAACCATAACATTTTCTGGAGGACAGGGTGAGGGATATACATGAGGGTGAGGGATATACACGAGGGTGAGGGATATACACGAGAGCCATGGTGGAACGAGAAGGTACAGCCGCACTTATTCCCACGCTACTTCCCCAACGGGTCTTTTCACCTTAATCACACACTGACATAAAGGTAATATACACAATCTAAGTATGACAACTGTTATTTTCAATGCTTTCTCATAAAGAAAACTGGAGATTATGTTTTTAGATATGCCTCAGATCTTTCAAATGTAATTTTTTTCCTGTCAACTGATCAGCTACCTACACAATCTATGCTACACGAGAAAAGGTGTAACCACTTCACACAGGCATCCCTGACCACAAAATATTCAATTTGTACGAATCTGAAAAAGTCCAATGCCTTCAAGCTCTGGTGGACCAGTATTCACTTCAAAGTGTCTGGAAAAAACAGCAGCAATCCCTGCCCACAGTGAGAAGGTTCCAGAGCCTAGCATCAGAGGCGTGCTCCACCTCACGCCACAGGCCTGGCGTAAACTCCAGCAGATCTATGAGGGAGCGGGCCTATCCCTGTGCAACCACTGTCTCGTAGTCCCACATTCTTACTTCTGCGATTCCCTCTACTTAACAGCACCATTCAATCCACTGATGAGCTTAGAGGGGTCGGCACCTTGTGCTGTAGAGCGCGGCCCATCGCACCCCCACCGGTCGGTTACACCCCCCCCCACAGTCAAGCTGGGCTCAATATCTGCTGCATCCACTGTATCACTGTGGCAAGTATTAGTCCTACAGGTCTAATTCCCCTGCAGCAGGCGGCTGAGCACCAGCTATATAAACCCTTTTGCATGAAACTGTCCTTCAGGTATGCATTCCCTGCTGCATCTCTATTCCACAAGTTATGCATCTGCACCAAGCATCCTCTCCTGCATGCCCTACAGCATGTACCTGACCACTAGGTAGGCAGCACAACGATATGTGCGCCTAACCACCAGGGATGCATCCCATGCAGCAAGTGCCTGTCCACCAGGTATGAACCCCTGCAGCATGTGCCAGTCCAACAGGAATACATCACAGCAATATAAGCCTGTCTACCAGTAATGCATCCTGCGCAGCATCTCCCTGCCCACCAGGTCTACAACTGTTGACTAGGTATGCATTAGAGAATAATGTGCCTGTCCACCAGTATGCATTGCCTAAAGCATGTACCAGTCCATCCGGTATGCACCCACTGCAGCAAGTGCCTGCCCACCAGTATGCAATCCCTGCAGCAGGTACCAGATATGCATCCGCTGCAGCAAGTGCCTGTCCAGCAGGTGTGCATTGACAGCAGCATGCTTCGTTACACCAGGTATCCATCCCTTGCAGCACTCACCTATCTAGCAGGTATGTATCCCTTGCAGCACACCCTTGTCTAGCGGGCATGCATCCCCTGCATCATGTCCCTGTTCACCAGGTATACATCACCTGCGGCATGCACGTCTTCACCAGGCATGTATCACCTGTTCACCAAGTATACCTCGTCTATAGATTCTGCATATTCACCAAATATGCAGACCCTTGTCTGCTAGGGGTTCCCCATCCAGGTGTACATTTCCTCCACACATCTTGTATCTCTCCATGCAAGTCTGCAGCCTTATGTTCCTGTTTCCCCCAGCAGACCTTGCAGACTATGGCTGACTTCCATGTGTTCACAGCAATAGGAAGTAAACCTAGTACTCCTATGTATGCACATCAAACATTCGCATTCAGCTGGCACTCTCACCTAGAGAACTCAAAAGAGCCTCCACCAGCCCAAATGTATCCCCGTGGATGCACAGAAACACCCTCAAGGACCCACAACAATCTTCCCTTGACCCAGAAAGTATACAGCTGACTTTTCAGCATCCCTTGCCACCTACATCAGACCCCAGGTATTCCAGAGATTACGTGTATCCTTGAACACCGACATCAGACACTTGATATCCTCAAACAGCCTATTTCAGACTCTTGGTATCCTCAGCGACATGTATATGATGCAGGCCCTGATGTGCTCAGCAATAATTATTGAGTCCAATGCAATCCAAGCAATCTCTAAGGCACTGCTTCCCAAACTGTGGGTCTCGACCCACTGGTGAGTCACAAGTTGGTGGGTCGCAAAAGCCACATCGATAATAACAATGCCTTTAAATTCTGTATTTATCTTGTCACATTTACTGCACTTCAAAAACAGAAATCAAATGTCATATACGTCTCCTGATGATTTGCTAATTTTTTGTTTAAACATGGGGATTTGTGTTAACAAACTCCCCTCACATTAAAGTCAGAGAAAGAAGAGAAAGTGAATTATGCGAGTCTTGCTGGGGTACAGGAAGTGTGAAAGTTAAGGCTGTAGAATGTCATTTTTTGTAACACAAAACAAAATGCAAATACAGTCCTGCAGTCAGGAAAGCAATAACAACCCTAATTTTTCAGTAATTCTGAAGGGTGATGGAAGCAAAGATTTTAATAGGATCAAAACAAATCAAGACACTTTAGTTAGTGATTCACAAATGATAAATATTCACTGAAACCTGATGTCCACCCAGTATCATTTGAATGCAAAATTTACATTTCAATGGAAAATGTGCTATCTGTAATTGACAGTGTGCTACCACACAATACTTTAGTTACATTGTTGATTATCCTGCAGTGCTTCATGAGTCAAGCAAAAATTATAACTCATCCTTCACAGAATGTGCATACCGATGAAGTTTGAGGTATTTAATGCACATGGAAAAAGTTAACCTATATTTGAAGAACTCATTATTCATTTGCTTAGTTTTATAGTACGTACATTTTGCTAAGATACATCCATTCCCACCAGGTATCCCCATCAGACTGCACCTACCCGCCAGGTATCGCCATCAGAGTGCAGCTACCCTCCAGGTATCCTCACCAAAGTGAGCCTACCTGCCAGGAATCTTCATCACACAGTACGTACCCACCAGGTATCCCCCTCAGAGTGTACCTGCCCACCAAGTATCCCCATCAAAGTGTACCTGCCCACCAAGTATCCCCAAAGTGTACCTGCCCCCCACCCCAGGTATCCCCATAAATGTGTACCTGCCCCCCCCCCCCCCCGGTATCCCCATAAATGTGTACCTGCCCCCCCCCAGGTATCCCCATAAATGTGTACCTGCCCCCCCCCCCAGGTATCCCCATAAATGTGTACCTGCCCTCCCCAGGTATCCCCATAAATGTGTACCTGCCCTCCCCAGGTATCCCCATAAATGTGTACCTGCCCCCCCCCAGGTATCCCCATAAATGTGTACCTGCCCCCCCCCTCCCATGTATCCCCATAAGAGTGTACCTGCCCACTAGGTATCCCTATCAGAGTGTACCGGCCTGCCAGGTATCCCCATAAGAATATACCCGCCCCCCAATATCCTTATCAGAGTGTACCAGCCCACCAGGTAACCCCATAAGAGTGTACCAGCCCACCAGGTAACCCCATAAGAGTATACCTGCCCCTTCAGGTAACCCCATCAGCGTGTACCTGCCCACCAGGTATCCTTATCAGAGTGTACCTGCCCGTTAGTTATCCCTATCAATGTGCATATGCTTCCAGGTATCCTTATCACAGTGTGTACCTGCCCTGAGGTATCCCTTTCGGAATGCACCTGCTCCGAGGTATCCTCATCAGCATGTACATTCCCCCAGGTACCTCCCACCCCCCGGAATGTACTCCAAGTAACCCCATCAGAGTGTGCCTGTCGCCGGGTATTTATAGCATTCTGTACCTAAATGCTTACCCTACCTCAAGGAACACAGGGTACGTATATCTGCTCACCAAGATAGTCCCAGCAGCGTATCCGTCCCTTAAGGATTCCATTCCCAACAGTCTTTTAATGCCCCATTTGCCTCCAGAGGTGCGTACCTACCCCTATCATAGGCACTTACCTCCACCCGGGTATTCTCCCAACCGCATTCCTTAGACAACAGTCTACTCATCTGTGGAGGGTACATACGCCAGGTAATTCTACCAATGCGTACCTGCCCCTCAGGTACTCACTGTAGCATTTACAATTCCCCAGGCGTATGAGTCTGACCCAGGAGTCCACATCAATGTGGGCCCATTACCATGTATTGCTCATGTACCTGCTGGTCGCTGATTACTCCTGATTTCCTGATTTTTTGGGCCCCAGGTACCCTCAGTTCACTTGCTATATCCTGGACCCAGGTCACCTCTGCTCCCGCAGCATATACTGGACCCAGGTCGGCCCTGGAGCCCCAGGGACCTCCTGGTCCAAGGTCACTTCGTCACTCTCGTGGTATCGTCCATCCCTCGCCCCCTGGCCCGGCGGTATCAGCCAGTGCCCCTCCGCTCCACTGGTATCTCCCAACAAGGGCACCTGGCCCCTCCCGCAGCACCGGTCCACTCTCTCGGTGACTCCTGCCCTCGGTAGCCCTTGTTACACCTGCTCCACCCGGGGCCCCTCCACCCTCCGCGGCTCTCACCTGGTTCCTGTCGAAGGTCTCCCTGTCGGTCTCCAGCCCCAGTCCCGCCCGCCGGCTCATCATGCGGGAGGGCACGTTCTTGATGGTGTTCATGTTCATGATGCCGGAGCGGAGCTGCCCCGCTGCCTCTGCCCGCAGCCCCCGGCTCTCGGTCCCAGCCTCTCGCCGCTGCTCCGTCCGAGCTCTACAGAGCCGCACAGCCTGGGAGCATGACGGGAAGGAGCGGGGAGCCCTGCCCATGTACTGCCGGCCCTGCGTGCTCAGCACCGGGAGCACCGGCCGCTGCGGGGCTGACACCTGCCGGCCGCCGAGCGCACTCACAGGAGGGAGGCCAAACAACCCCAGACCAAACTTTACATGACATGGCCTGCCCATGATAAGTACTTATGGTGTACTTCAGGGTCGGACTGGGACAGAGAATAGGCCCGGGCACCCAAATAAAAACGGATCAGTTAATTGTAAAGCTAAAAAAGTGGCCAGGGGGAATTCTGAAGTTGTAAATAAAGACACACTGTATAAGTATCCTGCAAGAAATGGAAAACTGCATGGATTTGAACTTTCTGCAGGCAAAGATTGTTTTAGTATCAGGGAGAGCAACAGTAAAAAAGCAGCCCCATAAAACAGGCCCACAAACAGACAAAAAGGTCTCCACACACTGACCTCTGAGTTCAGCCCATCAGTTGGGCACTCCTTGATTACTCCATAGGCCACTCTGATACTGGGCGCCCCCTATTCCGAAGAGGTACAAAAACATTTGGCTCAAACTATATTTATGCTGGCTGTCGTGTGGTTATTTTTTCACTACATAATAACCTGGGCCCAAAAATGGGAAATATTCAGGGGTGGCCCCTCCATAAGAGCGGAGGAGCTTCGACCCGCAAAAAAAATGCCCCCAAAACAGAAAAATAAAATGTTAATAAACTTTGTTTATTACTTATTTAGTTTTTTATCACCCCGTTCTGAACAGGGTGTCAGGATCGGGCGGGGCAATTGTTGCCCAGTGGCAGCAGGGATTGCTTCACTTGTTTAAAGTGGGCATGTCCCTTGGGCCGGCCGTCTTGTGACATGCAGCCTGACATGCACACTTTAAACGTCTCTAACCCAGCTGTCCTACGACAGCTGGGTTAGAGAAAGCACAGGCCTCCAGTGCTCTTGTGAGAGTTGAGAGAGGCTGCTCCCACCAATCCTGACACTGCTTTCATGCTGGTTACCAGCGTGAAAGCAGCACCAAGATTGGCTGGTGCAGTTTCCTGGGTCCCATCGCGCGTCAGAGCCAGGAAAGACGATGAGAGGAGAGAAGAGCGTCCTCAGGTAAGTGCCTTTTTAAAATTTTATTAATATTGTACCTCTTCTCTCTTCTATTGTACATATGAGCCAGCCGCCACTCAACATACTACTTGTACAATTTGTTAGGCTTAACATATATTTTCTACATTTGCATCTCTGGGTCTAAATGTGCAGTTGAGTTAGAGTGAAACATTACAGTTATAGATTTTGGACGGCATGCCAGTTCTCGCACACAGAAAATACTATAACAGCAAGTACTAAATACTTCTGTTTCAATTAAGGAATTTTAGAAAAACATGGGATATTAAGCAACTATGCACTTTATAAAATTATCACTCACAGGATTTCTGAGGTAATGTTGTTTATATCCATTTAATTGGAAGCTCTTCACTGCAGATCCTAAATGGACACTGCAGAACTTGTCATTACATACATCAGGGCTCTTGGTGGATGTGGGAAGGCTGTGTATGACTACATTGACCCTGCATACAGTGAATGCATATAGCCTGCTTCTAGTGCATACCATTGTCCAGACTTTGCGCTGCAATATATGCGATTATTGTCGAGTAGACATTCAGGCAATGATATAATTGTCCTTAACAAGGGAAGTTACAGAATTGGCCTGCATTGTGCGAGATCTCCAGCTCCCACATCTGGGCAGGTTTTTTAAAAATCAAAATTAGTTGGAGTCATCACAGGTGTCATATGCTCAAACTTCAGAAAACATATCTATTTTCCAGCTCAAAGAAAGATAATTTGGCTTTGAGAATCAAAAGCACTCTCTAAGCTTTATGCAAATCAGCTACCCTTAGGCTACATAAATCTCACACACTTCATACAAGATATCACATTTTGTATAAGGTTTGGTCTCAGACGCTGCTTGATCATATACTGCTCCTACAGGCTTATGCATCCAGAAAATATATCCTACATATTTACAGAGATGTTACAGCCTCAGTCTTGTGGAAGCCGAGGCGTACTTCAGGTGTTAGAGCTCTTGCATTCTCAGGCGCCTGACAGCCAGTGGCGGCCCGTCCTTTAGGGTGGAGGGGCCACGCCCCCCACCTTTTGCCCCTCATGGAAAGTGTCTGTCAGGCTGAACAAAGGTCAGCCTGACAGACACTCTCCATGTTCAGCACAGGCAGCCAGGAGCAGACATGCACTATTTGCGCACACTCCTGGCTGCCTGAGCTGAACTTTGCTGGGCTGAGGAGGTCACAGCTCCTATAGGTGTGACCTCCTCGGCTCAGCAAAGGTGCCTCGAGGCCCTCCCCTGGGTGACGAGGAAAGCGTCACCCATTGACACTCGCCCTGGGCGCTTCAGGTTTAAGCCCTGAAGTGCTCAGGGCGAGTGTCAATCCGTGACACTTCGTCACAGAGTGGGGTGGGGGGGGTCAGCAGTCTCACTGACCCCATCCCACTCTGTGACGAGGCTGGGACTGCTGCCTTCCCTCATTGGCTGACCCAAGGTCAGCCAATGAGGGAAGGCAGCAGTCCCAACCCTTCTGGGACCTGGTAAGTGTGTGTGTGTATGTGCGTGATATTTTAAATTGAATGTTTGGTACGCGCGTGCGTGTTTGAGTGTTATGAGTGTTGTTAATGGATGTGCGTGCGTGTGTGTGTGTGTGTGTGTGTGTAAGAATTAGTGTGTGCGATCTTTTAAAATGAATGTTTGGTGCGTGCGTGCATGTTTGAATGGTATGAGTGTTGTTAATGGATGTGCGTGCGTGCGTGTCTGTGTGTGAAAGAATGAGTGTGTGTGTGTGTATCCCACCCGCCCCCCTCCCTCCTAAAGCTGCCGGCCGCCACTGCTGACAGCAAAATTATCCTTCCAGTTTCACAGATTTTACAGGCTCAGGCCTGTGACCACAGAGCTAACTTTCAAGTTACAGATATTCCGCAGGCCCAAGTGTTTGGAATAAGAGCTATCTCTCAAGTTTAACAGATCCTACAGACTCAGATCTCTGACAGAAGAGTTGTCTTTCAAGTCAGGGAAATCATGAAAGCTCAGACTTCAGGCAGCAGAGCTGTCACTGAAGCAAATCCAGGAAGATGCAGATCCCTGGGACCAAAGTTATTGCTTAGGTTATACACATGTTACATTCTGGGACTTTGGATAGCATCGTGTTAGAGGCTATTCTCTTGCAAGAATAGGGCATCATTTATTCCTTCCTGTTCACACACAAGAATGTTCAAATTGCATTTTGAGTGCTTTGCTAACAGGGCTGCAATATGCAATGCAATTTAAGTGCAAAAAGGTTGCCTCTCAAATTGTCCACTTGCAGAGTTCGCAAAATGATATGGCCAATGAGTAGCAAGTCACAGTTTGCAACCCAGGTGAATGGCTATGAATACAGGGATGATGGCCTGCAAGGGTCAGCAGACATGGATTCCTGCCTGTGCACTCCCTAACAGGAAACCTTTTTTTTGAGTAAGGGAAAATACTGCTTAAAAAAACATTTGAGAAGACTACAAGAGAGTAGGGAGTGCTTCACTGGACCACTGCCCCCTCTCAAAATTTTCTCCTGAAGAGGAATTTGTCCCATGGGAACAGTTTTTCATTTGTAAGTCAAACACCACCACAACAATCAGTAGTATGCAATCACAATTGTGGTTACAAACCAATGATACATGTCATTGCAAATTGCAATTAGAATGAGACACCCCTTTCACCAAAGCCGAGTAGCAGAACCCCTTTTGTGAGTTAAAAATAATTTTCTGACTTGCAAAAATGGTTTTGTACATCACAGAAGAGTCTTTTGCAGTTGCAAACCCTATGATTTGCAAATCGCAGGGTTACAACTACAAAATAGTTTCAATAGTTTCATACATTCGCCCCTTGGTTATATATAAGTACAGGATCATGCATCTGACTACAAAGCTGTTCTGAGGACACACAGATCTTACAGGCTCATGCCTCTGAGAGCCAAGCTGCCCCTTGAGTTATATGTATGTTGCAGGCCCAAATCTAGGGCAACAGATGCAGCTTTCAGATTACTGATCTGGGAAAATACCTCACCTCTGGGAAACACATTTTATAAGAAACTGTCTCAAAACTGGGTTATAGAGAACTCTTCTGGATGGTGTGGTATAAACAGGTTACTGGCGTCCACTAGGTTTCAAGTAGTTTTTATGTTGAGCCTAGCAGCGCGCAAGCGCTGCTTTTCTAACGTGTTGGTATATATGTGCGCTTTTAACCACACTCATCATTTTCACTTGTTTGTGGGCTTGCCTTTCGAAAATCCTTTGATGCCATTGGTAAATGCTTTAAGTTTGTCCCTCCTTGGGACGGTTTTGTTCCCGCCTTGGGGACAAACTCTGTTACATGGATAATTGTATGTTTGTCGATATGTTTGACTGCGAGTAAACTTCTTTTTCCTTTTGTGTCTCTCTTTCGCGCTCATGCCCATGGCGGCCGTGGCGCTTCAAATTGTCTTGCTTGTGTCAACTATTTTATTTTACATTTTCAATTTATGTGGCAAGAAAAGGCCAGTTAGGAATTTACAATGCCAATAGTCCTAACTCAAGCAAACGCAAGACCTTTTGAATTGCAAATGCTTGTTATCCTTTGTAAGCACACCTGACATGGAGAAATTTCAGCATTTGAAGCAGAAGGAATGCTGCCTTTTAATAAAGCAGGCAAGCTTAGGTAAAAGTTGAGTTTTAGTTGACAATTGATAAAGTGCACACAGTTTATGTTGCATTTGAATACACCTTTCACGTACAACCGTACGTGCACAGCAAGCAGATGTACAAGAAATGTACCTACACAGAATAAAGCACATCACAGGAAAAACCAGACATCTGGTCACTTCAAATAGGAAATCATCTGAAAGCTTTGGGCTGGGGCAAGAGCTTCATTTGTGATTTTTTTTTTTAAATGAAGATAAACTTTATATCCTTCCTGAATCAGAAAGCAAAATATGTGCACCACTAAACTGCGCCACATTGAATTTCCACACTTTACTAGCTGTACTATTTAGATGAATCCACCTACATCGTTTATGGCACAAAAAATGGACTGAGGTACAGTTTCAATATTACTAATAGTGTCTGGATGAAACAAATGCTTTTATCTCTACAGCAGAGGCACCAAGCAAATATGTTGTTTTGTAAAAAATATTTTTATCTAGCAGAGAGGAGTTTTGCCTCCTTTGATACATATTTTTCTGTTCCAGCTTCCCTAAACAAGTTACATTCTGAGGTTCAGTGTGATGGGATGGCACTGGTCCCTGAGACAGCAGGAGGAGTGTTGTGTTAGCCCCTGACACACTTTATCTAAACACAGCTGCCTCCGGCCTGCATTTCTTGTATTGTGCTGCAACACCACTTGAAGTGTACGATTAATAGTGCTTTAAACCTTTGAGCGCCATGGGGCGCGTAGATGTTAATTTTAATTAATAATCCTCAGGGGATGGGGTGCTCAAAGTATCCCAGCAAACAATATCTTAATTTTTTAATGTAGTGCCTCATGTTGCACTTCTGGCGTTTCTAGATGCTTTAAAAAACAATATTATCTAACTTAATGGGACTGAGTTTGTCGACCTCAGAAGGATGAGAACCGGAGTCAGTTTTGCCTCAATTCAAACCTATGTCCTGCCGATCACCACATATCTCAACAGTAAGTGTTTAACCCACTGAGGCATCCTGCTGCTGTAACAGAGATACTAAGGAACCATTACATCCTCACTCAGCTAATAGAGTACAGACTAGACTATACATCACTACCACAAGCTGCATGGCACTCAGGGTTTTTCCAAAGCTCACAGCTTAATTCTGGGATATTCTGCATGAACGTTTGTAAGTACTGGGAGGTGCTGCAGGATACCTATAATGATACCGTTGAACCCTTTTGTACCACTTGCATTGTTTGCCATGCCCATTGTACCGAATTGCACACAATCTTAATAAAGAGCAGTTAGAATGTTCTGTATAGTGCCACCATGCCACCTTCAGCAATCGTGATGTCTTAGATACTGCAACCATAGAGAAATGGATGTGAACCTAGAGACACCTGCAAGGCCGGACTGGCCAGACCGGGTGTATGGCGTTTCCCCGGGAGGCTAGAAGGGTGAAGGGGACACTTTTGTTACTTGGGGCCAGGTTTGTAGCACTGCAGCAGTTCTAAAAGCACTGCAAAGTTCCTTGTACATCCAGCAGTTTTCACGCAACAATAAAAGTGCGAAGATAACTCTGGTAATTAATGTAGCTGCTGGAGAGAGATCTGAGTTTTGTCTGGTGGCAGTTTTAACTCATCTAAGGTAGGGCAGAGGGTTAATACCCCCACTGCAAAGAAGTGTAGTGTGCAGATCACAGAACAGTATTTTATGCGCAATGCTCAGTGGGATGGTGCTTTTGCCAAAGAGCTCCTTTTGTTACTGAGCAGTTCATAAGTTAAAATCATAATATAGCACAGGGAGCTATGAACTGACATCAAAGAGATGCATGCAAACTGCACGGTACAGGTTAGGAAGTTATGTTTCTTTCAAGTCTTGGATTATCCTAATTTTGCTAAAAAATAAAAGGGTTTGTTTGGGTAGAAATAAACTGTTATTAGAAAAGTCAATCCTAACCACTGTGCTGCATTCTGAATCCTGAGTTTATGTTTCCTTAGACCAAGCACTTGTAAAAAATGCTTGTCAGAATCCTACAACTTGTAGTCCCCGTTGTCTTCTATAACACTTTGTGTACACTGATTTACACCCGTATGATTCGTTGTCTCTATGTGTGTGTGATGTAAAGTGCTGCTCTATGCTGGTAAGAGAGGCGCTATAAAACAAATAAAATGCATGTGAGAGACGGGCTGTGAAGAGATGAGAGGCACTGTTAGAGGGTGATGGTGAGGAAAGCATTGAAGAGCCCCAGTAAATATTGCTGTATCCTGGTGCGCTCTAAGGTCACCATTTCCTATGCTTTAAAAACAAATACAATCGAATATATAATGAAAAATGTGTTGTAGAAGGCACCGTTTTTGCCATTTTTTCCCAAATTTTCATGGAGGGGGAAACTCCCAAGCCCCTTTGTAGTGGTCAGGCTTACTCGCTATGCACCCTATGGGGACTGGTCTGATCTGACATAATTTGCCAGGCTGCTTTGGGTTCCCAGTCCGGCCCTGGTCACCAGGGTGGGGGTGCATTAGAGCGTGCTCAGCTATCATCCTCATTTACATAAGTTTATAGAAAGTGATGGCAAAAAACACTGAAGACCATCTAATGTGTGTGTTACTGTAGTACCCGCAACAACACTACATGGTGTACAGTTTTGTTCCTGCTGCTCCTGGCTCTTACTGTATATTGTGAGACATTGGCTAATTAAGATATTTATAGTTTGTAATCAGGTGGAATTGTCTGTGAATGTTTTACATAAGAAGTGTGGCAGAAGTCAGCGATGAGCCTGTGCCCGGGCCTACAAAGTCACTTTTATATAAGAAGTGTGGTATGACTGAGCGATGGGCCAGTGCAGAGGCCCACAAAGTCACTTTTAGGTTAAAAGTGTGGCACGAGTTAGAGATGGGCCAGTGCTCACTCCCACAAAGTCTATTTTACATAAGAGGTGTGGCATGCGTCATCGATGGGCCAGTGCACACGCCACAAAGTCACGTTTCCATAAGAAGAGTGGCACGAGTCACTAGGGGACTCGGGCGGTAGGGTCACCCAGGCGGAGAGAGGCTGCTGTAACAGGAATACATAGACCAAGCTTGCAGCAAGGTTTCTGAGCGCACTCTGATGATGTGTTGGTGGCACACACCAGTCAGCAGGTCAGCTTAGCTGGACATGGCGTAGAGACACAGTAGAAAACATCGTGCTCCCTAAGACATCTCACTTTTTAAGTTTGGGAAGAATATAGTGTCTGCTTCGTGTTTTTTTCTGATTGCCACGTGTAATGTAGGAAAAGGGTGACTCGTTGGGTAGAATATGTCCACTTAAGAGAGCCATAGTGTACATGTCCAGCCCAACCCGATAGCCTCCCTTTGTTGCTTTAACCCTTACAAGATCGTAGCCTGCCTCGTAAAGATGAGTGATGCTAGCTCCCAAACAAAACAAAAATAATAATGCTAAATAATGTTAATAAGACCACGGAAAGCAATAAAAAAAATCATATTTAAAAGAAATAAGCTGTTCAGGAAGGGTCAGTAGGAAATGGGAGAGATGAACTATACTAAGAGTGATGGGACAAGATGTAAGGCGAGGACGTTCTGGACGTCTCTGCAGTGCTTAATTTGTGCCGGTGGTTGCAGGCATCAGCATTCATTTTTGGAACCGATAATAATTTTTTAATATCAGACTTTGGTCAAGAGATTGAGGGAGACCATGAATGGAGAAAGGAGAAGGAAAGAGAGGATAGAAAACCAAGGACCAAAGGAAGAAAGCAGGGAAAAGAACTTGCAAGAGTGAGATAAAGAGACAGGAAGTGTAGGGCGGTGGAAAAGAGGCATGAGATGAATTCAAACCCAGGCAGCCTTGGTATTCAGCAACCAAGCCTTCACCAGCCCATGTGCTGGGCACCAAAGAAGAACTTTAGAGCTGTATACTTATTTTTTAATATTATTATTTTTACAAAGAAATTACCGTTTTCTGGAGTAAAAAGTATTACAGCAGGGATGTCTTGATTTGTGAAATGCATTCAGTGACCCCCAAGTAACGGGATGGGGACATGATGCTGTAGTCAAGCTCCCGCATTCCTTGGGATTTTTCATCACCACTTTAAGCTTGTAGGATGTCTGCCCCTTATACTAGAGTCGCAGTTTTATGCCAATTGCTTGCATGGGCCACTCCGATCTGTTTCAGTCTGGCAGATCCAGAAGTCAGTCCAAGGTTGAATGCAAACCATGGCAATGATTCCAAGAAGTGGGAAGTTGTGTAATGCATAGGAAGTCTGCACACCCCCATATCTTACTTTTTAGGTCTGACTAGACAGGCTTTGTTTGATCAACAGAAAAAGAGCTTTAAGAAGCGCTACTGGAGAGGGCCTTTGGCTCCTCCTCCAAGTTGAATCCCTGAACGTCAGCATTTGAGTGGGCAGAAGTTGTGTGCTTCCACTGAAAAAAGAAGGCTTGCTTTAGTCTTTATGCCTTGTTGGAAAGCTTACACTCAATACAGTAGATGCAAATGATGAGCCAATAATGACACTTGTCAGATGCCGTAGATCTGAGCGTTGTTGTGAAAGGTTACAATGCATGAAGTAGGCCTGGTGCATTGTTTGTGAAATAGCCCTGTATGGATGGATTCTATTACACGGTGGTAAATCCAGGACACAAGTAGTTTGTTACAAAGACTCTCCCAGACTGCTGTAGCACACACAGATTTTAGTGTTGGTTGCCCTCCGTGACAAACCCTTGGGGTAGGACATTTGCATTGTGAGAATCCCCATTATGCTGTGTTCGGAAGGGGTTTATTGTTTTGCCAACTGTATTTTTGTACATTTTTGTAATTTTCATACAGTATGCAAATGGTTGGTTGGAGGGAAGGCCTATGTTCATTACCAGAAGCCTCAGCAGGTTATGGTAACATGCCAGTGATGGCATTTGTCAGATGCCAAATGTCTGATCAGTTATTATTAGAAAACCAGAAGGCCTGGCTCAGTTATTGCACAAAGCATATGTGAAAGCCAATATGCCTGTAACAGGGGATTGTTATTACACTCTGATAAAACCTGTACACAGGTATTTTGCTACACTGAATCTCACAGGTTACAGTAGTAGACAAGACTTCTGGTATTGATTACCCTCTTTAACAAACCCATGGGGTAGAACATTTGTAGAAGATTTACACTGCGGAAATCCCTGTTAGGCCCACTTAGGAAGAGGCGTATATTGTTTTCCAACTGCTCATTTTATCTGCAGTGGACTGCATCCCGCATTACCACTGCTTCTAAACTGGGGAGGGGTGATCCATCTTGAAATTTATTGTCCATAGTATATCATTGTTTTATCATTCGAAGAACCAATGCCACATTTAGAAGCAACATGTGAGCCATCTTGGATTGGTATAACAATCAATCACTATTAACAATACCTTTCCAAAATGGTCACTGACTACTATGTTTATTTTTTTTTTACTTATTCTTAATAGCAAGCCCACTACTGACAAGTTTTCTACTTTGATTCTTTTGTTTTATCTTGCATATTCTCAGTGAGTTTGCGTGTGTTTTATTATGGATTAATAAAATAATGATTCAGTAGGAGGGTAAATGGATGCATGACTGCAAGGATGAGTGACAGAGCCCATGTATGAACAGGTATTGAGTTTGTTATGTTTATGTTATAAGCTAGCCCTACCGACATTGCCAATGCTTGTTTTGTTCTCTGTTTTCCTTTAAGGAGAATTCAGTATTGGTTGATGTATTTTCATAGTGCTCGATTACCTACTGCTGAATTATTTTGAAATGTTATTGGGCTGAACATGTAGATCTTTCAGACTTGCCTCTGTTGCATTTTCCTTCAGCACTGCTCTCTGACACAGGTGGAGGGCTCTGGTTTGGCGCCAGCAAGGTAAGGATGGGAGATTACCTCCTGCAGGCATTTAGCTGGGCTAGGGAAATAGACTTACTTTTCTACTAGGCTACATCCACGTCATTCTGTGGAAATGCAGTTGTTAATTACGCTGTGTCACGCTGACTTAACTGATCCAATTTAGATTGGTAAATAAAGAGAAAGAAAGCTCCTATGTCATTTTATAGATGCATGAATGTGTTGTGCACATGCCTACAAAATGACGTGGCTGGTCACGACATAGGCTTTTTCCTCCTATTGAGCCACGCCACCGATCATCAGAAATACCACACATCATTGCTAAAAACCGCTGGCAACGCCTAGAGGTTCCAAAGATGAGACCCATGGGCTTTGCCAATGCTTGTTTTATTTTGAGCCTCATGAGGTTGCTGCTGCATATGTTTCGTAGCCTACAGCCCACTGGGGATTTTAATTTTACTTGCCTAATACTGTGGATGCTGCAGTTAGCTACTTTGTATGTGATGCACAGACTTCGAAAGTTACAATTTAATCGACAATTAACCATAAACATCGTTCTTACAGTGAATCTCTTCCACAACTATTTACAAGGTTGATGGGATTGTAAATTTTCGTGGTAGCAGAAACTTCTGCACAATTTTGGATTCATTGTAACTTCCAGATAATCCACCGTCTTCAGTATACAAAACTAATTTAAACAAAAAAGTTGTTACAGCTCAAGCACATCGGAAGTCCCTAAAAACTAACGTTTACTGTGCTATTTCTGTGTGATGTAAGGGCAAAGGACCTTCCACTCGGAGGAGTCAGGCGTGAGGCGATGCGCGGTCTAGTCTTTTTGGTTGCTTATGAAATCTTCAATAAAAATAACTAAATAAAAGGTCACTAAGACCACAATGAGGTGCAGAGGAGTCCATGACTGTTTACTTACTAAACTCAGGAGTTAATCCTTTTTCTGCAGATGGCCATGTGCAAGATGCCAATAATAAAGTGGATTTGTGCCAAAGTGTGTTTGTTTCCCAGAACCGTGAAAGTGCTACACACTGCTCAAACACTCCAGCAGCCGAGGTGGTGCACAGGTGAGAATCACTCCCACAGAGGTAAAGTCACTAATGTATGCTCTTTGCTGATATCTGGAGAGGGGAATGGTGATCTGCAATCCCACAAGCACACTTGAGGCCCTGCTTTTATTTATGTGTTTCTGTCAACATCACAGATTGGCTCTCATGTCAGGTGTCATCAAGACTCTACCCCTTTAGTGAGTGTGGCTGTTGCCCTCTTTAACCACGCTGTGTCAGGCTGACGGTGGTGGCTGCATGATTTAAGCCCGGGGACACAAGCTGTTTCATCTGTCTTGCAGTGGAGGGACTCCCCTCTTTAACCGGTCAGTTGAGTCTCTCATGCAGAGTACTTGGCCTTCACTATGTTTGCAACATGCATGGGGGGGGGAGGTGAGAGGGAGAGAAGAGAAATATTTTTTTTATATGTGCCTCTTTTTATAGTCTGACTTGACAGAGCAGCTGTAGCCAGAAAAGTATGTGATCATCACACATTAGGATCCAGGAACAGATGTTTTGATTGGGCAGAAAAGTGCTTGTCCTTTAGCAGCTGTGATCATTTTATTTATCCAGCTACCTAAGCTTGAACTTTCAGGGGCTCACACATGACACTGCAATGCTATTAAAGTGTCTTAGATAAATAGATATTTTGTTATTTATCTCTGGCAGCAGCACAGATGGGACGAGGGCAGTCAATAACCTACATTGATTTTCAGGTCTTTCTTGGCAGTGCAACTGCTACCTGACCTTTTAACCTACACCAATATTGTTTTACAGTTCTTTCTTTTCACACAAATACATATCTAGTCACATGTTATTTACTTGCAATGCTTCACATTATCATACAACATTCCTTTAAAGCCAAACCTATTGTCAGTGCCAATGCTTGTTTCTGTTTGTGACCATAATCCCCCTGTGAAATAACTTCTCAAGCTGGCCCATTACACATCTACCTAAGCAACATAAACCAGTCTGAGGGTGGCCGGCATGGGGGCTGCGATAACTGGACAGCAGCAGAAGGAAACAGCTCTTCTGGAACTGGTGGGGCACTCTGGATTTTGAAAACTGCAGACTCCCTGGTTGGATAAATGCACACTGCCCTGTCTACAACAAGGGTAATAATGACTGGTTTTGAGCCAGTACTCAGGTCAACGCTTTGACTCGGCACCAAGGAAGTACTGTTTACCAGCACCAGGAGAGAAGACAGAAGATCTAGGAGTGGAACCTTTCATGGTTGCCGTTCACCCACTAGGTTGGGCCTGAGACCAGCAAAGTATGCAGAGTCGCTTCCTGCTGGACCTACTGCGAGGACAGAGGAACGTACCTGCCTGCACGAGGTGGACTGCGTATGCCATGCCGAAAGCAGAAACAGATGTTTTAAGGCATGGGCAAAGTGGGCTCTGGCCCAGGGCCCCAGCCTTTCAGGGGGCCCTTGATAGACCCAGCTCTGTTCTGCTGAGATTCTTGCCCTGATGACCTTGAATAATTCTTAAACAGGTTGTTTTAAATATAGTTTTCCTTTAATTTAGTTTTAATGTGGGTGCTGTGTGAGATACTATTATAGACATTTTGCAGAGAAATGTTGTTTTTATGTATCATGCAATATCTATAAATTGGACGAGTGTGCTAATGCATTCAGTGACCAGGCCAAAGAAGGCATGAAAGTTTATTTTAGATCAAAACAGGACCTCACATATGAGAAACGGGAAGGAGTCACAAAGAGTAATTGCAGTAATATTAGTGAGCTGCCCCTGTGTTACAATATTAAAAATACACGTCACCATCTCTGAAAATTTTGAGGAGTGTGCCTGTACACTGTCAATGACCTGGACAAAGAGGCCATAAAAGAGCTGACATTGGATCATAAATTAAAAGCGGTTCCGAACAGGGGCCCACAAAATACTCTTGGCCCCCAAGATCCTTAAAATGTTCCTGGCCGAAAGGAAAATTTCTGATTTAAAATTAAAGAGCAATGACACGGCTGGCTCTGGGACCCTTCGTGGTGACATCTTGAAGGGCAGAGACTGTCAGGAGTCATAAGGTAGTCCCAAACCAGAGGCCCAGGAAAAGCTAAAGGATTACAAGGGTCTAGGAAGTGCGCCAGGGGTTTCATAAGTCAACACAGATTGAACAAAGGAAAAAAGGAAAGATATGAAAACAGTAACAAAGGGACAAATCAGGGATGAATAAAAGCCTGCAAGAGTGAGATAAAGACAACTACAGCATTTTTGTCTAACAAATAAATTAAACCCTGGTGACGTTAGGTAAAATAACTTGCTGCAACATGAGTGCAGAACTAGAGATTCAGTGATCTTAGCAAAAACACTACTAAAATGCACCACCAATCCCCCCAGTCTCAACCACAAATCATAACAAACGGCTGGAACAACATTCCAGCCAAAACAATGACCTCACGTGTTGTTCATTTGCACATTCTGCACGTTCAGAAGATCTGCGTCCGCAGCCTCTGCAAATGGACCAATCAGCTCTCAAGAAACGCAGTGGCCATTTTGAAGGAACCCAGGCCTCGGCGCTCACCTCACCGCGCTGCGAATCTGCATAGTCTGTTGCGATTTCACTGAGTCTTTGTGAAGAACAGCACATATTTATGTGCCTGCAGCTGCCTTCCCAGCTGGTTAATAGCATTCGCACCAGAGTGTGATTTTCACACAGGAACACACAGCTGCCTCCAAGAAATATCACTGAGTCAAAGTCTTGTGGGAAAGCAGGGTGATGGAGCAAACAGCCTTCTCCCGGGGAGGTGCGCTGGCCCCAGTCCAGGATCTGCCCCGCAGGTAGAATTTGTAGTGAGCACCAGGTATGTACTGTATTATGCTGATACGCAAAAGGTGACAAAATACGCCTGTGTGTGTTACCACGCCAGACGAGAAATGTCACACAGTACAACACAATGACAGTTCATAATACAGCAACCAGACACCCTTGGAAACATTGCACTGTTGTGGAGGGGCCAGATCCCAACCGTTTGATGAAGTTTGTTAGCATAAATGCAAAGTAAAGCCTAAGTTCAGGTGTAATCAGTGCTTTAAATGGAAAAAATAAGTGCAGGTACTCACCAAATTGAGTTGTGGGCTAGGGGTGGGGCTTGGGGGGCTGGCCTATATGTGGTGCTAAGGGGCGTGGTCAGAGGTACATATTTAATTTGACTGAGATTTTGTTGGTGTGCAGATGTGCATAATTATACAGAAGCATTTTTGGTATCTTTGGAGTATTCATTTTGTCCTTTTGCATACAAAAAGGTGCATTTAATATTATCTTTAACATTTTACATGTGGATAGATTGCTTCTGTGCTAAGCACATGAAGGACATTTTGAATTTTTACAATGTGTGGAGTAATGTATAGTGTGGTCACTTTCAGGAGCGGCACCTCCATGAGAGCGGAGGAGCGTCGCCCCGCTGTAAAAATGCACCAGAGCAGCTGAAAAATAAAATGGTAATAAAGTTTATTTATCACCATTTTGTTTTTCAACAACCCATCCTGAACCGAGTTTCAGGACAGGGCAGGGCAATTGCTGCTGAGTGGCAGCAGGGAGCTCTGCACTTATATTTAAAGTGCGCATGTCCCTTTGGCCGGCTGTCTTGCAACAGCCAGCTTGACATGGGCATTTTAAACTTCTCTAACCTAGCTGTCTTAAGACGCGGAGTTAGAGAAAGCACACACCTCCAGTGCTGTGCTCTTAAGAGCGATGAGAGAGGCCACTCCCTCCAATCCTGACACTTCTCCCATGATGTTTAACAGCATGAAAGCAGCACCAGGACTGAGTAGTGCAGTTTCGTGGGTCCAGAGCTTCGAGGAGAGAAGACACCGGAGCGAGGAGGATGTTGTGGCAAGTGAGGAAGGTAAGTGCCATTTCTTTTTATTATTATTATTTGAATGCCCGTCCCACCGCTCTAAATACATGGTAGCCGCACTGGTCACTTTTAAGAAAGAAACCTTGAAAATTAGACTCCATAATCTCATGCTATTTAAAAACAGCCTTATGTGTTTAATAGCTTTATAATAGATCTATAGTACTAATTGCTCAAAAACTTCAAACCACCTTTCACCAACCACGTTGTCTCTAAGCATGTTACTCCACTCCATGACCCTAATATTAGCCAGTGGCATTGTCTCTCTTTAGGCATTAAGATGAAATGTAATTTTATTCTTGCACACCCACCAGCATCACACCATTGACAAAGTACGGCAACAGATGTTTTTTCATAGAAGTTGTAGATTCCATTAAAGAGACCTTGGTTTTAGACAAACTTCTAGGGGACATTAAACAACAAAATGGACACTTCTAAAGGGATGCCTGATGAAAACTCCTATTACATTACTTCTAGATTGCAGATTGAAAAATAATACATGTCTGTGACTGAATTCATGCCCAACCTTCACTCCTACGGGTTCCAGATCCCATAAGCCAACCTGTAGCTTTCAAAGATATGCCTACTTAGGACACTGTATGAATGTAATTACATCCTAGCTTTGAAAGCTTGGCATCACCCAATGTTGACATGGTTCATTTTGTTACTGAGGGAAAAGCCTTTAACGATATTCGCTGGGCATGAAAATGAGCGCTACAATGAAAAAAAGAACCATAATCTTTTTAAAAAAGCCAAGCACACATGTCAGCAAATACATCCCCAACTCTGCAGGCAACAGAGGCCCTTAATATCGGAACATCTTTGGATTTACAGATATTTTCTTTCCTATGGCAGCATAGTACAATAGAAGTGGGCTTTCAATGGTACAACACTTAAATTTCATATGACTTGCACAAGCTATTTTCCATACCATTTTTTGGAAATGTTTCTCTATGGTAAAACCTTTTGTCTCATTGCCACCTAGCAGACATCAACCAGTTGATCCTAGATGTCACTGCTTTGCTTCAAAGCTCCTTACCTGCTGTAAAATCTGCCTGCCACTCAAACTCTAATCTTACGCGTGAACTATAAAGTCAAAACAGTGACCTTTGTTGTAAAACATGAGAGAAAGTAAAATATAGCCATCTGGTGGCTGAATTGCACAATGTGAAGCCAGCAATTCTGGGATCAATTCCAGCTTCCCCACTTTACCAATTTGTGTGATCCTAGGCAAATATTTTATGTCACCAAACCTCCTTTTTCTTCTTTATCCCACATGCTAGTATATTCAAATACGCAAATTCACAATGTATGCCGTACAATCACATCTTCTGTTAGATTTAGTACACTATAATGTTTCATTAATGAAAATAAAATAGTTCATATATAATTTACACATGAAAATTGACTTGCTTCTTATTTTAATAGTGGGATTGACATCATGATGGGAGCACAACTGTTTCTAACTTCACTATCACTTTTAATAAACTCCTGTCATTGGTACGATATAAGCTTATGTACCATGGTGAAATGCTTCCACATGTTAAAAATGACAATTTTATTTAAAAGTTTAATGTTTTCAAGGCTCGACTTCTGCACTGCTCTTAAAGCCAAGCCAGACTCTTGGTTCAGCTCTGACCGGGTCTCCTTGTTAATTTGTTGGTTGCCCATCTCTGCCTCTCCCAGCTACTCCATTAACCCAAGAGAAAACGGACGATTAAAAACAAAGTATAATGGTGTTGAGACACTGCAGAAAAAAACATATCTGCACCGGAGAGAGAGAGTGGCGTTGCACTTGCTACAATCCAACATTTTTACGTTCGCTTCACAGCCAAACTGTGATAATGCAGGGCTTGTCGGGCTGGCAGCTATAGAGTTACTGTGCCGGACACTGCAGACAACACTCACGCATACAAGTACACCCACAGTGACTTACAAGCACTCATGCATGCACACGGGGCATTCAATAGTTTTGTTTTTACAAAAGCTTACATAAGCTGATGTCCGTCCACATTACTAAACCTGGATTCCCACACGCTCTGCCACAGAGTTACTTTTTCCTCACCATGGCACCAAACAAGTGCTGGCTTTCTCTGCTGTACAGCAGGAAGCCTTCCCTTAGATTTACCTCAGTCACGATGTATGGCTGTTAAATGGCTCTGCTCACACACCTACAGCGCTATTGACTCCATGGAGCCTGACTGGACACTGTGTTAATAGTCACAGCGTGACTTGGGCCCCTCCCAAACTCCCTGGCAGCTCTGAATCAATGCACGGGGCCACTGCTTAATTAGCACAGTCTAAGGGCAGATTAGCACTCGATAATCGGAGTGCTACACAAAAACGGGCCGACTTGTTGTCTGCTGTTTTGCGTGTCCTTCTGAGACACCCATTTGATTGAGTTTGCCTTGTTGCCCCGTGAGTACCGGTATTCTCTGGCCACGGAGAAGTTCCGGTGCTCAAGGGCAGAAAATTCAGAAGTGCCGGTACTTAGTACCGGGGAGTACCAGCCCATTTAAAGCACTGGGTGAAATACATGTAGGACATTGGGATCTAACTCCCTTGCCAGTCCCAGTATGCAGAGACCCTACAGCTAGAAATCTAAAATTAAGATTTTATAATGATTCATTTTTAGGTCTCGCCTACAAGCAACTTTTAGCTGTCTCTTTGAGAAGACCGTTTGTGAACCATACCAAAATTTACAGTGCTTAGAGCCTGCCCATTGCTTACTTTTGGTTGACTTTACAATCTTTTTCATTGGTTGACTTATGTCCTTCGCTTCTTACATGCAGGGAACTACTTTTTTCTTTTTAATTAAGCACTCCTCGAGAGTGCATGTTCTTTCTTGCTTTCTCTAGCATGCTGTTTCCCTCCATTAAATACCTGCTCCTCACCACTCCTCCTTTGCTCCTCTACCCCACGTGGTCCTTTAAATAAAATAAATTATAATATACATTCTTTTGGAGGGCCTAGCAGTGGTCACTTGCTGCTGGGCCACTCAGCATTCTAAAAACCACTTTCACACACCTCTGTCACTTCCTTGCCCCCACACCCTCTCCCCGTTGTTTGGGCCACCGACCCCCCCACATGCCTCACCCCAATAGCTCCTACTTTGCTCCTACCCTTTTGGTCCTTTAATATAGTTGTTTCATTTTATGTGATGTACTTGTTTTTTCAATTTACAGAGCCAATCGGCATCCGCCATCTTGGATCAAAAAAATAAACAAATGGCAGGAGCACGCATGCGTGATGATGAATGCATGCACATATGCCATGTGCATACACAGTGCATGTGTTTAGATTTAGGAAAGCTGAGTAACCGTTTCTCTACAATAATATGACACCCATTCTTACTCACACCCTGCAGTACTTTGCTGTGCTGAACTTTCAGCACAACCGAAGTGATGTCCGTTGTGTGTGAGTACTGGGACGTTTGTATACCCCTGAAGCACCTCAGTACATGCTCCCATACAAGCTGCTTTTGGCGCATGCCCACTCATTACCTGCTGACATTGTGGGCATCTTACACATCATGAATTCTATGTCAGGACTCGAGGCTCAGATTATGCTTCTCTTTCTATGCTTTATTTTCAACAGCAGCCAATAGGTGAAGATGTTATTTAACAAAAACATATTCCAGCATTCAAGGGAATAACATCATAACCATACAGTACAGTGTATATAAACCTTCGAGGCAAATTAACTTCCTCTTTCTGTGCTGCTTCCGCAGCCAGTTAAGTGTCTCTGCATGTTTACTCAATTAATGACTTATTGTGGTTTTGAACTTATATCCTGACAGCACTAGCGAGCGCCGTGTTTTTCCCCCTGTTTATTGGTGGAGTGGGAGCGGGAGCTAATTTACGAGGCTTCGCCCATATTTTTACCTTTGCCGGGGGTTGAAGCCCTCTTTTACACACATGCACAAGCGCGCCCGCACGCGCACGCTCGCTCGTTTGTCTGCCACCTGTTTTTTCCGCTTTTTGGATCAGAGCAGTGCCGGCTGACTGAGCGAGCCAGCGCAAGTGTTTCCAGCTGCATTCCATGTATTTTCCCCTTCAAACTGACCACATCTTTGCTCCCTTACGCCCTGTGACCTCTGAATTGGCTCAGGGTTGTAACAATAAGCATAGGCTCTGCCTAGAGTGCTGCAGGCTGCTCCCTACACACTCAATATATATATATTTTTTAAATCTACCTAGCCTGCTGGGGCTTTTGCACTCCCCTTGATTGTAGTTTTGGACTACCACTGAATTTACATTCTTTGGACGTAAATAAATCGATTATGGCCCACTCTTACTCCTATGAGGAGGAGGAATATTTTGGGTGCGACCCCCCCCCCCTCTTTTGAAGAAAATCTGGTGGGCGCGCTGGACAACAGCGTTCAACTTTCCGTTAACAAAGCATTAGCGAAGGCGCTTGGCCCTCTCACACACCATTTTGAGAGCTTTGCTCGCCAGAAAGGATGGCTCCCCCCCATTACGCCTTCCGAAGAAGCGCAAGCGAGCCAACCCTCTACTTCCAAGGGTAAATCAAAGGCCTAAAAGTGGGCTCACTCTGAAATATTTGACAAGCTGTCTGCTTTCATTAAAAAAGAACATGGTTATAGCTTCTCGCAGCTGCAGGACGCTTATGGGACAGACCAATCTTCTGACCACTCTTCCTCCGCTCATTCATTGGATGCTGATTCAGAGGTAGAGCTTGAGGACCGCCCAGGCCCGAGCAAACGAAAAAAGACAGAGAAAACAAAGAGTCCAGTCTCCAAGACCCCTCGAGTGTTGACCGCTAATCCAGAGGATATTATTCACCTTTGCTCCTCTAGCTGGACCCCGCCACCAGAGGTGGCTTTATACCTCCAAGAACACATCAGAGCAGGTTTTGACAAAGACGTGAGAGCCAGGTTACGGGCAGAATGCCCTAGACCAGACATTGAGGGTAAAGCCACAGACACTCCGGACATTGACCCTACAATGGTCACATTTATAAAAAAATGGGCTAAGGATCCCAAAAAGGGACTTGATCACGCAAGACAAGCTCCTGGATCTTTCCGGCCCCCTGGCAAAAATTCTTGAGATGGCTTGCTTAGCGAAATAATCTAATACCCCAATCGACCCAGATGTCCTGATGGGTTGGGCTCAGCGAGCCATCTTGGAAATGCTAACGTTGCAATCTCCACAGAGAGAGAATGCGTTCAATCCTAATGCGCATCGACCCCCAGCTTAACGAACTTGCTACCTCTGAGTCAAGTCAAGTAGCTCAGGGTCTCCTCTTCGGAGCCCCCTTCATTAAGGATCTATTGAAGTTCGCAGCTACTTTTAATACGATGGACAAAGCCCAACTCTCTCTTAAGAAGGTATTCAGGGAAACTCTTTTTCGGAGGGCCGGACGTATGCGGGGTCGCTCGTCAGGCCGTTCCTATTATCAAGGCCCCAGACGTGAGTCCTTTGCCCGCGGACGTGGGTACAACAGAGAACAACAACAATCAGACTCCTCATTTTACCCTTCAAGGCCCTGTGGAGGCAGGGGCCGTTACTGTAAAAACTACTACAAGGGACAACAGGGAGCTTCCCAGGACTCTACCAACTCAGGTGAGACTCATCCCTCCCTCAGAGGTGATTCTTGGGGGCAGGGTACAGACTTGTTTTGTATAATGGCAAAAATTGACCAGGGATCCCTGGGTCTTAGAAACCGTTCAAGGCTTCAGGATTGAGTTCTATCAGACCCCCCTTCAACAGTTCCCCCCTCCTTCTCCCCATTTTTCCCATTACGATCAAGAGATCATAAGTTTGGAAGTGCAAGCGCTACTAAAAAAGGGGCGATCTGTCATACTGTTCCCCATCCCAGGGGCTTTTTAAGTCCTATTTTCCTGGTAGACAAGAAAGGCGGAGGTTCAAGACTAGTTCTCAACCTCAAAGAATTCAATGCCTGGATAGTCTACAGTCACTTCAAGATGGAGGGAATTCACCTCCTAAGAGATATTGTTAAGGAAGGAGACTGGTTGTTATGCCTGGACCTAAAGGATGCGTATCTGAGTATCCCTGTTTTTCCTCCTCATCATCACTTTCTTCAATTCATTTGGTTAGATCAATGTTTCGAGTTCCAGGTCTTTCCCTTTGGGCTTTCTTCCGCTCCTTGGTTCTTTACCAAGGTGATGAGACCAGTAGTAGAGTCTCTGCGTGCTCAGGGGTGCGCCTGATCGTTTATCTCGACGATCTGATCCTTATGGCTCAAGATCCATCTCTCCTTCAAGTCCACTTGACTTGGACAATTCAACTTTTACAGAGTCTGGGTTTCTTGATCAATCAACCCAAATCTTGCCTTCTACCTGCTCAGCAGATCGACTTCCTGGAGTTCTGGATAGATTCTGTGAAGGCCCAGTTGATCCTCCCCCCTCAGAAGGTTCGCAATATAAAGAAGGAATTGCGCCTTCTCTTGTCCAAACAGAGAGTGTCAATGAGGATGGTGGGACTTTTATCTTCTTCGATTCAGGCAATTTTCCGGGGTCCCCTTCACTACAGAGCCCTCCAACGCCTCAGGATTTCCCACCTGCAGAAGGGTCTATTTTATACGGACATGGTACCTCTGTCACTGGAGGCCCGTTCAGAGATAGCCTGGTGGCTAGAGCACATGGAGGCCTTGAACGGGCGTGCGATTTTCGTCACTTCCCCAGATGTGAATCTGGAATCAGATGCCAGCAGATGGGACTGGGGAGCCCGTTGCGGGTCTCTGACCACAGGAGGTCATTGGTCGGAAGAGGAACTTCACCTCCACATCAACTGCCTGGAACTTCTAGCCGGCTCTTTTGCTATCCGGAGTATATCCCCCTGAAATCGGATTGTTGCATCCTTCTGAGGATGGACAACATATCAGCGGTCAGATATGTGAACAAACTTGGGGGCACGAAATCCGAGACTCTGGCACGAATAGCCCTGGAGTTCTGGCAATTCTGTCTCCAACACCGCATTTCCGTGATTGCGGAGTATCTTCCAGGGGTAAACAATGCTGTAGCAGACTGGAACTCCAGATTCCTTCGGGACGGCAGCGTTTGGATGGTTCTCCCAGAAGTGTTTTCCTTTCTGAACCAGAAATGGGGTCCTCTCACGATAGACCTGTTTGCCTCGAGACTGAATCGCCAGCTTCCCCTTTTCTTCAGCTGGAGACCAGATCCGGAAGCACTGGCCACAGATTTTTTCCTTCAGGATTGGTCTCCTCATCGGGGATATGCCTTTCCCCCATTTAGCATGATCCCTCGGGTCTTAACTCAGGTTCGCCGTCTGGGAACCGAGATTGTTCTAGTAACCCCCCTTTGGAGAGCTCAAGTCTGGTTCCCTCTAGCTCTGGAGTTGTTATGCGATTGCCCCCTTCTGATCCTTCCAACAGACAAACTCTTGCTGGATCCTCTAGGGTTCCCCCATCCCTTAATTGTGTCACACAAGTTACGACTGGTGGCTTGGAGACTTTCCCTCAACAATGGCTCTTGCCAGGCATTTCTGAACAAGCTTCCAACTTTCTTCACCAGGCCTGGTCTTCCAACACACATAAACGCTATGCTTCCGCCTGGAAGCGATGGGTTCATTGGTGTGCGGAACGGGATGCGGATCCCTTTATTGCTGATGTCAATCTAGTTGTGAATTTTCTAGCATCCCTTGCTGCGTCGGGTCTAGCTTACAGATCTGTTAATAATTATAGATCTTCTATATCTGCCGGCCATCTCCCAGTTTTAGGTAAACCGGTTGGTGAACACTTTGTGGTTTGTAAATTGATGAGAGGCATTCGCCTGTGCAATCCTCCTCTCCCTCGATATTCGTCTCTTTGGGACATTAATGTGGTTCTTTCATTTATTTCCTCCTGACCGGATAACAAGTTCCTGTCACGCAAACAACTTTCGCCTAAACTTACCCTGTTTCTGTGTTTTATCTCATGCAAAAGAGTATCAGATGTTAGGTCTCTAGACCTGACAGGAAGGATTTTTTCCCCCACTGGGGTTTCCTCTGTAATTTCCAAACGCCCCAACACAGGCACTAAGTCAGTTTTCCACACAATTCCAAACTGTGTGTTGTTCAATGTTTAAAAGCTTATGAGGCTGCTACGGCTGAATTCAGGAGAGATCCTAGGGGTCAGTTACTAATTGCCCTTCAGAAGCCTTTTAATCCAGCCTCAGCGGCTACCTTAGCCAGATGGATCAGATGGATTCCTGCTGAAGCAGGTATTGATATTTCCATTTTCGGTGCTCATTCAGTGCGTGGGGCGATGGCCTCAAAATCCTTTAACCTAGGAATACGATTAGGGGACATTATGAAAGCAGCGGACAGGTCCTCAGAATCTACATTTAAGACCTTCTATTATAAGCCTATTGTAGACATTGCATCGGTGGTAATAAATCAGCTTTGAACTAGCATAATATGAGCCTCCGGAACTGACATAGAATGAAAGATTTTCGAGCTTCCGCGTCAAGAATTTTCAATTCTATTAAGGACACGGAGGCGAGGATTATCCCTCCCTAGTTTTCAATAAGACATCTTCTTATGAGTTAAGTATCCTGTTTCTTGTTTTATGTCTCATTGAATTACCCACCCATATGCATATAGCACTTTAAGATTGTGTACTGATATAACAGGAATATCTGGTCATATATTATGATTGGCTTCTTGTTTCTCTTTTTCCTAGGGTTCGAACAAAAATAATGTTCTTCTATTCGATGGATCTTTGGATGTTCCTTTCTTCTGGATGTTGCTGTTTTCCTTGAATTTCTTGACAGAGTTTTTCTTCGGGTTCGCTTTTTGATAGACTTTCATTGACTTTTACTGACTGAGATATTCGCAAAGAAAGAGGAAGTTCATTTGCCTCAGAGGTTTATATACACTGTACTTTATGGTTATGATGTTATTCCCTTGAATGCTGGGATATGTTTTTGTTTAATAACATCTTCTCCTATTGGCTGCTGTTGAAAATAAAGCATAGAAAGAGAAGCATAATCCTCACCTCCGTGTCCTTAATAGAATTGAAAATTCTTGACGCAGAAGCTCTAAAGATTTTCATTATATACGCTGTGACTGAGGTCTGGTGACGCCACTCAACATGAGATGAAGTCCGTAGTGAGGTATTGCTGCTGTTTCAAGATTACAGGAGGCGGCCTAGCCACCTTGCAGTTTGCCAATAATTATTTTATCAAATAACGATTGAAAATATTGAATTGAATGTACAGTTCTGGGACACTTAAGATATGTGGTGGCTTTCCCTAGAGTATTTCGAAATTGTATTTATTTTTTTGTTTTTAAATCTTGCTTTACCAACAAACATAGGCGAAGCAAATAGGTTGGCACTTGCATTATAAAAGTCAGAGCTATTGACTTTGCTAATAGTTGTTAATATTGCACTACTGTTAAAAAATCCAAATTTACATTGTTTAGATATTCTTTATTTTTCATCAATATTTCCTAAGAACCTTCCTTTTCACATTTCTTCATGTTCCATTTTTTTGTTATGAGTTATTTATTTTCACATAATGCTTTGTATTCACGTAGGGCGGTGACTAACACCCATTGTGCACATAGTAATAATGTAGGCAGCGCCTATAAAACACAATTGTTTAGACTTAGGAAAGTTGAATAGCTTAAGTACCCAAGCTTTATCGTTCCCTAGTAGGAGTGATGATAATATTAATAATAATCAAAATAATAATACTTAAAATAAAAAAAACACATTTACTTAATCTGCAGCACCAATACCCAAAGTGTGGTGAAAATGTATTTTCCGCATGTCCAGAAGAGTGCCTCTTCCCTCCCTCCTACAGGGGGCGCCTAGCTTGTTCAGGGTACTGCCGTGAGCGCTGGGGCTTAATTTGTGCAGGTGTAAGCAGATGGTGGGCACCGGCAGACATTTTTGGGCACAAGGACCTGTGTTTTTTATTCAGAACTAGAGAGACAAGGGCAGAAAAAGGAAGTAAGGTGGCAGAGAAAGATGGGAGAACTGTGACAAAGAGAAAAAGCAGGAATGAGAAAGAACCAGTAAGCGTAAGATAGACAGGAATAGTAGGTTTGTGGGAGGAAGGAGGGCGCGGTGGAAGCAAGAGGAGGCATCAGTGCTTAATTTGTAAATAACAAGGTGCCGGTGCTCAAAGCCCTTCTCTTAAAGACGCGGCTGCTGCAATTAAATGTGCGAACATGGAAGACGCGGCTGCTGCAATTAAATGTGCGAACATGGAATACTGAGACAGCGTAATCCCGAAGCCATCTCGGGCCTCTTTCATGCATTTAAAACCACTCCCTACCCCTTCAGCTCACACTTGCAGCTTTCTGCTTTCTGTCATTGTGACGCTTTTTCGATTTTCTCTTCCTCCGTCTATCCCAAACGTGTCTTTTGCTCGCTGCAAATGCTTGAGGCAGAACACTAAGCACGGGCCCTCAAAAATAAGTGCCGGTGCTCAACACCGGAAACAACAAGCACAAATTAAGCACTGGGAGGCTTCGAATGGGCACCGCTGGCATTCATCTTCGCCAGTAGAAGGCTCTTAAGCAAACTTCAGAGTCCCTTCACTTCTTATCATTATTTTATTTTGTTTACCAATTAAGTACTTGAGTGGCACCATGGTGAGTCAGCAGGCCTCGTATAACCATTTGATAACACCATGGCCGGCCGAACTTTCGGCTGCAGAAGCAAAAGAAAAGCAGAAACAAAGCATGTTCTGTAGTTTGATTTATTGAGCCTTAAATAATTAATTCAGGCTAACCGTGCTTATGGATTGCCTGTAGTCATTTAACTCCTCTGGGGCACATTGTGGAAAAGAAGAGCATGTTTAGCTGAAAAGATGTGCCTTCAAGTTCCAGTGAAAGCAGAGGCAGTTAAACAGAGAACAGCAAACGCTGACAAAGCCAATAGGCGTGGTTTTTTAATAGTAAAACCTTTAGCAGTGCCCTTGTCACATCGGAGCTCGTCCATAAGTAGCCAATGGGTTTCCTGTTCACACACATTTACCCCAAGGGGTGCCTTACATCAGAGTGCACAGTCACTGGTACTGTGGGTTCGTGGTTTAGGCAAGCAGATTCAGAATGCAATTACAGGCACCAGAGCTCTATCATCTTTGTAAATAGACCTAACATTTATTTTAGGGCATCCACATGGGTCTCGAGTCAAATAAATACCTTCAAATGCAAAATAATGACTCCAGATTGATGGTTTTGTACTGTACTCTTTATTACAACAAACTAACTCTGCTTCTTTTGGATGGGACCAGCAAGAGCTATCTAGCTACAGAGGGGTATGTTATCAGAATTTTAGGGAAGACACTGGAACCAGGACAACCAAGTTAAGTAAAAGGTGATAGTCACTCGGGAACCACTCATCTGCAGTCATGTTTCATGGATTTGGCATCTCTCACTTCACGCAGAAGGTGCTACACCCACTCTGTGTTCATGATCCCACTTGAGATTGAGCCACCTCCACCACCACCTCACTGTGGCTATGCTAGTCGGAGTGGGAAACATCCTGAACAACTAGGTCTAAACCACTACTTGCCTGAATCACTACTGCTAAACAACTAAAAAGTCTCTACAATAAGAACTGAACAACTACTGTCTAAACAACAATTGTGCCTGAATAATAATTGCCTGAACAACTAATTTTAAGGTAAGGTTTTCTTTTTGTTTTTTATGGTTTATTAGTTGTTTAGAATATATATCAAATTTAGTTGTTCAGGCAATTGTTATTCAGGCACAATTGTTGTTTAGGGAGTAGTTGTTCAGTACTTAGTTGTAGAGACTTTTTAGTTGTTTAGCAGTAGTGGTTTAGGCTATAGTTGTTTACGACCTAGTTGTTCTGTCACATATTCGTTGGAGTGGGGACGCATGCCCCCCCCCTCGAGGAGCCATAGATGGCCCTGGGTCCCTCCCAGAGCCGGCTCCTGCTATGTCCCAGGGTGCCCATCCCCAGGGCATAGCTGTTTGCTTTTGTTTGGTGGGAGCTGACAGCTCCCACCAAGCAAAAGCAAAGTCTGCTTTCTGACAGCGGGATCTGTTAAACAGGTCCCGCTGTCAAAAAACAGAGTTTTCATCTGTCATCCCTGCACACAAATATGCGTGCAGGGAAGACAGATACAAACATTGCTTACACAAGCAGGGAGCAGCTATTTAAAGTAGCTCCCTGCTTCTTGGAGCAATGTCGGCTCCCACAGGACATGGGGAGCCAGCTAGGACCTCGGGGGCCTTGAGGCTCCCTCACCGGTCCTATCACTCTCTCTCTTCCATCCCACAAGGAGAAGGAAGAGAGAGAGAAAGAGAGAAATTGTCATTGCAATGGTCTCTCCATGGAATGACTTCAAAGTGTGATACTGTAGGAGGCTGGCCTGGTTTGTAGTGGTACCAAGGGGTACTTACACTCTGCACCAGGTGCAGTTATCCCTTATTAGTGTAGAAGAGGTGTCTAGCAGCTTAGGCTGATAGAAAAGGGTAGCTTAGCAGAGCAGCTTAGGCTGAACTAGGAGACATGTAAAGCTCCTACTATACCACTGGTGTCACATGCACAATATCATAAGAAAACACAATACACAGATATACTAAAAATAAAGGTACTTTATTTTTATGACAATATGCCAAAAGTATCTCAGTGAGTACCCTCAGTATGAGGATAGCAAATATACACAAGATATATGTACACAATACCAAAACTATGCAGTAATAGCAATAAAAAGCAATGCAAGCAATGTACAGTCACAATAGATTGCAATGAGAGCACATAGGTATAGGGGCAACACAAACCATATACTCCAAAAGTGGAATGCGAATAACGTATGGACCCCAAACCTATGTGACCTTGTAGAGGGTCGCTGGGACTGTAAGAAAACAGTGAGGGTTAGAAAAATAGCCCACCCCAAGACCCTGAAAAGTGGGTGCAAAGTGCACCTAAGTTCCCCAGAGAGCACAGAAGTCGTGATAGGGGAATTCTGCAAGGAAGACCAACACCGGCAATGCAACAACGATGGATTTCCAGACGAGAGTACCTGTGGAACAAGGGGACCAAGTCCAAGAGTCACACTCAAGTCATGAGTGGGCAGATGCCCAAGAAATGCCAGCTGAGGGTGCAAAGAAGCTGCCACCGGATGGTAGAAGCTGTAGGTTCTGCAAGAACGAAGAGGACTAGGAACTTCCCCTTTGGAGGATGGATGTCCCACCTCGTGAAGAAGCTTGCAGAGGTGTTTCCGTGCAGAAAGACAGCAAACAAGCCTTGCTAGCAGCAAGGGTCGCGGTTAGGGTTTTTGGATGCTGCTGTGGCCCAGGAGGGACCAGGATGTCGCCAATTGCGTGAGGAGACAGAGGGGGCATCCAGCAAGACAAAGAGCCCACTCAGAAGCAAGCAGCACCCGCAGAAGTGCCAGAACAGGCACTACGAAGAAGAGTGAACCGGAGCTCACCCGAAGTCACAAAAGAAGGTCCCACGACGCTGGAGGACAACTCAGGGGGTCGTGCACTGCAGGTTAGAGTGTCGGGGACCCAGGCTTGGCTGTGCATTAAGGAAATCCTGGAAGAGTTCACAGGAGCCGGAGCAGCTGCAAATCACGCGGTACCCAGCAATTCAGTCTAGCGTGGGGAGGCAAGGACTTACCTCCACCAAACTTGGACTGAAGAGTCACTGGACTGTGGGAGTCACTTGGACAGAGTTGCTGAGTTCCAGGGACCAAGCTCGTCGTGCTGAGAGGGGACCCAGAGGACCGGTGATGCAGTCTTTTGATGCCTGCGGTTGCAGGGGCAAGATTCCGTCGACCCATGGGGGATTTCTTTGGAGCTTCTAGTGCAGAGAGGAGGCAGACTACCCCCACAGCATGCACCACCAGGAAAACAGTTGAGAAGGCGGCTGGATCAGCGATACAAGGTTGCAGTAGTCATCTTTGCTACTTTGTTGCGGTTTTGCAGGCGTCCAGAGCAGTCAGCGGTCGATTCCTTGGCAGAAGGTGAAGAGAGAGATGCAGAGGAACTCTGATGAGCTCTTGCATTCGTTATCTAAAGAATTCCCCAAAGCAGAGACCCTAAATAGCCAGAAAAGGAGGTTTGGCTACCTAGGAAGGAGGATAGGCTAGCAACACAGGTAAGAGCCTATCAGAAGGAGTCTCTGACGCCACCTGCTGGCCCTGGCCACTGAGAGCAGTCCAGTGTGCCAACAGCACCTGTGTTTCCAAGATGGCAGAGGTCTGGAGCACACTGGAGGAGCTTTGGGCACCTCCCAGGGGAGGTGCAGGTCAGGGGAGTGGTCACTCCCCTTTCCTTTGTCCAGTTTCGCGCCAGAGCAGGGCTGGGGGATCCCTGAACCGGTGTAGACTGGCTTATGCAGAGATGGGTACCATCTGTGCCCATAAAAGCATTTCCAGAGGCTGGGGGAGGCTACTCCTCCTCAGCCCTGACACCTTTTTCCAAAGGGAGAGGGTGTAACACCCTCTCTCTGAGGAAGTCCTTTGTTCTGTCTTCCTGGGCCAAGCCTTGCTGGGCCCCAGGAGGGCAGAAACCTGTCTGAGGGGTTGGCAGCAGCAGCAGCTGCAGTGAAACCCCGGGAAAGGTAGTTTGTCAGTACCCGGGTCTGTGCTAGAGACTCGGGGGATCATGGAATTGTCTCCCCAATGCCACAATGGCATTGGGGTGACAATTCCATGATCTTAGACATGTTACATGGCCATGTTCGGAGTTACCATTGTGACGCTATAGTGTAGTGACATATGTATAGTGCACGCGTGCAATGGTGTCCCCGCACTCACAAAGTCCGGGGAATTTGCCCTGAACAATGTGGGGGCACCTTGGCTAGTGCCAGGGTGCCCACACACTAAGTAATTTAGCACCCAACCTTTACCAGGTAAAGTTAGACATATAGGTGACTTATAAGTTACTTAAGTGCAGTGGTAAATGGCTGTGAAATAACGTGAACGTTATTTCACTCAGGCTGCAATGGCGGGCCTGTGTAAGAATTGTCAGAGCTCCCTAGGGGTGGCAAAAGAAATGCTGCAGCCCATAGGAACCCCAATACCCTGGGTACCTCAGTACCATATACTAGGGAATTATAAGGGCGTTCCAGTATGCCAATGTAAATTGGTGAAATTGGTCACTAGCCTGTTAGTGACAATTTGGAAAGAAATGAGAGAGCATAACCACTGAGGTTCTGGTTAGCAGAGCCTCAGTGAGACAGTTAGTCATCACACAGGTAACACATACAGGGCACACTTATGAGCACTGGGTCCCTGGCTGGCAGGGTCCCAGTGACACATACAACTAAAACAACATATATACAGTGAAATATGGGGGTAACATGCCAGGCAAGATGGTACTTTCCTACACAACCCCCCCCCAAACGAAGGACAATAAGACTAGCCATGACCTGATGAGTCTTCATTGTCTAAGTGGAAATATCTGGAGAGTCCATCTGCATTGGAGTGGGTACTCCCAGGTCTATGTTCCACTGTATAGTCCATTCCCTGTAGAGATATGGACCACCTCAACAATTTAGGGTTTTCACCTTTCATTTGTTTTAGCCAAAGTAGAGGTTTGTGGTCTGTCTGAACAATGAAGTGAGTGCCAAACAGGTATGGCCTCAACTTCTTCAGTGCCCAGACCACAGCAAAGGCCTCCCTCTCTATGGCAGACCAACGCTTTTCTCTAGGGGTCAACCTCCTGCTGATAAAAGCAACAGGTTGATCCTGGCCCTCAGAATTAAGTTGTGATAAGACTGCCCCTACCCCTAATTCAGATGCATCAGTTTGGACAATGAATTTGTTGGAGTAACAGGGGCTTTTCAGGACAGGTGCAGAGCACATGGCCTGCTTCAGCTCCTCAAAAGCTTTCTGACAGTTAGCTGTCCACAATACCTTTTTAGGCATTTTCTTTGAAGTGAGGTCATTAAGAGGGGCTGCTATGGAGGCATAGTTCTTTATGAACCTCCTGTAGTACCCAGTGAGGCCTAAGAAGGCTCTCACTTGAGTCTGAGTTGTAGGGGGAACCCAATCTATGATAGTTTGGATTTTCCCCTGAAGTGGTGCAATCTGTTCTCCACCTACCAGGTGTCCCAGATAAACCACTTTCCCCTGCCCTATCTGGCACTTTGAGGCCTTGATAGTGAGGCCTGCCTTTTGTAGGGCCTCCAAAACTTTCCATAGGTGGACCAGGTGATCATCCCAGCTGGAGCTAAAGACAGCTATATCATCTAGATATGCTGCACTAAAAGCCTCCAACCCTTGCAGGACTGTATTCACCAACCTCTGAAAAGTGGCAGGTGCATTTTTCAAACCAAAGGGCATTACTGTGAATTGGTAGTGCCCTCCAAAGGTAGAAAATGCCGTTTTTGCTTTAGCATCCTCTGATAACTTGATCTGCCAATACCCTGCAGTCAAATCAAAGGTGCTTAGATACTTGGCAGATGCCAGTGTATCTATTAGCTCATCTGCCCTGGGTATAGGGTGAGCATCAGTTTTAGTTACCTGGTTGAGACCTCTGTAATCTACACAAAATCTCATTTCCCTTTTCCCATCTTTGGAATGAGGCTTTGGTACAAGTACCACAGGAGAGGCCCATGGACTTTCAGAGTGCTCAACCACTCCCAGTTCAAGCATTTTCTGAACTTCTTGTTTTATGCAGTCCCTGACATGGTCAGGCTGGCTATAGATCTTACTTTTGACAGGCAAGCTGTCTCCAGTATCTATAGTGTGCTCACACCAAGAAGTGGTGCCTGGCACAATAGAAAAGAGTTCAGAAAACTGACCCAGGAGATTTATGCAGTGGTCTTTCTGCTCAGTAGTAAGACAATCTGCCAAAACTACACCTTCCACTAGAGCATCTTGTTCTGTGGAAGAGAAGAGATCAGGGAGAGGGTCACTCTCTTCTTCCTGTCCTTCATCTGTTGCCATGAGCAGGGTGAGATCAGCCCTGTCATAGTAGGGTTTCAGGCGATTGACATGGAGCACCCTAAGGGGACTCCTGGCAGTGCCTAAGTCAACCAAGTAGGTGACTTCTCCCTTTTTCTCAACAATAATGTGGGGACCACTCCATTTGTCTTGGAGTGCTCTTAGGGCCACAGGCTCCAAGACCCACACTTTCTGCCCTGGTTGGTACTGAATCAGAACAGCCTTCTGGTCATGCCATTGCTTTTGGAGCTCTTGGCTGGCCTGAAGGTTTTTACTGGCCTTTTTCATATACTCAGCCATTCTAGATCTTAGGCCAAGTACATAGTCCACTATGTCTTGCTTAGGAGCTTTTAAAGGTTGTTCCCAACCCTCCTTCACAAGTGTTAGAGGACCTCTTACAGGGTGTCCAAATAGGAGTTCAAAGGGGCTGAAGCCCACTCATTTTTGGGGTACCTCCCTGTAAGCAAAAAGGAGCCAAGGTAACAGGACATCCCATCTCCTCTGGAGTTTTTCAGAGAGTCCCATTATCATTCCTTTGAGAGTTTTATTAAACCTCTCAACCAGTCCATTTGTTTGTGGATGATAGGGTGTGGTGAACTTGTATGTCACACCACATTCCTTCCACATGGCCTTTAAGTAAGCAGACATAAAGTTGCTACCTCTGTCTGATACCACCTCTTTTGGGAAGCCCACCCTGGAAAAGATTCCCAGGAGGGCCTTTGCCACTGCAGGAGCTGTAGTGGTCCTTAGAGGAATTGCTTCAGGATATCTGGTGGCATGGTCCACTACCACCAAAATAAACCTATTGCCTGAAGCAGTAGGAGGGTCAAGGGGGCCAACTATGTCAACCCCTACCCTTTCAAAGGGAACCCCATCCACAGGCAGTGGAATAAGGGGTGCCTTTGGGGTGCCACCTGTTTTGCCACTGGCTTGACAGGTGACACAGGACTTACAAAATTCCTTTGTGTCCTCTGACATTCTAGGCCAATGAAACAAGGGAACAAGTCTGTCCCAAGTTTTCATTTGTCCCAAATGTCCAGCCAAGGGAATGTCGTGGGCTAGAGTTAGGAGGAACTCTCTGTATTGCAAGGGAATGACCAATCTCCTGGCTGCTCCAGGTTTAGGGTCCCTTGCCTCAGTATACAAGAGGTTGTCCTCCCAGTAAACTCTGTGAGAGTCACTGACATCCCCATTTTGCTGTTTGACAGCTTGCTGTCTTAGACCCTCTAGTGTGGGACATGTCTGTTGTGCCACACTCAGCTCCTCCCTGGCAGGCCCCCCTCCACCCAAGAGCGCAGCAGTGTCTGCTTCCAGCTCCTCTGGTGTAGGTTCTGCACCGGGTGGAAATTCTTCTTCCTCAGAAGTTGAATCCACTGTAGAGGGAGGGATAGTAGGTAGTGATTTACCTTTACTAACCCTAGCTTTAGGGAGCACTTGGTCCATTGTTCCAGGATCCAAGTCACCCTGTCCTTTTTGCTTTTTGGCCTGAGCCCTTGTCAAAGCAAAAATATGCCCAGGAATGCCCAGCATTGCTGCATGAGCCTCCAACTCCACTTCTGCCCAAGCTGATGTCTCTAAATCGTTCCCTAGTAGACAGTCTACAGGTAAATCTGAGGCAACCACAACTTTCTTTGGACCAGTAACCCCCCCCCCCCCAGTTGAGATTCACAACAGCCATGGGGTGGCTAAGAGTGTTGTTATGAGCATCAGTCACTTGGTTCTGGTGACCAAGTAGGTGTTGTTCAGGGTGGACCAGTTTCTCTATTACCATGGTAACACTGGCACCTGTGTCCCTGTAGGCCTGAACCTCAACACCATTTATTAGGGGAAGTTGCTTGTACTTATCCATATTAAGGGGACAAGCAACCAAGGTGGCCCAATCAATAGCACCTTCAGAGACTAACACAGCCTCTGTGGTCTCCCTAACAAGACCAACCCCAACTAAATTACCAAAAGTGAGCCCAGCTACTCCCTTGGTTTGGCTATTTGTAGGTTTGCTCCCACCACCACTGCTATTACTAGGGGCACTAGGTGTAGCAGTAGGGGTTGTGGTAGTGGGAGGCTTGGTGCTTTTCTTTGGACAACTGGGATCAGTTGTCCAATGGCCTTTTACTTTACATAAATAGCACCATGGTTTTTTTACTTGATTAGAAGAGGATTTGGGCCCACCACCCCCACCAGAGTGTTTTTGTGGGCCTGATGAAGACTCATTTTTAGATTTGTCCCCACCCTTGTCTGAAGACTTACCATCCTTCTTCTTGCTATCCTTGTCACCCCCTGTATGAACTTTTCTGTTCACTCTTGTTCTGACCCATTTGTCTGCCTTCTTTCCCAATTCTTGGGGAGAGGTCAGATCTGAGTCCACTAGATACGGGTGTAACAAATCAGACACAATTATTAAGAATATGCTCTCTCAGGATGAAGTTATACAGGCTTTCATAGTCAGAAACTTTACTGCCATGTAACCACCCCTCCAAGGCCTTCACTGAATGATCAACAAAGTCTACCCAGTCTTGTGAAGACTCCTTTTTGGTTTCTCTGAACTTGATCCTGTACTGTTCAGTGGTTAAGCCATAACCATCTAGGAGTGCATTCTTAAGAACTGTAAAATTATTGGCATCACTTTCCTTCACACTAAGGAGCCTATCCCTACCCTTTCCACTGAAAGATAGCCATAGGATAGCAGCCCACTGCCTTTGAGGGACCCCCTGTACAACACAGGCCCTCTCAAGTGCAGCAAACCACTTGTTAGTGTCATCCCCCGCCTTGTAAGGGGGAACTATCTTGTGCAGATTCCTAGAATCATGCTCTTTTACAGGATTACTATATGTAATACTGCTGCTGCCACCATGGGGTCCTAACCCCAACCTCTGCCTTTCTTTTTTCTAAGTCTAAAGTTTCCCTGATAGAGACAGCTGTTGCTGTTTAAGCTTCAGTCTGGACTCTTCCACTCTCAATCTATTGAGTTCCCTTTCTAACATTCTGTCATCAGGGTGGGTGGGGTGGGCATGCTTAGACACAGAAGAATGGTGTGAATGGACAGAGGGAGACCTGTCCCTAACAGATGTCACTCTACCAACCTGGCCTAAAGGAGTAATCTCCCTACTGTGATGAGAACTCACATAAGTACCAGCCCTGCTAGGTGGCCTGCTAGGGGGCAGGTTGGGAAGATTCTCATATAACACTTTTGCTGGGGCTACCCCAGAATCAGAGTGTGAACCATCAGCTAATCTGTCACCTGATGTGCCAGCTAAGGTCTTTTCATGTTCAATGAGCATATTAACCAACAGTTCTCTAGAGGGATTCTTCCCTACCCCTAACCCTCTATCAATGCAGAGACTCCTTGCACCTTTCCAGCTAAGGTGGTCATAAGCAGTGCTGGTCAGATCCAGAGTTTGACCTGTGCCAAACATGATAGAAAAAGGTTTAAGGGACAGAAAAAGAAAGAAAAAGTTTCAGAACTTTTTAAGGAACAGAAAAAAACTTTTTCAGCTTTTAAGAAACTTTTTGAAAGTTTAGAGGTACTTTTCAGCACTTAGCAATAGAGTAAGAGAGGAAAAGCAAAACTTTTTGGTTAGGTGTACATACACTGAACTTGTTTTGTATATTTTTCTCTTATGAAAAGTACAAAATGACAAAGTGGTAAGTAGTTGCAAGTACTTATTCCACCGCTGCACAACCAATGTAGGAGGCTGGCCTGGTTTGTAGTGGTACCAAGGGGTACTTACACTCTGCACCAGGTCCAGTTATCCCTTATTAGTGTAGAAGAGGTGTCTAGCAGCTTAGGCTGATAGAAAAGGGTAGCTTAGCAGAGCAGCTTAGGCTGAACTAGGAGACGTGTAAAGCTCCTACTATACCACTGGTGTCACATGCACAATATCATAAGAAAACACAATACACAGATATACTAAAAATAAAGGTACTTTATTTTTATGACAATATGCCAAAAGTATCTCAGTGAGTACCCTCAGTATGAGGATAGCAAATATACACAAGATATATGTACACAATACCAAAAATATGCAGTAATAGCAATAAAAAGCAATGCAAGCAATGTACAGTCACAATAGATTGCAATGAGAGCACATAGGTATAGGGGCAACACAAACCATATACTCCAAAAGTGGAATGCGAATAACGTATGGACCCCAAACCTATGTGACCTTGTAGAGGGTCGCTGGGACTGTAAGAAAACAGTGAGGGTTAGAAAAATAGCCCACCCCAAGACCCTGAAAAGTGGGTGCAAAGTGCACCTAAGTTCCCCAGAGAGCACAGAAGTCGTGATAGGGGAATTCTGCAAGGAAGACCAACACCAGCAATGCAACAACGATGGATTTCCAGACGAGAGTACCTGTGGAACAAGGGGACCAAGTCCAAGAGTGACACTCAAGTCGTGAGTGGGCAGATGCCCAAGAAATGCCAGCTGAGGGTGCAAAGAAGCTGCCACCGGATGGTAGAAGCTGTGGATTCTGCAAGAACAAAGAGGACTAGGAACTTCCCCTTTGGAGGATGGATGTCCCACGTCGTGAAGAAGCTTGCAGAGGTGTTTCCGTGCAGAAAGACCGCAAACAAGCCTTGCTAGCTGCAAGGGTCGCGGTTAGGGTTTTTGGATGCTGCTGTGGCCCAGGAGGGACCAGGATGTCGCCAATTGCGTGAGGAGACAGAGGGGGCGTCCAGCAAGACAAAGAGCCCACTCAGAAGCAAGCAGCACCCGCAGAAGTGCCGGAACAGGCACTATGAAGAAGAGTGAACCGGAGGTCACCTGAAGTCACAAAAGAAGGTCCCACGATGCTGGAGGACAACTCAGGGGGTCGTGCACTGCAGGTCAGAGTGTCGGGGACCCAGGCTTGGCTGTGCATGAAGGAAATCCTGGAAGAGTGCACAGGAGCCGGAGCAGCTGCAAATCACGTGGTACCCAGCAATTCAGTCTAGCGTGGGGAGGCAAGGACTTACCTCCACCAAACTTGGACTGAAGAGTCACTGGACTGTGGGAGTCACTTGGACAGAGTTGCTGAGTTCCAGGTCGCTCGCTTGTCGTGCTGAGAGGGGACCCAGAGGACCGGTGATGCAGTCTTTTGGTGCCTGCGGTTGCAGGGGGAAGATTCCGTCGACCCACGGGAGATTTCTTCGGAGCTTCTAGTGCAGAGAGGAGGCAGACTACCCCCACAGCATGCACCACCAGGAAAACAGTCGAGAAGGCGGCTGGATCAGCGATACAAGGTTGCAGTAGTCGTCTTTGCTACTTTGTTGCGGTTTTGCAGGCGTCCTGAGCAGTCAGCGGTCGATTTCTTGGCAGAAGGTGAAGAGAGAGATGCAGAGGAACTCTGATGAGCTCTTGCATTCGTTATCTAAAGAATTCCCCAAAGCAGAGACCCTAAATAGCCAGAAAAGGAGGTTTGGCTACCTAGGAAGGAGGATAGGCTAGCAACACAGGTAAGAGCCTATCAGAAGGAGTCTCTGACGTCACCTGCTGGCCGTGGCCACTCAGAGCAGTCCAGTGTGCCAGCACCACCTCTGTTTCCAAGATGGCAGAGGTCTGGAGCACACTGGAGTAGCTCTGGGCACCTCCCAGGGGAGGTGCAGGTCAGGGGAGTGGTCACTCCCCTTTCCTTTGTCCAGTTTCGCGCCAGAGCAGGGCTGGGGGATCCCTGAACCGGTGTAGACTGGCTTATGCAGAGATGGGCACCATCTGTGCCCATCAAAGCATTTCCAGAGGCTGGGGGAGGCTACTCCTCCTCAGCCCTGACACCTTTTTCCAAAGGGAGAGGGTGTAACACCCTCTCTCTGAGGAAGTCCTTTGTTCTGTCTTCCTGGGCCAAGCCTTGCTGGACCCCAGGAGGGCAGAAACCTGTCTGAGGGGTTGGCAGCAGCAGCAGCTGCAGTGAAACCCCGGGAAAGGTAGTTTGGCAGTACCCGGGTCTGTGCTAGAGACTCGGGGGATCATGGAACAATTCCATGATCTTAGACATGTTACATGGCCATGTTCGGAGTTACCATTGTGACGCTATACATATGTAGTGACATATGTATAGTGCACGCGTGTAATGGTGTCCCGCACTCACAAAGTCCGGGGAATTTGCCCTGAACAATGTGGGGGCACCTTGGCTAGTGCCAGGGTGCCCACACACTAAGTAACTTAGCAACCAACCTTTACCAGGTAAAGGTTAGACATATAGGTGACTTATAAGTTACTTAAGTGCAGTGGTAAATGGCTGTGAAATAACGTGGACGTTATTTCACTCAGGCTGCAATGGCAGGCCTGTGTAAGAATTGTCAGAGCTCCCTATGGGTGGCAAAAGAAATGCTGCAGCCCATAGGGATCTCCTGGAACCCCAATACCCTGGGTACCTCAGTACCATATACTAGGGAATTATAAGGGTGTTCCAGTATGCCAATGTAAATTGGTGAAATTGGTCACTAGCCTGTTAGTGACAATTTGGAAAGAAATGAGAGAGCATAACCACTGAGGTTCTGGTTAGCAGAGCCTTAGTGAGACAGTTAGTCATCACACAGGTAACACATACAGGGCACACTTATGAGCACTGGGTCCCTGGCTGGCAGGGTCCCAGTGACACATACAACTAAAACAACATATATACAGTGAAATATGGGGGTAACATGCCACGCAAGATGGTACTTTCCTACACAACCCCCCCCCCCAAACGAAGGACAATAAGACTAGCCATGACCTGATGAGTCTTCATTGTCTAAGTGGAAATATCTGGAGAGTCCATCTGCATTGGAGTGGGTACTCCCAGGTCTATGTTCCACTGTATAGTCCATTCCCTGTAGAGATATGGACCACCTCAACAATTTAGGGTTTTCACCTTTCATTTGTTTTAGCCAAAGTAGAGGTTTGTGATCTGTCTGAACAATGAAGTGAGTGCCAAACAGGTATGGCCTCAACTTCTTCAGTGCCCAGACCACAGCAAAGGCCTCCCTCTCTATGGCAGACCAACGCTTTTCTCTAGGGGTCAACCTCCTGCTGATAAAAGCAACAGGTTGATCCTGGTCCTCAGAATTAAGTTGTGATAAGACTGCCCCTACCCCTAATTCAGATGCATCAGTTTGGACAATGAATTTTTTGGAGTAACAGGGGCTTTTCAGGACAAGGGCAGAGCACATGGCCTGCTTCAGCTCCACAAAAGCTTTCTGACAGTTAGCTGTCCACAATACCTTTTTAGGCATTTTCTTTGAAGTGAGGTCATTAAGAGGGGCTGCTATGGAGCCATAGTTCTTTATGAACCTCCTGTAGTACCCAGTGAGGCCTAAGAAGGCTCTTACTTGAGTCTGAGTTGTAGGGGGAACCCAATCTATGATAGTTTGGATTTTCCCCTGAAGTGGTGCAATCTGTTCTCCACCTACCAGGTGTCCCAGATAAACCACTTTCCCCTGCCCTATCTGGCACTTTGAAGCCTTGATAGTGAGGCCTGCCTTTTGTAGGGCCTCCAAAACTTTCCATAGGTGGACCAGATGATCATCCCAGCTGGAGCTAAAGACAGCTATATCATCTAGATATGCTGCACTAAAAGCCTCCAACCCTTGCAGGACTGTATTCACCAACCTCTGAAAAGTGGCAGGTGCATTTTTCAAACCAAAGGGCATTACTGTGAATTGGTAGTGACCTCCAATGGTAGAAAATGCCGTTTTTGCTTTAGCATCCTCTGATAACTTGATCTGCCAATACCCTGCAGTCAAATCAAAGGTGCTTAGATACTTGGCAGATGCCAGTGTATCTATTAGCTCATCTGCCCTGGGTATAGGGTGAGCATCAGTTTTAGTTACTTGGTTGAGACCTCTGTAATCTACACAAAATCTCATTTCCCTTTTCCCATCTTTGGAATGAGGCTTTGGTACAAGTACCACAGGAGAGGCCCATGGACTTTCAGAGTGCTCAACCACTCCCAGTTCAAGCATTTTCTGAACTTCTTGTTTTATGCAGTCCCTGACATGGTCAGGCTGCCTATAGATCTTACTTTTGACAGGCAAGCTGTCTCCAGTATCTATAGTGTGCTCACACCAAGAAGTGGTGCCTGGCACAGTAGAAAAGAGTTCAGAAAACTGACCCAGGAGATGTATGCAGTGGTCTTTCTGCTCAGCAGTAAGACAATCTGCCAAAACTACACCTTCCACTAGAGCATCTTGTTCTGTGGAAGAGAAGAGATCAGGGAGAGGGTCACTCTCTTCTTCCTGTCCTTCATCTGTTGCCATGAGCAGGGTGAGATCAGCCCTGTCATAGTAGGGTTTCAAGCGATTGACATGGAGCACCCTAAGGGGACTCCTGGCAGTGCCTAAGTCAACCAAGTAGGTGACTTCTCCCTTTTTCTCAACAATAATGTGGGGACCACTCCATTTGTCTTGGAGTGCTCTTGGGGCCACAGGCTCCAAGACCCACACTTTCTGCCCTGGTTGGTACTGAATCAGAACATCCTTCTGGTCATGCCATTGCTTTTGGAGCTCTTGGCTGGCCTGAAGGTTTTTACTGGCCTTTTTCATATACTCAGCCATTCTAGATCTTAGGCCAAGTACATAGTCCACTATGTCTTGCTTAGGAGCTTTTAAAGGTTGTTCCCAACCCTCCTTCACAAGTGTTAGAGGACCTCTTACAGGGTGTCCAAATAGGAGTTCAAAGGGGCTAAAGCCCACTCATTTTTGGGGTACCTCCCTGTAAGCAAAAAGGAGGCAAGGTAACAGGACATCCCATCTCCTCCGGAGTTTTTCAGAGAGTCCCATTGTCATTCCTTTGAGAGTTTTATTAAACCTCTCAACCAGTCCATTTGTTTGTGGATGATAGGGTGTGGTGAACTTGTATGTCACACCACATTCCTTCCACATGGCCTTTAAGTAAGCAGACATAAAGTTGCTACCTCTGTCTGATACCACCTCTTTTGGGAAGCCCACCCTGGAAAAGATTCCCAGGAGGGCCTTTGCCACTGCAGGGGCTGTAGTGGTCCTTAGAGGAATTGCTTCAGGATATCTGGTGGCATGGTCCACTACCACCAAAATAAACCTATTGCCTGAAGCAGTAGGAGGGTCAAGGGGGCCAACTATGTCAACCCCTACCCTTTCAAAGGGAACCCCAATCACAGGCAGTGGAATAAGGGGTGCCTTTGGGGTGCCACCTGTTTTGCCACTGGCTTGACAGGTGACACAGGACTTACAAAATTCCTTTGTGTCCTCTGACATTCTAGGCCAATGAAACAAGGGAACAAGTCTGTCCCAAGTTTTCATTTGTCCCAAATGTCCAGCCAAGGGAATGTCGTGGGCTAGAGTTAGAAGGAACTCTCTGTATTGCAAGGGAATGACCAATCTCCTGGCTGCTCCAGGTTTAGGGTCCCTTGCCTCAGTATACAAGAGGTTGTCCAACCAGTAAACTCTGTGAGAGTCACTGACATCCCCATTTTGCTGTTTGACAGCTTGCTGTCTTAGACCCTCTAGTGTGGGACAGGTCTGCTGTTCCACACTCAGCTCCTCCCTGGCAGGCCCCCCTCCACCCAAGAGCTCAGCAGTGTCTGCTTCCAGCTCCTCTGGTGTAGGTTCTGCACCGGGTGGAAATTCTTCTTCCTCAGAAGTTGAATCCACTGTAGAGGGAGGGATAGTAGGTAGTGATTTACCTTTACTAACCCTAGCTTTAGGGAGCACTTGGTCCATTGTTCCAGGATCCAAGTCACCCTGTCCTTTTTGCATTTTGGCCTGAGCCCTTGTCAAAGCAAAAATATGCCCAGGAATGCCCAGCATTGCTGCATGAGCCTCCAACTCCACTTCTGCCCAAGCTGATGTCTCTAAATCGTTCCCTAGTAGACAGTCTACAGGTAAATCTGAGGCAACCACAACTTTCTTTGGACCAGTAACCCCCCCCCCCAGTTGAGATTCACAACAGCCATGGGGTGGCTAAGAGTGTTGTTATGAGCATCAGTCACTTGGTACTGGTGACCAAGTAGGTGTTGTTCAGGGTGGACCAGTTTCTCTATTACCATGGTAACACTGGCACCTGTGTCCCTGTAGGCCTGAACCTCAACACCATTTATTAGAGGAAGTTGCTTGTACTTATCCATATTAAGGGGACAAGCAACCAAGGTGGCCAAATCAATGGCACCTTCAGAGACTAACACAGCCTCTGTGGTCTCCCTAACAAGACCAACCCCAACTAAATTACCAAAAGTGAGCCCAGCTACTCCCTTGGATTGGCTATTAGTAGGTTTGCTCCCACCACCACTGCTATTACTAGGGGCACTAGGTGCAGCAGTAGGGGTTGTGGTAGTGGGAGTGTAGGAAGGTGGCTCTGTATGCACTATTTCAAAGTAAGGAATAGTATGCACAGAGTCCAAGGGTTCCCCTTAGAGGTAAGATAGTGGCAAAAAGAGTAAATACTAATGCTCTATTTTGTGGTAGTGTGGTCGAGCAGTAGGCTTATCAAAGGAGTAGTGTTAAGCATTTGTTGTACATACACACAGGCAATATATGAGGAACACACACTCAGAGACAAATCCAGGCCAATAGGTTTTGTTATAGAAAAATATCTTTTCTTAGTTTATTTTAAGAACCACAGGTTCAAATTCTACATGTAATATCTCATTTGAAAGGTATAGCAAGTAAGTACTTTAGGAACTTTGAATAATCACAATAGCATATATACTTTTTACATAAAACACATATAGCTATTTCAAAAGTGGACACAGTGCAATTTTCAACAGTTCCTGGGGGAGGTAAAGTAATGTTAGTTCTTGCAGGTAAGTAAACCACCTGCGGGGTTCAAATTGGGGTCCAAGGTAGCCCACCGTTGGGGGTTCAGAGCAACCCCAAAGTCACCACACCAGCAGCTCAGGGCCGGTCAGGTGCAGAGTTCAAAGTGGTGCCCAAAACACATAGGCTTCAATGGAGAAGGGGGTGCCCCGGTTCCAGTCTGCCAGCAGGTAAGTACCCGCGTCTTTGGAGGGCAGACCAGGGGGGTTTTGTAGGGCAGCGGGGGGGGACACAAGTCCACACAGAAAGTACACCCTCAGCAGCGCGGGGGCGGCCGGGTGCAGTGTGCAAACAAGCGTCGGGTTTGTAATGGATTTCAATGGGAGACCAAGGGGTCTCTTCAGCGGTGCAGGCAGGCAAGGGGGGGGCTCCTCGGGGTAGCCACCACCTGGGCAAGGGAGAGGGCCTCCTGGGGGTCACTCCTGCACTGGAGTTCCGATCCTTCAGGTGCTGGGGGCTGCGGGTGCAGGGTCTTTTCCAGCCGTCGGGATTTTAGAGTCAGGCAGTCGCGGTCAGGGGGAGCCTCGGGATTCCCTCTGCAAGCGTCGCTGTGGGGGCTCAGGGGGGACAACTTTGGTTACTCACAGTCTTGGAGTCGCCTGGGGGTCCTCCCTGTAGCGTTGTTTCTCCACAGTCGAGTCGGGGTCGCCGGGTGCAGTGTTGCAAGTCTCACGCTTCTTGCGGGGATTGCAGGGGTCTTTAAATCTGCTCCTCTGGAAACAAAGTTGCAGTCTTTGTTGAACAGGGCCGCTGTTCTCGGGAGTTTCTTGGTCTTTTGGAAGCAGGGCAGTCCTCTGAGGATTCAGAGGTCGTTGGTCCCAGGGAAAGCGTCGCTGGAGCAGTTTTCTTCTGAAGGAGGGAGACAGGCCGGTAGGGCTTGGGCCAAAGCAGTTGGTGTCTTCTTCTCTGCAGGGGTTTTTCAGCTCAGCAGTCCTCTTCTTCGTAAGTTGCAGGAATCTAAATTCTTAGGTTCAGGGGAGCCCTTAAATACTAAATTTAAGGGCGTGTTTAGGTCTGGGGGGTTAGTAGCCAATGGCTACTAGCCCTGAGGGTGGGTACACCCTCTTTGTGCCTCCTCCCAAGGGGAGGGGGTCACATTCCTATCCCTATTGGGGGAATCCTCCATCTGCAAGATGGAGGATTTCTAAAAGTTAGAATTACTTCAGCTCAGGGCACCTTAGGGGCTGTCCTGACTGGCCAGTGACTCCTCCTTGTTTTTCTCATTATCTCTCCTGGACTTGCCGCCAAAAGTGGGGGCTGGGTCCAGGGGGCGGGCATCTCCACTAGCTGGAGTGCCCTGGGGCATTGTAACACGAAGCTTGTGCCTTTGAAGCTCACTGCTAGGTGTTACAGTTCCTGCAGGGGGGAGGTGTGAAGCACCTCCACCCAGAGCAGGCTTTGTTTCTGTCCTCAGAGAGCACAAAGGCTCTCACCGCATGGGGTCAGAAACTCGTCTCTCAGCAGCAGGCTGGCAGAGACCAGTCAGTCCTGCACTGAACAATTGGGTAAAATACAGGGGGCATCTCTAAGATGCCCTCTGTGTGCATTTTTTAATAATTCCAACACTGGCATCAGTGTGGGTTTATTATTCTGAGAAGTTTGATACCAAACTTCCCAGTATTCAGTGTAGCCATTATGGAGCTGTGGAGTTCGTTTTTGACAGACTCCCAGACATATACTCTTATGGCTTCCCTGCACTTACAATGTCTAAGGTTTTACTTAGACACTGTAGGGGCATGGTGCTCATGCACCTATGCCCTCACCTGTGGTATAGTGCAACCTGCCTTAGGGCTGTAAGGCCTGCTAGAGGGGTGACTTACCTATGCCACAAGCAGTGTGAGGTTGGCATGGCACCCTGAGTTGAGTGCCATGTCGACTTAGTCATTTTCTCCCCACCAGCACACACAAGCTGGCAAGCAGTGTGTCTGTGCTGAGTGAGGGGTCCCTAGGGTGGCATAAGACATGCTGCAGCCCTTAGAAACCTTCCTTGGCATCAGGGCCCTTGGTACCAGGGGTACCAATTACAAGGGACTTACCTAGGTGCCAGGGTTGTGCCAATTGTGGAAACAATTGTACATTTTAGGTGAAAGAACACTGGTGCTGGGGCCTGGTTAGCAGGGCCCCAGCACACTTCTCAGTCAAGTCAGCATCAGTATCAGGCAAAAAGTGGAGGGTAACTGCAACAGGGAGCCATTTCTTTACAGGGAGGAGTGGTGCTTTTCTTTGGACAACTGGGATCAGTTGTCCAATGGCCTTTTACTTTACATAAATAGCACCATGTTTTTTTTACTTGATTTGAAGAGGATTTGGGCCCACCACCCCCACCAGAGTGTTTTTGTGGGCCTGATGAAGACTCATTTTTAGATTTGTCCCCACCCTTGTCTGAAGACTTACCATCCTTCTTCTTGCTATCCTTGTCACCCCCTGTATGAACTTTTCTGTTCACTCTTGTTCTGACCCATTTGTCTGCCTTCTTTCCCAATTCTTGGGGAGAGGTCAGATCTGAGTCCACTAGATACTGGTATAACAAATCAGACACACAATTATTAAGAATATGCTCTCTCAGGATTAAGTTATACAGGCTTTCATAGTCAGAAACTTTACTGCCATGTAACCACCCCTCCAAGGCCTTCACTGAATGGTCAACAAAGTCTACCCAGTCTTGTGAAGACTCCTTTTTGGTTTCTCTGAACTTGATCCTGTACTGTTCAGTGGTTAAGCCATAGCCATCTAGGAGTGCATTCTTAAGAACTGTAAAATTATTGGCATCACTTTCCTTCACAGTAAGGAGCCTATCCCTACCCTTTCCACTGAAAGATAGCCATAGGATAGCAGCCCACTGCCTTTGAGGGACCCCCTGTACAACACAGGCCCTCTCAAGTGCAGCAAACCACTTGTTAATGTCATCCCCCTCCTTGTAAGGGGGAACTATCTTGTGCAGATTCCTAGAATCATGCTCTTTTACAGGATTACTATCTGTAATACTACTGCTGCCACCATGGGGTCCTAACCCCAACCCCAACCTCTGCCTTTCTTTTTCTAAGTCTAAAGTTTCCCTGTCTAGAGCCAGCTGTTGCTGTTTAAGCTTCAGTCTGGACTCTTCCACTCTCAATCTATTGAGTTCCCTTTCTAACATTCTGTCATCAGGGTGGGTGGGTTGGGCATGCTTAGACACAGAAGAATGGTGTGAATGGACAGAAGGAGACCTGTCCCTAGCAGATGTCACTCTAACAACCTGGCCTAAAGGAGTAATCTCCCTACTGTGATGAGAACTCACATAAGTACCAGCCCTGCTAGGTGGCCTGCTAAGGGGCAGGTTGGGAAGATTCTCATATAACACTTTTGCTGGGGCTACCCAGAATCAGAGTGTGAACCATCAGCTAATCTGTCACCTGATGTGCCAGCTAAGGTCTTATCATGTTCAATGAGCATATTAACCAACAGTTCTCTAGAGGGATTCTTCCCTACCCCTAACCCTCTATCAATGCAGAGACTCCTTGCACCTTTCCAGCTAAGGTGGTCATAAGCAGTGCTGGTCAGATCCAGAGTTTGACCTGTGCCAGACATGATATAAAAAGGTTCAAGGGACAGAAAAAGAAAGAAAAAGTTTCAGAACTTTTTAAGGAACAGAAAAAAACTTTTTCAGCTTTTAAGAAACTTTTTGAAAGTTTAGAGGTACTTTTCAGCACTTAGCAATAGAGTAAGAGAGGAAAAGCAAAACTTTTTGGTTAGGTGTACATACACTGAACTTGTTTTGTATATTTTTCTCTTATGAAAAGTACAAAATGACAAAGTGGTAAGTAGTTGCAAGTACTTATTCCACCGCTGCACAACCAATGTAGGAGGCTGGCCTGGTTTGTAGTGGTACCAAGGGGTACTTACACTCTGCACCAGGTCCAGTTATCCCTTATTAGTGTAGAAGAGGTGTCTAGCAGCTTAGGCTGATAGAAAAGGGTAGCTTAGCAGAGCAGCTTAGGCTGAACTAGGAGACGTGTAAAGCTCCTACTATACCACTGGTGTCACTTGCACAATATCATAAGAAAACACAATACACAGATATACTAAAAATAAAGGTACTTTATTTTTATGACAATATGCCAAAAGTATCTCAGTGAGTACCCTCAGTATGAGGATAGCAAATATACACAAGATATATGTACACAATACCAAAACTATGCAGTAATAGCAATAAAAAGCAATGCAAGCAATGTACAGTCACAATAGATTGCAATGAGAGCACATAGGTATAGGGGCAACACAAACCATATACTCCAAAAGTGGAATGCGAATAACGTATGGACCCCAAACCTATGTGACCTTGTAGAGGGTCGCTGGGACTGTAAGAAAACAGTGAGGGTTAGAAAAAAGCCCACCCCAAGACCCTGAAAAGTGGGTGCAAAGTGCACCTAAGTTCCCCAGAGAGCACAGAAGTCGTGATAGGGGAATTCTGCAAGGAAGACCAACACCAGCAATGCAACAACGATGGATTTCCAGACGAGAGTACCTGTGGAACAAGGGGACCAAGTCCAAGAGTCACACTCAAGTCGTGAGTGGGCAGATGCCCAAGAAATGCCAGCTGATGGTGCAAAGAAGCTGCCACCGGATGGTAGAAGCTGTGGATTCTGCAAGAACGAAGAGGACTAGGAACTTCCCCTTTGGAGGATGGATGTCCCACGTCGTGAAGAAGCTTGCAGAGGTGTTTCCATGCAGAAAGACCGCAAACAAGCCTTGCTAGCTGCAAGGGTCGCGGTTAGGGTTTTTGGATGCTGCTGTGGCCCAGGAGGGACCAGGATGTCGCCAATTGTGGGAGGAGACAGAGGGGGCGTCCAGCAAGACAAAGAGCCCACTCAGAAGCAAGCAGCACCCGCAGAAGTGCCGGAACAGGCACTACGAAGAAGAGTGAACCGGAGCTCACCCGAAGTCACAAAAGAAGGTCCCACGACGCTGGAGGACAACTCAGGGGGTCGTGCACTGCAGGTTAGAGTGTCGGGACCCAGGCTTGGCTGTGCATGAAGGAAATACTGGAAGAGTGCACAGGAGCCGGAGCAGCTGCAAATCACGCGGTACCCTGCAATGCAGTCTAGCGTGGGGAGGCAAGGACTTACCTCCACCAAACTTGGACTGAAGAGTCACTGGACTGTGGGAGTCACTTGGACAGAGTTGCTGAGCTCCAGGGACCACGCTCGTCATGCTGAGAGGGGACCCAGAGGACCGGTGATGCAGTCTTTTGGTGCCTGCGGTTGCAGGGGGAAGATTCCGTCGACCCACGGGAGATTTCTTCGGCGCTTCTAGTGCAGAGAGGAGGCAGACTACCCCCACAGCATGCACCACCAGGAAAAAGTCGAGAAGGCGGCTGGATCAGCGATACAAGGTTGCAGTAGTCGTCTTTGCTACTTTGTTGCGGTTTTGCAGGCGTCCAGAGCAGTCAGCGGTCGATTCCTTGGCAGAAGGTGAAGAGAGAGATGCAGAGGAACTCTGATGAGCTCTTGCATTCGTTACCTAAAGAATTCCCCAAAGCAGAGACCCTAAATAGCCAGAAAAGTAGGTTTGGCTACCTAGGAAGGAGGATAGGCTAGCAACACAGTTAAGAGCCTATCAGAAGGAGTCTCTGACGTCACCTGCTGGCCCTGGCCACTCAGAGCAGTCCAGTGTGCCAGCAGCACCTCTGTTTCCAAGATGGCAGAGGTCTGGAGCACACTGGAGGAGCTCTGGGCACCTCCCAGGGGAGGTGCAGGTCAGGGGAGTGGTCACTCCCCTTTCCTTTGTCCAGATTCGCGCCAGAGCAGGGCTGGGGGATCCCTGAACCGGTGTAGACTGGCTTATGCAGAGATGGGCACCATCTGTGCCCATCAAAGCATTTCCAGAGGCTGGGGGAGGCTACTCCTCCTCAGCCCTGACACCTTTTTCCAAAGGGAGAGGGTGTAACACCCTCTCTCTGAGGAAGTCCTTTGTTCTGTCTTCCTGGGCCAAGCCTGGATAGACCCCAGGAGGGCAGAAACCTGTCTGAGGGGTTGGCAGCAGCAGCAGCTGCAGTGAAACCCCGGGAAAGGTAGTTTGGCAGTACCCGGGTCTGTGCTAGAGACTCGGGGGATCATGGAATTGTCTCCCCAATGCCAGAATGGCATTGGGGTGACAATTCCATGATCTTAGACATGTTACATGGCCATGTTCGGAGTTACCATTGTGACGCTATACGTATGTAGTGACATATGTATAGTGCACGTGTGTAATGGTGTCCCCGCACTCACAAAGTCCGGGGAATTTGCCATGAACAATGTGGGGGCACCTTGGCCAGTGCCAGGGTGCCCACACACTAAGTAACTTAGCACCCAGCCTTTACCAGGTAAAGGTTAGACATATAGGTGACTTATAAGTTACTTAAGTGCAGTGGTAAATGGCTGTGAAATAACGTGGACGTTATTTCACTCAGGCTGCAATGGCAGGCCTGTGTAAGAATTGTCAGAGCTCCCTATGGGTGGCAAAAGAAATGCTGCAGCCCATAGGGATCTCCTGGAACCCCAATACCCTGGGTACCTCAGTACCATATAATAGGGAATTATAAGGGTGTTCCAGTATGCCAATGTAAATTGGTGAAATTGGTCACTAGCCTGTTAGTGACAATTTGGAAAGAAATGAGAGAGCATAACCACTGAGGTTCTGGTTAGCACAGCCTCAGTGAGACAGTTAGTCATCACACAGGTAACACATACAGGGCACACTTATGAGCACTGGGTCCCTGGCTGGCAGGGTCCCAGTGACACATACAACTAAAACAACATATATACAGTGAAATATGGGGGTAACATGCCAGGCAAGATGGTACTTTCCTACACAACCCCCCCAAGCGAAGGACAATAAGACTAGCCATGACCTGATGAGTCTTCATTGTCTAAGTGGAAATATCTGGAGAGTCCATCTGCATTGGAGTGGGTACTCCCAGGTCTATGTTCCACTGTATAGTCCATTCCCTGTAGAGATATGGACCACCTCAACAATTTAGGGTTTTCACCTTTCATTTGTTTTAGCCAAAGTAGAGGTTTGTGGTCTGTCTGAACAATGAAGTGAGTGCCAAACAGGTATGGCCTCAACTTCTTCAGGGCCCAGACCACAGCAAAGGCCTCCCTCTCTATGGCAGACCAACGCTTTTCTCTAGGGGTCAACCTCCTGCTGATAAAAGCAACAGGTTGATCCTGGCCCTCAGAATTAAGTTGTGATAAGACTGCCCCTACCCCTAATTCAGATGCATCAGTTTGGACAATTAATTTTTTGGAGCAACAGGGGCTTTTCAGGACAGGTGCAGAGCACATGGCCTGCTTCAGCTCCTCAAAAGCTTTCTGACAGATAGCTGTCCACAATACCTTTTTAGGCATTTTCTTTGAAGTGAGGTCATTAAGAGGGGCTGCTATGGAGCCATAGTTCTTTATGAACCTCCTGTAGTACCCAGTGAGGCCTAAGAAGGCTCTCACTTGAGTCTGAGTTGTAGGGGGAACCCAATCTATGATAGTTTGGATTTTCCCCTGAAGTGGTGCAATCTGTTCTCCACCTACCAGGTGTCCCAGATAAACCACTTTCCCCTGCCCTATCTGGCACTTTGAAGCCTTGATAGTGAGGCCTGCCTTTTGTAGGGCCTCCAAAACTTTCCATAGGTGGACCAGGTGATCATCCCAGCTGGAGCTAAAGACAGCTATATCATCTAGATATGCTGCACTAAAAGCCCCCAACCCTTGCAGGACTGTATTCACCAACCTCTGAAAAGTGGCAGGTGCATTTTTCAAACCAAAGGGCATTACTGTGAATTGGTAGTGCCCTCCAATGGTAGAAAATGCAGTTTTTGCTTTAGCATCCTCTGATAACTTGATCTGCCAATACCCTGCAGTCAAATCAAAGGTGCTTAGATACTTGGCAGATGCCAGTGTATCTATTAGCTCATCTGCCCTGGGTATAGGGTGAGCATCAGTTTTAGTTACCTGGTTGAGTCCTCTGTAACCTACACAAAATCTCATTTCCCTTTTCCCATCTTTGGAATGAGGCTTTGGTACAAGTACCACAGGAGAGGCCCATGGACTTTCAGAGTGCTCAACCACTCCCAGTTCAAGCATTTTCTGAACTTCTTGTTTTATGCAGTCCCTGACATGGTCAGGCTGGCTATAGACCTTACTTTTGACAGGCAAGCTGTCTCCATTATCTATAGTGTGCTCACACCAAGAAGTGGTGCCTGGCACAGTAGAAAAGAGTTCAGAAAACTGACCCAGGAGATTTATGCAGTGGTCTTTCTGCTCAGCAGTAAGACAATCTGCCAAAACTACACCTTCCACTAGAGCATCTTGTTCTGTGGAAGAGACGAGATCAGGGAGAGGGTCACTCTCTTCTTCCTGTCCTTCATCTGTTGCCATGAGCAGGGTGAGATCAGCCCTGTCATAGTAGGGTTTCAGGGGATTGACATGGAGCACCCTAAGGGGACTCCTGGCAGTGCCTAAGTCAACCAAGTAGGTGACTTCTCCCTTTTTCTCAACAATAATGTGGGGACCACTCCATTTGTCTTGGAGTGCTCTTGGGGCCACAGGCTCCAAGACCCACACTTTCTGCCCTGGTTGGTACTGAATCAGAACAGCCTTCTGGTCATGCCATTGCTTTTGGAGCTCTTGGCTGGCCTGAAGGTTTTTACTGGCCTTTTTCATATACTCAGCCATTCTAGATCTTAGGCCAAGTACATAGTCCACTATGTCTTGCTTAGGAGCTTTTAAAGGTTGTTCCCAACCCTCCTTCACAAGTGTTAGAGGACCTCTTACAGGGTGTCCAAATAGGAGTTCAAAGGGGCTGAAGCCCACTCATTTTTGGGGTACCTCCCTGTAAGCAAAAAGGAGGCAAGGTAACAGGACATCCCATCTCCTCCGGAGTTTTTCAGAGAGTCCCATTATCATTCCTTTGAGAGTTTTATTAAACCTCTCAACCAGTCCATTTGTTTGTGGATGATAGGGTGTGGTGAACTTGTATGTCACACCACATTCCTTCCACATGGCCTTTAAGTAAGCAGACATAAAGTTGCTACCTCTGTCTGATACCACCTCTTTTGGGAAGCCCACCCTGGAAAAGATTCCCAGGAGGGCCTTTGCCACTGCAGGGGCTGTAGTGGTCCTTAGAGGAATTGCTTCAAGATATCTGGTGGCATGGTCCACTACCACCAAAATAAACCTATTGCCTGAAGCAGTAGGAGGGTCAAGGGGGCCAACTATGTCAACCCCTACCCTTTCAAAGGGAACCCCAACCACAGGCAGTGGAATAAGGGGTGCCTTTGGGGTGCCACCTGTTTTGCCACTGGCTTGACAGGTGACACAGGACTTACAAAATTCCTTTGTGTCCTCCAATGAAACAAGGGAACAAGTCTGTCCCAAGTTTTCATTTGTCCCAAATGTCCAGCCAAGGGAATGTCGTGGGCTAGAGTTAGGAGGAACTCTCTGTATTGCAAGGGAATGACCAATCTCCTGGCTGCTCCAGGTTTAGGGTCCCTTGCCTCAGTATACAAGAGGTTGTCCTCCCAGTAAACTCTGTGAGAGTCACTGACATCCCCATTTTGCTGTTTGACAGCTTGCTGTCTTAGACCCTCTAGTGTGGGACAGGTCTGCTGTGCCACACTCAGCTCCTCCCTGGCAGGCCCCCCTCCACCCAAGAGCTCAGCAGTGTCTGCTTCCAGCTCCTCTGGTGTAGGTTCTGCACCGGGTGGAAATTCTTCTTCCTCAGAAGTTGAATCCACTGTAGAGGGAGGGATAGTAGGTAGTGATTTACCTTTACTAACCCTAGCTTTAGGGAGCACTTGGTCCATTGTTCCAGGATCCAAGTCACCCTGTCCTTTTTGCTTTTTGGCCTGAGCCCTTGTCAAAGCAAAAATATGCCCAGGAATGCCCAGCACTGCTGCATGAGCCTCCAACTCCACTTCTGCCCAAGCTGATGTCTCTAAATCGTTCCCTAGTAGACAGTCTACAGGTAAATCTGAGGCAACCACAACTTTCTTTGGACCAGTAACCCCCCCCCCAGTTGAGATTCACAACAGCCATAGGGTGGCTAAGAGTGTTGTTATGAGCATCAGTCACTTGGTACTGGTGACCAAGTAGGTGTTGTTCAGGGTGGACCAGTTTCTCTATTACCATGGTAACACTGGCACCTGTGTCCCCGTAGGCCTGAACCTCAACACCATTTATTAGGGGAAGTTGCTTGTACTTATCCATATTAAGGGGACAAGCAACCAAGGTGGCCAAATCAATGGCACCTTCAGAGACTAACACAGCCTCTGTGGTCTCCCTAACAAGACCAACCCCAACTAAATTACCAATAGTGAGCCAAGCTACTCCCTTGGATTGGCTATTAGTAGGTTTGCTCCCACCACCACTGCTATTACTAGGGGCACTAGGTGTAGCAGTAGGGGTTGTGGTAGTGGGAGGCTTGGTGCTTTTCTTTGGACAACTGGGATCAGTTGTCCAATGGCCTTTTACTTTACATAAATAGCACCATGGTTTTTTTACTTGATTAGAAGAGGATTTGGGCCCACCACCCCCACCAGAGTGTTTTTGTGGGCCTGATGAAGACTCAATTTTAGATTTGTCCCCTCCCTTGTCTGAAGACTTACCATCCTTCTTCTTGCTATCCTTGTCACCCCCTGTATGAACTTTTCTGTTCACTCTTGTTCTGACCCATTTGTCTGCCTTCTTTCCCAATTCCTGGGGAGAGGTCAGATCTGAGTCCACTAGATACTGGTGTAACAAATCAGAAACACAATTATTAAGAATATGCTCTCTCAGGATTAAGTTATACAGGCTTTCATATTCAGAAACTTTACTGCCATGTAACCACCCCTCCAAGGCCTTCACTGAATGGTCAACAAAGTCTACCCAGTCTTGTGAAGACTCCTTTTTGGTTTCTCTGAACTTGATCCTGTACTGTTCAGTGGTTAAGCCATAACCATCTAGGAGTGCATTCTTAAGAACTGTAAAATTATTGGCATCACTTTCCTTCACATTAAGGAGCCTATCCCTACCCTTTCCACTGAAAGATAGCCATAGGATAGCAGCCCACTGCCTTTGAGGGACCCCCTGTACAACACAGGCCCTCTCAAGTGCAGCAAACCACTTGTTAATGTCATCCCCCTCCTTGTAAGGGGGAACTATCTTGTGCAGATTCCTAGAATCATGCTCTTTTACAGGATTACTATCTGTAATACTGCTGCTGCCACCATGGGGTCCTAACCCCAACCTCTGCCTTTCTTTTTCTAAGTTTAAAGTTTCCCTGTCTAGAGCCAGCTGTTGCTGTTTAAGCTTCAGTCTGGACTCTTCCACTCTCAATCTATTGAGTTCCCTTTCTAACATTCTGTCATCAGGGTGGGTGGGTTGGGGATGCTTAGACACAGAAGAATGGTGTGAATGGACAGAGGGAGACCTGTCCCTAACAGATGTCACTCTAACAACCTGGCCTAAAGGAGTAATCTCCCTACTGTGATGAGAACTCACATAAGTACCAGCCCTGCTAGGTGGCCTGCTAAGGGGCAGGTTGGGAAGATTCTCATATAACACTTTTGCTGGGGCTACCCCAGAATCAGAGTGTGAACCATCAGCTAATCTGTCACCTGATGTGCCAGCTAAGGTCTTATCATGTTCAATGAGCATATTACCCAACAGTTCTCTAGAGGGATTCTTCCCTACCCCTAAACCTCTATCAATGCAGAGACTCCTTGCACCTTTCCAGCTAAGGTGGTCATAAGCAGTGCTGGTCAGATCCAGAGTTTGACCTGTGCCAGACATGATAGAAAAATGTTAAAGGGACAGAAAAAGAAAGAAAAAGTTTCAGAACTTTTTAAGGAACAGAAAAAAACTTTTTCAACTTTTAAGAAACTTTTTGAAAGTTTAGCGGTACTCTAAAAGGTACTTTTCTGCACTTAGCAATAGAGTAAGAGAGGAAAAGCAAAACTTTTTGGTTAGGTGTACATACACTGAACTTGTTTTGTATATTTTTCTCTTATGAAAAGTACAAAATGACAAAGTGGTAAGTAGTTGCAAGTACTTATCCCACCGCTGCACAACCAATGTAGGAGGCTGGCCTAGTTTGTAGTGGTACCAAGGGGTACTTACACTCTGCACCAGGTCCAGTTATCCCTTATTAGTGTAGAAGAGGTGTCTAGCAGCTTAGGCTGATAGAAAAGGGTAGCTTAGCAGAGCAGCTTAGGCTGAACTAGGAGACGTGTAAAGCTCCTACTATACCACTGGTGTCACATGCACAATATCATAAGAAAACACAATACACAGATATACTAAAAATAAAGGTACTTTATTTTTATGACAATATGCCAAAAGTATCTCAGTGAGTACCCTCAGTATGAGGATAGCAAATATACACAAGATATATGTACACAATACCAAAACTATGCAGTAATAGCAATAAAAAGCAATGCAAGCAATGTACAGTCACAATAGATTGCAATGAGAGCACATAGGTATAGGGGCAACACAAACCATATACTCCAAAAGTGGAATGCGAATAACGTATGGACCCCAAACCTATGTGACCTTGTAGAGGGTCGCTGGGACTGTAAGAAAACAGTGAGGGTTAGAAAAATAGCCCACCCCAAGACCCTGAAAAGTGGGTGCAAAGTGCACCTAAGTTCCCCAGAGAGCACAGAAGTCGTGATAGGGGAATTCTGCAAGGAAGACCAACACCAGCAATGCAACAACGATGGATTTCCAGACGAGAGTACCTGTGGAACAAGGGGACCAAGTCCAAGAGTCACACTCAAGTCGTGAGTGGGCAGATGCCCAAGAAATGCCAGCTGAGGGTGCAAAGAAGCTGCCACCGGATGGTAGAAGCTGTGGATTCTGCAAGAACGAAGAGGACTAGGAACTTCCCCTTTGGAGGATGGATGTCCCACGTCGTGAAGAAGCTTGCAGAGGTGTTTCCGTGCAGAAAGACCGCAAACAAGCCTTGCTAGCTGCAAGAGTCGCGGTTAGGGTTTTTGGATGCTGCTGTGGCCCAGGAGGGACCAGGATGTCGCCAATTGCGTGAGGAGACAGAGGGGGCATTCAGCAAGACAAAGAGCCCACTCAGAAGCAAGCAGCACCTGCAGAAGTGCCGGAACAGGCACTACGAAGAAGAGTGAACCGGAGCTCACCCGAAGTCACAAAAGAAGGTCCCACGACGCTGGAGGACAACTCAGGGGGTCGTGCACTGCAGGTTAGAGTGTCGGGGACCCAGGCTTGGCTGTGCATGAAGGAAATCCTGGAAGAGTGCACAGGAGCCGGAGCAGCTGCAAATCACGCGGTATCCAGCAATGCAGTCTAGTGTGGGGAGGCAAGGACTTACCTCCACCAAACTTGGACTGAAGAGTCACTGGACTGTGGGAGTCACTTGGACAGAGTTGCTGAGTTCCAGGGACCAAGCTTGTCGTGCTGAGAGGGGACCCAGAGGACCGGTGATGCAGTCTTTTGATGCCTGCGGTTGCAGGGGGAAGATTCCGTCGACCCATGGGAGATTTCTTTGGAGCTTCTAGTGCAGAGAGGAGGCAGACTACCCCCACAGCATGCACCACCAGGAAAACAGTTGAGAAGGCGGCTGGATCAGCGATACAAGGTTGCAGTAGTCATCTTTGCTACTTTGTTGCGGTTTTGCAGGCGTCCAGAGCAGTCAGCGGTCGATTCCTTGGCAGAAGGTGAAGAGAGAGATGCAGAGGAACTCTGATGAGCTCTTGCATTTGTTATCTAAAGAATTCCCCAAAGCAGAGACCCTAAATAGCCAGAAAAGGAGGTTTGGCTACCTAGGAAGGAGGATAGGCTAGCAACACAGGTAAGAGCCTATCAGAAGGAGTCTCTGACGTCACCTGCTGGCCCTGGCCACTGAGAGCAGTCCAGTGTGCCAACAGCACCTCTGTTTCCAAGATGGCAGAGGTCTGGAGCACACTGGAGGAGCTTTGGGCACCTCCCAGGGGAGGTGCAGGTCAGGGGAGTGGTCACTCCCCTTTCCTTTGTCCAGTTTTGCGCCAGAGCAGGGCTGGGGGATCCCTGAACCGGTGTAGACTGGCTTATGCAGAGATGGGTACCATCTGTGCCCATAAAAGCATTTCCAGAGGCTGGGGGAGGCTACTCCTCCTCAGCCCTGACACCTTTTTCCAAAGGGAGAGGGTGTAACACCCTCTCTCTGAGGAAGTCCTTTGTTCTGTCTTCCTGGGCCAAGCCTTGCTGGACCCCAGGAGGGCAGAAACCTGTCTGAGGGGTTGGCAGCAGCAGCAGCTGCAGTGAAACCCCGGGAAAGGTAGTTTGTCAGTACCCGGGTCTGTGCTAGAGACTCGGGGGATCATGGAATTGTCTCCCCAATGCCAGAATGGCATTGGGGTGACAATCCCATGATCTTAGACATGTTACATGGCCATGTTCGGAGTTACCATTGTGACGCTATACATATGTAGTGACATATGTATAGTGCACGCGTGTAATGGTGTCCCCGCACTCACAAAGTCCAGGGAATTTGCCCTGAACAATGTGGGGGCACCTTGGCTACTGCCAAGGTGCCCACACACTAAGTAACTTAGCACCCAACCTTTACCAGGTAAAGGTTAGACATATAGGTGACTTATAAGTTACTTAAGTGCAGTGGTAAATGGCTGTGAAATAACGTGGACGTTATTTCACTCAGGCTGCAATGGCAGGCCTGTGTAAGAATTGTCAGAGCTCCCTATGGGTGGCAAAAGAAATGCTGCAGCCCATAGGGATCTCCTGGAACCCCAATACCCTGGGTACCTCAGTACCATATACTAGGGAATTATAAGGGTGTTCCAGTATGCCAATGTAAATTGGTGAAATTGGTCACTAGCCTGTTAGTGACAATTTGGAAAGAAATGAGAGAGCATAACCACTGAGGTTCTGGTTAGCAGAGCCTCAATGAGACAGTTAATCATCACACAGGTAACACATACAGGGCACACTTATGAGCACTGGGTCCCTGGCTGGCAGGGTCCCAGTGACACATACAACTAAAACAACATATATACAGTGAAATATGGGGGTAACATGCCAGGCAAGATGGTACTTTCCTACACAACCCCCCCCCCAAACGAAGGACAATAAGACTAGCCATGACCTGATGAGTCTTCATTGTCTAAGTGGAAATATCTGGAGAGTCCATCTGCATTGGAGTGGGTACTCCCAGGTCTATGTTCCATTGTATAGTCCATTCCCTGTAGAGATATGGACCACCTCAACAATTTAGGGTTTTCACCTTTCATTTGTTTTAGCCAAAGTAGAGGTTTGTGGTCTGTCTGAACAATGAAGTGAGTGCCAAACAGGTATGGCCTCAACTTCTTCAGTGCCCAGACCACAGCAAAGGCCTCCCTCTCTATGGCAGACCAACGCTTTTCTCTAGGGGTCAACCTCCTGCTGATAAAAGCAACAGGTTGATCCTGGCCCTCAGAATTAAGTTGTGATAAGACTGCCCCTCCCCCTAATTCAGATGCATCAGTTTGGACAATTAATTTTTTGGAGTAACAGGGGCTTTTCAGGACAGGTGCAGAGCACATGGCCTGCTTCAGCTCCTCAAAAGCTTTCTGACAGATAGCTGTCCACAATACCTTTTTGGGCATTTTCTTTGAAGTGAGGTCATTAAGAGGGGCTGCTATGGAGCCATAGTTCTTTATGAACCTCCTGTAGTACCCAGTGAGGCCTAAGAAGGCTCTCACTTGAGTCTGAGTTGTAGGGGGAACCCAATCTATGATAGTTTGGATTTTCCCCTGAAGTGGTGCAATCTGTTCTCCACCTACCAGGTGTCCCAGATAAACCACTTTTCCCTGCCCTGTCTGGCACTTTGAAGCCTTGATAGTGAGGCCTGCCTTTTGTAGGGCCTCCAAAACTTTCCATAGGTGGACCAGGTGATCATCCCAGCTGGAGCTAAAGACAGCTATATCATCTAGATATGCTGCACTAAAAGCCTCCAACCCTTGCAGGACTGTATTCACCAACCTCTGAAAAGTGGCAGGTGCATTTTTCAAACCAAAGGGCATTACTGTGAATTGGTAGTGCCCTCCAATGGTAGAAAATGCAGTTTTTGCTTTAGCATCCTCTGATAACTTGATCTGCCAATACCCTGCAGTCAAATCAAAGGTGCTTAGATACTTGGCAGATGCCAGTGTATCTATTAGCTCATCTGCCCTGGGTATAGGGTGAGTATCAGTTTTAGTTACCTGGTTGAGACCTCTGTAATCTACACAAAATCTCATTTCCCTTTTCCCATCTTTGGAATGAGGCTTTGGTACAAGTACCACAGGAGAGGCCCATGGACTTTCAGAGTGCTCAACCACTCCCAGTTCAAGCATTTTCTGAACTTCTTGTTTTATGCAGTCCCTGACATGGTCAGGCTGGCTATAGATCTTACTTTTGACAGGCAAGCTGTCTCCAGTATCTATAGTGTGCTCACACCAAGAAGTGGTGCCTGGCACAGTAGAAAAGAGTTCAGAAAACTGACCCAGGAGATTTATGCAGTGGTCTTTCTGCTCAGTAGTAAGACAATCTGCCAAAACTACACCTTCCACTAGAGCATCTTGTTCTGTGGAAGAGAAGAGATCAGGGAGCTGTTGCCATGAGCAGGGTGAGATCAGCCCTGTCATAGTAGGGTTTCAGGCGATTGACATGGAGCACCCTAAGGGGACTCCTGGCAGTGCCTAAGTCAACCAAGTAGGTGACTTCTCCCTTTTTCTCAACAATAATGTGGGGACCACTCCATTTGTCTTGGGGTGCTCTTGGGGCCACAGGCTCCAAGACCCACACTTTCTGCCCTGGTTGGTACTGAATCAGAACAGCCTTCTGGTCATGCCATTGCTTTTGGAGCTCTTGGCTGGCCTGAAGGTTTTTACTGGCCTTTTTCATATACTCAGCCATTCTAGATCTTAGGCCAAGTACATAGTCCACTATGTCTTGCTTAGGAGCTTTTAAAGGTTGTTCCCAACCCTCCTTCACAAGTGTTAGAGGACCTCTTACAGGGTGTCCAAATAGGAGCTCAAAGGGGCTGAAGCCCACTCATTTTTGGGGTACCTCCCTGTAAACAAAAAGGAGCCGAGGTAACAGGACATCCCATCTCCTCTGGAGTTTTTCAGAGAGTCCCATTATCATTCCTTTGAGAGTTTTATTAAACCTCTCAACCAGTCCATTTGTTTGTGGATGATAGGGTGTGGTGAACTTGTATGTCACACCACATTCCTTCCACATGGCCTTTAAGTAAGCAGACATAAAGTTGCTACCTCTGTCTGATACCACCTCTTTTGGGAAGCCCACCCTGGAAAAGATTCCCAGGAGGGCCTTTGCCACTGCAGGGGCTGTAGTGGTCCTTAGAGGAATTGCTTCAGGATATCTGGTGGCATGGTCCACTACCACCAAAATAAACCTATTGCCTGAAGCAGTAGGAGGGTCAAGGGGGCCAACTATGTCAACCCCTACCCTTTCAAAGGGAACCCCAACCACAGGCAGTGGAATAAGGGGTGCCTTTGGGGTGCCACCTGTTTTGCCACTGGCTTGACAGGTGACACAGGACTTACAAAATTCCTTTGTGTCCTCTGACATTCTAGGCCAATGAAACAAGGGAACAAGTCTGTCCCAAGTTTTCATTTGTCCCAAATGTCCAGCCAAGGGAATGTCGTGGGCTAGAGTTAGGAGGAACTCTGTATTGCAAGGGAATGACCAATCTCCTGGCTGCTCCAGGTTTAGGGTCCCTTGCCTCAGTATACAAGAGGTTGTCCTCCCAGTAAACTCTGTGAGAGTCACTGACATCCCCATTTTGCTGTTTGACAGCTTGCTGTCTTAGACCCTCTAGTGTGGGACAGGTCTGCTGTGCCACACTCAGCTCCTCCCTGGCAGGCCCCCCTCCACCCAAGAGCTCAGCAGTGTCTGCTTCCAGCTCCTCTGGTGTAGGTTCTGCACCGGGTGGAAATTATTCTTCCTCAGAAGTTGAATCCACTGTAGAGGGAGGGATAGTAGGTAGTGATTTACCTTTACTAACCCTAGCTTTAGGGAGCACTTGGTCCATTGTTCCAGGATCCAAGTCACCCTGTCCTTTTTGCTTTTTGGCCTGAGCCCTTGTCAAAGCAAAAATATGCCCAGCATTGCTGCATGAGCCTCCAACTCCACTTCTGCCCAAGCTGATGTCTCTAAATCGTTCCCTAGTAGACAGTCTACAGGTAAATCTGAGGCAACCACAACTTTCTTTGGACCAGTAACCCCCCCCCCCAGTTGAGATTCACAACAGCCATGGGGTGGCTAAGAGTGTTGTTATGAGCATCAGTCACTTGGTACTGGTGACCAAGTAGGTGTTGTTCAGGGTGGACCAGTTTCTCTATTACCATGGTAACACTGGCACCTGTGTCCCTGTAGGCCTGAACCTCAACACCATTTATTAGGGGAAGTTGCTTGTACTTATCCATATTAAGGGGACAAGCAACCAAGGTGGCCAAATCAATGGCACCTTCAGAGACTAACACAGCCTCTGTGGTCTCCCTAACAAGACCAACCCCAACTAAATTACCAAAAGTGAGCCAAGCTACTCCCTTGGATTGGCTATTAGTAGGTTTGCTCCCACCACCACTGCTATTACTAGGGGCACTAGGTGTAGCAGTAGGGGTTGTGGTAGTGGGAGGCTTGGTGCTTTTCTTTGGACAACTGGGATCAGTTGTCCAATGGCCTTTTACTTTACATAAATAGCACCATGGTTTTTTTACTTGATTAGAAGAGGATTTGGGCCCACCACCCCCACCAGAGTGTTTTTGTGGGCCTGATGAAGACTCATTTTTAGATTTGTCCCCACCCTTGTCCGAAGACTTTATCCTTGTCACCCCCTGTATGAACTTTTCTGTTCACTCTTGTTCTGACCCATTTGTCAGCCTTCTTTCCCAATTCTTGGGGAGAGGTCAGATCTGAGTCCACTAGATACTGGTGTAACAAATCAGACACACAATTATTAAGAATATGCTCTCTCAGGATTAAGTTATACAGGCTTTCATAGTCAGAAACTTTACTGCCATGTAACCACCCCTCCAAGGCCTTCACTGAATGGTCAACAAAGTCTACCCAGTCTTGTGAAGACTCCTTTTTGGTTTCTCTGAACTTGATCCTGTATTGTTCAGTGGTTAAGCCATAACCATCTAGGAGTGCATTCTTAAGAACTGTAAAATTATTGGCATCACTTTCCTTCACAGTAAGGAGCCTATCCCTACCCTTTCCACTGAAAGATAGCCTTAGGATAGCAGCCCAGTGCCTTTGAGGGACCTCCTGTACAACACAGGCACTCTCAAGTGCAGCAAACCACTTGTTAATGTCATCCCCCTCCTTGTAAGGGGGAACTATCTTGTGCAGATTCCTAGAATCATGCTCTTTTACAGGATTACTATCTGTAATACTGCTGCTGCCACCATGGGGTCCTAACCCCAACCTCTGCCTTTCTTTTTCTAAGTCTAAAGTTTCCCTTTCTAGAGCCAGCTGTTGCTGTTTAAGCTTCAGTCTGGACTCCTCCACTCTCAATCTATTGAGTTCCCTTTCTAACATTCTGTCATCAGGGTGGGTGGGTTGGGCATGCTTAGACACAGAAGAATGGTGTGAATGGACAGAGGGAGACCTGTCCCTAACAGATGTCACTCTAACAACCTGGCCTAAAGGAGTAATCTCCCTACTGTGATGAGAACTCACATAAGTACCAGCCCTGCTAGGTGGCCTGGTAAGGGGCAGGTTGGGAAGATTCTCATATAACACTTTTGCTGGGGCTACCCCAGAATCAGAGTGTGAACCATCAGCTAATCTGTCACCTGATGTGCCAGCTAAGGTCTTATCATGTTCAATGAGCATATTACCCAACAGTTCTCTAGAGGGATTCTTCCCTACCCCTAAACCTCTATCAATGCAGAGACTCCTTGCACCTTTCCAGCTAAGGTGGTCATAAGCAGTGCTGGTCAGATCCAGAGTTTGACCTGTGCCAGACATGATAGAAAAAGGTTAAAGGGACAGAAAAAGAAAGAAAAAGTTTCAGAACTTTTTAAGGAACAGAAAAAAACTTTTTCAACTTTTAAGAAACTTTTTGAAAGTTTAGCGGTACTCTAAAAGGTACTTTTCTGCACTTAGCAATAGAGTAAGAGAGGAAAAGCAAAACTTTTTGGTTAGGTGTACATACACTGAACTTGTTTTGTATATTTTTCTCTTATGAAAAGTACAAAATGACAAAGTGGTAAGTAGTTGCAAGTACTTATCCCACTGCTGCACAACCAATGTAGGAGGCTGGCCTGGTTTGTAGTGGTACCAAGGGGTACTTACACTCTGCACCAGGTCCAGTTATCCCTTATTAGTGTAGAAGAGGTGTCTAGCAGCTTAGGCTGATAGAAAAGGGTAGCTTAGCAGAGCAGCTTAGGCTGAACTAGGAGACGTGTAAAGCTCCTACTATACCACTGGTGTCACATGCACAATATCATAAGAAAACACAATACACAGATATACTAAAAATAAAGGTACTTTATTTTTATGACAATATGCCAAAAGTATCTCAGTGAGTACCCTCAGTATGAGGATAGCAAATATACACAAGATATATGTACACAATACCAAAACTATGCAGTAATAGCAATAAAAAGCAATGCAAGCAATGTACAGTCACAATAGATTGCAATGAGAGCACATAGGTATAGGGGCAACACAAACCATATACTCCAAAAGTGGAATGCGAATAACGTATGGACCCCAAACCTATGTGACCTTGTAGAGGGTCGCTGGGACTGTAAGAAAACAGTGAGGGTTAGAAAAATAGCCCACCCCAAGACCCTGAAAAGTGGGTGCAAAGTGCACCTAAGTTCCCCAGAGAGCACAGAAGTCGTGATAGGGGAATTCTGCAAGGAAGACCAACACCAGCAATGCAACAACGATGGATTTCCAGACGAGAGTACCTGTGGAACAAGGGGACCAAGTCCAAGAGTCACACTCAAGTCGTGAGTGGGCAGATGCCCAAGAAATTCCAGCTGAGGGTGCAAAGAAGCTGTCACCGGATGGTAGAAGCTGTGGATTCTGCAAGAACGAAGAGGACTAGGAACTTTCCCTTTGGAGGATGGATGTCCCACGTCGTGAAGAAGCTTGCAGAGGTGTTTCTGTGCAGAAAGACTGCAAACAAGCCTTGCTAGCTGCAAGGGTCGCAGTTAGGGTTTTTGGATGCTGCTGTGGCCCAGGAGGGACCAGGATGTCGCCAATTGCGTGAGGAGACAGAGGGGGCGTCCAGCAAGACAAAGAGCCCACTCAGAAGCAAGCAGCACCCACAGAAGTGCCGGAACAGGCACTACGAAGAAGTGTGAACCGGAGCTCACCCGAAGTCACAAAAGAAGGTCCCACGACGCTGGAGGACAACTCAGGGGGTCGTGCACTGCAGGTTAGAGTGTCGGGGACCCAGGCTTGGCTGTGCATGAAGGAAATCCTGGAAGAGTGCACAGGAGCCGGAGCAGCTGCAAATCACGTGGTACACAGCAATGCAGTCTAGCGTGGGGAGGCAAGGACTTACCTCCACCAAACTTGGACTGAAGAGTCACTGGACTGTGGGAGTCACTTGGACAGAGTTGCTGAGTTCCAGGGACCACGCTCGTCGTGCTGAGAGGGGACCCAGAGGACCGGTGATGCAGTCTTTTGGTGCCTGTGGTTGCAGGGGGAATATTCTGTCGACCCACGGGAGATTTCTTCGGAGCTTCTAGTGCAGAGAGGAGGCAGACTACCCCCACAGCATGCACCACCAGGCAAACAGTCAAGAAGGCGGCTGGATCAGCGATACAAGGTTGCAGTAGTCGTCTTTGCTACTTTGTTGCGGTTTTGCAGGCGTCCAGAGCAGTCAGCGGTCAATTCCTTGGCAGCAGGTGAAGAGAGAGATGCAGAGGAACTCTGATGAGCTCTTACATTCGTTATCTAAAGAATTCCCCAAAGCAGAGACCCTAAATAGCCAGAAAAGGAGGTTTGGCTACCTAGGAAGGAGGATAGGCTAGCAACACAGGTAAGAGCCTATCAGAAGGAGTCTCTGACGTCACCTGCTGACCCTGGCCACTCAGAGCAGTCCAGTGTGCCAGCAGCACCTCTGTTTCCAAGATGGCAGAGGTCTGGAGCACACTGGAGGAGCTCTGGGCACCTCCCAGGGGAGGTGCAGGTCAGGGGAGTGGTCACTCCCCTTTCCTTCGTCCAGTTTCGCGCCAGAGCAGGGCTGGGGGATCCCTGAACTGGTGTAGACTGGCTTATGCAGAGATGGGCACCATCTGTGCCCATCAAAGCATTTCCAGAGGCTGGGGGAGGCTACTCCTCCTCAGCCCTGACACCTTTTTCCAAAGGGAGAGGGTGTAACACCCTCTCTCTGAGGAAGTCCTTTGTTCTGTCTTCCTGGGCCAAGCCTTGCTGGACCCCAGGAGGGCAGAAACCTGTCTGAGGGGTTGGCAGCAGCAGCAGCTGCAGTGAAACCCCGGGAAAGGTAGTTTGGCAGTACCCGGGTCTGTGCTAGAGACTCGGGGGATCATGGAATTGCCTCCCCAATGCCAGAATGGCATTGGGGTGACAATTCCATGATCTTAGACATGTTACATGGCCATGTTCGGAGTTACCATTGTGACGCTATACATATGTAGTGACATATGTATAGTGCACGCGTGTAATGGTGTCCCCGCACTCACAAAGTCCGGGGAATTTGCCCTGAACAATGTGGGGGCACCTTGGCTAGTGCCAGGGTGCCCACACACTAAGTAACTTAGCACCCAACCTTTACCAGGTAAAGGTTAGACATACATATAGGTGACTTATAAGTTACTTTAGTGCAGTGGTAAATGGCTGTGAAATAACGTGGAAGTTATTTCACTCAGGCTGCAATGGCAGGCCTGTGTAAGAATTGTCAGAGCTCCCTATGGGTGGCAAAAGAAATGCTGCAGCCCATATGGATCTCCTGGAACCCCAATACCCTTGGTACCTCAGTACCATATACTAGGGAATTATAAGGGTGTTCCAGTATGCCAATGTAAATTGGTGAAATTGGTCACTAGCCTGTTAGTGACAATTTGGAAAGAAATGAAAGAGCATAACCACTGAGGTTCTGGTTAGCAGAGCCTCAGTGAGACAGTTAGTCATCACACAGGTAACACATACAGGGCACACTTATGAGCACTGGGTCCCTGGCTGGCAGGGTCCCAGTGACACATACAACTAAAACAACATATATACAGTGAAATATGGGGGTAACATGCCAGGCAAGATGGTACTTTCCTACAGATGCTGGGAAGCTGTTTGGTACAAATGTTATAGTTACATTTGGATGCAGAGCGGAACAGAGTCACTTCTGGCCTAATGGTCAAGGTCTTGTGTTGTCACTCAGTAGGCTGAAGGTTCGGATCCTAGTATTGCTTGGCAGTTTGTTTGTTTATTTACTAATGTTTTGACTGTTAAACTTTCCTAGTGATGGAACGTTCATGTTTCTTTCCAATCACATGTGTACGGTGACTGTCATAGGTATGTCTGGAATCATCACAATAAGGAGTAACCTATAGCCTAAAGGTTAAGGTCACAGACCCTAGCACTGAAAGGTGAGGGTTCTACCCCAGGTGTGTCTGTGGACATTTTTCTTCTTTAATGTCTTATAAACTTCAAAAGTTTAAGGCTCATACTGAAAAGTGATCTCACTCTTTGTAACTGACAAATAAATTTTTCTTTTCAATAAGTCCAGAAATATTTCATTTTAAGTATATCATTCACCAAAGCCTAAAAAACTCTCTATCGCTCTCCCTCTCACTCTCTTTTTCTCTCTCTCTCAATTTCTCCTTTTCAATCTTTCTCCCACTCACACACCCACTTAGACCCTTACGCACCCACTCACAGACCACTCAGACACTCACGCACCCACTCACAGACCCACTCACACACTCAGTCACAGACCCACTGAAACCCTCTGGCACCCAGTCACAGACCCACACAGACACTGATGCACCCACTCTCACCCCCAGATACACCCTCTCACACCTAGAGAGACAGGCCACGGCCAACTCCCACCATGCACAGCCAAAAGGCCGTGCACAGCGTGGGGTGGGTGGTTAGGGGGTTGGCCACAGTGTCTGGATTACCGTATAGTAATGAAAATTACTTCACATTAAAAAAACATAGAAATTCACTGAAAAAACCAAGGTTACAGGGACGTTATAGTTAGGAAATCAAATTTAAAAAAACATAGAAATTCACTTAAAATACAAAGATTACAGAGACGTTATGGTTATGCTCACATTTTAAACATACCAAATCATAGAAATTCACCTGTTACAGTTAGAGTTATCTCAAGTAAGTATAACTCATGCCCTAAGATAACTATAAATTGCGCCCTTGGCATGCCCTGCTAATTACCCCAAAAGTACGGCACTCATGATATTTTTGATAGCATAATTGATAATAGTGCCATATTTGCAGTCAATGTTTTGACAAAAAAATTGTGCATTGTGGGGGCGCGAGTTGTAGGTACCTTAGGGCATGAGTAATAGTTACTTGAGATAATTAACTATAACAGGTGACTTGCTCCTATGGATAAAGACTCATCATGAGAACTCCTAGGTTTTATGCTGCTTTTTTGGCTCTGCTGCAGGGCCCAGAGAATCGGGCCACCAAGATGAATCCCAACTCTGATGGGCACCTCCAAATAGCAGAATTTCGGCGTTTAGTTTTAGGCAGTGAGCCATCATCCAACTAGCTACCTCGGAAAGACAGCCGGAGAGGTGCCTTGTTGTTGTGTCATCCTAAGGCAACAGCGTGCAGTGGTCCTATTGCAGAGCCAGCCCCGGTGACACCTGATAGCAGAGATCGAAGTGAGCAGTGAAACAATGTTCCCAATCTTTATTCATTTGATCAAAACAGTTTTCATACTTTTTACGCTTCTTGTGTGTTCAACTGGTTAATCTGCAAATCTAAAGGCTGCTTGTATGCCAGTACAGGCTTTAATTCACAGAATCTTGAATTTGTACGTTTAATGGAAACTTACCAAAAAGGTTTGCACTACATCAACGTATTACTACAAACCTCACTTTTGAAAGTCCTGTAAACATATAAACAAAATATTTTTGCACATTCTGTGACAGCCTCAATACGGTGTTCAATCTATCTTCTATTGTGTGTAATATATTTTTCAAACTAATGTCTTATTCACAGTGCTTTCTGTCACAGGCTTGGACCTCTTAGCACGATAAACACATGTCACTATTTCTGCTGTGGGTGGACCAGGATTCAAATCAGTGACTGTACGTTACACCCACAGACATCTGAAGTGATCTCACTGACAAATCGAGCTGTCGTACCAGAAAAATGTATTTCCCACAGATTAATTCAAGTCAATTTTATTTTTAATTTTAGTTCATTGCATTATTTTTTAGATGCAGTTATTTGTAGGTGAAAGGTCAACAAAAAAGTTACAGAATATTTTGTTTTTTTAGCCACATCTCTGAATCCACCTCCACACTCCATGACATGTCCTCATTATACTTTGAAATCAGAGTTCCCATGCTTTTGTTCACGCACCGCGACTGCTGCATAGCAGACAGAGTCCGCGCAAGGTACTGTGCACCTAACACATATAGACCCACAGCCCAATGAATTTGTGTGACAAGTTTAGAGAAACTCAAAAGGTGAACTGCTGCTGCATAAATAAAACACATGCCTGAGTGCACGTTTGACACTATACAAAATACCTGAATATGAATCGGAAAATCAGTCCATGAAGCAGTGTCTTTGCAGGGGCCTGGATCTCGATCCAGAGCTGGCGCTGGGCATGGGTGACCTGGGCCCAGGCCTAGGGCGCCAATATTCTGAGGGGTATAGCAAGGAGCTGCCTGACTCAATGTCATGCAAACAGCAGCTCCTCCGTCCCACTTGGTCTCCATTGGGTTCCATTAAAGACTTTGTAATCAGCCCTTAATCTATCTCAGCATAATTGTTAGCACCCCATCAACCCCCTGCCCTCCTCCCATCTTGCTCACATCTCCTGCCATGACATCACAACAACCTCCCGCCCTCACAACAAACACCAAATTTTCTTTCCGCCCAGGGCGCTGTCCCAGCCAATCCGATTTAGAGCCGGCCCTGTCTCGATCCCATTCTGATGCATCAAGCCATGCCACCTATCCTGGACACTGTGCAGTGAAGATGAATGGAGGACCCAGGGCTGTTCTGCATCTGTGTGCTTTTGAGAAATGTAAAGTGCACTTATGAGAAGAAATACAGACCTGAAAACAGCTGAGGCATGGATCCGGGTGGGCATACGTCAGCTTTTAATTAGTACAAAGGAGAGTAGATATTGAGCCAGTGAAAAAAAAAAAAAAAAGATAATTACCCACAAATTAGAAATTGCCAACAAAGACAAATGAGCCTATTCAAGGTTTGCTAAAAGCTATCCAGACTTCAGTTGCAGGAAGGACAGCAAATGATGCACTCTAGGCCCAGGGAAGAATATCCAGCATCTGCGCTCTATGCACACTGCATAATGTGAGCATTTCCTCTTGGAAGGGCAGTACAGCAAACACTGTCTGTCCAAAAACACAGGTCAAAGTTCATTTATTAAACTTAATCTGGACACTCTTCCTCAACACTCCTCTAAGGTAATACAACAAAAAGCTTTCATCTAATAGAGGACTGTGAGGTGGACCCTGGGGAAGAATAAGGGGATCGGCGTGGGGGGTGGTCTTACCATACGGGTTTCTAGACCTGTAGTGGGTCACGGGTACGATGTGAATTGAATTTTTGACAGCTGATTTGATCTCTTATTCAGGCACGTTCTTTTCACTGAAAACTACCACTTCTGACCAAGGTATATTCGTTGATTGTATTCGTTGGCAATGTACTGTACTGAGCAATGGTTTAATAAAAAGATGTTTAAAAAAAAAAACATTCTTCTAGAAACATTCTTCGAGAGGATGTACGGGATCCAGGTGGGCAGACATGCAATTTCAAGAAGATCCCTTGCAATGGACACAAACCATATTAAGGAGGTGCCAAATTTAAGTTTCCCAACAATCTATGTAGTGTACCCACTTAAAAAGGACATTGAGGAATGGTTTGGGTTGGGCAATCAGTTTGCAGGTGGGAAAAGTTAGGAACATTCTTAGTAGCAATAAATACACAGAGCATTAAACTGGTAAAACAACTTTGCCCACCCCTAACCAAGAACATGCTACACAGACCAATTGAATTAGAAATTATATTTGAATTATAAATCAATGTTAGCCAGCACATGACACAGTACCCCTTTTACAACATTGTGCAACACAATGCTACATTCACATGGCATAGACTACCATGTGTGTAAACAAGACGACTTAAATAAATGCAGCAAGTACATTTGACACCTTATCTCTAATGCCTGTACACTGTCACTACCATCCCTGGTACAGATGCTAAGTACTTAACTAAGCATTCAGTCCTACCTAATGTTTGCCACAAAGGTATTGAAGGTTGGGCAGTGAACTCTACTCTTGCCTGGACTCAATAGCAGTTCACTTCCAAGATCTCAATGTGATGGTAGGCCGCCTGACCAGCAAAGGGCCCCAGTGAAATAGTCTTCATGCTGGATGATGTTGTTCACTTCAGGCCAGTTCATCAACACAATCATGTGGACAAGGAGAACAGACCTACCATCAGACCAGACCTCGCAACAGCTGACCTGGCTGTGGGAGGGCAAAAGGAGGCTTTTAGACAGCCTAAGTGCAGCAGCAGTCTCTGCCTGGTCAGGGGCTGAGGCGTGGAGAGGGTGGAAGGGAGACCAGGCCTAGTAACAGCAGTGGACAAGGTTGGATGATGCAGAAATATCTTTCAAAGACTAAATGAGGAACAAAAGTTAAAGATTCTGCTAGCAGCCTGTAATACCATAAGGCAACCCAGAGCTCCCGAATAATATAAGAATGTTTAACACTACTGCAATTTGTTAAACATCTGTAGGCCCTTTAAGGGAACTTATGAATATGTTCTCACTTTCATGGAATGCCAAACAAGCCTGACCACGCGCAAAAGTGCTGCAGAGTCACTCGTCTAAAGACTATTTTCAGAAGTGGTGTTAAGATGGTGCACTTTTTAGCACAATTTCTAAAACGCTATAGGTGACAGAGGGAGTTCATAAAATGCTGTCACACTTGCACCATCCACTTCCTTTCCTGCCGTTCTCAGTAGATTTTCAATCATATTCTGTGGCTGAAAATCATCTTCGAAGCAGCATGGTTAGGAAGATAAACAATTACACATCTTGCAATCTCAGACTTAGTAGGAGGCCGAGGGAGTCCTTGTGGCCTCAGTATCGTTCTGGTTATGAAGAACTTCCTGGTTCATATAGCAGATGTGTCAAACTAAGTGTAGAGATTAGGGTTTAAAACATGACTAGTGCAATAATATTTCCTCAAACACCAACGGTTTAGTTAATGCAAATTGACATATTTAGCTATGAAACGCAACCTGTTCATTTTGGCAAAAAACGTAATTCCTCTATGTAATAGCTTATTATTTTCATGGAAAACTCACCTTTGGTGCTCTAAAGGCAAGCTTGTCTGTGCCCAGCTGCACCTGGATCGCACCCAGTCCCAGGATCCCTGGTCCTGTACGCCGTGACCCTTCTCGCCCTCAACCCCAGCCGCGAGTCTCTGTTCTGCTGCTGCACTGCACAACACAGAAGGAGTATTCGTCTGCACCTCCTGCAGGTTCTTCTACATATTCCTTCCCCCAGCACTCACTACATTGGCAACAACAGCACTCAGCTCATCACCTGCACACACACTGACCAAACACTGCTCCACACTCTCATGCTTGCTTGTCAACACCTGCACGCTCAGCAAACACTCCACGGAAATATGGGACCTGCTGCACATCTGTTTCATAGACACTTAGCTGCAGCCAACCTCTGCAGTATACATCACCACAACCATCCCCACCATGTACAAAATAAGCAGACTACACCAGCAGCACAAGCCCGGAAGCACAGCTGCCATTATTTTCAAAGACACCATAGGATGCACAAACACCACAGAGATCGCGACTGGCCACATGGAACACCTCCCCTTCGGATCGCAGCCGACTTCTCCTTAAGCAGAATGCTTATCTACAGACACTGGGACCCTGCATGAAATTCACCAGCGATGTCACAGGTTTTCTCATACCCCTCATCATCCACTCCAGCACCTTCATCCTCCAAGGAGATAGAAACGTTCTCCTGAAACGCAACACCAACCAAATTCCACCAAACTGCTAGAAGATCTCAGCAACCCTTGCCTCATCCAGCATGTCACCAAACCCACCCACACTGCCAGCCACCACTTGGATCCAATTTTCTCCAGGTTCAGAAACATCAAGGTAAGCAAACTGACCTGGACAGTCCACACCCTCATCAGTTTCAGCACTTCGATCCAGAAACACAGGAGGCCCACAAACTCGGAACCTGCCCAATGCTACCAGAAAAAGATCCCAGCGATGGACTGGGCTTCAGTCCTCTCCACAAATACCCTGACAAAAGACTTCAAGAACTTCAGCAACTGGATCACCGCCTAGGCCAACTCAATTAACCCCCTCAAACTTTGCAAAACGACAAAAACAGAAACAAAAACAACCTAGCACACAGAAGACCTCAGACTGGTGAAGCAGCACCACATGTGACTGGATTGTAAGTGGAGAGCAAGCCAAAACCCAGTGGACAAAGATGTTCATATTTGCCCCCAGGCACTACCACTTGCAAATCCAGAAAACCAAGCGCAAAGCTCTAGCAGACCACATCAATACCAGTACTGGCAACAACAATGCCTCCATCAACTCAAACACCTTCCTATAAACCTGGCAACACCACACAGTCAAAACCCTTCTCAAGAAACTCTTGACAGACCTGATGCAGTCTAAATTTTAGTTTTGACCCTCATGTCACAAAATTCTGCAAAATGTGAGTTTATGCCTCATGTTAATCAAAGCATTAATGGGTAAATGTAGAAATTGCACTGGCACGTTTTATTAATGTGCATTAATTTACACTGTAGAGTTGACAGGATTTAAATAACGCAATGTCATAACTTAGGCCTTAGACTAACAGAATAGATTGAAACAATATGGAATGTGTAGTGATTAATTAATTAAAAAATGTGTGCAAAAATAAAAAAAAATGTACCTCTAGTATACTTAATAAAATGCATTGATAAAGATTTTTTGTTTAAAATGAATGTAACATGCATATAATCGAAGCATTATTAATGAAGAGTTTATGAGTTTGTATATTAAAGCGTGTTTATTAAAACATATTAATTAAATGTAGTCCTTTGATTCACTTGCGTTAGCCTAAGTGACTGTGCAGGAAAAGCTGATTCATTTTCCTAACATGAGCTTTCTTTCAGATTTCGTTCCAGTGAGAAAACTAGATTTGGTAACAGGTCCTATTGTTTAGACAAGGAGAGAATGTATCTTATCATCCTTGGGAGCGGAACATAGTGGAACATAGGCTGCCATTGAATACAATTGTTTCAAACGTACGTGTAGTCACACAGATGGAAGATGTTCCCTTGAACAGACCTGCAAATGGAAGCTGATGTCACAACCTGAAGCTGTGTGATTGATTTCTATTGAATGATGCTCCTTCAACGTAACGTGGACTGCTTTTTTGAGCAAATCACATTGTTTTATGACCTTTAATTTACCATTAATTAGTTGGACTTGAAGCAGTTCTTCAGATTCCCCCGATGCTTGCAAAGCTCTTGCAATACTGAACCTTTGCTGACAAAGAATTCCGTATGCTGAGCCCTTAGAGATATATCTTCCTCTCTGTGCTTGCCCCTTTGAGACGTAGAGATTTCTTCCTAACCCCTTTCGGAAGACTCTTGATCGAGCTTTTGATATACTGATGCTTTCCGTTTTTACCTATTGTTTGCCCACCTTAGTCGCTTTTTGCCTGAGATTTCCTTTTTCTAAATTGTTTTTGTCCTTTTTGTGCTTTTTGTCCTTTGCCCGCATGTGTTTCACCCTGCACATGTATTTCCCTGATTTGGCTAACAGTAGGGTTTTGCTTGTGCCCAGCTATAATTTATGACTCTGCTAAACTGCTTTGACTGATGGTTACTAATCTCGAGCAAAGCTTATTTTCTATATCACAGATATCTCTGCTGATGATATGTAATGTTCTTCTGAATGCTTAGTTCTATTGATGTTAATTTGCCAGAATTTATTTCATCGCCTTGGGCAACCTCTGGTGAATATGTATCTCTACAACTTAGTTTTGCGAATTTTCTACATGACTTTCAGCTTGAGTTTGTAATAAACCCCATAACTTTATTTCTGACTGAAGATTTCCTTCTGTGGCCACATTGGTCATGGTATGTAATTTAATTGGGTTGTATTGAAACTGTGTTAATGGTTCTACCACACCCTGATGCAGGGTCAACAGATCCATCCACCTCAATAAGCATTGATTCATGCAAAGGGTGAACATGCTACAGCAGCTCTGGTATCAGAGGACGATTTGTCCCACTAAGGGGAAAGAACCATATTTTTGTGTAGTGTTAGGGAGATAAAATTGACCTATGCAATTGCCCAGTCCAAGAATTGCCCACTCCGAATTTTGCCCCATGGTTCATTCTGAGGATTGATGAAGTTCCAGCGTTGTGCCTACAAGTGATGGAATGTGAGTATTGATAGGGTTTTGCGCTTGCATTGGAGATTGCAGTGAAGTGTGATGTTGTGAAGTGTTTTGCGGGGTCGTTGCACTAGTAATTGTGGTGCTTTTTGCTGAAAAATATGCACTCTTGATGAACCGTCCGCTTCCTTATGATTCATTTGAAGCAGGAACAATAAGTGGAGCAGTACAAAATGTAACCCAGAGTGTGCTAACTGCCCCAGATGCACAGACCCTGAATCAGATAATTCAGTGTCCCAACTTCCTGTAGTGTATCCAGAAGTCCTGACTGTAGCTACAGCTCAGCCTGTATCGAGTCCAGTGGTAAATCAAGTTGTGCCAAATTCTAATGTGACTCAAACACCCTGTGTGAATCAGCCTGTGCAAAATTGTACCCCACATCAATATTTAGTCAAGCTCAGTCAAATGTTATCCTGAGTCAAACGGGGCAAAGCTACAGCACAGTCCTGACAGGGCAGAGTGTAGGAATGACAATTTCCCAGAACCAGACAAAACATAGGGGTCCAGATGCATTAGCTGTTCCTGTCGCTGTTCCTTTGTATGCTTCAGGTACGCCTGGTAGCAATGCACATTCAAAGAGCGCTTTGACAGTTCTCAAGACACCAAAAAACTTGACTGTGATGTTACCAATTGGTACGCAGAGATCAGTATATTCCAATAATTCAGAAATGGAGAGGTCTCTATCTCTCACCCGACCGTTAACCCCAAATGGAATTGTAGATCCAAATCTAACAACAAGCCAGACAGGATTTACCCCCTGATGTGAGGTTTCCTCAGGGAAACCCACTTCCATTTATGCTCAGACCTGGTCAGATTCAAAATGTATCTTGCAGCACTCCACAAGGAGGAACACCTTTTAGCCCGCCTGAGAGCAAGTCACATTTTAATGCCTGATTCATCGTCGTATGGGACAGCAAAGAGCAGATGTATTACAGAGAAACAACACTAGTTTGCAAAGTTTCACAACACAGCAACTAACAGATAACTATGTTAAATAATTTGAATCCACAACGTACAACAGGTGTAACTAATAGCAACACAAGAACAGAAGAGACACCTGAGAGAGATCGATCACTGAGTGTCTCCAGATTGAAATTAGAATTAAATAAAATGATTTTAGGCACATTTAACACAGCCCAACTGGAATCTTACTCAAAAGACGAACTGTGGTTCATGTGAAAAGACATTACACAATGTGCAGGACAGGCGTATGAGAGATTAGATGAAGTAGCAGAGAAATATGTGGACTTCGAGAAATCAAAACCCCTGAAAAGAAGGTACAGATTGGAATTCAGTACAAAAGACATACTTAACATGAGATCTCTTGGAATGTAAACACACATTAAAGAATTAATTACGTACATTCAAACACGGGGAGCCTTAGATAAGTGGGGAGGTATATGGGCAAAGAAACAAGATTAGAAGAAGGCTAAGGCAAATGTGCCTCCGGCAGGAGCAAATCCAGCCAAGGACAATGTGAAAATGATGCCCATGAGAGAAACACCAGGTGGAGGTTATTTTCATGTGTCCTGGGGTAGGAGTGATATTTTGTTATTCACAAATGATTACCCGAAATTGAGAGATAAGACAGTGGAGTGGTACAAGCAGACAGAGATTTGTGAAGCTTTCAAAGTGTCTTTGGGAAGATTTGAATATGTTGTTTGACATTGTCTTTCCAACTGATTTGTGGCCTGAATGTAAAAAGAGTCTTGATTTGCCTGATTGTGAACCTCCGAAAGATTCAGTTACAGAGGATGAAAAAATATGATAAGGTAAATGAGTTTTTGAAAAGTAGTGTCCCCGAAATAGATTGATTGGTAGAAAATTGACAGAACGGCCTAGGAGTCAAGAGTCGATTCATGCATATTATGAAATGTTGTTACAGGCTCTCAAACAGTATTGTGGTACAAAGACAATTGAGATAAGAGATATGGGTCATTTTGTGTTCAGGTTTGTGCAAGGATTGAAGCCAGACATTAGTCAGGTGATTCAGCAGCACCTGATTTGTTGGCAGAATAAACCGATTGATGAGATCCTGCGGTATGCAGAATACTGCAGCAACAAATTAGAACTGAAGCAGAAGAAGCTTAAAGAAAAGATAATGGTGATGCAATTGAAGGCTGCACAGAAAGACAATCAGAACCCACAGATGATGGTGAATACTAGTGGAATGTAAGGTGTGCCACAGCAAGTGACAAAAGATGTTCAGCCTAGAGGTAAAGGGCATGGTGTTCATGTAGATCAGAGTGGAAATGTTGTTAATGTTCAGACATTGAAGAGAACAAATCCTTGTCATGCATGCAGAAATGTATGACATTGGCTGAGGTAATGGCTCTCTAATAATGTGAATAATCAAGTGCAAAGTGTTGGAGTTGCTCAGACACAAGGCAATAATCAAGTTCACGTTCAGAGAGTTCAAAAGCCCCAAGTACAGCATATAAATGTCTCCCCAGGACAGCAGGTAGAAGTATCACAAGCCCTGGTAGCTCAGCAGCAAATGGTTGTGCCCCAACAGAACATAAACCAGATTGCAAATGCAAATATGAATCAGATTGCATCACAATTTCCCCGATAGACCTGAGTGAAGAGAAACTCTAACAGTTTCGCCAATCTGATAGCTCAGCTAATGAGCATTGCATGTTAGATGCATCCTTAGAAGAAGATCAACATGGTCTTTATGTAAATGCCAATGTTATGGGAAATTATGTATCAGTCTTGGTTGACACTGGAGCTACACATTCCACTTTCAGAACAGTAGAACTGCCAAATTTGCCCCTTTCAGGAGAAATAATTTAGGTTGTAGGAGTCGTAAATAAGCAGTTAACAAATCCAGTAACAGAACATGTTCCTGTAAAAATAGGCTCATTTGAAGATGAGCATCAATTTGTGGCTACGATTCAAGTCCTGTGACCTTGCTAGGATGTGGTCTACTGTGTAAGTTAAATTGTTCCATTAGCAGCACACTCCCTGAAATAGCAATTCAGACAAATGAAGATGTGCCCAGTAAAACTGTAGAGCAGTATCCGAGTGTCACATTGGACATGTAATGATTTCTGTTAGAAATGGGGTCTTTGGTTGGCAATCAGGTTACCCCCTGTCCAAGCAAGGACCCTCCCTCTAGTCAGGGTAAGTCACACACAATCCAAATTATCCTGTGCCCACCCTCTGTTAGCTTGGCACTGAGCAGTCAGGCTTAACTTAGAAGGCAATGTGTAAAGTATTTGTGCAATAAATCATACAATAACACAATATAGCACCTTAGAAATACACCACCACAGTGTTTAGAAAAATATATAATATTTATCTGAATACATGCAGGTCAAAACAATTAAAATGCAATAAGTAAATGTTGAGATATCACTGTAAAAGTGATGTAAAGTGTCTTAAGTCTTTGAAAAATAAATAAATGTCTCTTAAAAACAATAAAGATCTCTTGCAAGCACAAAGTACCTGGTTTGCGTTCAAAATCTATGCAAGGGACCACAGAGGAGGTGATGCGTGGAAAACAGGGAGGAGTGCGTCGGTTTTGCCCCTTCACACACCGACTTGCGTCGCGGACTTGGCTCCTCTTCGGGTTCCAGGGTTTTCTGGTGCCCCGGGGACGGTGCGTGGAATCCTGGGCTTGCAGAGCGAAGTAACAAGCACTGCGTCGATCCAGTGGGCGTTGCGTGGAAATTTTCCTGCAAGGCAGGCGCTGTGGCGATTCCTCTCTGGAAGTCGGGCTGCGTCGTCCCGGGTCGGCTGTGCGTCGATCAGGTGGGCTGTGTGTCGAAGTTCCGGTCGCAACGCAGGCGCAGGGTCGATCTTCTCCTTGCAAAGTTGGGCTGTGTCGTTCCGGTTTGACGTGCGGTGAATTTCTCACCGCGGGGCAGGCTGTACGTTGTTTTTAGCAGGCTGTGCGTTGAGTTTTCGCCGCACAAACGGTCCAGTTGCATGAGTGAAGTCTTTTTCGTCCTGAGACTTCAGGGAACTGGAGGCAAGCTCTATCCAAGCCCTTGGAGAGCACTTCTCGGCACAGCCAGAGAGCAGCAAGGCAGCAGGGCAACAGCAAGGCAGCAGTCCTTCTCAGAAAGGTAATTCCCAGTGAGTCCTTTGGGCAGCCAGGCAGTTCCTCTTGGCAGGTCTGGTTCAGGGATTCTTCACCAGCAGGTTTCTTGTCCAGAAGTGTTTGTGAGGTAGAGAGTCTACCCAAGAAGTGTCTAAAGTCTGTGGTTTTGGGTCCTCTTCTTACACCCATTTTGGTCTTTGAAGTAGGCTTACTTCAGAGAAAAGTCTCACTTGTTTGTGACATCCGGCCTTGCCCAGGCAAGGCCTCAGACACACACCAGGGGGTTGGAGTCTGCATTGTGTGAGGGCAGACATAGCCCTTTCAGGTGTGAGTGACCACTCCTCCCCTCCCTCCTAGCACAGATGCCTCATCATAATATGCAGGCTACACCCCAGCCCCTTTGTGTCACTGTCTGGAGAGAGTTGCAAACAGCCCAACTGTCAAACTAACCCAGACAGGGAATCCACAAACAAGCAGAGTCACAAAAATGGTTCAAGCAAGAAAATGCCCACTTTCTAAAAGTGGCATTTTCAAACACACAATCTTAAAACCAACTTTACTAAAAGATGTATTTTTAAATTGTGAGTTCAGAGGTCCCAAACTGCACATGTCTATCTGCTCCCAAAGGGAATCTACTCTTTAATCATGTTTAAAGGCAGCCCCCAGGTTTATCTATGATAGAGATAGGCCTTGCACCGGCAAAAACCGAATTTGGCAGTATTTCACTGTCAGGACATATAAAACACATGAGTATATGTCTTACCTTAACCATACACTGCACCCTGCTCATGGGGCTACCTAGGGCCTACCTTAGGGTGTCTTATATGTAGGAAAAGGGAAGGGTTAGGCCTGGCAAGTGGAGACACTTGCCAAGTCGAATTTACAGTTTAAAAACTGCACACACAGACACTGCAGTGGCAGGTCTGAGACATGATTACAGGGCTACTTATGTGGGTGGCACAACCAGTGCTGCAGGCCCACTAGTAGCATTTGATTTACAGGCCCTGGCACCTCTAGTGCACTTTACTAGGGACTTACTAGTAAATCAAATATGCCAATCATGGATAAACCAATCAAGAGTACAATTTACACACAGAGCATTTGCACTTTAGCACTGGTTAGCAGCGGTAAAGTGCTCAGAGATCTAAAGCCAACAAAAACAGGTCAGGAAAAATAGGAGGAGGGACGCAAAAAGTTTGGGGATGACCCTGCAAAAAGGGCCAGGTCCAACAATTAGCTAGAAAAATTACAAGACACAGTAGCACCCGAGGTTGGGATTTTTCAAGAAAAGATATAGGACTCACCAAAGGAGTTGAGCCTATTAAAATAACAGTGAAGCGAAATGCAATGTATCCTAAGACACCTCCATATAATATGACACCAGAGACAATTGCAGGAATTATGCCCCATTAAATAGTCTGATTGAACAAGGTGTCTTGAAAGAAATTTTAGGAAGTCCATGTAACTCTCCAATTTTAGGATTGCGGAAGCCCAATGGAAAGCACTGCGTAGCCCACGACCTGAGAATAGTGAACAAGATTGTCGTTCCATGTTCTCCTGTGGTACTGAATCCAGCAGTAATATTATTTCAAATGCTCTATGAAGCAGAATGGCTTACTGCGATTGATTTGTGCCAAGCATTTTCCTCCATACAATTGCACAAGGAAAGTAAGTTCTTCTTTGCATTTAAATTCGGCAGTCGTGTTTTGCCATGGTGCTGAGCTCCTCAAGAATATACTGAGTCACTATCCATTTTCAACCAGATTTTGAAAAAGATTCTGAGTCCCTTAAAATGCCCTATTATTCAGTCTTAGTGCAGAACATAGATGGCCTGTTGTTTGCATCAAACACCAGAGAAGCATGCAGGAGAGATACAATTGACCTCTTGAATCATTTAGGAGAAATCGGACATAAAGTTTCCCCTGCAAAATTCATGTATTGCAAGAAATAAGTCCTGTACTTAGAAGTTACCACATTGAGAAAGGTGCAAAGAAAGTGTCCCAAGGACAATTTTCAGAAATCGTGTAAATGAATTCCCCTGTTACACAGATAAAAGTCTAAATGTTTCTGGGAATGGTTGGATACTGTTGCCAGTGGATTCCAAACATTTCCCTTTTGGCCCAGCCTTTTCAGAGGCTGACACACAAAGATGTGTCTGATCCGCTACCATTGGATGACATCTGCATGCATGCCTTCACAGACCTGAGAGAAAGCCTATGCCGACCTCCAGCTCTGGGAATGCCTGATTATAACAAATGTCTTTCTTTGTTTTGCTGTGAAAGGGATGGATGTGCACTCACAGTTTTGACACAGCTGCATGGAAATGCAAACAAGCCTGTGGTTTATTTTTACGCTGCACTTAATCCTGTAGCATGGCCGCTGCCTGTTTTTTTAAAGGCTGTCACTGATCTTAGTGTCAGCATTGAACAGTGCAAAGACATTGTTATGAGCCATCCCCTGAACGTTTTTATTCCCCGCTCAGTGGAAAGTTTGGTGACCTGTGCAAAGACACAGTACCTTTCAAGTGCAGGTCTGACAAACTATGAACAGATTATATTGTCCTCTTCTAATGTTAACATTAAACGCTGTAATATTTTGAGTCCAGCTACTCTTTGTCACAATGTGACTGAATTGTGCACCAAACCAAGACCTGACATTAAAGATGTCTCCTTAGACGGAAATGATTGTCACTTTTGTTGATGGCTTCTGTTTAAGAGGTAGAGATGGTACCCTGAGAGCAGGTTATGCAGTTTGCACGGTCTCAGGTGTGATAGAAGCCTCCTGTCTTCAAGAAGCCTTTTCAGCTCAAGTAGCCGAACTGGTCGCTCTTACCAGAGTCTGCTGTGTTTCCGAACAGCTTAAAGTGACCATTTTCATTGATACACAGTATGATTTTGGTGTTGTTCATGATTTTGGACAATTGTGGTCCCAGAGAGGCTTTATCACCTCTTCTGGAGCCCCTATCTGGAACAGTGATACGATTAACAATCTATTGAATGTGTAAAATGCAATGCCCATAGAAAATCTACTGACTATGTGACCTTAGGAAATACATATGCTGATGAAGTGGCAAGAGACTGTGCACTTAGCTTTACCTCCTTTAATGGGGAGTGGGACAATGAAAATAGTGGTGAGATAAGTAAAAATTTATTCTTAACCGCTATTCAATTTATCAAGAAGTTAAAAGATTGCAGGAAGAAGGGAGAGAGGAAGAACAGCAGAGTTGGGTCAGGGCAGGATGTGTCAAAAGGAATGAGGATGATGTTTGGGTTTCAAGTAGTGAAAGAGCCTTGTTGCCAAATAGTTTATTGTTCCCAATGGCTATACATTATCATGGACAGGCACATATAGGTAGCGATGCAATGATTAGGACATTCATACAAACATGGTTTAATCTTAGGTCCAGAGTGATTGAAAAAGCTGTGTGTCACAGATGTGTCACATGCCAGCAAATAAATGTAGGGAAATGTACATTTGTTGCCCTGAGTCATATAGGCAGATCAGGAAAACCGTTCAACAGAATGCAACTTGATTTCATAGATTTACCTGTGTGTAATGGATTAAGGTACCTCCTAGTTGTTGTCAGCATTTGTTTCACACTGGGTTGAGGCTTACCCGACCAGTGGATAGTCTCACAGTAGCAAAGCTGTTGCTTAAGGAGTTGATTCCTTGCTTCATTCGGATCAGATCGCGGAACTCGTTTCAATAATGAGATCCTCAAATTAATGTGTGCAGCATTACAAGTTGAGCAAAGACTGCATTGCAGCTATAGATCTGAGGCTTCAGGACTTGTAGAACAGATTAATGGAACCCTGAAGTCTACATTGGCGTAGTATGTGCATTCACCACTTTGAAATGGCCAGACGCTTAGCCTCGTTTTGATGAGTATGCGCAGTACACCTGACAGAAAGACAGGGTTATCCCCTTGTTCTGCTTTCCTTCTTATCTCGTAATCAGAGCTTACAGAACATATCAAGAATGCACTTCTGAGTTCAAAGAAGACTTTTATTGTTGTTAATTCTTCTAAAACCACAAGTTCGTGAGAGACGAATTAATAGATTTCAAGCACACGTTCAATGAAAACAAAATATATCACAGTACTTCTCAGTTGCAATGTACACAGCAGGTTATATATTTAATGCAAAGCAAAACAAATACTTCACCGTGTGAGAAACTGTTTACAGCTTCATCTTTCTGGGGTCTGCAAGTTGATGACTCCGGTCAACTGCGAGAAAGAGATTATCTACCCACTCGGGAGACTGGCAACTGGCGCCAAGTTCCAGTCCGAAGTCAGGCAGCTTCGAATCTAATTCTCTGAAGCCCGAGTCATCCTTTACAAAAGTGTGCCCCCTCCTCTCAGACTCGGGAAAACTACGCAAGCCTTTGGAGACTGGCCAGATCTCCTAGACTGCTCCTCTTCCCAAGCTTGAGTAGAAAGGAACAACACCAAATGTACCCTCTCTTATCAGGTCTAGTCTACTGTGCGAAGAAAACAGCTTGGTTCATCTTGTGCAAAAACACAGCTTGGAAAAAAACAGCTTGGATTCTCAACTGCAATGTCTAACTCCACGTTAAAGGCAATAGGCAGATAACCTAGATATCAAATGCAATGTCTAATGTCATGTCAAAGCTAATAGGCAGCTGAGCTGAATACAAAATGTAAGGTCTAATATCATGTCAAAGCCAATAGGCAGCTGAGCTGAATACAAAATGCAATGTCTAATATCATGTCAAAGCCCATAGGCAGCTGAGCTGAATACAAAATGCAATGTATAATAACATGTCAAAGCCAATAGGCAGCTGAACTGAATACAGCATGTCAAAGCCAATAGGCAGAATACAGAAAGTAATGGCTAATGCAATGTCAAAGCCAATAGGCGGCTAGGCTCAACAAAACATATAATATGCTACTGGTGAACATTAAGCAACTAATATGCGCAGTGGTGAAACACAAAGTCATTGGTCAAACTTAATCAATAGCATCACATTCCACCCTATGACCAATGAATTTTTGTTTCACATATCTCTTGTTTCAAACAAAAAAAAAAACATCAGCACAAAAAAAACATAATCAGCAAATCAGATTTGAATGATCAAAGCAATCCCTGTAAAGCAATGGAAGTGGATTAACATATTGATCTCATAAGCTTTCACATCAGATGCATCTGCGCAGAAAAGACTGAAACTTTTATACTCTGAATGAGATTATAGTGTCTCTAATTCAACAGTGTTTCTAGAATAGCAATTTGATGTGGCATGAGTTCTACTCATGTAAAGATGCACGGTCCATCTGAAAGGTTTGCTGGAAGGTAAGTGAAAGTCAGAGTTCCACACGAGAAAACACAGTCAGTTAACTGTTAAGGTAACTTAGTTCCAGTGGAAGAATGTAATCAAACAAGTTGAACTTGAACTGAAGGCGCCATTTGCGCAAAATGGATCCATGGTGCTGGTACTTTACTCAGCCAGGTTCAGGTTGGGGGTTCGGTCCCTTCCCCGACCCCACACGCACACACCCGAAGGGGGACCACACAGCACACTCAGGGACAGTGGCGAAACGTGGTAGGATCTGCAAAAGAAACAAGTATGACTTTTCTTGCAAATAACATTTGTCATTTGAAATGTACCCTTCCTCTTTCTTTCCCTGTTTTATAATCAGCAGGACGTTTTTGGGGCCCTTTATTATAATTTCTGCAGGTTCTGGAGGGTCATCTGGGGCTTCAACCCACACCTCAGCACAGAGGTTTTTATCTGCTGCGCCACAGCTTCCCTTTTCTTGCACTGTCAGAAGGGCTGGGGCAGACTCATTCTTTACCAAACCTCCATTCACTGCACTTTTGACAATTTGGGCCATTCTGTCTCCAATTTGTATGAATGAATCAGATTCTTTTCTAGGTATCAGCATAATTTTGATTTCTCCTTGGTAACCTGCAGCAATCACTCCCCCTAAAACCTGATCAATTTGCCATATCTGTCTTGGTAACTTTCCTCTCCCCAACTGCTCTGTGACTGCTTGCATGACAGATTGCTTTTGTGTGTGCTGCACAGTTTTTTTCAAATCTAGGGGAATGTGCATCTCTCTCATCTCTGCCCACCTGTAAGTGGCCTTTTCTCCCAGCTGTTCACATTTCTGGTGCACCCACTTAGCCATCCCCACTAAGTCAGAATTCTGGGTGAACACTTCTCTCTCTGAATTTTTCTCATTAACATCTGCAAGGGAATTGAACCAGTTAGGTGCAAGCCATGTGGAAAACCAAACTGCTAAACCATTGGCAGTAAACCAAGAATCAGTGTAAAAATGACACATCTCACGTAGCTCTTGCTTTAAAATCTGACACACATTGTACAACGCTGTTCCTTCTCCTGTGCCATAAAACAACATTTCCGTCAATGAATCATTAGTAAAACAAACATGCTTTTTATCTTCAGTGGACACGAATTCAAATGGTGCACACAATTTCACTGGTGACTCTTTTACCTGTGGTACTCTAGCCCTGTCTTGCAAGTACCAGATCCAGTGTATGATCCTAGCTAGGGGCACTCTTTTCTTCCCCTGTTCTTGATTTACATGTACATCAGTGTTTGCCTCTTGCACTGCGCAGAAACCGAAAGTCTGAATTATTTCATTTACCAAATCACAAGCGCGCAGCTGCATATAATTTTTCCCAGTGACCATATACCAAAGTGTTAGGATTTCACTCAGATGAGGGCTATTCTGTTTCCAAAAATCAAACAAGCTAATGAAACTCGGTGTCTCTTGCTTAGTGCAAACAGTAAGAAACTTTAAAATCTTTCGTTTTACTTGTGCATTTTGCGATGGTACCACGTAAATCACATTCTGAGCTCGTTCGCTCGTGTTATCAGTTAAGGAATGCACTTTGACTGCCAAAAAACCTGGCTCACACGGAGGCTCAGAGCAGCTCGAAGCTGTCTTAACCCCCTCATTACTGGAATGGGAAAAGAAAGATTCTTCTAAAACAGCATTTTTATAACTTTCAGCATTATCTTGAATTAATGTATTCTGGCTAATTTGCTCACGTAAATTCTCATTTTCATGTTCCAACTGCCTACATTTCTCCTGCATTTCTCTGTAAGCAGATAAAAGTATCCAAACCCTTCTGTCAAAAACAAAAGGAACATCACTGCTCTCAAAAGGCACATTTTCTAAATATGCTTTATCACCACAAAACATGTTTCTCAAAGCACCATCAGGCAGTTTAACTACACATGCATTTTCAAACATGGTCTGCCGTGCTTCTGTAATTCTCCAAACAACAGAAAACAATGACACTTTTAAATTGTGCACTTAGAAATCTATAATTCGACCCTAGCCCCACTTCTGGTACCAAAATGTTCTGCTTTCCTTCTTATCTCGTAATCAGAGCTTACAGAACATATCAAGAATGCACTTCTGAGTTCAAAGAAGACCTTTATTGTTGTTACTTCTTCCCCACCCTCAAGTTAGTGAGAGACGAATTAATAGATTTCAAGCACACGTTCAATGAAAACAAAATATATCACAGTACTTCTCAGTTGCAATGTACACAGCAGGTTATATATTTAATGCAAAGCAAAACAAATACTTCACCGTGTGAGAAACTGTTTACAGCTTCATCTTTCTGGGGTCTGCAAGTTGATGACTCCGGTCAACTGCGAGAAAGAGATTATCTACCCACACGGAAGACTGGCAACTGGCGCCAAGTTCCAGTCCGAAGTCAGGCAGCTTCGAATCTAATTCTCTGAAGCCTGAGTCATCCGTTACAAAAGTGTGCCCCCTCCTCTCAGACTCGGGAAAACTACGCAAGCCTTTGGAGACTGGCCAGATCTCCTAGACTGCTCCTCTTCCCAAGCTTGAGCAGAAAGGAACAACACCAAATGTACCCTCTCTTATCAGGTCTAGTCTACTGTGCGAAGAAAACAGCTTGGTTCATCTTGTGCAAAAACACAGCTTGGAAAAATACAGCTTGGATTCTCAACTGCAATGTCTAACTCCACGTTAAAGGCAATAGGCAGCTAACCTAGATATCAAATGCAATGTCTAATGTCATGTCAAAGCTAATAGGCAGCTGAGCTGAATACAAAATGTAAGGTATAATATCATGTCAAAGCCAATAGGCAGCTGAGCTGAATACAAAATGCAATGTCTAATATCATGTCAAAGCCCATAGGCAGCTGAGCTGAATACAAAATGCAATGTATAATATCATGTCAAAGCCAATAGGCAGCTGAACTGAATACATCATGTCAAAGCCAATAGGCAGAATACAGAAAGTAATGGCTAATGCAATGTCAAAGCCAATAGGCGGCTAGGCTGAACAAAACATATAATATGCTACTGGTGACCATTAAGCAACTAATATGCGCAGTGGTGAAACACAAAGTCATTGGTCAAACTTAATCAATAGTATCACACCCCTCATGAAAATATTATGGGGAGAGCCATGAGATTGCCATCAGTGACTGCAAATGTGCTTGTGAGCATTACAGATGGCAGGTTACTGGATTATTGCAAAGGACTGGCTAATGCGGTTCATTCTTTGTCTCACCAGGTTGGAGAAGCCACAGCACAGCTGCAGCAAGAGCTTTGTCATGACCTATGTCCTGGCAACTGGGTTATGATTAAAAAGCACGTAAGGAAGATTGGAACCATGTTAGAAAGGCCCTCACCAGGTGGTTCTTGTAACCACTACAGCAGTAAAGTGTGCTGGTCGTCCAAACTGGGTACATGCAAGCCATATTCTCAAAGTTCTAGATCCCCTTGATGATACAGCACCTGTTCCAGAAGGGTCGGGAACAGTGAGTGAGAGGGACCAGGTTAGCCAGGCTGTTGGGACTGGACAAGTGGCTGCAGCAGCACCCACTCAGACTGATGGGTTTCTGAGCAAGTCAACAACAGTGATTGAAACAGAAGGGTCGAGACATAATCAGTTGATTTATGCAAGCTCTGATGCTGATGAAGGATCAGTCATGCTAGATAAAAGAGTTGTACCTGGAGATAACTGGCCTAAGAGGCATTCAGTACCAGCTATACAAGTGTCTGAGGAGACTGAAGAGTCAAGTCAAAGTGACAGTGATGCTGAAGGTTGAGTAAACAGAAGATCAAAGAGAAAAGGAGTGTCAAGTCAAAGATACTCAGCACTGAGTGAACATAGTTTGCTGCCAATTACTGGAAGCAGGAGTTTTTCACCTTTTGTGCTAACAACTCAAATCCAGTTCAGCATTCTTGAAATTGAAACTGCAGTGGATCCAAACTTTGAAATCCCATTGCCGCTTGATGAAGAGAGGCATTACACTTTTTAAGTGATTATTAGTGATTACAAGCTGTGCCTTTACTAGAGACATCTGAACTTTTAGTAGATGTTTTGGAACATCTGCAAATAGAGAAAACTATTGATGAACTTTCTAGAAAATCAAAGAACTTTGTAAATAGTTTGCATTTCTTCAAAGACTATTTTTGACTATTGCTTTGCTCAAAATTAAAATAGCTGAAAAGTGACAGTGATATTTGAAAGCTGCTTTGCACTTTTATTTTTTGATTTTTAAATTTGGATGTTTTGGTCTGAATTTTGTGAAGTCATGGAGTCAAATCACAATGGGGTAGTAAATTCATATACATATTGTTAGATCTCTAGTTTACAGAGGTACGCTCTTGTCCAAGTAGGGACCACAATCCTAGTGAGGGTAAGTCACACAAAATCCAAATTATCCTGTGCCCACCCTTTGGTAGCTTGGCACTGAGCAGTCAGGTTTAACTTAGAAGGCAATGTGTAAAGTATTTGTGCAATAAATCATACAGTAACACTGTGAAAACACCACCAAAAGACACCACATAGATTTGGAAACAGAGAATATTTATCTGACTAAAATACCATTGAAATTATGAAAATCCAATGTACACAAGCAAAGTTATGAATTTTTAAAGATTAAATCCAACTAAAGCACCCAAAACACAATAGCTCCAACTGGGGCTATCACGGCATCATTGACGGAGTTGTCCCCAACAATCCAACACCACCCGTGCTGGTCACGGAGTCACAAGGACCCCCAGGTACAGTATGTTTTGAAAACTAAGAACAAGGACGTCGCACGGAGTCGTTAAGAGGCATCGGTTGAGTCGGTGCGGCGTCAGTCCCTTATGGGATCAGAGGTGTCAGTTCTGCGCTGTGAAACAGGTGGAAGTGAAGCATCGGCCGCGGCAGGGTCACTGGTTCCAGCCGTCAGGGCATGATGTGTCGACTTCACAGTGTGGCAATGACCCTCAATGAACATCAGCAGAGTTCGGCAAAGACAGACTTGCGTTGCAGGTTTAGGTCGTTGTGTGCAGTGAGGTCCAGGAGCGGGAGCAGGCTGCGGTGTCGCTGGCATCGCTGAAGTCGTTCCGAAGTCACTGAAGTCAGTGTACTAGCACAAAGCTAGCATTGGAGGTCTTTGTAGTCCCTGAGACCCCAGAACAGGACGGAAGCTCAATCCAAGCCCTTGGAGAGCACTTTTGTAGGAAGACAGAGTCCGTCCAGCACAGTCAGAGGACAGCAGGCAACAGCAGGGCAGCAGTCCTTTGCAGCAAAGCAGTCCAGAGAGTCCTCTAGGCAGGTCTTCTGCCAGAGTTCGGGTGTAGGTTCAGAAGTGTCTGATTTGGTGGGGTCAGAGACACAGTTTATATACCCAAAAATGCCTTTGAAGTGGGAGAGACCTCAAAGAGTGGTTTTGAAGTGCACAAGTTCCCCTTTCAGTGCAGTTCTGACTGCCAGGGTCCTAGTAGGGAGTTTGGCAGTCCATTGTGTGAGGGCAGGCCACTAGCCTTCGAAATCTTAGTGTCAGGTCCTCCACCCTTCCAGTCCAGGAAGACCCATTCAATATGCAGTTGAGTGCAGGTGTGACTGAGTGTCCTGTGTTTGTGGTTGTCTGGGTGAAATGCACATGGGAGCTGTCAACCAGTCCAGACATTGATTTGATTTGAGATAGGCTGTAAGGCACAGATGGTTTTTAAGTGCACAGAAATGCTCACTTTCTAAAATAGTAATTTAAAAGCCAATCTCACCAATATGCTGGATTTTCTATTACCATTTTGGCCATACTAAATGCGACCTGGATACCCCTTTCTGATCAGAATCTACCACTCAAAAAGTAAGAGGGAAGCAGGCCGGACAGTAGTGGAACACGAATTTAAGAGTTTTTCACTACCACATGTGTACATGTCCTGCCTTTTACCTACATAGCACCCTGCCCCATGGGTTACCTAGGGTTTACCTTAGGAGTGACATGTAGGAAAAGGGGAGTTTAAGGCTTGGCAAGTACTTTTAAATGCCAAATCGAAGTGGCAGTGAAACTGCACACACAGGCCTTCCAATAGCAGGCCTAAGACATGGTTAAGGAGGTACTTATGTGGGTGGCACAATCAGTGCTGGAGACCCACTAGAAGTATTTAATTTTCAGGCCCTGGGCACATATAGTGCACTTTACTGGGGACTTACAAGTAAATAAATATGCCAATTGGGTATGAGCCAGTATTACCATGTTTTTAGGGAGAGAGCACATGCACTTTAGCACTGGTTAGCAGTGTAAAATGTCCATAATTTTTGTAGCAAAAACAGCAGATTCTGCGGGATTTTCCATCAACGTAACTTTTTGTAAGAGTCAGGCCTGTTTTGGTTAGCCCTGGAGCCACTGGCGTGAGATACAGCCAGCAGTTCACAACTTTTTTAGTCAACTGTAGGTGGAAGTGGACCACTGAATTAGGAACTCTACTCCCGCCCTTCCATTTGGGATTTGTTCAGAGATTCACTTCTGCTTAGTGTAAACTATAAAACAAAATGTTGTCCAGATGATCCAATAATGATACCAAGCTCTCATGTTTCCTGATTCCAAACATGAGTCTCATTCAATCCAATCTTATTTTGCATTCTGGTACTCGTAGCCCAAAATTTGAAAAGGGAGAAAGAGGATCACGAGTATCAGAATGCAAAAAGAAAAATACCGTAAAAAGCTAACAAATTTGGCTTGGCAATCTTTTTTTAAAAAAGTTTTATTACAGGCATGAGTTTGTCCCATCCAGGAGTATTTAGGTCTCACAGTATTCTGATTTGACGAGCTATAGTTCCACTGCTGACATCAGATATTGCTGTGACTATTTTCTCTCTCTCTGTCCTTGCTCCCCCCTACATCCCCTTCCTTCTCTCTTCTACCGCACTCACAAATACTCAGGTTGAAGGCGGCAGCAGCAGTGGGAACACTCGCCAAATCTCTGAAACATACAGGGCTAAAAATATAAACTCACACAAGTATATAGAGTTGTGAAAATTCAGTTGGTGTGGTAATTCAGTCTCACCGATGTTCCAAGTACTATGGGCAATGACAAACCTAAGACATAATTGGATACCTTTCCTGAGCTTGGGAGCACCAGGAGATGCTGTTAACTGCAGGGTTGCTATCTCAAGTAAAAGCACATGGGGGACGGTTCAAGCCCGACACAGGAGCATCAATAAAAAGTAAGTCTTAACGAGACGAAGGAAAATGCAGAAAGAGAGAGGAAAAACAAAGGTGCAGGACTCGAAACGGTGATCGAAGGAGGGAACCAACCAAAAATGTTGCATGGCAACGTTCCCACTGCCTCCTAAATTGGCCCACAAGCAACCTTCTAATTATTCTGGTTGCCCATTCCTTTTTGCCTGACCTGGAAGGTCTTCCTCTTGTGTCTCATCCCCAGTCGCCACTGTCTCGTCTTCTACAAGCTCTAGATGCCCTATCGAAGGCTTTGCCTACACATTTTCAAACTCCTCCATGCTGTACAGCAGAGGTTCCCAACCTTTTGACTTCTGTGAACCCCCACTTTATTATTACTGGAACCTGGGGACCCCCCATGAATCATTATTGGAATCCGGGGACCCACCCACTGAGTCATTACTTAAAGCTGGGAACCTAATCTCTTAATATTATTTTTCTAAGCAGTTGCGGACCCCCCGGGGTCCCTGGACCACAGGTTGGGAACCACTGCTGTACAGGAAAGCCCTTCATTCTGGTGGTTGCTAAAAAATAAATTAAAAAAATGAAACTGCAATAAAAAAAATTGGAAGTGTCAACTACCACCAATTTCTTTAACATCGATTTGTGTTAAGAGGTGGTCTGACGAAGTCAATGATCCGATGCAATGAGTTAAAGGATGCTATTGATCCTGAGTATTTAGGAGTCTAGATCTTTTTAAATCACAAACTTTACAGGGCATTATAAGGCTAGCTTTACAGTTACTATGTATTTTCACATGTTCCACAGGTATGTGGACTGTCATCAAGTCATCCCAAGGCCTCATGACTGTTTAGGAATCATCCTTGTGATATTGCCTCGGTCTGTTGCTGCTCCAAGGCACCTTAGGATCACTTTGTAACTGCCTGAAACCAATGCATTAAGGAAAATAAGAAACGGCTCAATAAAAGAAAATAGTGGTTTCAAATATAACCGTGAAACAAGTATAAACCATAACAAAAAGTAAAACAGGTGATATGTGCAGCTCCCATGAGGCAAGAGAGGTCTGCTTATGTGTAGATAACACTTTACTACAAAGACTGTTCTCCCCTGAAGGAGATTTTATAACAGGATAGTACCAATCCTCAACCACCATTAAGAACATCAGACTGCACCAGAGATAGAAATGGGGCCTACTCAATGGCTTTGCAACAATGCTTCATTTGTGATGGTGGTTGCTGGTATTGGGTATTATTTTTTATGACCAGAGCTTATTTTTCTTCATCATACTTTTACCCAGAGCAAGAGACAGAAAGGAAGAAATGAAAGAAAGATAGGAAAGCAGGGATGAAGAACACCTGCAGGAATGAGACAAAGAGACTGGAAGTTCAGGGTGGTGGAACAAAGCGGCATAATGATGGTATTGGACAACATCAGCATTGGGCAGTGCCAGAATCAGGCATACAAGGAAAACCTTTGGTTCCCTGCACTTACTTTTTTATTTTTTTATTTTTTTATACAAATTATGCGACTAAGGGTACGTTATTGTTGCCTCTAATCAGAACCTGCATGCTAAGTTGTTGCTAACTTCATGATGACAACCAAAGTTGATGTGTGATTTCAATAGAATACAGGGTGTAGGAAAGTAGCCTCTTTCTAGCTTGGTTACCCACACCTTTTGCCTGTTTGTCAGAGTATTTGACTGTGTTCACTGGGATTCTGCTAACCAGGACCCCAGTGACTGTGCTCTTGCCTCTAAATGTGGTTGCTGGTAACTTTTTATCCCCACAACTGGCATACTGGACCCCCCCCCCATGTAAGTCCCTAGTATATAGTACCTAGTACCTAGATACCCAGGGCATATGGGCTGCAGCAGTTATTCTGCCACCCATAGGTAGCCTATGCAAAGGGTTCTGCAGGCCTGCCATTGCAGTCTGTGTGAAACGGGTGCATGCACCCGTTTTCACTACAGGCCACTACACCAGGTCACAATAAATCACCCCTATAGTAGGCCCTCTCAGCCCTGAGGGCAGGGTGCAGGTACCTGTGTGTGAGGGCACCCCTGCACTAGCAGCGGTGCCCCCACAAACTCCAGATCCATTTTTCTGGAAATTGTGAGTGCGGGACGCCATTTTAGTCGTGTACGGGACATAGGTCACTACCTATGTCCAGCTATGTATTGGTAACTCCGAACCTGGGCATGTTTGGTATCAGACATGTCTGAAACATATCCCAATACTGTTGCAAGTATTGGAAGTATGATTCCATGCACTATGGGGGCTCCTTAGAGGACCCCCAGCATTGCTACCACCAATCTTACAGAGTTTTCCGGGCAGCCCAGCTGCTGCCACCCCTCAGACAGGTTTCTGCCCTCCTACTGCTTGATCTGATCAAGCCCAGGAAGGCAGAACAAAAGATTTCCTTTGGGAGAGGGAGGTAACACCCTCTCCCTTTGGAAATAGGTGTGACTAACTTGGGAAGGGTAGCCTCCCCAAGCCACTGGCTTGCTTTGAAGAGCACATTTTGTGCCCTCTGTGCATAAACCAGTCCACACCAGTTTAGGGATTCCCAGTCCCTGCTCTGGTGCGAAACGACAGTGGAAAAGGGAGTGACCACTCCCCTGTCCATCACCACCCAGGGGTGGCGCTTGGAGCTCCACCAGAGGGTCCCTAGGTTCTGCCAACTTGTTTCCAAGGTTGGCAGGAAACCAGGCACAGCCCGTCCTTTAGGGCAGAGGGGCTACGCCCCCCCCCACCTTTTGCCCCTCATGAAGAGTGTCTGTCAGGCTGAACAAAGGTCAGCCTGACAGACACTCTTCATGTTCAGGTCAGGCAGACAGGAGCAGACATGCACGATTTGCGCAGACTCTTGGCTGCCTGAGCTGAACTTTGCTGGGCTGAGGAGGTCACAGCTCCTACGGGCGTGACCTCCTCGGCTCAGCAAAGGTGCCTCGAAGGCCTCCCCTGGGTGATGAGGAAAGCGTCACCCATTGACTTTGACCTGGGCGCTTCAGGTTTAAGCCCTGAAGCGCCCAGGGCGAGTGTCAATCAGTAACACTTCGTCACAGAGTGGGGTGGGTTCAGAAGTCTCACAGACCCCATCCCACTCTGACGAGGCTGGGACTGCTGCCTTTCCTCATTGGCTGACCTATTGTCAGCCAATGAGGGACGGCAGCAGTCCCAATCCTCCTGGGACCTCCGAGGCTGAAGGTAAGTGTGTGTGTGTGTGATCTTTTAAAATGAATGTTTGGTGCATGCATGAATGTTTGAATGTTATGAGTGTTGTTAATGGATGTGCGTGTGTGTGAAAGAATGAGTATGTGTCTGTGATCTTTTAAAATGTTTGGTGCGTGCGTGCATGTTTGAATATTATGAGTGTTGTTAATGGATGTGCGTTTGTGCGTGTGTGAAAGAAAGAGTGTATGTGTGCTTCCCACCCGCCCCCCCTCCCTCCTAAAGCTGCCAGCCGCCACTGCAGGAAACTCTGGGACCATCTGAGTGGCCAGTCCAGGCAGGTGATGTCAGAGCCCCCTCCTGATAGATGCTTACCTGGTTAGGTGACCAATCCCTCTTTCAGGGCTATTTAGGCTTTTTTCTCTTGGGTGGGTCCTCAGACTTGGCTTGCAAGATTACAGCAGGACTCCTCTGCTTCGACTTCTGGACACTGGAACCGCGATTGGACCCTCCAGGAACTGACAAATGCTGCTACAACGAAGAAGACTCTTCTGCAACTTTGGGGCTCCTTATGAACACGGCGGGAAACCCTGCCATGTTCATGCTGGTGGTCTTTTCATAGCCGCCAGCCCCCTTGACACCCCGCCAACTGAATTACAAACATTCTGCTGGGCCGGGACATTGCCGACGGCTCCAAATGGAGCCGTTGTCAATGCCTCAGTGCAGAGGGTGCAGCAGCACCCATCGCGCAGATCACTGCCCGTAAATTGGGCAGTGACCTGCGTGAGGGGGCACTGCACGGGGCCCTGGAGCACCCCTTCCGCCAGCCTTTCTTTGGCAGGGGAACCCGCCAGGGAAAGGCTAGAGGAAACAGAGTTCATTATCTGGAGGGCGGCGCTGCTTGCATCGCCGCCCTTTCGGATAATATCATCTGCCATTGTCAGGCTGCCTCTCGGCGGTAGCCTGGCAGTGGCGGAGGGCCGCCACGGGTGCCTTCCCTGTGTTCATATTATGGTGGCTCAGACCGCTATGTCGGTGGCAGTATTTACCGCCGCCGCCGGCATGGCGGTATGAACCGCTGTTTCATAATGAGCCCCTTTGCTTCCACATAGATGGCCAGCTTTGCAACATTTACCCAGCCGTGCAGCCTCAGAAGACAGCAACTCTTCACCCTGCACAAGAAGAAGAAGGACTCTCCCTTGGAGTGAAGGAATCACTCCCCTGCAACCGCAAGCACCAACAACAAGTGACGACCGGCTGTGTGGATCCCCTCTCCTGCTAAGCTGCATGGATCCTGCATCATGGGTGGTGGTCCACAGTAGTTCTCTTAAACCTCTCTGCGAGCTATCCAACTTTGGTGGAGGTAAGCCTTTGCCTTCCTACGCAGGACAGTACTCACTTACACTGTGTCTCTTGTAGCTGCCAAGGCTTGTTGGCATCTCCACCAAGGGATCTTCAGCCCCAGCAATCCATCCTCCAAAGCACAGCCTCCTGTTTGGTTTTCCTGCGGCGTGGGATCCTCTTTTGTGGTGCTGCGTGGGCTTCCTCTGCGACTCCTGTGTCCTTGTTCTGTGGGACTCCTGTGGGTGCTGCCTCTGCTGCTTTGGACTCTGCGATGCTGAGGCTCTCCTGTGACTCACCTTTCTGGGTAGAGTCCTCCTGGGCCTTGCTGGTCCCCGGCAGCATCTCTTTTCCTCTAACCATGAGTTTGCCTTTGCCAAGGCTTCTTGATGGAATTCCTGTACTGACACCCGTCTGCATTCTTCCTTCCAGCATGGTACTTCATCTGCATCCATCAGGAACTCTTCTCCGGCTCCAGAGCTGCAGTGCTGACCTGTTCTTCATCACCCTTGACTAACTCATGCATCCACTGGTAGGTCATAGCTCCTACTCCTCCTGGACTCCACTGTGACTATTGGATTTGGTCCCCTCTCTCCACAGGTCTTCTTTCTTAAGGAATCCACTGCTGGATTTCTTGCAGGCTTCCTACACAGGGGCATAGCTTCATGGGTGTTTGGGGTGTGACACCCCCCAGATAAATGCATTCTTGACTATTTCATTGGGTCTGGGGACCCTGAGTCGAGTCTGATATCCCTGTGTCAATTATTTCCTTGTGCGCCATGAATAAAAGACAAACAGTATCCTTGATGTAAAACGGGAAATTTGCTCCTGGTGACTGAATTTCAAAACATTTAACCAGATAACTTGGAATCAATGCCAGCTTCCACGGTCTGTCCAAATGGTGTGATCCTAGGAAAACGTTTTATTTCACAGAGCCTACTTTTTCTTAATATCACAAATGAAGCAGGCCGGACAGTAGTGGAACACGAATTTAGGAGTTTTTCACTACCACATGTGTACATGTCCTGCCTTTTACCTACATAGCACCCTGCCCCATGGGTTACCTAGGGTTTACCTTAGGAGTGACATGTAGGAAAAGGGGAGTTTAAGGCTTGGCAAGTACTTTTAAATGCCAAATCGAAGTGGCAGTGAAACTGCACACACAGGCCTTCCAATAGCAGGCCTAAGACATGGTTAAGGAGGTACTTATGTGGGTGGCACAATCAGTGCTGGAGACCCACTAGTAGTATTTAATTTTCAGGCCCTGGGCACATATAGTGCACTTTACTGGGGACTTACAAGTAAATAAATATGCCAATTGGGTATGAGCCAGTATTACCATGTTTTTAGGGAGAGAGCACATGCACTTTAGCACTGGTTAGCAGTGTAAAATGTCCATAATTTTTGTAGCAAAAACAGCAGATTCTGCGGGATTTTCCATCAACGTAACTTTTTGTAAGAGTCAGGCCTGTTTTGGTTAGCCCTGGAGCCACTGGCGTGAGATACAGCCAGCAGTTCACAACTTTTTTAGTCAACTGTAGGTGGAAGTGGACCACTGAATTAGGAACTCTACTCCCGCCCTTCCATTTGGGATTTGTTCAGAGATTCACTTCTGCTTAGTGTAAACTATAAAACAAAATGTTGTCCAGATGATCCAATAATGATACCAAGCTCTCATGTTTCCTGATTCCAAACATGAGTCTCATTCAATCCAATCTTATTTTGCATTCTGGTACTCGTAGCCCAAAATTTGAAAAGGGAGAAAGAGGATCACGAGTATCAGAATGCAAAAAGAAAAATACCGTAAAAAGCTAACAAATTTGGCTTGGCAATCTTTTTTAAAAAAAGTTTTATTACAGGCATGAGTTTGTCCCATCCAGGAGTATTTAGGTCTCACAGTATTCTGATTTGACGAGCTATAGTTCCACTGCTGACATCAGATATTGCTGTGACTATTTTCTCTCTCTCTGTCCTTGCTCCCCCCTACATCCCCTTCCTTCTCTCTTCTACCGCACTCACAAATACTCAGGTTGAAGGCGGCAGCAGCAGTGGGAACACTCGCCAAATCTCTGAAACATACAGGGCTAAAAATATAAACTCACACAAGTATATAGAGTTGTGAAAATTCAGTTGGTGTGGTAATTCAGTCTCACCGATGTTCCAAGTACTATGGGCAATGACAAACCTAAGACATAATTGGATACCTTTCCTGAGCTTGGGAGCACCAGGAGATGCTGTTAACTGCAGGGTGGCTATCTCAAGTAAAAGCACATGGGGGACGGTTCAAGCCCGACACAGGAGCATCAATAAAAAGTAAGTCTTAACGAGACGAAGGAAAATGCAGAAAGAGAGAGGAAAAACAAAGGTACAGGACTCGAAACGGTGATCGAAGGAGGGAACCAACCAAAAATGTTGCATGGCAACGTTCCCACTGCCTCCTAAATTGGCCCACAAGCAACCTTCTAATTATTCTGGTTGCCCATTCCTTTTTGCCTGACCTGGAAGGTCTTCCTCTTGTGTCTCATCCCCAGTCGCCACTGTCTCGTCTTCTACAAGCTCTAGATGCCCTTTCGAAGGCTTTGCCTACACATTTTCAAACTCCTCCATGCTGTACAGCAGAGGTTCCCAACCTTTTGACTTCTGTGAACCCCCACTTTATTATTACTGGAACCTGGGGACCCCCCATGAATCATTATTGGAATCCGGGGACCCACCCACTGAGTCATTACTTAAAGCTGGGAACCTAATCTCTTAATATTATTTTTCTAAGCAGTTGCGGACCCCCCGGGGTCCCTGGACCACAGGTTGGGAACCACTGCTGTACAGGAAAGCCCTTCATTCTGATGGTTGCTAAAAAATAAATAAAAAAAATGAAACTGCAATAAAAAAAATTGGAAGTGTCAACTACCACCAATTTCTTTAACATCGATTTGTGTTAAGAGGTGGTCTGACGAAGTCAATGATCCGATGCAATGAGTTAACGGATGCTATTGATCCTGAGTATTTAGGAGTCTAGATCTTTTTAAATCACAAACTTTACAGGGCATTATAAGGCTAGCTTTACAGTTACTATGTATTTTCACATGTTCCACAGGTATGTGGACTGTCATCAAGTCATCCCAAGGCCTCATGACTGTTTAGGAATCATCCTTGTGATATTGCCTCGGTCTGTTGCTGCTCCAAGGCACCTTAGGATCACTTTGTAACTGCCTGAAACCAATGCATTAAGGAAAATAAGAAACGGCTCAATAAAAGAAAATAGTGGTTTCAAATATAACCGTGAAACAAGTATAAACCATAACAAAAAGTAAAACAGGTGATATGTGCAGCTCCCATGAGGCAAGAGAGGTCTGCTTATGTGTAGATAACACTTTACTACAAAGACTGTTCTCCCCTGAAGGAGATTTTATAACAGGATAGTACCAATCCTCAACCACCATTAAGAACATCAGACTGCACCAGAGATAGAAATGGGGCCTACTCGATGGCTTTGCAACAATGCTTCATTTGTGATGGTGGTTGCTGGTATTGGGTATTATTTTTTATGACCAGAGCTTATTTTTCTTCATCATACTTTTACCCAGAGCAAGAGACAGAAAGGAAGAAATGAAAGAAAGATAGGAAAGCAGGGATGAAGAACACCTGCAGGAATGAGACAAAGAGACTGGAAGTTCAGGGTGGTGGAACAAAGCGGCATAATGATGGTATTGGGCAACATCAGCATTGGGCAGTGCCAGAATCAGGCATACAAGGAAAACCTTTGGTTCCCTGCACTTACTTTTTTTTAATTTTATTTCTTTATACAAATTATGCGACTAAGGGTACGTTATTGTTGCCTCTAATCAGAACCTGCATGCTAAGTTGTTGCTAACTTCATGATGACAACCAAAGTTGATGTGTGATTTCAATAGAATACAGGGTGTAGGAAAGTAGCCTCTTTCTAGCTTGGTTACCCACACTTTTTGCCTGTTTGTCAGAGTATTTGACTGTGTTCACTGGGATTCTGCTAACCAGGACCCCAGTGACTGTGCTCTTGCCTCTAAATGTGGTTGCTGGTAACTTTTTATCCCCACAACTGGCATACTGGACCCCCCCCCCCCATGTAAGTCCCTAGTATATAGTACCTAGTACCTAGATACCCAGGGCATATGGGCTGCAGCAGCTATTCTGCCACCCATAGGTAGCCTATGCAAAGGGTTCTGCAGGCCTGCCATTGCAGTCTGTGTGAAACGGGTGCATGCACCCGTTTTCACTACAGGCCACTACACCAGGTCACAATAAATCACCCCTATAGTAGGCCCTCTCAGCCCTGAGGGCAGGGTGCAGGTACCTGTGTGTGAGGGCACCCCTGCACTAGCAGCGGTGCCCCCACAAACTCCAGATCCATTTTTCTGGAAATTGTGAGTGCGGGACGCCATTTTAGTCGTGTACGGGACATAGGTCACTACCTATGTCCAGCTATGTATTGGTAACTCCGAACCTGGGCATGTTTGGTATCAGACATGTCTGAAACATATCCCAATACTGTTGCAAGTATTGGAAGTATGATTCCATGCACTATGGGGGCTCCTTAGAGGACCCCCAGCATTGCTACCACCAATCTTACAGAGTTTTCCGGGCAGCCCAGCTGCTGCCACCCCTCAGACAGGTTTCTGCCCTCCTACTGCTTGATCTGATCAAGCCCAGGAAGGCAGAACAAAAGATTTCCTTTGGGAGAGGGAGGTAACACCCTCTCCCTTTGGAAATAGGTGTGACTAACTTGGGAAGGGTAGCCTCCCCAAGCCACTGGCTTGCTTTGAAGAGCACATTTGGTGCCCTCTGTGCATAAACCAGTCCACACCAGTTTAGGGATTCCCAGTCCCTGCTCTGGTGCAAAACGACAGTGGAAAGGGGAGTGACCACTCCCCTGTCCATCACCACCCAGGGGTGGCGCTTGGAGCTCCACCAGAGGGTCCCTAGGTTCTGCCAACTTGTTTCCAAGGTTGGCAGGAAACCAGGCACAGCCCGTCCTTTAGGGCAGAGGGGCTACGCCCCCCCCACCTTTTGCCCCTCATGAAGAGTGTCTGTCAGGCTGAACAAAGGTCAGCCTGACAGACACTCTTCATGTTCAGGTCAGGCAGACAGGAGTAGACATGCACGATTTGCGCAGACTCTTGGCTGCCTGAGCTGAACTTTGCTGGGCTGAGGAGGTCACAGCTCCTACGGGCGTGACCTCCTCGGCTCAGCAAAGGTGCCTCGAAGGCCTCCCCTGGGTGATGAGGAAAGCGTCACCCATTGACTTTGACCTGGGCGCTTCAGGTTTAAGCCCTGAAGCGCCCAGGGCGAGTGTCAATCAGTAACACTTCGTCACAGAGTGGGGTGGGTTCAGAAGTCTCACAGACCTCATCCCACTCTGACGAGGCTGGGACTGCTGCCTTCCCTCATTGGCTGACCTATTGTCAGCCAATGAGGGACGGCAGCAGTCCCAATCCTCCTGGGACCTCCGAGGCTGAAGGTAAGTGTGTGTGTGTGTGTGATCTTTTAAAATGAATGTTTGGTGCATGCGTGAATGTTTGAATGTTATGAGTGTTGTTAATGGATGTGCGTGTGTGTGAAAGAATGAGTATGTGTCTGTGATCTTTTAAAATGTTTGGTGCGTGCGTGCATGTTTGAATATTATGAGTGTTGTTAATGGATGTGCGTTTGTGCGTGTGTGAAAGAAAGAGTGTATGTGTGCTTCCCACCCGCCCCCACTCCCTCCTAAAGCTGCCAGCCGCCACTGCAGGAAACTCTGGGAGCATCTGAGTGGCCAGTCCAGGCAGGTGATGTCAGAGCCCCCTCCTGATATATGCTTACCTGGTTAGGTGACCAATCCCTCTTTCAGGGCTATTTAGGCTTTTTTCTCTTGGGTGGGTCCTCACACTTGGCTTGCAAGATTACAGCAGGACTCCTCTGCTTCGACTTCTGGACACTGGAACCGCGATTGGACCCTCCAGGAACTGACAAATGCTGCTACAACGAAGAAGACTCTTCTGCAACTTTGGGGCTCCTTATGAAGACGGCGGGAAACCCTGCCATGTTCATGCTGGTGGTCTTTTCATAGCCGCCAGCCCCCTTGACACCCCGCCAACTTAATTACAAACATTCTGCTGGGCCGGGACATTGCCGACGGCTCCAAATGGAGCCGTTGTCAATGCCTCAGTGCAGAGGGTGCAGCAGCACCCATCGCGCAGATCACTGCCCGTAAATTGGGCAGTGACCTGCGTGAGGGGGCACTGCACGGGGCCCTGGAGCACCCCTCCCGCCAGCCTTTCTTTGGCAGGGGAACCCGCCAGGGAAAGGCTAGAGGAAACAGAGTTCATTATCTGGAGGGCGGCGCTGCTTGCATCGCCGCCCTTTCGGATAATATCATCTGCCATTGTCAGGCTGCCTCTCGGCGGTAGCCTGGCAGTGGCGGAGGGCCGCCACGGGCGCCTTCCCTGTGTTCATATTATGGTGGCTCAGACCGCTATGTCGGTGGCAGTATTTACCGCCGCCGCCGGCATGGCGGTATGAACCGCTGTTTCATAATGAGCCCCTTTGCTTCCACATAGATGGCCAGCTTTGCAACATTTACCCAGCCGTGCAGCCTCAGAAGACAGCAACTCTTCACCCTGCACAAGAAGAAGAAGGACTCTCCCTTGGAGTGAAGGAATCACTCCCCTGCAACCACAAGCACCAACAACAAGTGACGACCGGCTGTGTGGATCCCCTCTCCTGCTAAGCTGCATGGATCCTGCATCATGGGTGGTGGTCCACAGTAGTTCTCTTAAACCTCTCTGCGAGCTATCCAACTTTGGTGGAGGTAAGCCTTTGCCTTCCTACGCAGGACAGTACCCACTTACACTGTGTCTCTTGCAGCTGCCAAGGCTTGTTGGCATCTCCACCAAGGGATCTTCAGCCCCAGCAATCCATCCTCCAAAGCACAGCCTCCTGTTTGGTTTTCCTGCGGCGTGGGATCCTCTTTTGTGGTGCTGCGTGGGCTTCCTCTGCGACTCCTGTGTCCTTGTTCTGTGGGACTCCTGTGGGTGCTGCCTCTGCTGCTTTGGACTCTGCGATGCTGAGGCTCTCCTGTGACTCACCTTTCTGGGTAGAGTCCTCCTGGGCCTTGCTGGTCCCCGGCAGCATCTCTTTTCCTCTAACCATGAGTTTGCCTTTGCCAAGGCTTCTTGATGGAATTCCTGTACTGACACCCGTCTGCATTCTTCCTTCCAGCATGGTACTTCATCTGCATCCATCAGGAACTCTTCTCCGGCTCCAGAGCTGCAGTGCTGACCTGTTCTTCATCACCCTTGACTAACTCATGCATCCACTGGTAGGTCATAGCTCCTACTCCTCCTAGACTCCACTGTGACTATTGGATTTGGTCCCCTCTCTCCACAGGTCTTCTTTCTTAAGGAATCCACTGCTGGATTTCTTGCAGGCTTCCTACACAGGGGCATAGCTTCATGGGTGTTTGGGGTGTGACACCCCCCAGATAAATGCATTCTTGACTATTTCATTGGGTCTGGGGACCCTGAGTCGAGTCTGATATCCCTGTGTCAATTATTTCCTTGTGCGCCATGAATAAAAGACAAACAGTATCCTTGATGTAAAACGGGAAATTTGCTCCTGGTGACTGAATTTCAAAACATTTAACCAGATAACTTGGAATCAATGCCAGCTTCCACGGTCTGTCCAAATGGTGTGATCCTAGGAAAACGTTTTATTTCACAGAGCCTACTTTTTCTTAATATCACAAATGAGAGCACATTTTAATGCTTGCGTTCAAGGTGTACATTGCACAAGCACCATATGCTTCTTGGCTTAATAGACTACAATGTTGTTTCATCTATTTTAAACATCTAGGCCATGTTTAGGGTTTGCATCAATATTACCTGTATCTTGGTTCACTAATGGCATTGCCGTTGAGAGACAAGCCATGCAAGTTTCTATGTTCATTTTTAAAAACTATCAGTTTAAAAAAATGCCTGTCTATGCAGTGATATAATCTGACGTAATAAGGTAAAAGGCTTCTGCCTGTTAAAGGAATTCACTTCTTTGTGTTTTGAAGAAATTATCATATTTTTACATTATGTTTGTTGCATGATATACAGGTCAAACGTTTTCATGTCTCCACTCTTGCATGGACTCTTAGAGCCAAGCCAGACACTTGGCTCAGTTTGCCCTATTAACTTGCAAGTGCACCCACCTCTGTTAGGGACTCAGGCTTAGAGAATGAAGCCATCAGTCACTTGATAAAATAAAATGTAAAAGGCGGTGTCTGAAAAAATGGAGTCCTGCCTTCATGCACCAATTTGACAACACTACCGTCAAAGCTTCTTGTAGGAGAGGCAAAAATGAATGTATGAAGTGGAAATACTTTTAAAATAGGTGATCCCAGGGCAGGGACTTCTAGCTGTTATGCTGCATGTGACCAAAGTCATTAGTTTCCACGGAAAACTACTAAGCCTTGTGGGCCGAGCAGGAAGTGCACTTGGGATGTGACAACACCCAAATGCATTTAGGCCTGCTGGTTGGGCCTGGGTGGCCCTGAGTCAGATATGCTTATGTTTGTGTAGTTTTTTCTTGTCATCCTTATTTCACTTTGAGGTTTTAACTTAACTTAATTTTATGAATCATAATACAGTGACTGCTTTACCAAAAAAGTAATAAATCTGCACCTATATATTTAATCCTTGAATGGATGCAAATGTACTACTTTTTGGATTTCATAAACATTGGCAACAGTAGGTTTGAAAAACTAAGCCAGTCTCAGATTTCCAGGACTACTACTGGCAAACACCCAAAAGGTGTGATGCTTAGAGGTAGCCTAACCAGAGGCAACTGCTTAGGGTAGAAGCCCCAACCCATCGTATTTCACCCAATATGTCACTCTATACAAAGGCCCAACTAATGCAAATCAGTACTGACCCTGCTCCTCATAGAAACAGTCCGTCTCACCCCTCTGCCCTGCAGCTTACTGCTTTTTAGGGTTGAGCCTGCGTTGCATGCACTTGCGCATGCGTTTCGCTTGCGAGACGCTTTAGGAGTTAGAAAAGGGCTCGGAGCCCCGTCCATGTCACGTCAGTGTCTTTCATTGGTTCGTGGGCTTGCCTGTTAAAATCTGCGTGCTTTCATTAGTGGAAGGCATGCATACATCGTGCCTTTTCCGGTGGTTAGCCCTCCTCGGGCGCAGCGACCAAGTACTGTTTTTTTCCATTCAATGTGGCAAGAAAAATCCGGTTGGGAGTTTACAACTGCTAATAGCTGTAACTCGGAGAAATGCGAGCCCATACTGCATTGCAAATGCTTGTTTTTTTTAGTTGGGACATTTTAGATTCGCACCCCCGCGAATTTCACAGACTACACTACACACACGATAGAATGATACACTCTCAAACACAAAAAGTCCATTGTTATGACTTAAGGTATTTTATCTGGAGCAATAACTTGGTGAGATTACCAAACCCCCAATCCTCCCTCCCCCCATCACCTCCTGCATCCAATGCCAGCGATTTAAACTATGGAACTGGTGAAGCTGCTTTGAAAAGGACCCAGTACTACCAGGTTCAAACAGTTGCTACCCATGCCAAGAAAAAAAAATTGTATTGCTGGAATTTGGGGTGGGGATACGGGACCGATTCGCCGATTCCAACCCCCGGTATCACTAGACAAAAAATAGAACTACACACGAGGACCAAAGAGGTTTACACTCCTCAGAACTGGGCTACACCTCTGTAGCTGTTGTAACCGGAGCAACAAACATTTCATATATTGTTTTATTGGAGTGACACTATGTAGAAGCCCACTTCAAAGTACAACATAGCCAACGGACGTGTGCGAATTTCAGGTTTACTGAAGTTTCCAGATAAACAAACTCTTTTAAAAACAACCTGCTGTTGAAGACATCCAGTGAACAAGCATTTTCAATGCAACGGGTCTCGCATTTGTTCCCGTTAGAGCTATTAGCGTTGCAAAGCAAAAAAAAACGCAGTGCGATCGCGCTATGTAAAATGCCGCGCGATGGCGCTGCGTGGAAAATAAACAGATAAAGTAGTCCGGACTCCAGATTGAAAACATCGAGCCTCGTACGTTTTTGGTACTTTACCGGTGCTGTGTAGGTGGCCTAAACACTGAAAAAGGCATGACGTATCCATGCCTTTCACAAATGAAAGCAAGTGGATTTTAAAAGGTAAGCCCACGAACCAATGTAAGTGACTGACGTGGCATGGGCGTGGTTTCAAGCCCAAAGAGAGATTACAGAATGGACGGAGCACTTTGTGCTCGCCCATAAAAGGGAAACCAGTCAGCAGGCTGATTTTTTCCAAGCAGCACGAAAATACAATGGGAGTGAAAAATATAAAAGTCAGCAAACTAGTGGCTGTAAAGTAAACCAGGGCCTTGTATACAGACTGCAGCACAAGACACTGCTCTAAAACAAAGTCCAGTAGTAAGATTTACCATTTGCTGGACCACATTATATTTTAGAGGTTTCTCGATTGTGTGGCAAGAAAAGACAAATTATGCTGCATGTTTTGCAAAGAAGACAATTTATACAGCACTTAGGAGGAGAAAATGTCTAGATGCTATGCCACTTTTATAAACATTAATCATCGCCATGGTATTTTATTTATATAGCGACAATTTTCACTGCAGGGCAGCCGAGCTGTTTTATCGATCTTTCATTTCAACTAAAAATTGTAATAATAATAATAAAAAAAGCACAAGAAGGTTTTTGCCCTTTTAAAAGGATAGATGCCTGGCATTTTCTCCAGTTTTCATGAAAGACATTGCAGAGAACACTGCATTGCATTTGAAATGTATTTGCCACCTCATCCCCTGTAGCTCTGATTCATTGAAATTAAGATTTCACTGGGTACATTTTGCCTCGTAATCCCCATGTTCTCCCTGGCCTGTGTCTGAGTTCTTTTCTTCGGATATTCTGGTCGATGACCATGTAGAACCTTTCGAGTTGTATTTTTCTTTTTTTTTGCAGTATTGGGAGCCAGTGCATTTCTAGTAAAATGTGAGTTGTATAACTGCTTCATGGTGAACACCAGCCTGGCTGCCAATTTTTAAGAAAATGTTGCTCACGAACAGTACTTTTTGACATTCCAAGGTAAAGGGCACTGATTTGGTCACAAACGTTACTCTCACAAGCATAGCCAAATATTTCTCTTCCCTTAAAGGTTGTAGTCTTCTCATACATTTTAGAACAATGGTTCTTAACCTTTTGACTGCTGTGGACCCCTACTTAATCACTACTGGAAGCCGAGGACCCCCACTGAATCATTACAGGATTCCAGGGACCCCCACTGAATCATTACAGGATTCCGGGGACCCTCACTGAGTCATTACAGGATTCCAGGGACCACCACTTAATCACTACTGGAACCCGAGGACCCCCACTGAATCATTACAGGATTCCGGGGATCCCCACTGAATCATTACAGGATTCCGGGGATCCCCACTGAATCATTATAGGATTCCGGGGACCCCCACTTAATCACTACTGGAACCCGAGGACCCCCACTGAATCATTACTGGATTCCGGGGACCCCCACTGAATCATTACAGGATTCTGGAGACCCCCACTGAGTCATTACTGGAAGCCGAAGACCCCGACCTAAGCATTTTTAATGATTTGAACTGCAAGACAATACACAAAAATACAGATATAAGCATTCATCCAACAAATAACGAAGATTTTTTTATTTAATTCACAAACAAATATGGAAAAATACAAATTTTAATGGGGAGATTAGAGCTTTTCTAAATTCGATTCCATACTTTATTCTGTTTGATGCACTTACACTGCTTCCATGAATCAATCTGGGGATACTAACTGCATTTTTAGCCTCCACTTTCAAAATCCTTCACATTTACAGAACATTTTAACATTTTCAATTTCACATTTTGCTTCTTTATTTATATATCTTTTATGTATTTTATGAATCAGTTAATATCATTTAATTTTCTAAGCAGTCATAGATCCCGAGTAGGCTTTGCGGACCCTCAGGGAACACCCGGTCCATAAGTTAAGAACTACTGTTTTAGATAATACTTTTTGACTGCAGATACGAAACAACATGGTTAGCCGAAGATAACTCATGCATTTTCACCTTTTCTCTATGGGCTAATAAAGTTGATCCCATCATCAAACAAACGTATTTAGAACATGCACAGAAAACGTTTTTAGTTTTAATGCATCTTTCCCTTTGCATCAGATAAATATTTTTCCTGGTGCAAAGAAAAGGTACTATTGGACTTGCATTACAGTAACCCGAATGCAACACAATTTAAACACACAAGTATGATTAAAAATTATACAAACGGTAAAGAATGGAGAGTAAGGAAAAATGCACTGTCAAAGTAAAATATTGGCTCACCATCACAGGACAGAAGTGCACGTTGTTTTATGCAGATGTGCCCCTGTGATCGGTTAAAATGCAGTCATGTACAGTGAAAGAGCCCCAATGGCTGAAGTGGGATGACTCCTTGGGCCAAGTTGTTGTGTGCAGGGGCAAAATGTGAATGAAAACTGAAAAGACCTATGAATGAAGCGGGCCGATCCAAAGCCCAGTGGCATAGAAAAGTTGGCTAATACCAGTAAGGAACCTGGGCCTCCCACCCCTGGTTTACTGGCAAAAACAGCTATACTAGAGAGGTCTAGTGGGCTCATCATACTACTGGGCCCCAAGGCCACTCCACCGGCTGTACTATTGATAAACAGGGCCATGCCAAAACCCCATCCAGTGTGTATGTAAGACCGTTGGTACATCTTTGAACTTGAGAAAAGCTCAAACAGTGCCAGTTCACGTTTAGATGCCGTCATTCCCATTCACCTTTCAATTTTAACATCCTTCTTTACCACGCTTTAAATCATGTCTTTGTTGTAAATTAGGAGTTGTTACTTGTAGGGATGATAATACATTAGCCTAAGAGCTATCTCCCAAGAACGTGGTTTTGCATTACTATCTTTTGAAATGACTACAAGTTTAAGAAAGCTTATGCATTTTTACATTGGAGCATTTTATGTGCATGAAGTCCTACAAAATCTATAAAAAGTAAGGGAATTAAATTAGCTGAACAGACATCTAAAATAAATTCAAGGCTATGGAGGTCGTTCTGAGGATACCACACCCACGTTAATATAGTCCTGTAATTCAAGCGATCCTTTCTACCGTTCACTGACATCAATAATAAATCAGACTTTTTCACTTTAGTAGGCCTGATTATAGATAACTTATAAAACGAGGAACAAAAGAAATGTTCACTGAATTTACACTGACTCACTTCCTATTCTCATTTAGCAAACATAGCAAATTGAGTAAGATGGATAGAAAAGATTTCATTTAGGGTAAGTGACCTTGGCATTTAAAAAAGATATCCTAGAGCTGATGAACAAGTTAGTTAATTTTGGTAACAATCTTTCTGGTGGATACTCTATCTAACCACAGATTCCACGCCTTGTGAATAATCCCCAGGTGTCAGACTGGATTCAGAAAATTACAATGCAGTTCTCCTGTGTGCTCCTAAATGGTTTCATGTAATTCTGTGCCAATATCATTCTGCTCCAGAAGTGCTGAGTGAAACCCAAATGTAAGCGCTACCCATGCAAAGTGATATTAGTTGCTTTCTAGGTTGTCCATGCCCTCAGACGCAGAGCGCTTCTGCAAATTGTTATGACCAATGTACAGATTTCTAGATTGGGACTTTTTAGATGGAAAGAGTTCAGTTCACAGAATGGGGAGGTGGGAGGGTCCCACTGAAGAGCCTGTATGTGCTATCTGGCATGCAGCACTAGCAGGATGCAGGAGGCCAACAATCAAACACGCAAAACAATCCCAGCACCCTAAAGGTCGCCCACACTAGGATCCAGGACAGAGGCTGAAACAGCAGGATCACAGCCAGAATGTCCCAGACTCTTCATTCTGGGTGAAGGCCACAAAACTGTAACGTATCCAGAATGGATCCGATGAAAGGGAGCATATGTGAAGGAGTAAGGTGTGACTTAGGCTCACTGATGGTGAACCTCAACAATGTTAACTTTGCTGTCGTCTGGAGGTGGTTGATGACTGCCTGGGACAAACCTGTCTTCAACAGTCAATCGTCGAGGTAGTGGAAGACTGGTCCTCCGACCTCCATAGATGTGCTGTGACCACTGCCATAACTTTTGGGAACGCCCAAGGATCACTGGTGAGCCCAAAGGTGAGCACTGCAAACTGAAGATGCTCCTGACCCATCGTGAACTGCGGGTAGTACCTCTGACCTGCAGGATGAGGATGAGGATGCAAAAATAAGCTTCCTGCCGATCCAACTCCAACATCCAGTCTCCAGGGAAGACAGGGCCTGGGGTAACATGAGCATCATGAATTTGTCCTTGCCCAGGAAGGCATTTAGAGGGTGAAAATCTAAAACAGAACAAAGGCCTCTGCTTCTTTTCAGCACAAGCTCCTATTCTGAGGCTGGAAGCTCACTATGGCCCATTCCCCACAAGGGCCTACACTTACTGCTGTAACATGAGGAGATGGGTCTCTGTCAGCCACCCCGAAGTCTGATGCAGGGGAACTATCACAAGGTGTGGAACCTGCGGTTAGTAGTATCCATCGGAAATGATGTTACAGAATTCCACACTGAATACTCCCAAAATATCACTTTGAGGCCCATTTTGTGCTGATAATGACAATCTTACTGAGGTTTTTTGTGCAGATTGTACAACAGAAAAAAGCGCAAGCTGTGTGCAAATGAACAAGAGTTCCATTTAGATTCTGTGATCTTTGAAACAAGCAAACAGAAAGAGAGCTTCCTGTCTGTCATGAATGATAGTTACTTCCAATTACTGCAGCAGCTGTCATCAAAGGCCATGTGTGCACGTGCATGGACGGCTATCTTTGAATGCTTTATTTCTAATTAATCTTTACAACAGTTTAAAATAATACCTTTCAAAAGTGCTTCACACGCTGTCCCAACAGCTCAGGTTGCGTTTATGGAGAACACAGTCACTCACAATCAGAGGAGCCAATGGCTGAAGTGGGCCATACGCTGGTCGACTGACAACTACACAGACCAATGGATAAAGAGGTTTGACTAAAAGTGCTGATGCATAATATAGAACAATAGGCTAATCACTGGCACCGTCTCAGAGGCCAGACCTAAACACTAGGAGTTGGCCTTGCGCCTTTTTGGATGGGATCTGTGCCAACCCCGAAAAACCCACATTTCTGTTAATTTAGGCTTTGGTAAATACAGTCCGTCCATTTCTGTATGTCATTAAAAGTGGCCTCTATTTTATTTCTAATTCGTATCTTCTGGTAACTTGAACAATACTCGAGTGTCGTTTGTCTAACAGTGAAATCTGATTTGCAGTGTGTTATCTAGTGGTTTCACATTTAGACACTAAACTGACTAAGTGAAAAAAAGAGTTTTTGTAGTACGCGAAACCCGGGGCCACTGGAAAAACACAACTGTACAACCACTGTGTTTCCCCTGAACTTATTGATTTACTGCACTTGCCAGATATTCCACTCTCTGCTGCGTTATTTACGGATTTCAACAAAAATATTGTTGCTAGCACAGACTGATTAAAAGTCACAAAAACAAATGCATCACACATGATGCAGCACAGTGACCGACACTGCACAGGTTTACTAGTCACGTTTCATGTCTTAGTTGCTGAATTCAAGCATGAAACGAGTACTAATCAGATAAAACATCTACCCAGAGAATATTAATATCCCCACTAAGGGGGCTGAGGAATAGCTTTTGTTTGCACCAGTGCTTAATGTGTGCTTGTTGTTTCCGGTGCGGAGCACCGGCACTTATATTTGAGGGCCGGAGCTTATTCTTCTGCCTAAATCATTTGCTGCGAGCAAAAGACACATACGGGAAAGACGGAGGAAGGGAAAGATGAAAAAGCGCCACAAAGGGTGAAAGCAGAAAGCTGCAAGAGTGAGCTGAAGGGGCAGGGAGTGGCTTTAAATGGATTGAAGAGGCCCCAGATGGCTTCAGTATTTCGCTGCCTCAGTATTCTGTGTTCCCACATTTATTGCAGCAGCCGCGTGTTTAAGAGGAGGGCTTTGGGCACCGGCACGTTTTTCTTTACAAATTAAGCACTGGTTTGCACGAAAAAAACCCTGATATATTTCTATGTAATTGAAATGGGGTGGAAACAATGACTGCTTTCTTGCTATAAAAATATTTACTTCATTATTCATGCAAAATAATATTAAACCACAGACACACTGCTCTCAAAAGAGCAGCAATTCCAAGTGGACACAGTGAAGAAAAATCACAAAGAACACAGAGCCTCCAAGCGAGACACTTACATGGTATATACATATTGTAAAATACTTTAATGCAAAGCTTTTTCTTACTAGACAGAGGTGCTTCAAAACCCCATTAATGTGGATAAAGTATAAAACCAAACCAAAATGGAAGACCTGTTCTAACACATATTAAATATATACATACACACACAACTTTTATTGTATGACGTGTACACACATAAGCTTGTTTTATGCTGTTTGCACATTTTTCATTACATGAAGTGTGCATATGTAGGCTTTTTTTGTGCTGTTTGCATCATTGTATGTTTTACACAACTATATGACGGCATTTTAGAAGAGGCAGTGTTGAGAACTTACAAGACAAATTAATTATTTTGTTTTTGAATAACATTACTGATGGGATCTGGTGATTATATATATTTTTCTTTTTTTTAAAAACCTTTGTATTTGCCATAGCAATGGCACCCCTTTTGTACTAATGTGTGTTAAAATGGCAAAATAACAATGACAAATAAAGTGCCACATAATGATGCATAATTAGCCTATTATTACCACATAATTTAGTCAACCCTACCTCATATTTGGAAATACATGAGGGCATAATTCCTAAGTCCCTGCCCATATCTCATTAAAACTCTGCCGATGACATCTTCCCACCAACACACACACAGAGTTAACATTTTGTCTCAAAACGAGTGGAAACATTTTCCCCAAAACATGAGACAAAATGGACCCCCTAAGTCTTTATAATTAAGTCTTTATAATTAACAGATGTTTAAGAAAGAAAACAACACACATCCAGCAGATACCATTCAAAATGTTGATCAGCAACACCTAACAACTACAGCAAGTTAATAATTAGTAGCTTTCACATAAACTAAAAATGTCTTCTCAATTTTGTTAATATACTAGATTTATCAACCAGCCCATACCAACAAATTCTGATATCAGCATGTAATATTTATATAAATGTTTTTTCAGCACGCTTATCCTTTAACAGAGTATACCCAGAAATGAAGGCCAATGCTCACTGGAATGTACTGCAACAATAAAAGACAATTACAGTAACATAAATAACATTATAAGACTTTTGTGATAATAATAAATTAATATTCACTTCGCTGTAAGAACACATTAAAATTATGTTCGAACTGCCTTATAAGACATACAAATACTCCAGAGTAAGAATTGATTTTATTACCACCAATTATGATCCACATATACAGGGGATTCCGCATGGAAAGGTTCACAGTCCATCAGTTGGTACAGTAGCAGAGATACAGAAGGGTAGATGGGTGGACGAGGTACACTTCAACAGAAACTATTTCTGGGACTTCACATATTCGAGGGGCAGAAATCTACATTACAATACTGACATTATACTTTCTTTTTTTCTAGATAGCATTTCACTATGGGCTTTTATCTCCACAACTCACTTTGGCTACATAGTCTTCTGTCCTGCATGAATGATGGGCTAGGCTTCATAAAAGGGTGCGTGAAATGACTCCTTGAAATGAGCAAAACGATTAATGGTGAATGGATGGATGATAAGATGACTAAAGCAGCAATTCTATTACAGAGCTTTTAAAGTGGCATGACTGACTACAAGTCCATGACCTGCAGCACGGTGTGTCGTGGTGGCTTTTGACATTTTCCTAAACAGGCTTGTGTTCCAGTCTTGAAGTCCTAGAGTAGGAGATTACTGGTGATGTGTGGTCTTGGACCGCATGTGCTAACGGATAATGAGTCTGTCAAAACAAGGACACACCAGTACACTCATGTAAAACGTCTTTTCGCTCACTGCTTCGGATGAACAGATATATTTTAAAATATTACAAAATAGTCGAGATAAAAATAGATTGTAAAATAACACACAACCCTGCCATTTTAAAACCTTTTACGTTCACAATACTTTACGTGGGACCATTTGTATTTCATAGTACGCTACATGACGTAGTTTTAATCAGCCTTTCTATAACACTGCTCGAACATACGATATAGAAACAGCAGCGCGCAGCCCCTGATAACGAGTCATCATATAATTTGTAGTGATTTACATATAAAAATGTGACCTCTAAAAATGAGGAATAAGACATGATTAACGTACAAAAATACATTGTCAGAGAATGTTATTTTCATATGTTATGTTAAAAAATTATTGAAAACACTAATTTATAAAACATTAGACCGCATGCATACATTATAACATAACAGATGTTCTTTTACAAATGTAATTCAGACTGTCCTGGATTTACAAATGCTCCTTTGGCACGTTTGTAGCTTCACAGAGTGTTTTTTTGCAAGCCCAGTTCGTCCAGCATTGAAAGTGTTAAGTGTAGACTTCTTACACATAGTTGCTTTCTTCAGCACTCAGTCCCTGGCCTTCCCCAGCCAGAATCAAATCAAAACCCTGCAAGGAGAAGAGATGAATATAATAAAATAGATATGTCTAAATTTCATTGGATAATAGCAGTGCATTACAATAAAAAATTCCCTGTAAATAATTCATTTATACCAGTGGCGACTGCAACTGAAATGGTAACACAGCTCTATTAACTACAGAACAAGACAACAACAGTAGGTATTTGCCCTCATTTAACTCACAAGCCTGGGCCATTAGGAGAATTAGGTATCACACCTAGCACAACCGATCGGCACACACTTCAGTAAACTAGGAATCTGTCAGTAATAGCACCAGCTTGCAGCCCCCACCTCTAGTGATTTTTCAGATGTTGATATTCTTAGAGAAATTTATTTCAGATCACACGCCAGTAGTTACGTATGGTACTGTGTTAAAATATCCAACAATTTAAAATCAACCCCCAAATATGCTTATAAAGAAAACAAGAAAAACATTAAAACGAGAACACCAAGATGGAGTTTCAGAATTGACATCAGCAAGAAAATCTCAATATTTTGAAAGTGTTAACATACATGCTAGGGGTGCCCCTTCTGAGAAGCTGCACCTCAGTAGACAGTGAATGTTACCTTCCGGCAGCGGGATGCAGACGTCCTGCTGGAATGTCCATCTGCTCCTGACCCTTTCCCAGCACTGCCTCCTGCTCTAATGTCTTGCAGCTCTTGGGGGCAGCAGAAGTGTTCGCCCTCTGACTTCCTGTAGTCTCCTCCCATGCCAGGGAAAGCCACAGGGAGGGCTGAGGATCTGCTGGCAACAGCTGAGCGACAGAAGGAGCTTGCGCTGATCTCTGTAGGTCTCCTGATTTCTCAGGTCTGGTGGGGGGAGGGTTTCAGGCAACTGTGTAGACTGCCGGTGATGCATCCACTACCTTTCCAAGCCAGCAACAACCATGGCAAAGGTAGTCCATCCATGTAGGGAATGAAGCAGTGTCAACATGAGACCCCCTTACCACCAGACACGAGTGCAGGCTGCTGAGCACCATATAATTTAGCCCCAGCTAGGCAAGGGGGTACAGCTCTTGCTCCATCTGGCCACTAGCGAGGGTGCTAAACCTTCACTCTGCCCCTGCTAGTTCAAAGTGACCAGATGATCAACACATAGTTGTCCAACTCCCACGCATCAGACATGCTGGAGAACCTCCACCTGATCCAAGGTTGAGGTCTAGTCATCCTCCATGGTCGAGAACCCCTCCTGCAAACCTGGTAGTGCCCTAGGTTGGTAATTGTGCTAATTAAGGCTCTGAACTGGGGAGAAGTCAGATTAAGGTAGATTGTTTCTCTTGACATTCATTCTCAGAATTGGAGGGTATAAAGTGTGCCTCTGCTCGGCAAAATGTGCTCAGAGTGTTCTAGTGGCTCCACTTCCCTTCTGTGGACCAGAGGACACATGTTGCTACCAGACGGCTTTCTATAGATTGCTTGCCATGGAACTGCCTTCAGCTTGGTGACCGACATTCATCTGCCTTCACAGTCTGCTTACGCTGCCTATTCTAGCAAGAATCTAGTAGAAGACTCTTTTCTGCCCAGGGTGCTCAGGCCATTCGCCCAGGAAGGAGGCTACACCGCTCGCTGAAAGCAGACCACTGGGCTAGAAGTACATCTGACACTTTGCTGCACTTTAGCTTATCAAGATCTTTTGGATGGATTAATGCAGCCCTATTTCATTGCTGCTTTTCCAGCAGATTTCTCCAAGTCTCTGCCACATTCAGATCAGCTAGTTACCTCACAACAGACAATGTGTGGGTCTCAGCCCAGAATGCCTCACTATCCCTTATCAATAGTGGCCTTATCAATCTGCATTCTACACTGATGACTGAAGGCGTCAATGACCTACAGACCTGCATACTACCCTTATCAGCCACTCAGACCTCACACAATATATATGTGCACCACTGTTGTACACCAACAGTGTAGTACTGAAGAAAAAACAAGCAAGGTACAGTTTTTGTGCCCAAGACCCAGAGTTGGTAAGGATGTGTGGGGCATGTAAGGCCTTCTTTGGTCCACTGAAAGCCTAATTGCTCTTCTCAGGTAGCCGGTTGCTGAATTATCAAGAACCTCTCTAACAACAAGGGAAACTCGCTCGTGCCTAGCCGCACAGGCAGTCGTTATCGGTACTGTAGACTAAAAACCACTCACTGAGCACGTTTGCCATCCAGGACAGTTTTTTTTAACTGGAATGCAGGTGTTCGTGCCGGGTTTCCTTATGCCTTACTTTGCACTGCTCAGATGATGACTGTTCCAGAGAACCCCATCTTTGTGCCACTATAAGATTCCCTGTCACATACATAAGAAACACTGACCTCAGAAAGGGAGAAATATTCAAACACTCCAATAGATATGAAGCCAATTGTGCACAGTAAAACAGCATAGTACAAATGGGGAGAGTAAAGCTAGTGTGGTAGTTTATGCAGCATCCTCTGTGACTGGTAGACAATGCCTTGTGATCATAGCCAGGGTGGAGTTTTGAAGTACTGCAAATATCTGCCTTAACAAGCTCCCCAAGTACACAACATACGCATCTGAAGCAAGTGTGGAGCACCGTAGAACGAAACCCAGGAGGAATCTGTGAAGGAGGGATTGTTGCTGAAGCTTGAACCTGAGACCCAATATTCACCTTGATTCACTTAGTTTCCACAAATTTGTGATAACTTATTCGAGAGCTAACACTAAAACAGTCTACCACAGAACATCTTGAATATCAAGACCTTATCCTTCTTAGGCATGGCACTACACAGTGGCGCCTTATTAGGTTTCACCTGCACAGCCCTTGGGCTGTGCTTGCGAAGTCTTATGTCACTCCAAAAATAATTTTTCAAAGGGACTTAGAATCCACCCCTACTTTGCCCCTTACCTGAACTTCCCGTTTGTTCATTCAAAAATCGCTTGAATTTACTTGCTTTTTATTGGTTAGCTGGTCACTTCCTTCTCTTTTGCTCCTCTTTTCTGGTTTTGTCATCACGTGAAGCGTGGCCGAAGTACAACTTCTAGTTTTTGGTGATATGTTACTTGTTAGTGTTTGTATGTGTAAAGATGAACTGAACGCAAGTCAATTAGCGTTGAAATGTGTGTAAACATGTCAACCATCTTGCAATGGAGTATCAAGTGCAGATGTAAAGCAAGCAGCAAGTGGGCTTATTATGTTGTGTTTCCATTACTTAATAATTACATTTCTGATAAATAACAGTAATATTTCAAATGATTTGTGTGTTTGTTTCTTAAATTACCACTCTCATTTTTAAAGAAAATTCATTTGTATAACTGGGCGATGTTTTATTTCGAATTATTCGCTCAGTGACGTATTAACAGGCAGTACCAAGTGCAGTTATCTTGCAGGCTCTAGGGACATGATTTGAATGGTGCAGCAGGTGCAGTGGCACCAGGGCCAAAAGTTGTCAGAACTGCTCTAAACACCAGATATTGCTATATTTAGCTACTAAAAAGGCAGTCACACATGCAGTCCCCTTTGAGGTATTAGGGTCATGATTTGAATGGTGCAGCAGGTGCAGTGGCACCCGGCCCAAAAGCTCTGGGAACCCCAATAAACACAAATTATTATTAAGTTTGACATCTAAACAGGTAGTCACAAGTGCAGTTACCTTGCAGGCATTAGGGTCATGATTTGAATGGTGCAGAAGGTGCAATGGCACCATGCCCAAAAGCTCTAGGAACCGCACTAACCACAAATTATTAATTAATAAGTTTCACTTCTAAACAGGCAGTCACAAGTGCAGTTATTCTGCAGGCATTAAGGTCATGATTTGAATGGTGCAGGGGGTGCAGTGGCACCAGGGCCAATATGTTGTCATAGCTCATGTAAACACCAAATATTGCTACATTTTACTAATAAACAGGCTGTCCCAATAGTGGTTATCTTGTAGTTAAAAGGGGCATGATTTGAATGGTGCAGCAGGTGCAGTGGCACTTTACTAACCACACTTTACCAAACTCTATTACAATGCCACATTAAATAAGGTACAACTATGAGTGTGGAACCCAGGGATATTAATTCAACACACAACACAGCATAAACAACTATTAACGGTTTATCAAATTTAAAACAAAAATTATTATAACCTTTTTCTAATATTTAGAATCCAGTTAATAAGAAAGAATGCAAAAGAAAAAACAAAGGCGAAACCTATTGGCTTTACCAATGAATGCATTGTTGCTTGTTGCCTAACCTATTGCTTCAAGGTTTATTGAACAGACCTGTGTTTGTTCATTTATTTATGATTTGATGTATTCATTACTTTTGTTACTTGGATTACATTCTGCCAGGTTTTAAAACACAGTGCGGCAGAGTACTTCGCAGTGCTTGCAGGTTTGAGGCCCAGTGGTGTGGTAAGAGGGATTGCATCTCTCAGCCCACTTCTCAAGCACATAGTGGCAAGATCTGGATACATTGCTCCCTGTTGCTGGTAAGAACATGGCTACTTGACCACCATTCTCAATTGCTTCTTTTGGGAATTAATATCTGGATTACGGGGGTGATACTTATGGTGATACTAGTTGTGTATCTAGGTCTTTAAAGAATTTTAAAGTTACTGTGAATGTATGTCCTGATGAGCATGCAAGGCATTTGTTGCAAGTTAAGTGAAGAAGCTAGTCGACTAATTCCTTCTTAGGAGGCCAGTAAAATGACAAATGGAGACTGGAAAGCAACCATAACTATTTATTTGTGGTGCCATCACTTACAGGCTGCATAAACTAGTGGTAGTCTTCCACTGAATAACATTTTCAGACATGGGTCTGTTTAACTCACAATAGCTTGGACATTGAAACATTAAAAGATTTTAGGCATGCATATGCACAATACACCTTATGGGCAATCTGGTGGTGATAAAATGACATTCAACCCTATGGACAAATCTGTGGGTGAAGCCATAAGGAGAGCTGGATTAGCCGTGTAAGTAGATTTCAGGGGAATTTTTTGTATATGTCCTTGTATACATAAAGCAGTACATTTCAACGTCGTAGACATAGGCCTTCTACTGGAGAAATGGATGAGAGATTAGCAATGTTTAACACTCTGGTTCAAAGCAGGAGGAGGTGAAATATAGTGATATAAATTCACCCTTCACAGACAGAGGTTATTTTTCAGAGTCACTGTTCCGCTGTTTATGTTTTGTATTAAATTAAATATGAAGGGTGGATTTAGCACATACCTCTTTTCCGTAAGTGTGTAGCGATAAATTTCACATTATTTGTACCAGTGTTCTGAAAGATTGCTGTCCTGCGCCAGGAAGGAAACTGATCATGGTAACTAGAAGCTCTCTACCAAGCTTGAGATCTGGAACGGGCTCCCAATATACCGACCATTGTAGTCAGCTTTCGGGGCAAACTTCAAACCTGGGGATATGGTAAAGGTTACAATGTGGATTCCATCACATCTGCCATCCTATGGGATAATGCATCCACTGAGACTGCAGGACAGCTATTAAACCCCAACCAAGCCATCACAACTGGACACAACTCCACAACAAGGGGTCAATATACAAAGAGTTAATGATTTTTTATTTTTCGGTGAAACAGACGGTCTTAAATTATGATAAAGAGTTCTTCATCTACTTTGACAAAGCATGTTACAAGAGAAGCAGACTGAATAACGTAGTATTATGAAACGCCTGAGAGGTCGCTCTGCAAAGTCCACTGCATTTCTGAAGAATGTAAATCCACATATCAACCCATTTGAAATTCCCAGCACACTGAAGGGTCTATTTTGGAGTACATAGCTAATCAAGGAAGTTCTCCTATGCTACACGACCACCCATCAGTGGAAGTTGAAGAATCCTTCACAGAACAAAACATTAGTTTTGAATAAATTTTGTAAACGGCTCTCAGCAAGAAGGGCCATGTCAAATTGCCCGAAGCAAAGATCAAGTTATGTTTTCAGCTATAGCTTGATGAGACAAAGTGTAATCATGACTGACCTACCTACTTTATTAGTGGGACCAGAGAGAAGGGACTACCAGAGATGTAGGTAAACCAATAACCTTGACTTCTAGAATGTGAATGCCAGACATAGATTTACCAGACAAAGCGGGAAAACTCTTCATCAAATGCATAAGAACTCTTCAACAGCAGGTAGATGCTCTCAAGATTGTCAAATCTCTGACTAAAGCACAGAGCAGCGGGAAAAAGGGTCTGTGAGACTGAACTAGAGATACCTGAAAATACAGAGCGGCCAGGAAGCACTCAAAGTTTGATGGATGGCTATGTCAGGAACAATGGTACAGTTCTGGCTCTGTTGGGCCTGGAGTAGCATTTCATAGTCCAGCAAATGGCAAAGGTTAACCATGCCCTACTACGGGTCGCTTCCTCAGATCTTAACTGCAGGAGCGCCTCACAGTGCTAACGAGGGGTGGTGCGAACGTGGGTGTCGTGGGGATTAATTAAAAAAAAAACAATAATAAAAAACACTTACCTGAATGGTCGCCACCACCGCGCTGCTCCTCTCCTGCAGGTACAGGCTCCCACCCTGCCCTGTGGCCAATCATGACGCTGCTCAGAGCAGCGTTAGGATTGGCTGGGAGCACTGAGCCATGGCACTTCTAGGCAGACTGGGAGGCTGTGCCTGCTCTATCCAGTGCCGAGCTGGAGAGAACCTACTGCGCGCATGTGTGTTTGGCCGACCCGAGATGGCCAGCCAAACATACATGTGCAGTCTCCCCCTCCGTGATCGTCACAGTCTGTGGCCCGCCCCTTTTACCAAAAAAGTTTATTATCGTTTTTGGTAAAAGGTTGGCAGCTGCTGTTGCTGGCGGGTAGGCGACGTTCCTCTGCCCCAGCCACATCTGCTTAACTGTATATGTTTTAAAAGAAGTCTTTGGTAAGCATATATTTGAGGTTAATGCTCAAATATTTCTGGATTAGGGCAAAAAACTAATATTTGGAGAGTTCGAAATGAAAGCATCAAAAGAAGATGAATTTAATTGAGGTCTGTAAGAAGAAAAGAACATTCTAAAAATCCATAGAGAGAGAATCAATATGAGGCAATTTAGATTAACATCAGTATAGGTTGGGCAGCCGAAAGGAGAAAACATTAACCAAGAAGATATTCTTACCAAAGACTTCTTTTTAAGAAAGTAAACAGTTAAAGCCCTGAAGAAGCGAGCATCTAATATAAAGGTTTTGCAAAACGTGTTGGATTCCTAGTAGTCTTATTTTTTATGAATGTATCTGAATATGAACTAAGTTTCCAAAACTAATAAAATAAAACTTGACATTTAACTACTAAGGACTTACTGACCTTTTGACCTCTAATCTGTCTAAGAATTTAATTGGAAGAAGAGTTAAGGAAGGGACACTGCAATCTGAAAGACTCTGCCGTTCAACCCCGTTTTCTTTATATTTGCACATTTGGACATTGCACTGGGGTAGCACTCATCCTGTACAGCTCCTGGTGCGATGTGTAAAGTGTCTCACCAAAATCTTCCCTTTAGCTGCGTTCTCATTTCCTATAACACCACTCAGAGCCAGCATTTCTGTTATGCATTTTTATTTTTCCTTTCTTGAGGATAAGGGATTCCCTGCTTTATGCTCAAGTTTGTAAATGTTCTCTTCTGTCAGACAATTTTATTGTTGTGAATAGTCCACTCAGCTCTGGTTTTTCCAACGTCCGTGGTCTTGGTCTGCCATCTCACTACCCTCCACCAAATGTGGGTCACTGCTATAACTACTCCCTCAAAACCAGTGTCTGTGCAGCCTGTCAAGCAAGGATGGGAAGGGACCAGACCAAGAAAAAAGGTAGAGGTGAGGGCTCCTGCTCACTTACTAGCTGTGCCTAGGGCACTCTTGTGTGCTCTCAGGTTTAAGGCAGATGCTTACTCCTGGCACTTTCAATTCATTAACCCTCCGATCAGGCTTCCTCCCAAGCCTCAGGTCATTGCCTCCAGCCACCAGAGACCGCCTCTTCAGCACGGATGGGCAGGCAACTCAGAGGAGGCCTTTGTCCCAGTTGCACTGTCCTGTTTCTTCTCTGGCCTTAGTAGATGTGCCCTCTGGCTATTCTTCACCTCTTTCCCAGGTGACCCCCACCATCATCGCACACCTCCTCTCCATCAGGAGTGGGTTCAAATCCTGGGTCTGCCTCTCTGGTGCAACTATCTGACTCCAGGTGGATGCCAAGAGGGTGGTATGGTTGTGAAGGAATGCTTATTACTATTTATAACTCACTGCCTCTTAGTGCCTCTACGAGGGTTGCTAAGGGAGGCTAACTCATTTCTGGCTCCAGCCTCAGCCAGACACCCATGGGGAGTTTTCATGGAGTTGACACACTTCTTGATTTCTCTGGGGTTTTTATTTTGCATTCGATACACTTCCAAATGTAACAAGTATGGTTAATATTTTTAAGGAATGTTAGAGGTAGAGGAGTGAGCTGCTGTTCTCTGCATCTATTTCATTTTGCTTACAGCTATGCCCCCCCAAGCCCCATGATGTAGCCGTGGCATAGTGACTCCTTTGGGTACTAAAGGACCCGAGTAGAAACATCCTCTATTACTGCTCCTTAAACATACAGTGAGGCATCTGTGATCAAAGTCTCTTGCATTTAAGGTTCTCAACTCGGAAACTTTTCACGGTGCACTACAATATGGTCCACCAACCTCACCTAAAAATCATAAGGCTGTTTCAATTCCCTAATATATTTTGTCAGCTGTAACTAACAGCACATGTGCAAAAGCCTTACTGTGCAGTTTGTCTTGAGGAATCAGGTCAATGGTGGAGGACAGTGAACAAATAAAATCCGGATTTGCAGAGTGCACTTATCAACCGTGAGGGTATCCAGGTGATGGGGGTTGTTGTGTGGGGCCTCAGTCGAGCAGCTAGGTCTTGAGGCTCCTTCTGAATTCCTGGATGGTGGGAGAAGTTTTTAGGTGGACGGGGAGGCTGTTAAAGGATTTTGCTGTGAGGTAGGAGAAGGAACGACCTCTGTAGTTGCTGCAGTAGATGCAGGGTGTGTGCGTGAGGGAGAGAGGCAGAATGCAGGCATCTGGTGGGGCAGTTCTTAGACAGTGGTTGAGGAATGCGGGTCCTTAGTTGTGCACGGCTTTATAGGCGTGTGTCAGCCACTTGAATTGGCAACATTTGTGTATGGGGAGCCAGTGGAGGTTCCAAAGGTGGGGGGGAGGTGGGGGTCCTTCTTGGAAGGTCCAAGGTGAGTTTGGCTGCTGAGTTTCGAATGATTTGAAGTATTTTCGTGAGGTGTGTCGCAAGTCCGGGGTACAGAACGTTGCCACAGTCTAGGCGGGTGGTGATAAGGACTTGTGTGACGGTTTGCCTGGTGGCGATAGGGAGCCACTTGAGGATCTTACAGAGCATGTATAGGATGAGGAAGCAGGTGGAGGAGACTGCATTGATCTTTTTCTTCATGTTGAGTTTATTGTCAATGAGGATTCCTAGGTTTCTGGCATGGTCCGTGGGGCTGCTTCCTAGGTCGGCCAGCCACCAGGAGTTGTCCCAAGGTGATGTGGTGTTTCCGTATAGCAGTTGAGTTTGAGACAGTTGTCCTTCATCTAATCGGTGATGCTGTACATGCTGAGGTGGAAGTTGTCCTTTGCGGTGGAGGGATCTTTGGAAAGCGAGAGGATGAGCTGTGTGTCGTCTGCATAGCAGATGATGTTTAGTCTGTGGTTTCTGACTATGTCAGCCAAGGGGGTCATGTAGGTGTTGAAGATGGTGGGGCTGAGTGAAGAACCCTGGGGGATGCCGCAGATGATGTTCTTGGGCTTTGAGGTGAAGGGAGAGAGAAGGACTCTCTGTGTTTTGCCAGAAAGAAAATATGTGATCTATTTAAGGGTGTTGTCACTGATGCCGATTTGGTGGAGCCTTCTGAGCAGGGTGTTTCTTGAGGTAGGGTTTGATTCTTACGTGTTTCCAGTGTTCAGGGTAGGTGGCTGTAGTGATGGATGTGTTGAAGATCTCTAAGTTTGCTGCTGAGGTTGAACGTGGTGAGGGCATGGGTCTGTGGGGGAACCTGAATGGATGGAGCTCATGGTGTCAGTGGTGATTTGGGTGGAGTGCTGGTACCAGTTGGTGATTCTGCAGTTGTGGGGGTCTCTGTAGAGTTGAGAAGGCTGATGGTGTCGGCAGCGGTGGGTTGGGGTACGAAGATTCTGTAAATGGTGAATATTTTGTTGTGAAAGTAGCTGGCGAGGGAGTCGCATAAGTAATGGGATGCGGCTGTGCTGTTTTCTGTTTCTGAAGGGTTGGAAAACTTCTTGACAATGTTGAAGAGTTACTTGCTGCGCTTGGAGCTGGCTTGTATGGGAGTGGCTAAGGCGTATATTCTGGTGTCTTTCAGGAGTTTGTGGTATTGGCTGAATGCGTTCTTGAAGGGGGTTCGGTCATCAGATTTCATGGTGGTACGCAGTCTTCTCTCAGGTTGTTTACAGTTGCATTTCACTGTTTGGAGTTCCAGTGTGTACCAGCTGGCTTGTTTACCAGTTCTGTTAGGTTTGGCTGGCTTGCTGGGAGCAACTAAGTCGGTGGAGTCTGAGATCCAGGCGGTGACATTTTTGACTGCTTTTCCGATGTCCAATGTGGTGTCTGGGTGGTAGGAGTTGAGGGCGTCGCTCCACTGGCTTTCGGATACCTTGCTCCAGCTATGATGGACGGTGCGCAGAGATCTGGCGTTGCGGCTGGGTCCTGTGGTGTAGGTGAAGTGGATGATGGCGTGGTCCGTCCAGGTGATTTTGGTGGTGTGACTGTATCTGAATCTGTTGACACGTGTGAAAATAGGGTCTAGAGTTTTTCCTGCTATGTGTGTAGGGTCGGAGACTATCTGGGTAAGGCCGATGATGTTCATGACTTCTAAGAGGTAGGCCGTGTTAGTGTTGTTGGGGTCATCTAGGTGGTAGTTGAGGTCCTCATAGAAGATGTAGTGTTTGGTGTTAATGGCTTGGGGGTGGGCGATGAGTTCAGGGATGGCATCACAGAAGCTGGGCTGGGGTCCTGTAGGCGAGGGTGCCTTTGATGGTAGTTTTGTCATCTACGCTGAGCTGGAAGTTAAGGTGTTCCAAGCTGTGTGTGTCGTTGTCTGTTGTGGTGGTGCCATAGATGGAGTCTTTATGTACTATGGCGATTCTGCCTCCTGGTTTGCGGGTGCAGTGGACTATCAGTCGGCAGTGGCCGTGGCGATGTCAGGTGCAGAGATAGCCTTGTGCCAAGCCTCTGTTAGGAATGCGATATCCAGAGCGAGGGTGGTGATGGTGTTCCATAGCTCGGTAGCATACTTGCAGAGGGAGTAGATATAGAACAGGATGCAGTATAGTTGAAGGAGGGTCGTGGTAGTCGGGGTGTGGCAGCGGTAGGGTGCGCTGGAGGGTTGGTGTTGCAGGTGAACCAGCATTGGCAGCAGGTGAAGGGGCCTGCTGTGGAGCACGGAGATGTGAGGCGGCAATTTCTGCTGGGTGGTTGGGAGTTGAAGGCAGTGAGTTCAGTGCTGGAGTAGTGGTAGATGGTGGGAGGACCAGGGTTACTGGCGCTGGCTGTGGGCGGCCTTGCCTTTCACACGCCGGCTGTGCAGCGGCCTCCATAAGTAGTCCTGGAAGGTGGGAGGGGCTTGTGGGGGCAGGGAAGCTGCGAGAGCGGGAAAATGGCAGGAGCGGGAGAGGCTAGAGCCTAACAGCATGAGTGAACCAAGCGGGTCAACGCAGGCAAACAAGTCGATGCAACTAAAATAAAGCAACTAAAACAAGCGCGTACCAGGATGCCTATAAAGCAAGTACCAAAACGTCAAACAGTAAATGAAAGCCAAACAATACCACGTAGCAGGCGGGCAGGTAGACCCAAACCAGGGGCCTCGAGGGCCGTGGCCGACGCACAGTCTTGAAGGCTCTGCGACTGGGGAAGTAGCAGCAGGGAGAGAGGCACAAGGCCAGAAGGTCAAGGGCCAAGAGTAGGAATTCTTTAACAGTTTGACAAGAATAGAGATGATAAAATTCTAAGTGATGATGTCACTTTCTGCACTTTGGTAGTCCAATTCAATCCGAGATCCTGAATCTTACTCTGAAATATCAGACAACTCTGCATAGATGGGGGAAACAGTATCAGACACTAACAACAGGAGCCTCAGTGTAAAAACTAACAGTCGAGTATGAGGAAGAGAATGGGACAGATGAAGGGCATTATAGGCACATTTCCAAAAAATATGGAATCTGCAGCCTATGTGGCATAAACAGAATTGGGCTCTTCCATGGCACTTTCAGAGAGAAGAGTCCATTCTGGGCCTGGTGTCAGCCAGGGAAGGCCTAGATTGTGCTGGAATCTTTAATGCCTTACAGTGCAAAGCCGAAATAAAATGCTGACTGCCTCTCTCTGTCTCTGATGGCCCTTGATATCATGAGTTTCCAATGCCCAGTCTGGTGGAAGATAATTATTCTAAGGTTTTGAACCTGGGAAGGATCCCACACTGGGAAACAGTCTTTGATGGACTTTTTCAAACAAGTAATGAGAATTGTACACTTAAATGCACTCTGTGCGGCGTATTATGCAAATAAGCCCTCCGGCAACCTGCCTATGGCAAAGTTATCTATTACCTTTTACTGCTAAACCAATTTCCTTCCGTGTTCACCCCCTCTGTCCACGCTCCATGATATCAGTCCCACTTTAAGATGCCATCAGTCTTACGTTTTCCATATTTTCCAGTCAGTGTTATATGCACACATTCATACAACCCACAGGTAAGCAGGGGATGGGCGCAGACGCATGTTGGATTTAATTTCCCTGAGGATGGATGGGTGTCCTGCGGGTACGTTTTTTTGTTCCTAAAAAGAAAATCCCTCATATTGATTAACCCAAAACTGCAATACTGGTCAGCTTCGGGGTGCAACAGATCATGAGGTCGAGACCTCTTAACAACTCCAGCTGGGTTTGTTCTGCCTCCTGTTCTTATATACAGCATGGCCGCAAACTTCCATTTCCTTCCAAGAACAATGCAATAAATCCTAGTTTTAGTAATCGGCAGGTCAACAGGATTTATTCTTGGCCCTACTCATGAGCTCTGTAGTACGGCAAGTATATTGATTTCAAGCTGATGAGTTCAGTCAACACCAGAATGTGTCTGTGGAGAAGAGGTGTCCATCAAAGAATCTCAAGCAGCTCAATAGAAGTGAAATAATCTGTGCGGGTTTTGTGTTGTTGCAGAAATATGATGGCACAATTTAGAAAAAATAATAATAAATGTGCACTGAAATTTTGGTGCTTGACTATTCGTCTTAGTGTTGCAGTTACCTGTAGACACTGAAGGAGAGTGTACCCATCAGACTACTGCATGATTCATGCAGTTTGCCCACTCACTATCTACTTGTGCACAAGCAAAATAGAAGAAAAAGATCAGGATATGGATATTTAGGACAGAAGTCACTGCGAAAGAGAAAAGATGTTAGTTACATTTGTGTTCCTCTGCGTTCTAACAACTGGCTGTTAAGATTGACTGGTAATGGTCTTTTGTTACCTAGATCCGAATGTGGTTTCTACGTCCTGGCACTACCAGCTTAAGACCCTTTGAAGAGCACTGGCATCTTTCAGTGTGAAGGTGGTAATGGAGCCTCTCTAGTCATCTCTTCAAGGCGTCCGGATGAGCACATGCTCAATTGCTTGTAATGCCTACAGGAGGAAACAGCCTTAACAGCCATGAGCAGGCCTGTCACTTCCCAGACTACAATGGCTCCCCCTAAGGACAGCCAACTACAAAGCACTTATTATAGCACCCAATACTCAGACTAGTTCCGCTCTTCTAACCACCTCCATTTGAGTTTCATGTACCTGTGTGCTTCCTTCACTCTGCCGTAACAGACCTTATTACAGTTAGTACATTTTGTTAATCATGCATAGGTGGTTGGGCATTTGCCATAAGAGTACATTGGCTTTGCCATCCACTGTGCCACTACGCAGACAGTGGTTATCACTTCATGGTAAATAAGATTCAAGTCGTGGTTATTCTCCCAGTGATTTTTCTTGTTCTCCGCAGCACATAGCAGAGAGTTATTCTTACACCAAGAAGTTTTAATTGGCATGCTAGGGCTTGATGTAGCTCCTGCGCCCATGCTTGGAAAATATGAAAAGGAACAGTGGCTCCTTTGAGGCCTGAAAGTGGAAGACAAACCTGGGAACAACATATAAATAAAACGTAGTGTACATTGACTGCCATTGTATAAGCCACTGACAACCAACACTCCTGATAATACCTCACTGCAGTGACAACTTAAGGATTTGTGGGGCCCAGCGCAAGAAGTTATGTGGGACCCCTGTTGGAACAACTTCAAATGTATTATCCCGTTTCACCTCATTCAAGTACTCATGATCTCAACAATATTGACTTATATGTTAACCCTTCACAAACAGGGCACACAAAAACAGCTGAAAGCTCGAGCTGCTTGGTCCACTCTGGCCACATATTATTAAAAGAAAGCTTGCACAAGCATTGATAATGCCATTTCATTTTTAGTTTGGATCTAGGGCGGTTATGTATCAAATCATTAAGCAATTTATTTTACTTGCAACAACATTTTGTTTGAAATTCGGTGCCTAACCGGCTTGTTACTCCCGCTGTAGGAGCAACACATTAAGGGTGACTTGTTTGATGTCTGGTGGAGAAGTGCATAATATTTAAGTAAGCCATGAGCACATATCACTTGATATTGTAGTATTAGTTGGCGAGCATCTGTAATTACAAATATGTCCTCTTCCATACAAGCGCGCTTTCTGCAACAATGAAAATCAAACTGCTGCTCTGATCTTTTTCATCATTCCACAGGTTAACAGTTAATAACTTTCTTCTAAGTTCTCTTCCTCTGCATTGTCCCTCTTCTCTTTCTTTATGTGCACTTCTCAGCTAGACAGTTATCCGTTACTGTGCAGAGTTAGAGAAACTGGACAAGCCAGGATACAGGGGATGGGCAGAGACCTAAAGTGATCGATGTAGGAAGAGACTTGAAGCAGAGGGAGAGACGGATGATATAGATTGATACGCGCCGTAGGGAAAGATACAAAGTAAATAGAAACATGTGAGCTAGCCCGAAGAAAAGAAAAGGGGATGTAGACAGTAACATCTAGGTACAGAAATAGTTACCTTTTTAGAATGCTGTAGGGCAGTGGTTCCCAACCTTTTGAGTTCAGTGGACCCCCATTTTATCAATAGTGGAGCCCGGGGACCCCCACTGAACCATTATTGGAACCTGGGGACCCCCACTGAGTCATTACTGATAGCTCGGACCTAATAATATTTAAAAATGTAAGCAGTCGCGGACCCCCAGGGGTCCCCGGCCCACAGGTTGGGAACCACTGCTGTAGGGAAAGTGAGAGATAGGGAGGACAAAAAGTGGGCAGAGGGGTACAGCACTCTAAGAAGTGAGGCTGAGAGAAAGGTCATGTAGAAAAAAAAGATGAATGAGAAAAAGGTAAAGGTAGCATAGACAGAGAACATAAGGAAAACCAAAGAGAATCAAGGGAGAGAAAAATGAAGAGGTATAGAAAAATGGGTCAGGTAAAGCAAGTAATGGGAAAGAGAGAAAGTAGGAAATGGGGTGAAGGGTAGATGGATAAATGTGGTATAAAGCGAAAACGGGAAGCTCAGAAGCATATGTAAAATAGAGAAAGAGAGGTGAAGTCTACGCAGAGGTAGAGGGTTGTGAGATAGACGAAGAGATAAAGAGAGAGAGTTAAGATGGAAGGGTGAGCTGAAACGAGAAGAATGTCAGGAAAAAGATATGTTTGTGTGTGTGAGAGAGAAAACAGTTGATGATAGAGGAAAATGTAGTAGAATAGAGGTAGCCAGAAACGAGTCAGGTGAAGCAAAGGGAACAGAGGTGGAGCGAAAAAGGGGAGGTGGAGAGGCGAGGTAGTGAACTAATGGTGGGGTAAAGTGAGAGCTTAGGTAGTGAACTTAGGGGGCGAGGCAAAGAGAGTGGTGTGGTAAAGATGAGGTAGCCAGGGAGATGTGAGGTAGAGAGAAAAATGAGATATAGACGTGAGGAGGAGTGGTGAGATGAAGAAAGGATGAAAGACATGTAAGGCGAGAGAAAGGTGAGGCAAAGAGATGAGATTTTGTGAGAAGTAGGGGGAAAAGAGATACCGAAAGGTCAGATAGAAAAGGTCAGTGAGGCTGGAGCAAGAGATGAGAAAGAGTTGATGTGGAAAGAGGTGATCAAGCGATACAGATATAGACAGAGTGATCAAGAATAAAGTCATGAGAGAAGCAGAGAGACATGAAGTTGAGTGAGGTATACTGGTTGTATTGATAGAGGTAAGGAAGAAAAAAAAGCAAGGGAATTTAGATGCACAGAGAAGCAGATACCGAGGTCATGAGAGAAGGGTAAGGTAGAAGAGGTGGGGTGAATTAAGCAGAGAGAAATGACAGACTATTTTTCGATTTAATTGTCAACTGCCTGAGAGTGCGAGGGTTAAGGCTGGGCAGGGCAGGCCAGCATACAAAGGGGCAGAATTATTATTTTTTAGTGCAAAGCAGTGCAGTAACCAAAGTTGCTATGCTGTGTTGCACTAGCAAGCGAAAGCAGCGCAGAGCCACAGCTATAAAATGACCTGCGTTTGCGCACTAACCCTGTGCTGTCGGGCGCACAAGAGGCTGCCTAGTGCCACGCATGACCTGTGCACCACGTGTGAGCTGTACTGGAAGCACACCTTCCCGTACAAAATCCTATGCCCAGACAAATGCTGACACATTCCACACATTGTACTGTACATTATAGCACACATGCAATTTGTGGAACGTTCAGAGAAATGTAAACATGTCTCCTTGTTGCTGCCTGCTTCAAGAAGGCAGACTTTTTTGATGCAAAGTTTAGGCTGGCTATCTTAGTGGATCAGGCTTGGCATAAAAATCCATGGGTGCTTGCAGTAATCCTCCAAAGTGACACCCACATAACGCCCCTTGACGCAAGGTGCTATGTGTGATGAGGGAAGGGAACATTTCAATGGCAAAATACCTGAAGCGCTGGAGAGTAAACAGCCCTTGCTAGAGCTCGCGTCGCTTGGACTTTATTTAATCGTAAACCCTCATTTGTTATGAATGCTCGGCTGTCAAATTAGAAAAAGAAGCTCAGATGGCAGCATTTTTAATTTACTCATTTTACCAGGTGGTCCCTTGAAGGTGGGGTCCTAGGCAATTTGCCTACTTTGTCCACGCCTTAAAACGTCTCTGCCTCGCTGCAGTAAAGCAGCAGCACCGCAATCTGAGTAACAGCCTTGGCAGTGCTATCCAGGCAGTGCAGATACATCCTGGTACTATTGCAGTAAGAGCAATCTAACATGATGCATCTTCTCAAGGCTTCCGGCGCTGACAGCTAAACCTCATAGTGAAGCTACTCTTACATAATGTGCACCACTATTAAACAAGAATGGACAACTCCACCTACTCACCATCAGGTAGAATACGCTGGAGGTTTGACACTGGGATGCTCAGCATCTTGTGGATGGGTTTTCAGGGGTACATCTACAGCCTGCAGACGGAACACAGAACTATGAACCGAGGAAAGACATTGAGAACAGAGGTCTATAAATGACATGTTACAAGACAGCATGAGCTAGAGAAACCAGCTGAAGGATCTGGTCATATACTAATGTTCATGATCTGTCCTCTGCAGTCAAGATACAATATTGTGTAGACTGCAGGATTAAACAGTGCGTCTCAATAATAGACAGACGGATGTTGCCCATACACTCTCCATCTTTTAAAGAAAAATTGCAGTCCCAAGCAGATGATATTTGCATATAGTGTCTCTCACCTCTAGGAGCCAAGCCAGTCAAGAAGCTTTTGTGGGGCTGAATTCAGAAACTAGCTAGGGCTCCTTACCCAGAAAAACTGTGTTCAATGTGATTTCCCAGCTTCACCTCCCTGCGTGACCCTGGGCAGTTACTCTTGTTCTCTTCGCCTACTTTTCCGTGATCATGACATTTGAGAGAACCCTGCAATAAATCAGTTCAGGATGCACACTGTACCAAACCCTTTTTTTTAAAATATGGTTTAATGGACCAAAATGTTACTCCATCTATAACAATAATACAGACCTTGTTTAGGATGTACAAAACAAAAGACTTTTGGGTCACTAATAACATTTTATCAGGGCAGTGTCCGTGCTCCCTATCCCAATAGCTGCACTTCCTAGTACTGAAATGTTTTAATCTATAGCTATCCATTTTCAAAAGATGTATTTACTTAATTTTATCTGAATGTTTATATGTTAGGCATTATATAGGCCACGTAAGTTCTGTAGAAAAAGTCAACAGGCGAGAATTAATCTCATATTTTGAACCACTGAGTGAAGTCATTACTTGACTTGACTTGTATGTCATTTTTTAGCAAACCCTTTTGGGGGATTAGTGCCTGACCTGTTGACGTGAATCAAACATTGTGCCTACAATAGAAACCAAGCAAAGTCGTCCCACTCTCCATCACCCAATTTCCCTAGATTATGTTCGCTATGAAAACTTTCGAAAGCCACGGTGGGAGAAGTCGGTCCTTGGTTACATCTGATTGCACCAGGCACTCTTTTCCAGTGGCCAGTTAGACGAGTGCCAGATTGTACATGCTCAGTGTGCTAACGTTTTCTTTTCATTGTGCTTCCAAACTGTGGGTGTTGTTTTTAGGGTGCATTGGGAGCTACACTGGTTACTACAGCTGGTGGGACACACAGAGATATTGGCCAAGACCATCACCAGTACTAAAAATGAGCAGGTGAGGTGGTGGACTGACCAGGAGCAAAAAAGTGTCATCATCGATAGTCTGCATTTACCTCCTCACAGGCGCGAAATTCCAAACTGACAATGTACACGCCTTGGGAAGCAGGAGAGGCTGGCAATATGCTCAGAGGATGAGCACCAGTTGTAAACAGGCTTCATGTGTCCGATGTATTGTATTGTATGTAACATTTATATAGCGCTTAAACCCCTATGTGGGGCGCTGAAGCGCTTGCCTACACCATGTAGGTTTGTGGTTGTAAGTGTGTTGTATTTGTTTTGACCCTATGTGAGAAGTGTTTCTATGTATTGCATGATGACTTCAAGATGCTATTATAGTGTTATAGGACACAGCACTTATCAGTGTGATGAATGAAGAGGTGTAACAGAGGGGTACACAGTTCATGATTTTCAGTAAGCTGACAGTTTTTAGCAGCTCTGCAAGCCCCCCTAAATATTTCTTATGATCATAGTCTGCTTATCTGGTTACTTAACTATCTTGTGCATTCTGAGATATTTTGTTTAAACTTGATGAACCTGAGCAGGTGAAGGTTGGAGGAAGAAATGTCAGAGAAATCTGCTGGGATGGAGTTTGGTGATATTACCCCATTTCTGATTGTCATTGTTAGCTGTCAAAAGCTGTCATAGTATGTGGCTTGTTGTGCCCTGCAGTGGTGGACTAAATTAAAGTCCTCCTTTGTCCAGCTGCATGCGGCAGACCTCTTCAGTTATTACATGCCTGTTCAGTTGGTGATGGATGGTTTAATGCGGTGAACTGGTACACTACTGAGCGATGGACAGGCAATGTTGTCTCATGTAAGTCTGAGTGTCATACAATATAAGGGATTTATTATGCAGCCTATATGAACTACAATTGACTGCACGACCGCGGAGTGTTATGGTGTTAGTGTGTGCCAAGAGTTATATATTGTATCGTAGATGCATTATATAGCCCTTACTGCCCTTGACACGGCATTAAAGTTCTTTAAGCCAGGCAGCATGCTGCACCAGAACCCAAGGCTATTTTTTTCCCAGTGATTAGTGTTGGTTGTTGGGATTAGCCTTGTGTGCCACCACATTATTTTGTAAGCGTGCACATGGGTGATGACGTATGGAGTTGAATATGCCATTACACAAGTGTGCATGCATGAAAACACAACACTTACAAAATGATGCAAGTGCCTTTTCTTTTAAATTTACCATTCTAAACTAGATCACATTGTTTATTTTTAAAGTAGCAGCGTGAAATACCTTTTTTAAGTGATTTTGTTCCCTAAAAAACGAATATAAAAAATAGGACTGCAGTGGTGGGGAGAACCGAGAAGCTGGAAGCAATGGGAGTGGGTAGGGGGAGGAAAAGCAGCACATAAGAGACAGCAACACTGGGACAGGGGAGACGCACACAAGCAAGCGAGTAACATAGAGCATGTGGTGCAGGGACAGAAGAACATGGGTGGAAGAGCAACATAGGGGGAAGCACACAGATGAGAGAGAACAACACAGAGCTTGGGGAGAGGGTAGCAAAGTGCGTGATGGAGAGAGCTTTAAAACGCATACATTTTAATGGAGGGACTAATCATGAAGAAAAAAGTAGTCCCCTAAAAGTGAGCAGTGAAAGGACAAACACAGGATGAACATGCCAAGCCAATGAATAAGAACCAAGCAACTCAGAGTGACAATATAACCAACCAATGGTAAGTCCACTATTAGTTCTTGGTGAGCTGACAATAAGTCTTTTTCAACCAGACAGCTGCGCTATGTTATGCTTGACCTAAAAAGTGAAGATTTGACATAAGGGCACTTTTAGGCTGAAAGCTACAATACTTGCCTCAATGGTGGTTGGGATTCATATGTATACTGCTATAATGGCACATTATCCACATACAACATAAATACGTCTCTAGGGGCTTGTTCTAGGCTCCTTTGATCTCACTGGTACAGGCAGTACAGACCTTAAAATGGTGTAAGAACTTTGCAAATCACAACTGAAATGGACCCATAAGGGCATCCGTACAACATCTAAGGGAAAAGAATAACAAAACGTTACATCTCTAACAAGCACAGCCGCTTGGTGTCTGTTTCAGAGTCTTACTCCATGCACACTTCTATAAACCAGTATCTTGATCATGTGATGCACGGAGAAGGCGAGGACTCAAAGGGTTAAAAAGAAGCATTATGGCAGTGTAGCGGCCCACATCTCAACAGCTCTAGTGGGCCCACAGTTAGTGTCAAGGAGCAAGGCGTGGGTTCCGAGAAAATGTGTGTGCATTTCGGCAGGGTTCCAGTGGTCCTGGGTTTGGACCTCACCACCTTCACTAGAGCTCTGCGCTCTCTGACACTCTTCAGAACTTTGACGGCAGGACTATGCTAAGACCCTGGTACCCTGAACGCACTCATGCCGCACGATCGATGGCTGCTGCCTCACACCTGTGTTTTGCTCTAGCTGCTGCTTTTTTTTAGGACAAAGTACGCCAAGAAGGCTACATGTTCCATGAAACCACATGACTCACAAGACTAGCATATGTTGGCAGTCATCTTGAGCTCTTAGGGCCTGATTCACAAACTGAATTTTGTAGAATGTAAAGTATTACTACTTACTTAATGCAAAATACAATTCACAAACCTACAAGTTTAAACCTCCATGTCAAGTATCTTGTTTTGGGGAGATCCTCAAGCATGTAAGTTTACTACTTAGTAGTAAAATCATAAAGACCATGGAGAGTGGCTGGGAAGGGGGCATAATTACTACTGATTGGGATCCATCCACTCACAAAAGAATAGGCCCATTCCTATTCCCAAACTGCAGTTCTAAAGTAACTAGTCAAGAAAATAAACAAAGAGTAGTAGATGTACTCCAGCTCAGAGCTGGGATAAGTCTGGTAACCTATATGGCCAATCACTGGTACTGCAACAGCCTAAGACATAAAGTAATGGGGACTTAAAATAAAACCCCATGGGAAATATTGTGTAAACTAGTTAAGATATAAATGCATTTGATGTTAAATGTTTTTTCTAAAAATAACATTTTCTATTTTGAAATATCTTAATAACCTTTTTTGAATTTAAAAAATAATTTAACATTAACAACTGACCCTGAATGGTAATCAGTGAAAGGCCCATAAAATTGTGCTTCCAGAGAAGGCCGTGTCTGTGCAACTTCACCAGCAGGAAATTATACTAACTAAGACTACTCCTGTTGACCAGATCTTTTCATGCTTTCCTGCTTTAACAACTTAGGTATTTAAACTTTACGCAGACCTTGTTCCAGTTCCTGACTTACTCGCTTTCCTACTTTAGAAATGTTCCCTTAGTTCTTACTTGTCCCTAGTTTGTACCTCCTGCCTGACCCCTGGAATTTTGACTCATTCCACTTCCAATGATTCATCTGTCTTCAGCCGCCTAAATGGGACAAAAACGTAGAGGAAGTTATATATCCTACCACTGTGTGCAGGTGGGGCTGATTGAATATATAAATTGTTAATCTTATGTAGCAGATTAGATTGATAATACAAAAATATTCTTTTGCCAGAAACCGAATTTAGGGATTTTATCTCCTGCTTTTCACTTTTAGAATATTATGTCGATATTTTGTGCAGCTAATTGTTTTTTTTTTTTTAAAACATCTTTTGTTCCAAATTCATTTTTCCAATGCGAGTTTCTTTTCGCAGCGAACTGGTTATATATATATATTTTTTAGGAACCATTTTCTTTTTTTTTCCTTTTGACATTTTATGTGTACAGAATTAAAGTCACGCAGCCATTCCTGTGCCATGTCACACTTACAAGAATCCATGTTTAGAAACCATAGCGCTAACAAGACTGGGGAATCAGGGATTCCCCTTGTGAATAGGAGCGTGGGCTTTGAGCCGTGAATGTGACGTTGAAACATGTGGTCGCTCTGCAGGCACACCTAAACATTGGCGAGTACAACAAATCGTCAAGTCTGCTCAAGGAACTCTGTTATTTGCACAAGTGTTTATTTAACTAATGCGTACTGCAGCCAGGCTAGCAAGCTACTGAAAGTGAAAAGTGATAAGAGGAGGAAAGTGACTAACAGAACAAGCATTTGCGATGCAATGGGTCTCGCGTTTGCTCGAGTTAGAGCTATTAGCGTTGTTAACTCCTAACCGGACTTTTAGTGCCACATAAACTGAAAATTAAAAGTAAAACAGTTTCACATAAGCGAGCGATTCAAAGTGCCATGGCCGCCATGAGCATGAGTATGAAGAAGAGACACAAAAGAAAAAATAAGTTCGCTCGCAGCAAAACCTATCGGCAAAAGGGCAGTTAGCCATGTAACAGGGGCGATGGCCAAGGCGGTAACAAAACCTCCCCAAGGAAGGACAAACGTAAAGCATTCACCAATGTCATCAAAGGAGTTTTGAAGGGGAAGCCCACAAACGAGTGGTAGTGATGGACGTAATGTGGGCGTTGTTAAAAGCCCAGATACATACCAACAGGTCGTAAAAGCAACGCTTGCGCGCTGCTATGCTCGACCTAAAAAGTGCTAGCCTTCTGTACACGGTTCAACATGTTTAAAAACTTCCAACACTCACAAGTAATGAAAGGTACCTTCAGCTGGTGATATCCCAGAGTTGATAATACATAACATACGTAGAAGACTGATTACACTTAAATGCCACACTTTCGGGAAATAAGCTATTCAGGTGCCAGGAATGAAAATAAGAAAGCGATCTGCTGCAGATCCGTGCCGGCTGTGGGCTTCAGTCTATGGCTGAGTTCAAATGGGTAAATGAAAGATCAGTACATTAAAGACTTTCAGTACATTATAGTCTTTCCTACATGCATCCAACACTGTTAAGATCAACATACCTGGGGCTCGGAGCTCCATACCCATCAAAAACATTAAGACCGTGCATCACAGTTCAAATCTTACCCACCTACTCAAGCTAGGATAAACCATTTCGCTATTATGCACACAACATGGCTCCAAAAGTATACAACTGTCAAAGTGTGGCTGAATTAATCTCACTGAGCACACCATACCTACATACACTCTAGAAACATGCAGGTACAACTGGTATAAACATAACAAAACCTAACATTTACAAAATCTCACAAGGTTGTGATGAATATGTAGGTACTGCTAAGCTTTAAAAGAACAATGGACAACAACTCCCACATAATCCTGGCCCCCTGATATACCTCCGTAAAAAAAATGTTATCCATAAATTTTTATTTTTTTTGATTTGTTTTTAGATCATTAAAGAAGTCATTTAGCTTGGGTAGGCATTGCTGATCTGGGCTGAATTTTTCTGGACGACATTGTTAACAAGCATTGGCAAAGCCAATAGGTTTCGCCTTTGTCTTTTTGTCTATCTAACTAGTTTAAAAATATTTGAACATTTTTATAATAATGTTTGTTTTATATTTTGTAAAACAAACATTATTATAAAATGTTTCAAATATTTGTAAGCCAGTTAGATAAAAAAAAAGACAAAGGCGAAACCTACTGGCATGCCACTTTAAAGAAAGAAGACGGCATGTGCGACAGAAGACACAGTAAAGACAGGAGCGAAGACGGGAGCGAAGACAGAAGAAGACAGTGAAGACAGAAGATGGCATTCAGTAAAGAAGAAAGAAGACAGCAAAGACAGAAGATGGCATGCGGTAAAGAAGACAGAAGACGGCATACAGGAATGAAGCAAACAGACAGCAAAGAAAAAAGACAGAAGACGGACCAAAGAGAGAATATGGCAATGCAGACAGGAGACGGCATGCGGTAAACAAGAAAGAAGACAGAAGACGGTATGCAGAAAGAAAAAAGAAGACAGTATGCAGAAAGAAAAAAGAAGACAGTATGCAGAAAGAAAAAAGAAGACGAACAGCAACGAAGAAAGAAGACAGTGAAGAAGAACGCATCAAAGAAAAAAGACAGCAGAGAAGCAAAAAGAGGGCATGCAGGAAGAAAAAGAAGACAGCAACAAAGAAAATAGACAGAGAAGACGTCAGCAAAGAAAGAAGAAGGCATGCAGGAAGCAAAAAGAAGTACCTTCAGCATCGTAGCCAGAGGAAGAAAACTGGCCCGTGTCCAATAGAAAGTGACCGGAAGGAGTACTTGGTCCACAGGCAACTCGACAGCAAGATCAGTGAAGAAGACAAAGACAAGAGGAAGTGACATGAAGACGACATGCTGGCCGATCCAAAGTAGGAAAATTAGAGTGACGCTGAGTAAGCCAATGGTAAGTTCAAGTAAGTAAGGGGCTGTTTCTAAGATCCTTTTAAGTTTTTTTTTAATAACAAAAGATTTCACAAGCATGTGTGCAAGTGCAGGCGAGACCTTAAAATGGCAGATGTGTTGCAGTGATGATGCCATATTTCAGGAACCATGAGACATACATGCTTAATTTTGGTTTCAAAACAAAGGTTTTGGGAGGTCACGTTGTCTTATAGAGACAGAAAATAACTCCTCACAACAACCCTTTCACCATTTTCCAAAATGACGGCTATAATAGAAGAAGAGACATATATAGAAATGAAACAAATAATAATGTTTTTTAATCATTTTATGTATACATCAAACAATGTTTATGATTTGAATATGAAAAAATATTGTTTATCATTCCTGTTTTAGACACATTTTCATAGTTCACTATTTGTTTCGGCAATCAATTGCAGTACATTTGCAGAATGTTGAACATTTGGGAAGAGAATATCGACATGGACATCTTTTTGTAGCACAGGTTTTGCAAGTAAATGTACGTGTAAGGTCTGTGGGTAAAGGCTTTAGAAATTTTGCAGGTTTTAGCACCCCATCAATATGTTCCCAACCAAATTCACACAGATATTTCTCTACATATGCATGATCCAAAACATTTACACATTTTCCAATCAAGTAGAACGCTCTTTTAATGTGTCCACGCACAAAATATGACATCAGTGGAAGGTCACTTACCGGGACTGATATCTTTAACTGTACCGAAGATCGTCAAATGTGTGACATAACTCATTTTCCACACATGCACAAGGTATTTTTCTACCTCTTTAAAGTCATGTTCTTCTTCTGTCTCAGCAAATGCTTTTAGAAACTTCACAGGTTCAGCAATTAGAGCTCCAAGCTTTGCTCCAATTTTGCTCATAGTGTTATCTTGGGTAGACATCGCTAATCCAGGCCGATTTCTTTCTGGGCGACATTTTTAAAAATGGCAGATGTGTTGCAGTGATGATGTAATATTTAAGGAACCATGAGACCTATATACTTTATTTTGGTGTCAAAATTTCGTGGGTCAAGTAACCTTATAGAGACAGAAAATAACTCCTCAGAGCAACCCTTCCCATCATTTTCCAACATGGTGGCTCTATAATGATGTGTTTTAGCCATTGTATTGGTAATTTATTTTAATATTGTTTTTGTTTCAGGTTATCTGTTTGTTCAAATTCGTACACAACAGTGAAGCAGGTAGTAGCAGAGGATCTTTGCCTCCTGACAGAGTGTTGCTAACTACAAAATCTGAGGACTCCTTCAATAAATAAAAATGTGTCATGCCAAACTAATGTCACAAATCGTAGACATATATTTACTTGCAAAACCTGTGCTACAAAAAGATGTCCCTGTCGATATGCTTTTCTCAAATGTTCAACATTCTGCGAATGTACGCCATCTTAGAAAATGGCAGAAAGGTTGCTCTGAGGAGTTATTTTCTGTCTCTATAAGACTACTTTACCCACAAAATCTATGTTTTGACAGAGAATGAAGTATATAGGTCTCATGGTTTCTGAAATATGACATCTCTGCAACACATCTGCCATTTTTTAAAATGTCGTCCAAAAAAATTCGGCCTGGATCAGCAATGCCTACCTAAGCTAAATTACCTCTCTAATGATCCAAAAACACAAATAAAAAATAAAAAAAATCCTTGGTCAACATTTTTTTTTTTTAAACAGAGGTATACAAGGGGCCAGGACTAACATGAGAAAAGTCATTCAGCAAACACATTCACAAACAAAACACCACAAACATCTTATTGATTGTAAATCATTTTACTTTCAGCTTGACTTAAATTAGTTTGGAACTAAATTGAACAAAATGTTCTACTAATCACACGCAAACAGACAGCAACAATCAGCTCAGACAATCAAACAATGGTTCATCGAATCCTGAGCAAAAGTTGAACAGATGGAAAGTGCTACTGTATCACAATGATGGTTGAAAGTGCTATACGAATGCCAATAACACAACATATGTGGTAAGCATATTGTACAACATAACAATGCTCAGTCAATAAGATTCACAAAGACTACAGTGAATTGCAAAGAACGAATGAGGAGCTGGACAGTTTGCTAATGACAAATTCATACAGGATAGGCATCATTAGGGATCATTAAATCACATGAGCATTGAGGTGCCAATTACAAATGTAGAGGAATTCCATGAGAAAATTTTGGGACGCAGAAATTGTTACCACCCTGAATTTACTCATGGAATGCCTGTAATTACGAGTGAATTACAGTGCGGACACAGTTAATCCAGGTGAAATCACCCTTGCTATTCCCAGTTCTGTGTGGATTAATAAACACCTTTACCATCTGCTGAGAAGGGGGTAAATGTTTGGGAGGGCTGAAATGTAGCAGAGGCGGGGTGAGGGTTGAAAGAGTAGGAGAGGGAAATGGAGTCTGTTGATGGGGATGTGGTGGGCGAAGGTGTTGAATGCTGCCAACAGGTCGAGGAGAATCAGAGCCCCTGTTTCTCCTTGGTTGAGAAGGATTCTGATGTCATCTGTTGCGGCGATGAGAACGGTCTCGGTGCTATGGTTGGCCCAGAACCCTGTTTGTGATGCGTCGAGTAAGTGGACCCATTTTAGGTAGTCGTGATCTGTCGGATGATGGCCTTCTCGAGTACTTTGGTTGGGTATGCAAGCAGGGAGAATGGCCGGTAGTTCTCGAGGTTGCTGGGGTTAGCTGAGGGCTTCTTTAGGAGGGATCGGATGTCTGGTGTCTTCCATCCGTCTGGGAAGGATGCTGTGGAGATGGAAATGTTGAGGAGGTTGGTTAGTTCAGTGCTGATTATGTCGGATCCCTGGTTGAAGAGATGGTCGGGGCAGGGGTTGGTGGGTGCCCTGGAACGGATGGACGACATGATGGTAGTGGTGGTCTGGACGTCGAGTGGGGACCAGATGGCTATGGCTGGGCTGGGGTTCGCAGGTTGGATAAGGTTGTGAGGTCTGAATGAAGTGGGTTGTGGGTTAAAGTTGTAGATATTGGTAATCTTGCTGTGGAAGTAGTCGGTTAGTGAATCGCAGAGTTGTTGGGAGGGGTGTACCTGTGGCTGTCAGGTTGGCAAATTCCTTGAAGATATTGAAGAATTCCTTCATGTGGTTGGTTGCAGCGTTGATGTGGTCAGTGATGGCTGTTCTTTTGGCCTTCTTGATGCGCTGGTGGTAGTTGTTGAGTGCCGTTTCCTGTGTGGCTCTGTTGGAGTGGTCCTTGGTGATGCGCCATCGCTTCTTGAGTAGAAGACAGTTACGCTTGCTGGTTCTGAGCTCTGAGGTGTACCAGCTGGCTTGTCTTGATGTTCTGTTGGCTTTTGCTGGTTTCAGAGGGGTGACTTTGTCGGAACATTTGCTGATCCAGGCGGAGAAGTTGAGGACGGCCTGGTCAAGGTTGGTTGACTCATTGGGTGGCGTGGTGCTGACAGCCTGAGTCCATTGGCTCTCAGTTACTTTTCCCCAGCTGTGGTGGGTGGAGCTTTGGTGCTTGGTGATGGTGTGCTGGGTCTTGGAGATAGTGAAGTGGATGATTGTGTGGTCGGTCCAGGAGAGTTCAGTGGTATGGGAGAATTTGATTCTGTAGTTGGAGGAGAAGATGGTGTTGAGGGTGTGTCTGGCTCTGAGGGTGGGTTTGGAGACTAGTTGGGTGAGTCCTATGTTGTTGAGGTTCTCCAGTAGGGATGTGGAGTTGGCGTCCCTAGGGGTCCTCAATGTGGAAGTTGAAGTTACCAAGCAGCATGTAGTGGAGGGAGTTGATGGCGAGGGAGGCGATGATGTTGCTGATGTTATCCTTTTTTATGTGTTTCTTCGTCTCCTTCTTCCTTATTTCTGTCTTTCCTTTTTTCTTTAATTCTAGCCTTCTCTTTCTAGCCTTTGTTCCATTTTTCGTTTCCTTCCTTCTTTCTTTTTTCCTTCTTTCTTTCCCTTACTTTTTCCTTCTTTATTTCATTCCTTATTTCTTTCCAAATGACAAGAGGCTTGCAGCCAGTGCCAGACTGATTGACTTTATGTCTGGGTTAGCCATGACCTTTTAAGTTTACTGACATAATATAGTTACTTATAGAGGTTTTGGTCCGACCTCATCCATTAGTCTGTGGTTGGATTCTTTTACATTTTTCCTTCACCTACTCATGCATGCATTAAGGGGTAATATATCAGCCCACTTCGCCCATTGGCTGACTTCACTACGAGTTACAGCATGCATACTTTGCGAACACATCCACACAAAAAATTAATCACTGCATCGGTAGGACTAGTGTATCGCCAAAGCCCGGGACGTATCATGGTCCTTGTAAATTTCTCAACCAACATTTGATTGTGTTCTTAGAGCCAGTTGGAGCTCTGTCAGTACATAATAAGGATAGCGACCAACGTTCAATTCGCATAACCTCAATCTACAAGTTAATCTACATATTAGAGCCTTGAGAAAGTCATTACTGACGAAACACGTGTCGTCTGTTGATGTATGTGAACACGAGAACTGTCTTGGTTTGACGAGATCTCTCTCAGCCATCTACTTGCTTAGGACATATTTGGTTGAACATCTATCAAACTGATCACGGAGGATTAAAAGATACCATTTTGAACCTGCGATGTGCCGTGGTTTTTCTTCTATAATTCTGTTCACAGCTGGGAGTAATGCGTGTGTTTTTTAAGACAAAAAAAATTGCCTGTAGCAAATGATTAAAAAAAAAAAAAATCGATGAGGGCCCAGCATGTTCCCAAACACTTAACTTTTGCAAAAATCATAACAAAACAAGAATTGCCAGAAGGGTGGTGGCCAACGCCAGATCAATTGGCTTTGACAATGCTCGTTTTACTTTTGAATAGTTCCCCTACTTCTTTACTAGTAAACATGACTTTTAAAAAGAGCTGGCTTTTATATTCTGCCCATACAACAAGCTTGTGTTCCACTGTACGCACATAATTTCATTGAGCTAGCAGAAGTAAAAGTCAAGGTTACCAATGAGTCTAACGGAAAATATTAAAATTGCATTTCATGTTCGAAAGTCTATTTTGGGTGGTGTAATAGGGCCAGAAAAGTATAAATTACAAAAAGAACACATTAGTACCACCGTTAAGCCCTCTGATGCACTTATTACACATACACGCACCAGGTTACTGCTGCTGCTGTTATTGAGACTGGAGCAGGAGCCAGCAGGGAGCAAGGCGCTCAGCTCCAGGTCAGCAACCATCTGCCGAGACTCCGCCAGGAGGCGCTGCAGCTTACTAGTTGGTGAACAAGATTTCTAAAACGAGAAAAACACAGATTACTAATTTTCCCCATTCACCATCATCACTGTTTTGCGGTATTACACTTTTAACTTTTTATAAAAGTAGTGTACCAACTCTTGCAAGTCCTTGAAAAACGTGTTGCGCCACAATCTTAATCAACAGGTAACACCATTTGCATTAATACACATTAGTCCAGTTTGTCGCGGGAGCCTCACAGGGGGTCTTCCCACAGAGACATCACACATAAGCGTCCAAAACAAGTACCCACTTGCCAAACTGGGGAAGAGCTCCATGGACAAACTACAAAGCCCCCCCCCCCATTTAATTGAAGTGCAATTTCTGACTCAACCAGTAACACTGTTTCAAGCAGATTTGGGAATTGTATGGATTATTAAAACACTGCTTCTATGATAATCCCTTTTCTGAACATGTCGCCAAGGGCGTAATACAGGCCCCTGCGGTGCATGGGGAGGCAGTTCAGGGGCCCTGCAATCCTAGACATGGCCCCTCTCTCAGCCCCAAAACAATGGCCCCTACTGAGCCAAAGACCTGTGGATATCTGTGAGATGGGGAGACTCAGGGGCCTTTCTTCATACTCGGCAGGGGGGCAGGGCATCCTTTTATGTTACACAACTGAACAAGGCACAGCTTTTCGGGACCATGCAGTGGATTTCTGCTCCAACCATTGCTATAAGACTGACTCCAAGAAAAGTGTGCATATTGTACAAATATTTTCTTAGCATTTGAGTTATTGTTGCAAACAGAAAATTAAGGTAAATCCCCTTAAACTTATCCAGTCACCAGTGGGGTAACAAAGGACCCTGCAGACCCCACGGAGCGGGGGCCCCGAGCTCTAGAGGGCACCCTCAGCACAGTACCCTGGCCCGAGAGCTCCTGAGTGAGTTCCGAGGAGGTGCCATTCCGTGTACTTTGCAGGGGGGCCCCCCTCAAGTTTCATTATGCCACATCCAATCAAAACTTTTTTCTACAATAATCTTAGTACAGACTATGGACGCCTCCTGCTAAATGCACATTAGACAGTGCGTACTTTGTGAAAAAAAAAAAAATGCCAAGGTACAAATATATCTCAGGGGCCCACTGCAGGTTCTACAGCTAACTGACCCCTACCAGCACTACCAAAGGCGAGTACAAACACAAACTACTAACCATTACACTCCTAAAAATGTGACCATCTGGATTATTCCAGGTTGTCCAAATAGATAAGCATGTCCAGGATAGCACTGGTATTGATATTTTTTAAAGGTGTATTGAAATTGTAAACAACCTTCTTAAGTTCTTAGCACAAAAAATTGGCAGATACCACCATCATGTGTCACCCAACATCTGGAAGAACATTTTCCTATCAATCACAAGTGCCCCAATGTTGATCTGATTTAGAAAAGAGATGAAGAGTCACCTCTTTGAAAAACACTACATCACAATGCATTAACTGTCTGCAACTCAGCTTTCTAATGCATTAACTGTCCGCAATTCAGCTTTCTCTCCTATTAGCTGCCAACCTTAAGCTTGCCTTTGACAACATACAGCGCTCTGCCGCCTTTTGGCTAGGTTTGTGCTATAGAAATACCATATACATACCATGGATACATACATGCAGTGAGCTGTCGTAAATAAGTGTTGATGATAAGAATTAAGTACTGGTGCCGGGCACCTGCAAACACCAGCATAAATCAAGCACTGACTTTGGTAATTAAACACAGGAAAAAAGATCCAATGAACTGCACTATTCTCTAAGCAATACATGCCTTAGACTGACACTGGGGAAATCGAACAGTTTTCTTTTCTATGCATTACCACCAATCGTCTCAATTCCATCAAAGGAAATCCCTCCAAAGACTGTTTCACATATGTTCTTCCCCTTCATCATCTCCTCCAGGAAACAGCAACAGAATCGCAGGCTGGTCTCCTTTCCGATAATCATCACATCTTATTTTTCCAATAAATATAATAGCATAGTACGTGATGTCCTAAGAAGCCATTATCCATCTCTATTCAGCTGAGAAAAAAGCCATATGTATGTGAAAACTACCGGATATCCCCGAAAATGAGAACATAAGCGACCGATATATTTTAATGTGAAGAAGCCACAAAATGTTTCTAATCTCAAAATACTAGCCTGAGGAGTGGAGGCGCTGAACCCCGTAGGGGCGGACTGAGTGACTGGGGAGCCATTTAACTCTAGAGAGAATTCTGAACTGGAGAATCCGTCGGAGCCCGGAAGAGCATCTCTCCTCTGCGGTGATGTCCCACAACCAACAGCCGAGTCCAGGCTGAGGAGGCGGAGATCTACCTTTCCTTTGCTGTAAAGAAGGAAAGGATTCTTTGTAATACATACGTCTATGCAGGGCATTTCAATTTTAAGTCATTCGTAAATGTGTCTACTTTTCTAATTACGTTTAAATTGGTAGCCCTTAAAGCCATTCTGCCACTTTGGGGTCTGTGAAGGTGTGGAAAGGGGGTTGAGAACAAACCCTCCTGGACACAGCATTTTAGGCCAATTCGCTCCATTCCCTGTCGTGTGAAGGTAAAGATCCAAGACCTACCGTAAAAAAGCATTTTCTAAATTTCATGAAGTACTTCAAAGTGAGGCATGCTGGACAGAAAGGACATTCTGCTTGTTTGCAACAATTCGATGGTCTGTACTTTATTGTCTAGATGTCATTATGAACTATAAAGAAACTTAAGCCATCTATGGTGTGACTGAATGAAGTGCATTCTTTAACGAGGACACAAAGCACCTCCAACTCACGTCCTTTTCTCAACTCCCCTTGATGATGTCCTGCTCCTAACACCCTTTTGGTACCCCATGTATACTTGGGTGACGATCTTGTTCCCACTGGCCTCTCCCTTCTTCTTTTGGCTTCTCCCAGGCTATACAATAGACTTGCGACTCTTGCATATATGTCGTTACCGTGTTTCTAACTTTTTCCTGTCACTAACACTGTTTTTTGGATACAATCACTTTGGGGGTTCTTTTTTACCTGTTTACTTTTCGTATTCACCACACCTGCAATGCATGGCTTCCTCAATTACACACGCCATTTTTCACCTTGACTCATTTTTGTAGTATACCCAAGTTTTGCCGGTTATACCTGGGTTACAACAGGCAACATGCCTGGGCTCCTTTTTCCTAAGCTCAGTTGAAGTTCCAGCTGTTGGTTAGTCCTCTTTCTGCTACCACTATACGAGTTATTAAAGCGGGTGTTGTGGTATGCTTAGCGCTGGGAGGCCTTTGGGTAGCCATGCGCTTTATAAATCCTCTTAACATAACATGCCCTATGGCGTCCGTTTTTTACTTTATTTATCCTGCTTACAATGGCACTAGGTAAGATGCTATTTTCTCCAACTTGTTGTTCGTCTTAAATCTGCCTTAACTTGTCTTTAGCTGGCAGTTTAGCACCTAATACGTTTATAGATGTATATTATATATGTTTTATATCCCTTTATTCCACCATAAAGAATGCTAGAAGTACTTACCATGGCTTCACCACATTTCGCTTGACATTCAACTAATTCTACATATAAGCAATTTATTTTCCAGGGAATATTTGTATGATTTTCTAACCTCTGGGCTCTATATGGCTGTCTTTTGGTGCATTTCGCTCGTGACAAAGCTATTTCCTTTGTTTACATTTACCTCCCTACAGAATTGGAATGCGTACCAACTATTGCACGAATCTCTACAAATGATACAGTTAGCATGCCAGGCGTTTTCGGACAGGTTTACAAATTAGGTAACCTTGCTGGCGCTTCATGTTGTATGTCCTGGCACCATCTTCACACAGGTGGTGGTGGATGTGGCCTTTGTGTCTTTCCTTTTTTTAAATTTATTTATCTGACACGGAAATCACTTTGCATGGTGACTTTCTCTGGTTCTTTGGGATTGCTTTACCAATGGTATTTCTAAAGCCATGGACATTGTTTTAATGTAACAAAATTATGCCACAATTTTGGATGTAGGTTTTTGGGTTTACGTTGTTCAGTATACATTTGACATTCGTGCTGATTCATGTCATACAATATTGTATTCTTGGAGACTTGAGAAAGTCGTCTACGACGAAACACGTGTTGGCTGCCTGCTCAGTATGGATTAAACATTGCATTTTTATACTGATTCCTCGTTTGGACTAAATTCTTTGAATGCTTTCTCAGTGACTGTTTATACATTACTACTTTGCTCTGGGTGTGGTTTTGTAATTTATTTTGGTTAAAATCCACCATAAAAGCACATCACATTATTATAACACAACATATCGCCAGATGACAATGTAGAATAAAATCATTAAAACATTAATTATAACAATCACGATCAATAGATGATAGTTTTACACCGGTGATTAAAAACCATTACACAACTGACAGATTAGAGGTGACAACATTTGTAAAAAGAGAAAGGTCACACCAAACTCCTGCACTAAAAGTAACCGCGGAAATTCACTTAGTTTGATATTTAGTCATAATATGTTGCAGTAGGTTATTCCCCATTTGGGCAGGAAAATTAAAAATGGATCGAAGTGACTAAATGAAACCAGGACTTCATGACTGTAAAAGATAGGACTATGTATCTCTGTTATCAAATGGCACACCCAAAAAGGAGGCGGCCAAGACTTCCTTCAGGGCGTGAACCTCAATCGAAAAACCTTCTTGTTCTTGTCATTTTATGCCTTTTGGTCATAACATACATTTTGGATAGGTTAGTGGTCAAGTCTACACTGTACATATAAGACACATAACTATCACTAATGGGCAGTGATGATCACTTTCTTGAGTGTGGGGTCTTCTGGCGAAACCGGTTTAAGGCTCAATAGGATTGCGTTGATTATTATTTTTTTTTAAATAGATTTTATTGCATTTAGTGTTGTTTGCTGTTAAACAATAGCAGTGCACCATAACAGTAATCAACAATAAAGTTTAAGTACAATTAGCCAATACTTCATCATTAACTCCCCACCCACGTACACTAGTCCAGCTGCCATCAAGGTAATCTGACAGTAGGTGATCTTCTCATGTGATTTGTGGGGGTTGCGTTTCATTGTCCAACCCATGTAATTGGGATTGTGTTTGTGTGTGGGGGGGGGGGGAGGACTAGGCCTCGATAATCGACCCACCTGGACCCTTTCTTGGTGTGTTTCTGAGTACACCCCTTGGCTCGGCACACCAGTATTTCAAGCCCCATACAATAATCCACGCAGAGTTTGAGGGGGCAGTGGGTAGTTTCCATGCCTTTGCTATGTCTCTTTTAGCGAGTGTAAGTCCAATAAAGAGGAGTATGCGTTTGTATCTGTTGCCCCTTATGTCATTGAGTATGTGTAAAAGTATCAATCGGGGATCTAATGGAACAGACCATGCAAGGACCTCTCAGAGGCACCTTCTCACTCAGAGCCAGAAATGGGTCAGTCCAGGGCAGTCAAGTTCTTCCTGAGCCTCGTTCAGTAATGTTTTTAGGGGTAAGGCTGTCACAAAATCAGTGGTCAGGTCTGCGGAGAGTATCTCTTGCTGAGAGTAGGTATCTGCGAGGTGTGTTGCAAGCCACTGAACTATCACGGAGGGGTCTGTGATCAGTATGTCAAGGCCGTCCCTAGAGGGAGGTAATGGCTGGGAGGACCCCGAGGGCATGCAGAGTTTGCAGAGAAGCTTGCTAGATTTATCCCTCTACTGATATTGTGGGGAAGTGTGGCTCAATGGTTAGAGCGGCAGACCCTGATGCAGAAATCTAGCCCGGGACCAGGGTTCAATTCCCGCCTCGGCGGGTCTTGGGCTCAATTTCCTCGTACCTGATAATTCTCGTATCGGTGCCTAATCTAATTCATGGGTCCCACTCTGTAACTCTGGGCAATAGCTTGCTTAATTTCCACAACGGCCCGCTGGGATGCCCGGCTTCACCTTGGAGGTTGCCCAGGAGTGGGCACCTCACAGGGAAAAGGCCAGGAGTGGTTCCACAGCGGTATTCGTACAGCGCCTTGAGACCCTAACGGGTGGATAGTGCGCTATACAAGTACAAAGTTTTACAGTTTACAGTATATATGCAGCTCTGAACGGCTTTCCAAGTTAGCTTTGCCTCTTCAAGGAGCAGTTGACCGTATTGTTGCTGTAGAAGAGCCAATTGGCATCTGGATGTCACCCCCTGGGGCCCACTACCCTGAACTCTAGTTTGAATTTGTATGGCAAGATGAGTCAGTACTCTGGCTTTCTACCGCTTCTCTTCAGTCCAAAAGCTAATATCCACTCCTCGGAGGACTGGCTTGAGGGCTTCCTAGAGAATTGTGGCGTCCTGTGGATTGCGTTGATTTTAACTAAACTCACTAACAGGGATTCTATTATTCTGTTTGGAGGGGAAGCTGGGTCGTGGGCTCTGTTAGGTTCAAGAATTCATCTGCATTGTCTAGCTGAGCCTTCACCTCTTCATATAGCTTGACAATTTTTTTGTAGAAAAAATGTCAGATAAGCTTCTGAGAGGATGTGACAAGAGTCTTAACAGTAGGAGGATGACACGGTTCTTTGACAATCTTAAATAGGTCTAAATAGGCATCAAATGAGAAGTGTAGTTGGAAGGCAATAGTTATTTTTGGATGACTACAGAGATTGGAATGTTTTAGTTTACTTCTTTATTTATCTTCCTTATCTTTAGAATAAGCTTTATGACAAAACCATTTAATCAATCAAAAGATTTGTAGAGCGCTACTTGTCACCCGAGAGGGTATCCAGGGATTACTGTTGTCTGATCTGTGGTCTTGTTTGAGCTCAGCCAAAAACCATCTGTTACACCAGTGTCTACCTTTTGCCAAGGAAGGATCTGATGGGTGCAACATGACTCCAGTGAAACAACAAAAAGTAATCATCAAAGCAACAGTTGGAAATGGATCAGAAGTTTGGGAACAAAGTATATAGATCTTGATAGAGTATATAAGGTAGTGAACGTGCAGGAACTTTGCAAGTGACAGACACCTACCTGAACTACGATATAACCACAACTTGGATTGGGATGACTGCAAAGGGTAAAATAGTAGATGGCAATAATCCATCACAAATATGGGAAAATGATTAAAGAAGATCATTAAAAAACTATTGTCCAATCTTTCGCCATCAAGTGTGCAGGACAGGGACAAGAGAGAGAGGAAAAAAACACATTGTTCCACCCAGTCATTCGATTTTTTTGCTTCAACCTTAAGGGTTGAAAAGAGGGTTTGTTGGAGCGTTCTCAAATAAATACCCTAATTTAGTACTGTGTGGGGACAACAGGAACACTATCCGCTGGGCGAGTGGGCAGTTCTGAGCTCTCAGTAGGATAGTGTGGGGATGGATAGTTTGGTTACAAGATTTCTTTTTATCATACACACGGCTTCACAGAGGTACACATCAGAAACTCCCATATATACTGGAAGATTGGACCCTATCTGAACAGACCAAATTGCTCAGAGATAAAGGACTTCAAGATGGAAGCAGAGAATCTCATAGAAAAATTACTAGAGCGTCAATACCCCAGACAGATCATCAAGAGGGCAAAGGAACGAGCCCGGAATATTCAGACGGAGTGCTTATTAGAGGATAATAAGAGGAATGAGAAGAAATCCTTAATCTGTGTCAGTATATGGCATCCAATTAGCTATCCTTTGATAATCCTCCGTTTTTCGTAAAAAAAAAATAGAAGCATCAGAGATATCTTGGTTCACACCAGACCTGCAAGGAAGAACTTATCCAGTCAAAACACCCTCTGGAATCTCCCTACGGTTACAGGCCATTACCCTTGTGGCCAGTGTACGTCTTGTTCCCTTAGTAGTCATACAAAGACTTTGGCTGTAGGCCTATTAACACCTTGGCAACAACACACACGTTATTTATGTGACTGAGTGCCCCTGTAAACTATGGTATGTAGGTATGACTACGAGAAAAAGTACGATTAGAATTGGGTATCCCCATGGTACCATCTGTTGTAAAAAAATACATCACCTAGACTAACAGCACACTACATTGAAAAAGAACAAAAGGCCTGGGAGATATGGTGGGCCATAACCGAAAAGGTGACACACAGCGACAACATGACAAGAATACTTTTGGAGAAAGAGCAACATTGAGTATTTAGGTTTGAAACCCATAAGACGGGACTTAATGAAGAGATTACGTGGAACCAGTTGGATTTTTTATAATCAGATTTCCAAATATTACAAGAACTGAATACTTCGCGAATAATGACGAGCTCGTGCAGGGGAATGCACAGCTCTGATTGACTGCCAACACTTCAAACCAGGAAGTTTTGGCAGCTATCTTAGGATTCAGCTTCAGCCGAGTCCCACAAACAAATGCAAAAAAAAAAAAAAGCGCGAGCTCCTGCAATTGTATTTTTTAATAACCCCTGGGTTGGCCAGGTCAAGGAAGCATTTTTTTTTTTAATAGGGGGCCCTCCTGGCCCCCCGTTCCTCAGGGATCATCACCTCCCCAGGGCAAAATGCTTTTATTATGTGGGCGAGGGTTGCTGGGCTCCCTCACTGCCCTGGGGACCACTACCTCCCTGTGGTGATATATTAACGTATGTGCAGGGGAGAGCCCTCCCGACCCGCAGCCCCGGGGACCACCACCTCCCTGGGGCAAATAGTAATAAATGGAAAAGGGGTCTGTTTTAGACCCCTCTAACTTTGGGGTCCACCCATCCCTGGGGCTATTTATGCTGGAGGGAGGCCGCATAGCTACCCTCGAGGAGCCACTGATGGCCCTGGGGACCACCACCCCTTAGGGCCGGCTCCTGCTATGTCCCAGGGTGCCCACCCCCAGGACATAGCTGTTTGCTGTGGGTTGGCTGCAGCTTTGACAGCTGCAGCTAAGTCAGAGCAAACATAACTATGCTTTCTGACAGTGGGACCTGTCAAAGAGGTTTTCATCTGTCTTTCCTGCACACAAATATGCGCACTGGGAAGACAATTGAAAACATTGCTCCAGCAAGCAGGTAGGTGCTGTTAAAAGCAGCCTCCTGTTTTCTGGAGCAAAGGGACCACATAGGTAGGCCTTGAGGCACCCCCTCGGTCCCAGATAGCTTGTAAAGGGCAAGAAATATATATATATTTTTTTTAAAAGGTAGTGGCCTAATGGTGAAGGTCACAAAACTTCACACAGAGTTGAGAGTTCAACTCCTGCTGTACCCTTAGTGATGTCCCTCCTTTCATTTATTTTCAACTGCAAATGTTTAAGGCTCATACTTAAAGGTTATCTTACTGTTTTTAATTGACAAATACATTTTTCTAATCAATGTGTGCAGAAATATCTCATTCTAAGAATCCCATCCATCAAAGCATAAAACCCTCTTAATTTCCCTCTCACTCTCTTTCTCTCTGTTTTAATCTTTCTCCCACACACACATGCACTCAGACCCTTACGCACCCTCACAGACCCACTCATACACTCACACACCCACTCTAGACCCACTGACACCCTCATGCACCCACTCACAGACTTGCGCAGACACTGTCGCACCCATTAAGAAACTGATGCACCCACTCTCACCCCCTGATACACCTAGTCTCACACCCAGAGAGACAGACTGCGGCCAACTCCCGCCGCGCAAGGCCAAAAGGCAATGTGCAGAGTAGGGTTGGCTGCAGGGATTGGCTGCAGGTCAGGCCTTGCGGGCAACACCTTCTGCTCACGGGCAAAGGCCGTGCAGTTTGCAAGGTTGGGTACTTACAGGGGGTTACTCTCAGGGCCTAGCCTGTGGCCAACCGCAGTTGTGCATAGCCTGGTTGGATTAACGTATAATATTTAAAATTACTGTACGTTAAATCAACTATAGAATTTCACTGAAAAACGAAAGGTTACAGGAAGGTTATAGTTAGGAAATAGAATATAAAAAAAACATAGAAATTCACTGAAAATGAACAAAGGTTAGAGGGCCGATATAGTTAGGCTCTGAAGTTACTCAAACAAAACCACAGAAAGTCAACTTTCATAGAGTTACCTAAAGTAACTATAACTCGTGCCTTGAGGTAACTATAACTCTCGCCCCCGCCATGCACAGGTATCTGACAGGTACTGCTGTCAAAAATCAACGTGTTTTCAGCAGAGTTGCAGCCAAACCACAGAAAACAGCTATGTCCTGTAGTTGGGCACCCCGGGACATAGAAGGAGCCAGCCACCCTCCAATGTGGACATAGCCCCGGGAAGGAGATGATCACCAAAGCTAAAGGGGATCCACATCGGACCCCCTTCACCATTTTTTTTTATAATAGCCCCAGGGAGGTGGTGATCACTGAGGGGAGGGAAATGGAGGGGCAGATGGCCCCTCACTTATTAAATAATTGAAGCCTCGAAGAGGTGGCAGTCCCCGAGGCTGAGGGGGAGGCCAATGGGCCTCTCCCACACCAACAAACAATTGCACCCCGGGAAGGTGGTGATCCCTGGGACGCAGGGGACTGTACGGCAGACCTACACATCATTTCCATTTTGCCCCGGAAAGGTGATGGTCTCTGGGGCCACGGTGGACCAAGAGGTCCCCGCACACTCAAAAAAAGATTGCCCCTGGGACTTGGATCCACCCGGGTGCATATTAAAGAGAAGCGCGGGAGCCTGCCCTTCTGTTTTTCTTTTTTTACATTTTCTGCCCCCCCATTTGTTTTTCTGGGACTCAGCTACCAAGTCCCAAGATGGCTGCCTACATTTCCTGGTTGAAGTGCTGACAGGCAATTAGATCTTTGCACGACGTCTTCGCGTCCCTATATATACAAATTTGTTTCCACTTAATTTCTCAAAAACTACTGAACGGAATTACACCATAACAAAAAAAAGGTCGCTATCTGGACCATGACCTACCTCTCTGCCAAATTTGGTGTAATTCTGTTTAGTAGTTTTGGCGCTATCGCTGTTCAAAATCTCTATAGATAAATGATTGGGGAAAACGTATTTTGGGACCCACTTCTTTTTCTCGGCACCCCCTGGACAGATCACCACAAAACTTTCCAGACAGCAGCTGAAGTTTCGCCAAGCGGCGTCAAAGACATAGGCAAGTAAAAAAAACGCTTTTTATATAAAACTAGGTCCTTGTATAAATACCTAGTAGCAACTGCCACTAGGTTATATATATATATATATATATATATATATATATATATGTGTACACATATATATATATATATTTATTTACACATACATATATACAGGGTTTTTACCTACCTGTACATTTTTTTTTAACCAAACTCTTGCCTTTACCATGTATGCCTTCACCACGAAAATGTAAGTATTTTACAGGAAAATATAACCATTTTATATATACATAAAAAAAAAGGTTCATACATGTAAAATACTTACACTTAATTGCAAAACCTTTACCATGCATGTGCCTTTACCATTCATGCTTTTACAACGAAATTCATTGTAAAGTCATGTATGGTAAAGGCAATAGCGGTGTAAAATCATGTGTGGTAAGGGTTATGCATGGTAATAGTACCTGCGTGGTAACGGCTGCGTTGTAAAAGCATGTGTGGTAACGCCATGTGTGATTTCGTCCCTTATGGACCCTCTTTAGTACCCATGTCCTAAATACCAGGGGTACCATATACTAGGGTCTTACAGGGGTGCTAATGTATGTGCAAATTGTACACAATTAGATTTGTATACCTTGTTTTAAGGAAAGAGCATTGGCGACCTGTTTATACGGGAACCCAGTGCACCTTCATTCAAAAACACTCAGTATCAGTGGCAAAAAGTGGGAGTGACCAAGTCAAAAAGGTACTTTCCTACACAGGAGTGCCTTTTTGAAGGCATCATCAACATGTGCATTATAATGTACGCCTCAGCCTCACATGTCCATTCCAACTTCACGTATTGGACTTTGTTAGACCTGACAGCCTTAGTGTAGTCACCCCTAACTTTTTGCCTGCCTCCCTCCACTTTGTGGACACTGTTTTTGCTGGTTTTTAGACTCTGCGCACTTTACCACTGCTAACCAGTGCTAAAGTGCATATGCTCTCTCCCTTAAAACATGGTAACCGTGAATCATACCTGATTGGACTATTGATTTACTTATAAGTCCCTAGTAAGGTGCACTTTATGTGCATAGGGCTGGTAAATTAAATGCTACTAGTGGGCCAGCAGCACTGGTTGTGCCACCCACTTAAGTAGCCCCTTTTCCTTGTCTCAGGCCTGCCATTGCAAGGCCTGTGTGTGCAGTTTCACTGCCACCTCGACTTGGCATTTAAAAGTACTTGCCAAGCCTAGAACTCCCCTTTTTCTACATATAAGTCACCCTTAATGTGTGCCCTAGGTAACCCCTAGAGCAGGGTGCTGTGTAGGTAAAAGGCAGGACATGTACCTGTGTAGTTATATGTCCTGGTAGTGTAAAACTCCTCAATTCGTTTTTACACTACTGTGAGGCCTGCTCCCTTCATAGGCTAACATTGGGGCTGCCCTCATACACTGTTGAAGTGGCAGCTGCTGATCTGAAAGGAGCAGGAAGGTCATATTTAGTATGGCCAGAATGGTAATACAAAATCCTGCTGACTGGTGAAGTCGGATCTAATATTACTATTCTAGAAATGCCACTTTTAGAAAGTGAGCATTTCTTTGCACTTAAATCCTTCTGTGCCTTACAATCCACGTCTGGCTGGGCTTGGTTGACAGCTCCTTGTGCATTCACTCAGGCACACCCCAAACACAGGGTACTCAGACTCACTTGCATACATCTGCATTTTGAATGGGTCTTCCTGGGCTGGGAGGGTGGAGGGCCTGCTCTCACACAAAGGACTGCCACACCCCCTACTGGGACCCTGGCAGACAGGATTGAACTGAAAGGGGACTGGTGCACTTCTTAGCCACTCTTTGAAGTCTCCCCCACTTCAAAGGCACATTTGGGTATAAAACAGGGCCTCTGCCCTACCTCATCAGACACTTGCTGGAGAAGAAACCTGAACCAGAAACTACATCCTGCCAAGAAAACTGCCTGGCTGCTCAAAGGACTCACCTGTCTGCTTTCTACAAAGGACTGCTGCCTTGCTGTTGGCCTGCTGCCTTGCTGAACTCTTGTCTGGCTGTGAAAGTGCTCTCCAAGGGCTTGGATAGAGCTTGCCTCCTGTTCCCTGAAGTCTCAGGACCAAAAAGACTTCTCTTTTTCACTTGGACGCTCCGTGCGCCGAAAATTTCGACACACAGCTTGTGCCGCGGCGAGAAAAACGGCGCACACCGACGCGACGCGATCGGGACGACCGGAAATCCGACGCACGGCTTCGCAAGGACAACGCCGCCCGAACTCTAGAGGAGAAATCGACGCAACGCCTGCCGTGAGATCGTAATTTCAACGCGCAGCCCCGCAGACCGACGCGCAGCTGGAAAACAAGCAGGAAAATCCACGCACAGACCCGGGACATCTGGTAATCCCCGCGATCCACAGAAAGAGACTGTCTGCGTGCCGGAAAACGACGCCCGACTTCCCCGCGTGGAAAATAACGACGCAAGTCCGTGTGTGCTGGGGAGAAATCGACGCGCACACCCTTTTTCCACGCACTGCTTCTTTTGTGGCCCTCTGAGGAGATTTTTCCCCTCCAAACCAGGTACTTGTGCTTGAAAGAGACTTTGTTCATATTTTAAAGACTTAAGACACTTTATATCACTTTTCAGTGATATCTCTACAATTTCACATTGCAACTTTATTCTTTTTGACCTACAATTATCCTGATAAATATTATACATTTTTCTAAACACTGTGTCGTGTATTTTTGTGGTGCTATATGGTGGTATTGTATGATTTATTGCACAAATACTTTACACATTGCCTTCTAAGTTAAGCCTGACTGCTCGTGCCAAGCTACCAGAGGGTGGGCACAGGATAATCTTGGATTGTGTGTGACTTACCCTGACTAGAGTGAGGGCTTTTGCTTGGACAGGGGGTAACCTGACTGCCAACCAAAAACCCCATTTCTAACAGACTTCATATCAAAACGACTCGACATTGCAAAATGAGAAAATGAGAGACTACAATTCCCATCATGGCACAGATGTTACGATGTCACCGTTTAAGCTACGTGGTACACTGCCAGACGCAGCTGGAGAGACAGAAAAACTGGGTGCAGACACACCGGTACGGCGCGTTGAGTGGACAAAATGTCTTCCAAATAGGTAAAAGAGCAGCACATTACCCCTGATGAAGTAAGTCTGGACCTCCACACATCTCAAGGAATTCTTACTCTTGGATCAGGCGATTCTGTGTTCTAATATATGTCTTACTTTCCTTTTACTTTTATCTTACAATATGGGGTCTCCGGTACATTCTCCTGTTGATGACGCAAAACTCCTTTTGGTGCATGACTACAGGGACATGCTCCCCCTCCCCCTATGTGGGTATTTAGGATTCCCCAGCAGCGTAGGTCCCATTACGTGAGGGAAATCGCACTGACGTTTGCATATCGACACTTACCAGTGAGGATGGTATGCTGACCGAATTGTAGTGGTGGAACAAGGAAGCAGACAGTGTGTGACACATGTGGTATTCACAGAACAATATTTGTGCAGATATGGCATGTTTGCATGACTGCATGTAGAACAGCTGCATCAAAGAATTGACGAAGAGCGAAATGTAATTTTTGATCATCACCCCTGGTGAAAGATCACAAACAAACATGATTCACTGTTTTCCAAAGATGTTTTGTTGCTGACAAGTGTCAGATTTTGCATATGCTTCTCTACCACAGGAATCAAGGCCTATTACGGCTACTTAAATGTGAGTAATCTCTCCCCTTGCGTGCAAGATAGTGCTGTATGCTTTTGAATGGAGCATCTGTGTACTGGGGGCAGTGTGTATGTGGTGTGCTGATGAAAGCCCTGGACCCAAAGGGCCTGAGTTTTGGGGCTGTTGACAAGTTGCTAGGGTCAAAGGATCATAATATCATTACCCCCAATTAAGATTTCTTTTAACCATACCCAAACAGCTATTAATAAAGCGGACCCAGGGTTGGTTTGAGGTATTTTTATCTTTTTTAGTTAACTTGTCAGTGAAAATATCCAAAGTGCTCCCTGAAATATGGTTGAGTCCATCCTGGTTTTTGGGGACCAAGATGAGACCCAATGATGAAGCATGCCACTACTAGAGTGGGTGAGGGTCTAACAAAAGGAAAAATCATTTTCCCTTTTTCCCTGATATTGGCAGAGCATGTTTTTGCAAGGAAAGCCCCTCATTTTTTCAGGGGATACCCATTTGTCATTTTTTGGTTGAAGTAGGGTGAGTATCCCTTCGCCTGCAGATTTAAGGTCTCTCTTCCCTCCCCAGGCGCAGGGCCCCGATGTTGACCCTCCCTAAGGGTTTCTGGTTGAGAGGTCCAGCACAAGGCCAAATAATTCTGCAGCCTCCTATTCAGCTCCAGGGCTTCCAACGACCTCCGGCCTCCAACATCAGGCCTCGAAACACCTGCCTACCACTCACTTCCAGGAAGGCATCACTCCGAGGTAGATGGGAACGTGGGTTACATTCAAGAGGAGGAAGGGGGAGCATTTTAACCCCCACCATCCTGGCTGGTCAGTAACCGACTGCAGTTCCATGAGGTATCAGCGGGAGCAACAATGCTGCTGTTATCCTCTAGTATAAGCTGTGGGCCAGGGCACCGGTCTGTGGCAGAAATGCACCTAGGCAATGCAGCAGCAGGACAGAGCGCAAAGTGATGCGACCGCTTGGAGCTCATGCGGCCACACCCCCAGGCCAGCCTTTTATTTGTGAGCAGTCCTATATTTGGGCAGATAATAGGCCTTTAGACAGTATGGTTTTCTCAGGATTGTAAAATCTGGCCAAGTTGGAAATAGATTTGATTGCCATGGTCGCTAAACACGTAGGGGTATCAAAGAAATACAGCCAAGGGAGAGGAGGACTAGTGCAACAAAAGACTGAGATAAAGAAAAGAGAGCAAAGTGAACAAAGAACAGAAATCCACAGACACGGAGGCTAGGAAAAGTGTGAAAATAAAGCAAGAACGGAGATGAAGGAGGTAGAACGGGAAGGGAAAATAGAAGAGGGAGAAGTAAAGGAAAGCAGAGAGAGGTAAAAGAAAGACAGGAGGAAGAACGGGAAGGGAAAATAGAAGAGGGAGAAGTAAAGGAAAGCAGAGAGAGGTAAAAGAAAGACAGGGAGGGAAAATAAAGCGGCTGCGTGAAGAAGAGGAAGGAATACAAGTAAATGTGAAAGGAGGAATAACAACATTTGGGGAGACTGGAAGACAAGGTAGAGAGAAAAAGGGAAGATAAAACAGAAAAGAAAAAGACAGAGGTATATAGAGAGAGGAAGCAAATCAGCCAGCATACTGAAAGGATGAAAAGTGGAGGGGTGTGTAGAAAAGACTACAATGAATTCTGGGGAAGTGGGCAACTTGAGTAAGATGTAGAACTAGGGAGAAGCTGCAAGGTAGAATATAACAACAAGAGTTAGGAGAACAGGGATATAGAGTCAAGTATCAAGGGGGGTGAGGAAGAAAAGAGAGAAAGCAGTGCTGGACAGGGTTCAGCAGGCAGTAGAGTACAGCAAGGAGAAAGAGCAGTGAGGACAAGGGGAGCGTGGTATGCCGCAACAGAACGAAACTGAGCAATGGACAAACATAAAAGGGAAGAAAAAATGGACAATACAAAGGCGAGTTGAGAGAGAAAACAGAGGGTAAAAAAGGAGAGCTGGATCAGAATGTGGAAAGGAAGTAGAGCAATGAAGAAAAGAGAAGCAGGTGTTACACAGGACTGAGGACACAAGATGAGAGTTGGGGGGGTATTCTGAAGAGAGATGGAGGTGGATACAGGCTAGAAGGAAAGTGTTAGCTGTAGACCAGAAGGATTCAGTAACAGACATGAATTATAGTACTGGATCAAAAAAGTGAAGCTAAGGTGAAGAACAGGGACGTTGACAATGTATAAGAAAAAGAGAAACATAAGGCATAAAATAAACTATGATATATGTCAAGATTTAGAGATACTGTTTTCCATCACCCATGACAAAAGGATAATAGCTCCACTTGCTGGCTTTTGCCAGTTTTACTTCACCGGTGCCCACAGTACTGCCACCCACCACACTACAAATGATGCCCCATCTCTCATGGCCCTCTCAGAGCCCTTTCCTCTTTTTCCAATACAGGATGTCTTGGTCTGTTACTCTGTGACACGTGCTTTTTAATTGTCATTTATAAACAAGGCCAATTAATCCACTCTGTTTCAAATACAGGTTGCTGAAATCTCTACTGCAATAACTGATGTCAACGTACCTCATAACTGGCATCTCTTGCTCGTGTTTCTTCATAAGTTCTTGTGAGCTTTCGAAGTTGAGGTGGAGAAACTGCAGGTCACGCAGCTGCTTCAAGTAAATCTATATAAACAGAATACTGTGTGATATATTCTATACATTTATAAATGTGCATTTATTCTAAATATGCAATTTTAACTTGTCAACTGTCTTGCAAAATGATTGCATCTACTATTTCCAACTGAACGGTTTAATTTGATATATATATTTTTTTATATTAGATGATTCTCATTCGTAATGTAAATCAATAACACGACTAACAGTAGACAGGGGCAGCAGGGACAGGAATAACAGGATTTTAAACTTTCTGCTCCATGGGTGTGCATAGGACCACTCATTAAGTAAGGGCAGCCTCCAAGTCCAATATCACCAAACCATAGTGCAAACAAGAACATTGTTGATGCCTGTCCAGAAGTGGGGGATAGCAGGTGCACTTTTTTATTCAGGGGAATTCAGTGGAATTTGGTGGTAGAGTATTTGGTGCCAATATTAGGCACAACGGATGTTGTAGAAACAAAATGGAAAATTAGTGTTAGATGACCTGCCAAACCTCTCCTTTCATCCTTGCCGATCCATTGCTTTTGATAGAGGAGCACACCTTGAATTAAGCTAGGTGAGCGTGGCACATTTAATCATACCACCTAGTGCTTCCATTGTGACTTTTTGTTTTTGTGACCCAATCCACTATATTTACAATACAGTAACAAACATTCCATTGGTGGGACCAAAGAAGGTCATACATGTCTTTCTTCAGGTGAGATGTAGAATTGTTTTAGAGGCAGACCATGACCATACATAATTCATATCACATTATGCCCGACAGTATACATTTCAACACACAGGATGCCCCCTACCTTGTCCTGATGAAGACCCAGTTATAAGAACAGAAGGCGCATACTTCCTAGGATAGTCGAAATGTTGATGTTTCATACATTGCCTGCACCAAAACTTCACCTTTTGGGCATTTTGAAGGAAGATGAAAATTAGCCCATTTAGGAAAGACTGAAACATGGATGTAGTTGGCAGGCCCACCTAAGCATCCGAATTGCTTTGTGTTCTGGTTGTTGTATATGGACAGTCACTTGTTCTTCTGATGCACCACACCAGCACCTTTTCACCTAATACGCAGGGAACAACTTATTCTTTGATCATATGATGTATTCCTACTCCACGACTATGAAATTCATGTCAATCATCCAATAACTGTGTTATTTGGGCCTATGTGCTTTGTGATTTATTTCTGCAATAGGAACGGACTTCTTAAGCATCTGTGACAAATTTTATCCAATAAAATTATTGTTGCTTATATACTAAACCTCTCATCACCTCTAACTCCCTATTGTTGCAACACCCAATCACCTCCATGCTCCTAGCAATTCTCGTCCTGTAGATCCAGTCTCCAATCTCTCCATCTCTCAAACTTGTGCACTACTGAATAGGAATGAAAGAACGAATGAGTGAGTTTTTACCACTCACAGCTACTCCTAGGAGTGCCCCAGCGCTAGAACCAAAGCAAAAACATAAAACCGGGCAAATCAGTGAGTAGAAAACAAGAGTTTTTTAAAAGCTGTCCTAAAAGGTTAGTGAGGAGTGATGCACAGGATATAAGGAAGCCAGTTCCATTCAGTGCTGGTGATGGCAATTAAGGAACAGTGTTCCATACTAGCATGACGAAACCTAGGAGTAGAAACCAGCAAGGCAGAACAAAGGAATCATGGGGACGATAGTGTGTGATCCTCTTGGTCACATACTGTCGGTCTTGCTTATAAAAGTCCTCTTGCATGATGGTATGGGCTTTCAAATCGATTCTTTTCCCCACAAACGATGGCAGTGCACACTGGGAAGACGTTTGGGCACATGTACACATTTGGTGAGGCCCAAAATGATGCAGGCTGCTGAGTTCTGGACCACTTAAAGTTTATTAATTGATTTGACTGGGAGGTCAACGAACAGACCATTCGCGTAGTCTCTCCTTGAGGCTATTAGTGTGTGGACTACCATCCTATGTGAAGTAAACGGGAGAAGATGGACAAAATGCTTAATAGAACAAAGTAGAGGCAAACATTTTCCAGCGATGGCCAAGATCGGATGTTGGAAAGACAGTTCAGCCTCCAATTTAACCCCCAGGCTTTTAAACGTGCAGGAAGGCTGGGGAGGGGGAGGAAGCAAAGTGCACAGCTAGTGCTCACTCAGCTGCCTGAGCGAAACAATTTCAGTTTTCTCCGTGTTGCATTGCAAGTGACTCTTCCCAGCCAGTGCAATATGCCCTGAGGCAGGATCTGAAAGAAGCAGCAGTATCCAATAAAGACGGATCCATAGTGATGAACAAGTGTGTGCTATCTGCATATGCAATGGTTTTCAGGCCATAGAATTGTAGTATATTAGCTAAAGGTTCTATATATAAATGTTAGGCCAAGTAGGGATCAGCAAGGAGACCTGTGGCACCCCATAGGCCAACATTTTGCAGGATTAGGGGAGATGGTGTAGCGTAACAGCCTGAGCTGCTGACTTCGGAGCTGGGGAAACCAGGTTTGAGTCTCAGCGTCGGCTCAACATCCTGTGATTCTGGGCAAATCACTTAATCTCCACGTGCCTTACGGCACCAACACCAGCCTTGCCCCATCGAAATGAATATATAAACAGTCTTCTATTTCCCTCCCAGATATTATCTCCTCCTCATCAATACTTTATACAACCACACACCAATCTAAGCCAAACCAGAGCATTCGTTTGAGAATTACATGGTCCTTTATGTCGCCTACTTCACTATCCACACCCCCAATGGCTACTGCACTGATGACAGCCACATCGACACCTCCTCCTTAACAACTCCATTACCATACCTTTCCCTTCAACTGAATTTAGCGTTTCCACTAGACTGGTCCCTCTCCTTCCAACCATATCCTCCACATTCATGTCTCACTCTGATATGTGGGGCGTATGTCGCCATGAACCATTCCTGCCATTTTGGACTTTTGAATGTGGGACCTGGTTACTTGCTTGCATTGATGCCTCTCCTGCCCTACCCCTCAAGGACTCCTTGCGCCTAATTAATAGGACCTTTTGTTCTATTACTAGTTCAATACCTTATTAGTTCGGAACACCTTGAATACCACCCTGGACCAAGACCACCATTCTAAACTTTAGGCAATGCATCCCCTCATGTCAAAGCAGGAAATCAAAACAAGCACTAACAATCTCAGTGCATCATTCAAGTCCTTCAATTTATCTCTTGTGCTTATCTTCTCAATCTGTCATTGAATACACTGTCAGCCTATGACATTACATCCTTCTCTGCTAACATCAATGTTTGTGGACCTATCCCTGATTTCCCTTGCTGTGCTCTCTCCTACAGCCCATACACAATTTCTATCCCTTCATGCAAACTCATTGGAACAAACACCATGCTACTATCTGCCAATTATTTTTGCATCCACTGTAAAACCACCCCATCTTCACTCGCATTCTGATGAACTCTGCCTTAGACGCCCCTTTTGTTGCCTTTCTGCACAGATATTGTAAGCAAAATTATTGCATCCTTTAGGTTAACTTATTACCCATTGGATACTGGTCCCAACCTATTCTCCTTCCCGCCCATAACTTCCTTTAACCTCTTCCTAAACAAGAAGTGGTAACTAACTTTTCTGCTACTTGCAACCCAATCTGTACTGCACTGCCTTGTGTTGGACACAGAAGAAACAATCGCATTAATCACTGAACCCAAAATCTTTTACTCTACCACAACATTATCAACTGATAACACTGGCTGCATTGGACAGGAATACCTACTGTCCCCATCAAAACTCACATGTGAAATTATTTTTATGTATTAACACATCCTTAGCTTCCTCGAGATATGTACCGACCTCACATTCTACTTCTGAAAGGCTTTGATCTGTAACAGCTTGCCCTTTGTCTCCCACAGTACTAATCCCTATCTCTAGCAAAAATATCTCCCACTTTACCACCCACACCCTATTTATTCTATCTTCTCCACAACCTCTTGCTTCAGACATCAAGCAGAGGAAATCAAAGGACACAACAAGACCCTCACCCTACCTGTTAAATCAGCGGACAACCTCGCACCTCCCTTCACTCATTCAAACCATCTCTGGCTACTCCTGTAGTTGCTGACAAGCCAAACCCAACCAGATTTCCCAAAAACGTCGTTGAGCTGCAATGGACTCAGGTACTTTGACATTTAAGCACCCTTCTCTCAGAATGCATGGAGCCTGGACTTTAGCACAACTATATAAGTATGTAGGACCTACTGTTTCCTACTTTGAACATACAAAATAACTACAAAGCACACCACAGTAATCAAAAATAGTGAATGCCTATAAAGACTACTGCCTTACACTCCTTTCCTTATTTTCTGCATCCTTCAAAGTTTATGTTTTCACCACCATATAATCACTTTTTTCGAGGATGACATTTTCTACTCCTCACCACGCCAAGTGTTGATATTGGGTCGGGTAGTATGGTTTGATTATTTCTTTTAAGCATTTTGGAACATTCTTCTAGATGGTTTGTGTACAACAGTGATAGTGATGCTTTAATCCTGCATCTAACCTTCAGCCAGTGGGCTTTTTAAGAACAAAAGAGAAGACTACAAGTTCTACTGTGCTAAATTACTTGTCAAAATAAATAGAACTTCACAGTTTGTATCAAGGAAGCAAAACGTATGCAATTCATGCTTGTTGAATTACAACATCTGGCTTCGTCTATGGTTGAGTTTTGCAAAACATCCATCCATTATCACATATGTCTGCCCGAGGTCAGGCTGGAATAGGACATCAGTGCAGCCGTCAGAGCCTTTTCCTCTCCTTGGCTCGCATCAACATGAACACCCACCAGTTCAGCTTGTGGCTCAGGCCCGCTCTGCCCCCAGTCAGCTGGGCATCCCCCACTTATCCTCATTCTCTCTCTTCCTTTCGCTTCAACACTTCATACAACCTACTATGATCATGTAGATAAAGACTTCGATCTGACCTATAGCTTGTTGTAGCTCAAATAACAGACGAGCACTATGGCCCAAGTGGCTTAAAGACGTGGTGCACGTTGCAGCTCTGCAGAGCTGAGAAGACACAAAATAGCCTGTGGCTCTGTGTGGCTAAAAGGTCTGCGATAGCGTTTGGCCCTCTGCATCTAAAAGTCCTGTTACACTGGGAGGCTCCATATCATTAAAGGACCTGGTATTACCTAGGGCTCAGGGTATTAAATCATTACCTCCAGTTATGGAATTACAAGCACAGCTAGCAAATATTCTGTGATTGAAAACTATTTCGGTTGCAATATGTAATTACATGTCTAACATTTATGTATGTTGCTAGGCAAATGGTACATGATCAAAACTCACTGAACTTTCAACAATACAAAAATGATCCATGGTGTTACTCTGCAAACCTTCAACAAAGCACCGTGGACTGAAAAAAGAAATGGAAAAAAAGCAAAAAACGAAAGCAGCTATGAGCATGAAAAAGTGTCCAGACATTATCATTCTCAGTGGATGACCCAAATGATGCACCAACATGGAAAGTGCAAAGCGCAGGAGGGAGATGGCAATAAATCAGCTTAACATTGAATGCTTTGGCCAGTCTGTAGTTATGTAGAGGGCAGCTCATCTGCCAGAGTTAACTACTCAAAGGCTTACCTGCCGCAGGTTGTACAGCTCTGTATCCATTCGCTCATGCTTCGACTTTGCCAGTTCCAAAAGCTCATCTTTCCGCTTCTCTCTCTCAGCTATTTAACAACAAAAAAAAAGGTACAAAATGTTGGCATCAGGGTTTTCACTAACAGAAACTGCAAATTAATTTTGCAAAGCGTTTAATAAGACAAATACAACAAAGTGGACCAAAGGCCCAGAGCTCTTCATCAAGCTACAAGGAAGTGGTTAGAAAAACAACCTGATGCATAGTGCACAAGCTATGCCACTGCAAAGTAGCAAGTCTGTGGCCTAAATATGTATATACCATCCTAACAAGGACAAATTAAAAATAACAAGTATCCACTGACATAACATCAACTAGCCTCGGTGGATAGTTGAAAAGTGTTGAATAAAAACGTTGTTTCACTCACTGCATTATTGTTTTATAAACTACATTCTATTGATAAAATAAATTAGGCTTCACTATATAAATACACCTGTGGCAGGTCAGGAAGTGACGTTTTTGTTTACTGTATGAGGGTTCAGGCAATCAGAAGTAATTTTAGACTTCATTTACTCAATGCTCTAATTAGCTCATCAATGTATTTAGGAGCTTTTGAAATAATTCCTGTATACATGCAATGTTCCAAGCATCGAAGGGAGTTTAGTGCGGCCTGCACCTTCTACACTGGTACTACTTCAAGGCTCACTTCTAAGGGCAGCAAACACCTAACAACTGGCGGTCTTGCGGCAGCAGCTGTCATGAGGCAGTCTGCACATGACAGACGATCCAGAGGATTTCTAGGGTGTAACCCAGACCACATCCCCATATGTGGACTACAAGAACATAAATACTACCAGCAAATAGATCTTCCCCTACTTTTGATGCTCTGTAAGCATAACTGTAGTAAGTACAATTTAAAGAGCCCCGCAATGTGGCCTTACAGAGAACATCTGACAACTGATTGATGCAATGCCATGAACAACATGGCACGTTTACGCAGCGCTATGTAACTTGGTGAGTGTTGGTGTGTATGCAACTGCAATCTGTCTGAAGACCAGAATGCAATAAAGGCAGTTAAAAACACAACTTTCTACTAGCGAGGTGTCAAGTGGCCCAGTGTCATGTCTAAAGTCGTTGGGCATCTCCATTGATGAGGTACACTTAATATCGAGGCAAAATACAAACATGCTGTAAAAAAAAAAAACACCTCTCCAGGAAGTAACTTCTACCCTTTCCCCCCATTCAGGGCTGTCACAAAGTGAGAGGGATTTGTCAGACTGCTTAAAAGTGAGTACTCTACAGTGAACACGCCTGGTAAATCGAAAAGTGCTGCCACAGTTCTACGCTAGGACCTCTTCAATGAACACCGTGACACACACAAAACCCAGCATCTGTATCTGACAATGCCTGGCACAGAGTCCTTCAGACAACGACTAGGAATTACTGAGATCAGTGCTCCTGTCACTGCAGGTTACAGCTTAAGGTACATAGAGCATAAGGGGATGGAGAGAGGAAAGAGGTTGCAGCGGGTTCTGTTACTTTTCCTGCTGTCTCAGGTATGGACATTTCACACAGGCATGACAGATATATTTAGAATGGTACTCAAATGGACACAGTAAACCACTAACAAAATACTTCAGTCTCCAAGGTGGGGCTGAAGTTCCTAATCTAGGAACCTATAATAAGGATTTTTCCTCATAAAAATGTGAATTCAGATGCCCATAGATGAACAGTTTAAAAAAAATCCACAAAATAAAAAAAATGAGGAATTGAATTCAACCTCACTGCAGGAGGAACTCGCGGTCCTGTTGATATTCAAACAGATTGCAGATGAGGCTTCTCCTACGAGTAGCTCGTGGGCTACTGGTAGCTCTCAAACTACCTTTGAGTAGATCTTCTGCGTGCAACCCGGCCTGCTAAATTAGAAACTTTTGCTTGGCTGAATGAATGTATTATACCAAAATTGAAAAATTTGAGTTGAAAATGTGTGTATTTTCCAAACCCACCATTTCCAAAATATATTTAAAGCTGATAATTGAATGATAAATCATGCAGCATTGGAGGATCTATTACTAATAACACCTTGATATTATTACCTTGGTGCCAAGGGCATTGCAGCTGTGGCTCTTCTTCACTACCATTGTAGAGCCATTCCAAATGGATGAAGCTTTTTTTTTTTTATAACATTACTGCTGGTAATCCTGCACTGACATGATCACAGCAGATAACCTTGCATAAGGTGGTCACTACTGTAATCTTCTCTGGACGGACAATCTATCAAAGCAGAGGGTACCCCAGAAAGTGGGAAAAGGTGTGGTCCCCATGGAGAACTTACAGAGGGCCTGGGGATGAGAGATGTAGTGCACAGAGAACATGACTAGAATATTCATTTATACAGTGTTATTATTGACCTTTGCACTCTGCCTGCATACCATAACAGTCTTAAACCTATGTTTAACTGTCATGACGATTTCTGCCTGCTGCGAAGCATTATTGTACGTTTGTGTTTTCTTTATGTAAAACTAATAAAAAGATTTTATTAAAAAAACGAATGTAATCTTGTCTGGTATGTACAACACTGATAATATTTGTAGCTCGAGGTGATTTTCAGTGAACATAAATAGCTCTTGTTCCTGACAAGGTTGGAGACCCCTTTTATAGACAGAAATTCTGACATGGGAGTCCAGGCACCTGGACATAGCAAGTGAAGGGGCAGGAGAAAGCAGCATCACCCTATTAGAACATCACATCCTGGGATAATGAAATTATTTGTTGCATGGGTAAGGCATTTTATTGAATTTTGCCAGTGGTTTCATACCTAGTATCTTACAGAAAAGAGGGCTTCACTATGAACTATTTTGTGTAATTCACATGGCTTACTTTATTTGCAGGAAATTTAAACAGATAATAAAGATAAATGGATGGTTAACATCGCGTTTCTTCTTTGAGTGCTTTCACAATAAACAGTGCTAGTCTCAGAGGACTAACAAGCACACCCAACAAGTTCAGCATCGCAAGCCAATCCCTGATGCACGCATCTGCAATTGAATCCTCCCCAGTGTGTGAACACAAACACTGAGCACAGAGAGCCCTCTCGGAATAAAGCTGTATTCACTGCCCCACGCTGCTCTTTTATCCCATTTTCAGACTTGTTAAATCTTACTCTATAGTATCAATATACTGCAAAAGCAAAGCACATTCTGGAATATATATATTTATAGCTTCCTGGCTCTCATACAACATACACTCTGTTGCATCTTAACAAATTTTAAATGTTAGCACATTATTTATTCTCCCACCGCCCCCAACAAGAAAAACAAATTTCTCAAAACACCGACAGACATATCTGCAGTCTCTGGCAAATAATAAATACTAAAAATGAATCTGAGGATCATGCCGAGATGCTCCAAATCTTTCTAATGAGTACTAAATTCAAGTGATAAATCATAGAATATTTAAAATACATAATGATTACCGTTTAAAATGGTCCACTATTACCATCTAGTGGTTTAGCTGACATTTATAAACTACTCCAGCTCATGGTTTATGATGTCACAAGAACACCTTGATGGCTATATATGCCGTATTGCTTAGTTACCCGTTATGTATTCTATATATAAAAACATAAAATTAAATGTAAAATAACATTTTCCAAAAGCAGCAGAAAATGTAAGCACTTTCGGCTCTTGTAGAATTCTGGAATAAAGGAACGAAACCACGTATAAGGGCGACTCCACCCTTTATGTTACATGGGCAGGAATCTCCAATTCCACAACTCCACAAATCACCCCTACAGAATATCATAGTGCGCACATCTGCAATTGAGTTTCAGGATTAAAGGCCCAACTTGATGCAGATTACCCGAACCACCATGCCATTTACACTGGCAAAAGCCCTTTCTAAATACCTCCTCCGGGTAATAGAAATGAAACGTGTACATCCAACGCTGTACCACCACAGCCACAAAGAGCTGAATGGAGACTTTTACTTCTTAAGGCCCTCACAAAGTGGCATCAAAAACAGGAACCAATGGACAAAAGTCAACCTAATAAGCCATCACCCCTCTGTCCACAGAGGTCAATACATTGCTTGCAACCATTTCTCTGTGCTGTTTCCTAAGCATAGAACAAGTAAAAATAACTTACAAGTCAAGCTATTGCACTAGTATCAAAAGCTTCGCTTTGTCCAAAAACTATGAAGAGTTGTCACTTCTATTACAGAAGATAAAGGGTTCAAAATAAACTACATAACAACCTCAGGGCTACCTAGGTAAGCCCAGTTATGTGAAGCAGAGTTGACCCCACATTGATCAGGCCCTGGGTAGCGACCGACAAGCACAACACGGATGAGAAACACACTCCATCCTTTGCCTCTTGTTGTTGCGCCAAGGCAGCTTCACGCATTTTCGTCCACTCTAAAGTAGTCTATGCTTCATCCTAAGACTCAGGAGCACAATGCAAAACACAGCATCACGTCTGGTACCACTGGAAGGACCCGCCTGCGAACCCATATGAGCAGGATGAAGTTTCTAAATACTAAAGCTCTGCTTCTTTACAAGATCATGCTTGTTGAGCAGTTACAAAGCAGTAACATAACCAGATCTAATTAAACACTATCTTATATGCTACAAGGCCTCGTGCAATTTTTAGTCACAATCCCAACAGGCTTTAAACAGACCAATTTAGATGTGGAACTAGGTCCACCTTTCATTGACGCTTCCTCGTTTTATAATCTAGCAGAGCAGGTTGGCCACTCGTCGCTTTAAGTATCCAGGTAGCTCACACAGTCGCTAGTATAAAGTGGTGTCTGTGTGGGCCAAGCCCAGCTCCTCTTAATTTAGACACAGACTAATCTATGATATTCTACCAATGTGGGCTTCTGTCACACACAGGTCAGCACCTAGAGACAATTCACTCTGTAAAGGGAGGTATATTAGTGCTTTGACTCCCAAGCTCAAGGTTGAAACTCATTTACAGAGCAATAATGCTTTTTGCAACATTAGATTTGATGCAATCAATAACTATCCATTTTGAACATGCACAGTAGTGTAATGCACCGTTTTTGTTGAAGTGCACTCCAGTAACATTGTGCCAGGAGGCTAAAAGGATTATACTTCTCTTGTGCATGTGTCGTTAGCGTGAGATTATTGCTTACCTGCAAACCCCAACTCCGATTGAAAAGTACTGTGCTCTTGCTTTAAACGTATTATTTCTTCCCGCTGCTCATTATTTTCTGCTGTTTTTTCCATTAGGTCCTCTGCACAGCAGGACACAAAAATAAATATCAAGACTATGATCAATACAACAAATTTCGAGCTTATTGTTTACAAATAGAAGAGAAAGGGGGTGAAACATTGAATTAAACATTTCATATTCGACACTTTGAGTTTATATGATGCTGTTATTATGACAAATAACCAATGATTGAATGTTGGTGTTTCAAGCGTGAAGCGTTATGGGCTCGGTGACAGCAACAATAACTTACATTCTTTCCAACTATGATGTACATAGGTTTTGCTGCCTGACTATTGCACCATATCCCCCTTAAGATATGTGCTACCAGGAAGTGAACAATGAGGCATTCAGAAATAAAGACATATAATAAGTAACACTGTAACTATTGTGAGAAAGCAGTTCTTAATGATATTATCTCGCATCTCAGGGACATAACTGATTCTGGTGTAAAACTATTGTGGACATTCACAGTCAGAATAACTGATCAAGCTAGTGAATTTCAATTTTGTTAAATAACTAAAATAGTTTAAAACTTTGATGAATTGCAACAAATTTGATTAAAAAAACCTCAATGCAGTCTCAAAGCCTGGAAAACGTAGGAAAAAATGTTTGAATTCCAAGAAAATAGGAATTCTAAGAATTAAATACAACACAATAGAAAAGTGATTTTATTTAAAAAGGGCTACACTAGTTTGTCTTATGTGTCTACCAGGATCACTACAGGTTGAGCAAGCAGGAGCGGACACCGAACTAGAGGACAGAAAGGTAGCGCCTAGTCACAGTGGAACATAGGCAAAGTCTTAAGAAGTAGAAAAGGTGTTGCTGGTAGAAGGTGGTTACTGGGTGAAAATAAATGTCTGAGTTTAGGGTGAAAAAGAAGAAAAAAAAAAAAAAGAGAACATGGAGGGTAGCAGACTACAGCAAGATAAGGGATCCCAACAAAAACTGATCTGCAGTCAGTTTTACAAGATGGAAGACTCATCTGGTAGAAGATGACAACTTAGGAATATCATTTATTTTTTTAAATGTACAGGTTTGTAAAGAAAGTTAAAAAAAAAAAAAAAAGATCTCCATCGGCTTGTTTCACAACATCATACATATCCTGCAGAAGTGAACCACGAATTCCAGAAGTGCGAAGCGGAAGTGCTTGGAACAGATCCGACGAATGACTGACCTTTAAGCCTGAGCATCTCGCTCTTCAGTCCCTTGAGCCGTGGTTTCAACTCCTCCACTTCTTTGGTAACATGGACTTCCCTGGTCCGCGCATCCCGCAAAGCGCATTCCAAGTTCCGAAACCTGGCAGTAAATTCTGTAATGTGATTTGTTGCTTCCATGATATCTTTGTCCTAAAGAAAGACAAATGTAGCATTGCAGCAGAATAAGAGTACATATATTTTTATGACTTGAACGTGGAAAATACATTTTTAAGATATGTTTTTTTTATTATGTGTCACAGTATTAAAACGGTGAAGCCAAAACACTGTGCTCTCTCTACAACAGTCTAAGCGTGTGAAGACCGCTTCCAAAGACTGCTGATCCAGTGTGGCTTAATGGAGTCGCGCGGCCTAATGAGAGGATAAGGATCAGCACCTAAATCAATCAAAATATTAAGAGTTCTGCATTTTACATGCAAAAGATCACAAAACAACCCATCATGATCCACATCAATGTGCCCTTACATGGTTATTGGTCTCCTACGTTTCCAGGGAAGTCAAGCACGCCAGCTGAGTAGACACATTTCTGGCTAAAAGTGTTGCATGGATTTGTTGGAGGAATGAGTGCCTTTTCCATTCATATAACATCATTTCCCAGCGTTCCTGTAAGACAGCGCCCCCTGGGGATCACATCTACTTCAGATAAGTAACAGAGACACAGGAAGCGGGTAGACGGTGCAGTGAGTGACATTACCTTCAAACTCAGCATAGTGCTCAGCTCCTCCTCCCGAGCCTGACACCTTCCCAGCTGTGCAGAGAGATCCAGCACTGAAGCACTGAGATTCTGATTCCTCTCCTACAAAATAGATGTAAACGAGAAACCAAACTGAAATGCAAAAGCATCTTAGTATTCTGGTAACGCTTCTGCACATTGTCAGTCATGAACACAGTGCCAAACTGGGTTTAAAGTTGGTGGGTACTGATTACTTCAAAAGTACTCCGCCGGAAGAAACATTTAAGGTATTCTTTTGATAAGTATACGTCATCTTTGCACGTTCAAGCCTGTATGTATTAAGACATTGGTGTCAATAGCGTTGGCTGTCCCAGTGCCATGTTTTCTAGTAGGGTTACATTTTTACAAGCAGGTGGCCTCTCATTGTAAAATCAGGTCACAGTAGTGCAACCCTCAGTATGTACTGTAAGAAGACATTAAATATTACCATCAACTGTCTAGTACATGTCTGTGTATTGTGAATGTTTCCTAAGGGCTGCAAGAAGATCATGAACTGCTGTGCAGCAGGAATGCCACTGTCCTTAGGCGATACTGGACTGCGCTCTACCACTTACAGAAACTGTTAAACAAAAATTAGAATATACAAAGAAAGTGATGGATGGAATGCTTGAAATAACCCCAGCCACTGGAAATGACTCTGAGCCGCATCCCAGTCCAACGTTATGTTGCACACCATGTCACTAGTTTGGACCCTGCTGTATGCAAATTCAGTCTTGACCCTGCTCCAATGGAAACAGTCCAGCCCGAACTGACAGCCCAGGTCCCCCCCTCAAAGCTGGTTGCACTTCTTTTATAAGTTCAAGAGTGCTGATAAATTCTATGAAACATGGTCTGGAAAACGAGCACAGGAAATTATATACTTGAATTGTACACCATAGAATGGACTGATTTTCCTATTTCTGACAGCCTTACTACTATTTGGATAAAAAATATTTTCACGAAAGCCTGCTCCAATCCTGCAGCTGCAAGCACCAGTGCAATAATTTGCTTTTGGCCAATGTTTCAAGATCAACTTGACTCGAGGGGCGAGAAAGTGTGGTCAATTATTTGCACTAGAGTGAAAACCCACCAACACAGAGGGAACTCAATGTTTTCAGCAGCCATTCTCTCACACATGGTAAAGTAAATCAAAAAGACACTAGATGGGGAGGTTACAAGCATGCAGCCAACATATACTTTGCACTAATTCTGATCTCTGTGCACTTAATTATGGTTTGGCATTAAACTACACGAAAGCTGGATTTTAGCTGGGTTTACTAAAGCTGCACTTTTGCGATTCCGATGCAAACATGCATAAGAAGAAACTGAAAACATATTTAAAGCAAACGCAAAGAGATGGCTACAGACATGCAGAATTAAAAAATCAAAATAGGCACTTGGTAGGACTCGACCAGCAGTATTGCAAACATAAGCTTAAACTCACCTCCAGTTCTTGACATTGACTCGAAGCCTCCAGGGCTTTCTGTGACAGCTCCTGCAGCTGGAATTGAGTACTTTCTAGAGATGCACGCCGATCATGTTGTTGAGATTCAAGGATTTTTATCCGCTTTGTTAGGGTCCTGATTATTTCATTTCTCTGGTGAAGTTCAGCTAATGAATACATATTGGTGTCATGTATCAACCATATAACCGAGTTCATGCGCAACATCCAAGACCATACAGTCAATTCCACTTAGAGAAAATAAAGTTTAGTTCAGGGTGAAAAAATAAAACTTTTCATCTATGGAAAAACTGTAATTGACTCGCAGATTGCCTATTCAAATGTCTGATCCATAGTAGTGCCTTGTGATAGAAAGAAACTATTGAAGACATTTTAAAGGTCTTAGGAATACCCACTCTCCAATTAGCACAGAACTAACGAAAATGTCAATGGAGCAAATTCACAAATTATTACATCTAGTAACTATCCTTTGGTGAAACAGATTTTCTCACTAGCTCTTCAACGAGCATAGGTAAAAACAATAGGTCTGAGTTTAATAGCAAACACGATAACAGCATCTACGCCTGCCTGTGTTTGCATTCTTTAGCACATTAAAGGCAGGCACTGCGACACACCCAGAGACAAGGACCAACAAAATGACTGCTTAGTAAAGTCAATCAGGTTTAAAAGTCTCATCAGGATTAAAATGTTATGCCAGTCTAATTTCACACTAACCATGAGCCTACTGAATAGCTTAACACACTTCAAACTAAGGTTATGCCATCAAAATAAATCTCTCCGACTCTTTATGTTTCTTTTCAGGTGCAGCCGAATACTAGTAATTTAGAGAAGGCCCTAACTACATATGTCAAACGCTGTCGGTTGACAGGAGCAGTGGCACTGTTGAAGTGGAAAGGGATCAGGCAAAGCGAGAGATTTGGGAGAAAGCAGAACCCGAGGGCATCTCACAAGCCTTCATTTCTGAACTTATATCAGGCAAGAAATCAACCATATGAATCGTTACAATTATGAACTAATAAACGAACCAGTGATGCCCTTGGGTGCATATTTTATTAGAATGCATAGATAACATTGGTAGATGTCTTTTTACATTAGGCTTTATGCATATTAAGACTAATCTACTTTACATCTGTGTCGGGAATTTACCGGAGGTTACACACATTCATGAGAAGATGTGGCGCTCCTCATGCTGCCAGGCAGCAGTGCTGCTCTCAGAGGATGCTTAAGTGTCTTTAGTGTCTAGACAGCACTGGGTTTTCCGCACTGTCACCTGGAGGTGTGCAGGGTCCAAATGGAGCATCAGGCATGAGGGGCAGCAGGATTGGGGAGTTCAGAGCCAGGCAAAGGATATAAAAATGTTGCTTCTTTTTCATGTGCCAAATGAACCTCTCAGAGGGGTGTGCCACAAGCTACGTGGAGCATCAGGCATGAAAGGTGGCAGCGTAACTGCAGAATTCAGAGCTGGGCAAAGGATGTCAAACATTTTTTAAAAAAAATATTTTGTATTAGTTTTACCCTTCGATAGTACCATTACACACGGACAATGTACATTGGCAAGTACACAAGCATTGCAGCTCTAAAGGATGTCAAACGTGTGCTTATTATCCACATGCCAAACGAATGCCATGAGTATAAAAAGACAGAGGTGTGGACAAGCCTTATACACCGCCCTTTCCAGAGAATGCTATCTGAGGTCCCCAATCCAAGATGAAGTAGAATCATTTCCTGTGAAGTCATTTCCTGTTTCAATCACATATTAGGAGATACGGCACACACTTCACCTCCTTGCTACTATTTCTGCCCCTGATGTTTGCTTCTAGAGTTGCAACTTCTTCTGGATTCTGCTTCTGGGTGTTATTGCTTGGCTCCTTTCTCTTCCCTGTTGTCAGGGGGAGTTTGGTGCCTTCCTAATAACTTCAAAATTAATCTTCATCTTCAACTAAGAGATACACCATTGGCAAGGAGTGTTTTTTCCTGATTTGTGTTTTATTCTACCTAACTGGGAATCTAGGAGACACTTAACACCTTCCACATGTACGGTTCTGTGTGGAATGGCACCATAGCTACTGGGAGGAGCTGCACTTTCCCCAGGCAGTCAAGAAGGGAACACAGCACACCTCCTCAGCACCCAGTGCTTGACAGTGCACTGTCTATTCCTTACAACAGCAGGCATCTTGCAGGACACCTTTTCTGATATCTAATTACCTTGCACTTAATGAGATTAAATATTTACAACTAGGGATTTCAGACACCATGCTATGTTGAAGGAGCACTGTATTGTACAACAATAATAAATACGGAGTTTTGTTCTCTTGGCAAACTGTCTTCTCTTACCAGCTAACAAGTCTATTCAGTGGAAGAACTACACTAATAGTCTCTAGCACACAGCAAGGCGGGTGAACAAAAGAGGCTGACGGATGAGGAGGTCCAAGCCTCTGGCACCAGCAGCCCCTCCCCCACCCAGTGATGGCGAGCAAGTTGGGAGGTATATGATAGTTGGACTATAATACTTTAATGAAGGCTCCTTTGAAATCCAAACAAGCAAAGTTAAAGTCAGATAACAGGTGAGGCTTAGCTATAGTTCTGCATTTGTTTCTGTTAAAAAAGGTGAATCAGGAAAGGAGCCTTCAGTGTAGCCCTACGTTCATTTCTAAGCCACAGAAACAAAAGCAGGGATATTACAATGAAGGCTGCCTTGCTTTCAGGTCTTGGTTTCGCATGGAAACAAAACCAGGACCAAAATGAAGGGTGCCTTCCAACTAATGCAACCGGGCCACACCAGTGACCGCCATGTACCATGTAAATGACAGCGTGAGGTGATGATATTTCCATCATTTGTGAACATATTTACAAAACAGACACAGGAAGGACCAGGAAAGGGTTCAAGCGCATTTGAGTACCCAAGTCCAAATATACCTTCTTACATACACACAAAGTATTTTTACATAACTGTTCATATTTGGAACTATTTTGGCAGTATGTGCAGACCATCTCGCTTCTGAGCTGTACAAAAGCTGCAGGTTGCCACATGGGGCACTGCTTGTAGGGTCTTTGCTCCAAGCACTTACTTTCTAATCTTGAACACCGCTGTTCCAGGGCCAGCACTCGCTGACGATCGTCCTCCCATGCCAGGAACTGCCGCTGATGCACAGCTACCATTTCATTGAGCTCCTTGTCTCGATCTTTCAGCTCGGAAATTAATAGCTGCAGCTCGTTCCTTTGTTTCTGAATAGTAGAATTCTCAAGGTCTGCACCAAGATTCTGAAAGGGAAGGCTCAAAATAAGGAAAAGCAGTCATCCATGTCCCAAGAAGTAACCCTGTCAGCAGAGATGAAAATAGAGACTGTACAAGCTGTACATAATCGAGATATATTAATATATATTATAATTACTATATGATATATTATTAAATTTGTGCAGCATATTTCATAATATATATTATATATTAATATACATAATACAGGAAATAGCGGTTGTACAAGCTGTAAATACTTTGAATAATACAGGATTGTGGCAACATTAGGACATTCAGGCTTCTCTCTTTCTGTGGAAAATAAGACTTAAATGTAATGTAAACGGCAAATGTAAAGAAAATACCTTTTTGAAGTGCCGGATTAGAAGCCAGCATGGCAGACATTCACATTTGACATTAGAGCCACAAGCCAGGGTGTGTGGGAATCCTTTCTGCCAAGTCACTGGCATTTCAAAGAGTTTCATTCTATTGTACAGCTTCTCAATGAAAACAACAGAGTGAGGATGTTCCAAAGTGTCCTGGGTCTTAGCTCTAACATTTTATTTTCAGCAAGCTTGCAAATTGCTCGTATAGGGGTGTGAGGAAACAGGGTATATTATATGCTGTAGTTGTGCAACCTCACCATGTAATATACTTACCAACCCTTTAGGACCCGTGGGTTTTGTCTGTCAGACCCTCAGCTCAATCCTGGGTAGCTGTGGTACAGAGCAGCAAAGCGTACACAGGCTACACATAGAAACAAGTATTAAACATTTAAACAGCACCAAAACAATTGAAAAAAGAAATTGACACAAAACTAAAGAAATCCAACAGCAATTTATAAACATTTTACAAGCAATAATACATTTGAGCAATTTCACTCAACTGAGAACAAGCCTTGGCAAAGTCAATGAATTGGACCCAGAATCTTTTTTAAAAAACACTTAGATAAGTGTCAATGCTGTCAGTTAGAAGTACTTGGGGTGACCACATCCAGCAGGGAGCTAGTCTGGGGGACCAGCAAGGTCCTCAAGAACAGTTACCTTCACAGGGGAAGAAGTCTGTCAACTGTTCCAGACACTTTATCCGTGTTGCAATGGATTCCTATGGAGTGATCCTGATGCAAAGGATGAAAGGTGCTGAAGATGCTCTAAGGAGGATGTGGATGCAACGTGGTCGGCGGGGATCTTCCTGCAGGCATTGTTCTGTCCATATAGATGGTGAGGGATTTCTAGTTGCAGGGTCAAAGTCCCACAAAGTCCTCTCCAGTCTGTCTGAAGTCCAATTGCAACTGGACTACCATTCTCCCACTGTCGCAGTCACAGGCCTGACTGAGTCGGTAGCTCACCTTCTAAGGGTCCCAGCAACTACGAAAGCACCCATAGGCTCAGCGAACTTGGGTGCAACACTGTGTGTCGGGTCTTGGTACTCTGTGCTGCACAGTGGAAGTGGTGGTAGCGGCTTGAAAACTTTGGGCTACCAACTTGCCACAACAGGCTTCTTCAGCTGTTGTGTCCCTTTGCTGCGAACAAGAGACCATTCAGCTGGCCCTTTGAGTTCTCTTGGCTTGACTGAGCTCTGGAGAAGGTTTCTCCTTGAACAGAACATTGCGGGCGCAGTCCCTCTCTAGCTAACCACCAGGGGTACAGGTGCAGGCCTCGTCAATGCTGCCTCTCTTTGCTGGTCTCTCGGTGCAGCAGGCCAGTACTACTTCTGTCTTTCTTCCAAGTTGGTCGAGATTTGAGATCTAGGTGCCCGGTGCTACTCTTATGCTCCGAAAATGCCCTCAAGGAAGAATGCAGTTGGTAGCCAATGGGCTACCAGGTTCCCTCCCACGTAGTGACCACTTCCTGTGGAGTGTGGCATCTAGCTACCCCAGGATGCATCACTCTACCCACTCCGAAGATGACGAGACCTCTCTCTTGTGTACAGACCTCCCGAATCCACCCCTGGGGTGTGGCTAACTCAGGGCTATATACCCCTTAGGAAGCCAGTTTGGCAACTTGTTTCCCCTCTCTTGTTCCTAGAGCCAGCCTGTCTGCATAAACAATAAAGCAATTCCTCACCTAAGTGTTATGCATTTGCCCTTCAAAGGCAGCTTCACCTCAGAAGAAGGCCTTTTGGATTAACACCAGTGTGGCTTCCTGCAGGAGGGACATAACACCTCTCTCCCATGCAGGTCCCTATTGTGTCCTTTCTTGGGAACCATTAGCATGTTCCCCCAAGAGGGCAGAAAGCTGTCTGCAGGACAAGCTCTGTGTACATCAGTAAACAGGCACTGGAAACATTAGGCAACTAAAGTAGCAACTTTTAAGATTGCACTTTGCCCACCAGTGACATTAGATTTGATTTAACCATTAAATCGGATTTAATGCACTGATTCTTTTGATACCAGAAAGTACCATCCTTTTTAGTCCTATTCAGAAGTTAGCATAGCAGGACTGGGACACCAGCCTGTAACTCTATTCCTCTCATTGGAGCTACTAGTCTTTCCGCAGTGAAAACACCAATTTAGGGTTTGGGATTTGCCATTCCTTTAAATGGCAGAGTCGAGTTAGCAGTTTTAAATTGACATTCCAGTTTGGAGTGGCAGACTGGGAGGCAGGTTTGACCTTGTCCCACCCAGGGCGGTACAACAAGTGCTGAAGTCCCGGGGGGATTGCACTCTAACTTACAGGCCCTGGGTACCCCTGGAAGCATATACTTAGCACTTACAAGTAAGTCAGGCTATGCCAATTGGGGGCAAGCCAATTAAACTTCTCCATTTTTATGAGTTAGAGCACATACAGTGAGTCCTCTTAAGCAGGGTTCAGGGCATTTCAGATCCATTACACCAGTACCTACTAGTCACAACAGGGGCAAAGGTCTGGGTAATCCTGTAAAAAGCCTGTTTCCTTACAATGAGATCAAAGACTGCTGTGAGAGGTTAGACTGAAGGTCGCATTGGTTCTGCCCGAGGCAGTGCATCCAGCGAGCGAGTGGCACACAAGGCGCCTGTCATCCAAGGCTGGGCAGTAGGTTGCGTTGTTTGCTTCTTTGGTGACCCTGGTGGTGTCTAATGGCTACGTCTGACACAAAAGCCGGGACTCTACTTTTGACAATTACTAAATAGTCACTTTGATGGCCCTGGACGCAGCTGGTGCATCGTTCTCAGATTTTAGACCAAGTTACTGAATCTGCTCCCAGTTTCAAACTGTGGTGGTTTATCCTGGAAGACCCTGAAGGTGAGATGCCCTGAATGCCACAATAAACGACGTATAGCCTTGAAAACAGATACAACGATCTCATACTTGGAATTTTCAGACTTTCACATTTTCTCTGCCGTTTTACAACTGAGTTTTTCAGCTCAAGGACCAAGAGCACCAGGTAACGAGGACGCACTGGCTGCCGCCGTTTTCTCACAATACATTTCACTTTGCTGGATCCAACTGTAAATTGGTTGATAAATACAGAATTATAGCATTTTCCTATTCACTTCACCTTGGGTGGAGACGAGCGAGTGAATGATGGGTTCATAGGTAGTTCAGGATTCACTCTTCAGACAGACACAAGCAGTGACCGTGGCTATCCCGCTGGAGTGATGTTCGAGGTGGAGCACATGTGATTCAGAAGCCACTCTGCACTACAGAGGCACCACACTGCTACATCTGCACAAAGTATGAAAACACCTGTCAACTCCCCATTTCAAATGATACTTTTAATGCACTTTACGTGAAACATTTTACAGGCACATTGTTATTTAAATAAGAAACAGCTATTCAGGTCCTTAGATAAATGTAGACAACTCTTTAGTCAGGCCCCAAATAATTTCCATTATCTGGCTTATTGCAAGAAGACCATTTGTTGAGGTCTACAAACACGCTATCCAGAAAGGTATTTCCCTAATATACACTGAACTCATAACCAGAAACAATAGCAAAAATACATTTTGTGAAGTAGATAAAGACGTCATCGCTTTACACAAGTAAACATATCTCTGCAGCCTCCCCAGGTTCTCGGGAATGCAAGTCAGATAATCGTGAAACAAACTTTAATGCATGGAACGATAGAAGGAAAAAATAAAGGAAGCAAGCATTGGCAAAGCCAATATGTCTCGCCTGTGAGAGTTATTGGTCGTGGCAATGTTTTGAAGACAGAGCAGGTGCTCTTCAGTGTGGCTAAAACAAATTTTTAAAAAGCGCTAGGACGCACCCAGGGCTAATGCACTTTTTAGGTCAAGCGTAAACGTATGACCTCTTGTATATTTTTAAGTACACTTCTTTTGTGGGCTTCCAGCTATTTCATTTGTTAGTTTCAGTGTAATTAAAAAATCCTTGCTTGCTAGCGGTCAGTCATGCCTTGTTGTCCCTCCTTCTTCTGTGTGGGAGCAGGGACTAACTACTGTATAATCACGCTTTGTCCCATTTATCTGCTCTGTAGCAGACTTTTTATTTTACTTTGTTTCCTGCTCTTATTCAGGGAAGCTTCCCCTTTCATTTGCAGAGCATTCTTGCTCTGTCTGAGCTTAGCTGTTAACAAGGCTATAAATCAGGCTGTTATCTCTGGCACATTTGGTCTTTGTGGGCTCTCTGCACCCTCTCTCAACAGCCTGTCTCCTGCACTTCCTTGGCTTGGATTTTCTTTACCAAGTGTGCCTGCCTGTGGTCCCTGTGCTGAGACCAAGGGCAGAGGATCACTTGTAATTGATTATAGCCTAGGCACCCAGCTCTACAAGGGCTCTGCAATCCTTGGAGACTGTGCCAACTTCTGCTCCATACCGGGATCCCACTCGCACCTCCATCAGTGCACCTCAGTTCACACACTCCAAGCCCTCAGCTGTTCCAGTGCCAGGAACCCCAGGCATGCTGCCTGCCACAGCAACTCAGTTCTTCCAGTCAGTACACTCTGCTGCTCCAGTACGGGGACTTCAGGCGCAGCTCCATCAGTGCACCTCTGTTCTCACACTCCAATCCCTCATCCGTGCCAGTGCCAGGAACCCCACGCATTCGCTCTGCCAGAGCCCCTCAGTTCTTCCAGTCAGTACACTCTGCTGCTCCAGTACGGGGACCTCGGGCATAGCTCCATCAGAGAACCTCTGTTCTCACGCTTCATTCCCTAAGCCGTGCCAGTAACCCCATGAACGATGTCTGCCAGAGTACCTCAGTTCTTGCAGTCAGTACACTCTGCTGCTCCAGTACCGGGACCTCGGGCGCAGATCTATCAGTGCACCTCCGTTCACACTCCAAAACCTCTGCCGCGCCAGTGCCAGGAACCCCACGCACGCTGTCTGCCAGAGCACCTCAGTTCTTCCAGTCAGTAGACTCTGCTGCTCCAATACTGGGACTACGGGCACAGCTCCATCAGTGCACCTCAGTTCACACACTCCAAGCCCTCAGCTGTTCCAGTGCCAGGAACCCCAGGCATGCTGCCTGCCACAGCAACTCAGTTCTTCTAGTCAGTACACTCTGCTGCTTCAGTACGGGGACCTCAGACGCAGCTCCATCAGTGCACCTCTGTTCTCACACTCCAATCCCTCATCCGTGCCAGTGCCAGGAACCCCTCGCACGCTGTCTGCCAGAGCACCTCAATTCTTGCAGTCAGTACACTCTGCTGGGAACGCAGGCGTAGGTCCACCAGTACACCTCAGTTCTACCCCAGCGAGGTCACTTCCTTTCCTATAATGGGGCCTCGCTCACATACAGTTCGATAACAGCAGCTCAATTCTAATATTCATTCCCACTGCCAAGTCAATACTGGACCCAAAAGTGCAAAACAGAGCTCAGCTAGGGCACTTCAAGTCTAACATCCAACGCCACTGTTGATGGGAACCAAAACAGCTCTGCCAGAATCCATCAATTCTAACATTCAGTGCACATTTCTTCTCAGTACTAAAGCTCTCACACACACACACGCCCTTCAGGACGCCTCGCTTCTGTGTATCAGAGGCAATGCCACTCCCAACCTGGGCTCCACTCGTAGTTTCACCAGGGCACCTCAAGCTAACACTCGGCAACACTGGCACACCAATACTAGGTTTGACACATAGCTCTATTAACATACCTCACTTCTGACCTTGTGTGTCTGTTACTATTCCAGTACTGCAGCTCACATACAACTCTGTCAACCCTAACCTGCAACACCCCATTATTCGGATACCAGGAATTACACAGCGTTCCATTTCTCATTCCTCACCCAGTGCCTTTCTGTTATTCCAGCTCTGGTCTGGGACACAGCTCTGTCTATACCCCCAATCCTGATCTGAAGTGCCCCAATATTGCTGTATTCATATACAACTCTGCTAATGCACCTCCTGCTGTTCTGCAGTGCCCCCTGCTGTTCCACACTCTGCCTTCTGTTCGAGGACGTGGAGGAGCGGATTAAATCTGTTCTTAGCTGCCATCTTCATTTGGGAGGGTCTGTTTCACCTATCTCACTTCGTTCTTTCCTTTACTCTGTTTACTCTCAATGTTTTCTTTTTCCCCACGTTTCTCTTTCCAGCTCTTAAAATCCACACGTTAACAATTTTGCTCTTTCTTTCAACTGTTTATTTCTACTCCTCTCCTTTTTCTATTTCCCTCTTCCTCATGCTACCTCCTCTTTGAAACTCGCAAACACTTGGTTATTTCTTTCCTTGTTTCATTCCTCTTTTTTCTTCATCAGGCGTTCATTCTTTCATTATTTTTTCTCTTCCCTTCATTCTTTCTTTGTCTTTTTTATTTGCTCTTTCCTTTGACTCAGTACGCGTCCTTTCACTTTTTTTTTTTTTAGATCTTTCTTCCTTCCTTTCTCTGTTGTTTTTCTGATCTTTATCTGTCAATTCACGTTTTACTATAAATCCCTCTTTTTCCCGACTGTATGTAGAAGCCACAAGTTACTTGTTAAGACCCAAAGTGGTTTTCCTATTCCATATATGTGGGAAATGTGTCAGTACCTACATGCGCTGGTTCTTTCGCTGCTTGTTTCTCTCACTATCTTCTCTTTTTTCTCTAATGTTCATTTTTCGCTTTCTTTTCAACCTTCTTTCATTCTTTTTTCCTCTTTATTTTTCGTTCACTAGCTTCCGTCCCTTTCTTTGTTTGCTCTATTCCTTCCCTTTGTTGTGTTTTCATTTTCTTGTTCTTTCTTTCCCTTCTTCCTTTTATTCCTTTGTGATCCCTTTTATTTCTTCCTTTTGTCTGTTGTATTCCTTTTGCTTCTCTTTTTCTACCCCATCCACTTTCTCTCCTGAGGCCTAGTTATCAATGGAGCAACAGGCGCAGTAGCAACGGGGCCCAGCGACCTAGGACCTCTCCCAACTCTAATTACTGCTGTAGTTTCCTACCGAAATTCCAGTCAACCATTTTCCTTTATTACTCCAGGGCCCATGACACTGTGACTACGCTACTTGCCCTCTCCTTCTTTACTCCCGACTCCCTCTTTCTTTTTCCTTTCACGCTCCAATCCGTCGCAAATGATATTTTTGTTATGGTGTTTTGAACATTACACTCGAATGCCAAAAGTTTATTTCTTATAAAGTTTTATATGATAATTGTATGTGTTTTAAGATAGAGGAAGAAGGTAAATTGAAGTGCTTTAGTTAAATGCTGATCCACTGGAATTATATGGCAGGAAAAGATGAAATTATGAGGCAGGGTTGACCAATTTATGTGGCAAGAAAAGTCCCGTTATGAATTTACAATGCCAATAGCTCTATCTCCAAACAAATGCTTGTTTTTAAAGAGATTTAGCGCTGGATGTCTCATAAGCCTTCTTGGGGACATGCCTGCAAGGGCATGCATCTCATTTGCAAGACTCTGTTGTTTACAGTAAAGGGCTTGGAGCCCGTCTGTCGCTCACCAGTTGCTGACTTGCATGGCACTCTTCTTTACAGCCTCGTAATTCCCCTACTTCGGGCCTGGCAAGATTTCCATTCCTCTCTGGGGCGCAGAGAACAAGCACAGATTGATTCAACTTAATCTGTGCCCGTCCACTGCTTCTGGCGTGATCAAGGTACTATTTTGTCCTTTTAAACTTCTAGTGCCCTGCAAACAGAAGGCTTGTGACTGGAGAAAACGTGCCCAGCAGGACAAACAAAATTGCAAAGTTTTCTTTTTTATAGCTGTCTTTTAATTTGCCAAGTCGTCTTTTCTCACTTTCCACTGTTTTGTTTTTGCTCGTGGGCGTTCTTCTCAAAAGACAACAATTATCTTGTTTGAAATATTGCAATGCAATGTAGTTTATGGGTAATATATGAAATAATGCTTGAACAAATAATTGTGAAGCACAACCCAATCCACTTCACTCCAATCCACCCCACACCAATCCAAACTACTCACCCCATTCTAGTCCAACCTACCCCACGCCAATCCTCCCAACCCACTACAAAACAATCTGCACCACTCCAATACAAAACAATCTGCCTTACTCCAAAATGCCCCATTACAATTTGCTGCACTCCAATCCAAAACAATCTGGCTTACTCCAATCTGCCTTACTGCAATCCAAAACAATCTGCCCCACTTTAATCTAAAACAATCTGCCCCACTCCAACCTGCACCAGTCCACCCTGCCCAACTCCAAACCCAAACAACCCACTCCAGTCCAAAAAAAATCTTCCCCACTCCAATCCAAGCAAGCTCGCCTCAACCCAATCCACCCCACTCAATCCTAATTCACCCCACTCCAATCCACCACAATCCACCCACACCAATCCCGTCCACCACACTCCAATTCACCCAAGTCCAATCCACCCCTCTCCAATACACCTCACCCCAATTCAATCCACCCCATTTCAATCCAATCCACCCCAATCCACTTCAGTCCCATCCACCCCAATCTAGTCCAATCCACCCTACTAAATACAGTCCAACCCATCCCACTCAAATTAAACACACTCTACTCCAATCCAATTCACTCCAGTCCACTCACACCACCCCAGTCCATCCTACTCCAATACAATCCACATTAATCCACCCTACTCCAGTCCAATCCACCCCACACCACTTTAACCTACCCCACTTCAGTCTACTCCTCTCCAATCAATCCACCCCACACCAATCCACCCGACTCCAAACCAATCTACCTCACTCCACCCCAATCCACCAGTCAATCCACCTCACTAATTCATCCTACTCATTCCAATCCACTCAATTCAATCCACCTCACTCCAGTCCAACCCACTCCAGTCCACCCCACGCCAATCCAATCCACCTCACTTCAAAGCAATCCACCCCAGTGCAATCTATCCCCTAATCTAATCCACCCCCTCTAGTCCACTCCTCCCTACCCCCATTTCAATCCAAACCACCCACTCAGGGGTGTGGAGTTTAATCAAATATCTACGTGTCCATGGAACAGGTTCCTTCTTAAATCTACCTGCCCTGTAAAAGAATCTACTTGTCCTTTTTGTGCCATGTAGTGTGGCAACAAATGATGACAGCAATCTCAATATGTAAACGCTCTGATAATAGCCTTGCTGATTATGCCAGAGCTACTACTATAGAAGGGCTTGAATACTTGTAATTTCCAACCCTAGTATAGCAATTTCCTTTTTTTGCCACCTTTCCGCAGATCTACATACTGGGACTGGAGGAAGTAGTAAGCAATAGTTCCAGTGCTGGAATGCCTTTGAGTCTGCAAACCTACTAACTTGCATTTTTTAGGGATTTTCACCGGCTCATCTCTATTTTTTCCCATAATGAAAAAGATTTGAATTTTACTCCTGACAATGGCAGAAGTAAAGGTTCTTCCAGGGTTAGAAAAAAAGTGGTTGGAGGGAAAGTGAACTTCTAAATGCTCAATAATTTTCACATGAGCAAATCTACACATGCACATTTGCTCGTGCTAAAATACAGGTCACAAATATTTTCTAGGAGTATGATTTCCTGGTCTACCTCTGTAAGTTCTTGTGAATTCATAAAAGACACCAATTCAAAGATATATACCATGGGCGCACCTTTGTGACTTTCTTTATGAACTGGGTCCCTAATTAGGTCTGGCGTTAACAAAGACATTTTGTTTTTATTAAACTTCTATTTCTCTCTCTAGCTATCAGCTGGCTTTACTGTGAGTGATCAATTTCTGCTCTCCACAAGGAGCATATTGGCACACAAAGTAGTTTTGTTCAGTGCCAGGAACTACTGTGACAATCAGTGGCATAACGAAACTGATTGAAACTCAGGGCAGGTGCTGTGCTGAGGGGGCTCTTTGGAGATGGCCTTGGAGCCTTTGTTATGCCACTGGTGGCAATGCGTCCTTTTTAAGACCAAAAGCTTGTTTTTTCTTTTTGCCAGTGTTTGTTACAATTATGAGGGCCTTGCAACTCCAACAACAATAAAGTGTTACAAAAGTCATGTCAAAACAAGATACGCATTGATGAAACCAAAGGACTCACAAAAAATGATGGATCGGTTGGCTTTGCCAGTGCTCATTTATTTTCATGCTTCTCATAATCTTGTTAAAAATGGTTACACTGATTTTCCATTGGGAATATTTTTGGGGAAATAATAACATGCATCAACACATTTTACTAAAAGACACATCAAAGAAATAGCACCTAAAATTTCATAGTAGCGAAACTTTTTTTTTTCCTACTTGCATTTTTTTGGAACATTTTATTTTGAAAGCAAAGAATCAACACTCTTGCTTTCAAGCGTCTGCAAACATTTGCATCTAATTAGAGAGCATTCTGGGAGCATTATGCTTAGCCTCGTATTGTTAAATTTTTCAAATGTGTGAACACTTTTTTTTAACCCCTTCGCTGCCAGGCCTTTTCCCCCTCCTGTGCCGAGCCTTTTTTGGGCTATTTGGGGCAGTTCGTGCTTAGGCCCTCATAACTTTTTGTCCACATAAGCTTGCCAAGCCAAATTTGCGTCCGTTTTTTCCAACATCCTAGGGATTCTAGAGGTACCCAGACTTTGTGGGTTCCCCAGAAGGAGGCCAAGAAATTAGCCAAAATACAGTGAACATTTTGTTTTTTTAAAACAAAATGGAAAAAGGGGCTGCAGAAGAAGGCTTGTGTTTTTTTCCCTGAAAAGGGCATCAACAAACGGTTTGCGGTGCTAAAATCACCAGCTTCCCAGCTTTCAGGAACAGGCAGACTTGAATCAGAAAACCCAATTTTTCAACAAACGTTTGGCATTTTACTGGGACATACCCTATTTTTACGATTTTTTGTGCTTTCAGCCTCCTTCCAGTCAGTGACAGAAATGGGCATGAAACCAACGCTGGATCCCAGAAACCGCAACATTTCTGAAAAGTAGACAAAATTCTGAATTCAGCAAGGGGTAATTTGTGTAGATCCTATAAAGGTTTCCTACAGAAAATAACAACTGAAAAAGAAAAATATTGAAATTGAGGTGAAAAAAACATCAATTTTTCTCTACGTTTTACTCTGTAACTTTTTCCTGCAATGTCAGATTTTCGAAAGCAATATACTGTTACGTCTGCTGGACTCTTCTGGTTGCGGGGATATATAGGGCTTGTAGGTTCATCAAGAACTCTAGGTACCCAGAGCCAATAAATGACATGCACCCTGCAGTGGGTTTTCATTCTATACCGGGTATACAGCAATTCATTTGCTGAAATATAAAGAGTAAAAAATAGCTATCAAGAAAACCTTTGTATTTCCAAAATGGGCACAAGATAAGATGTTGAGAAGCAGTGGTTATTTGCACATCTCTGAATTCCGGGGTGCCCATACTAGCATGTGAATTACAGGGCATTTCTCAAATAGACGTCTTTTTTACACACTGACTTACATTTGGAAGGGAAAAATGTAGAGAAAGACTTTGGGCAATAACACTTGTTTTGCTATTCTATGTTCCCCCAAGTCTTCCGATAAAAATGATACCTCACTTGTGTGGGTAGACCTAGCGCCCGCGACAGGATATGCCCCAAAACACAACGTGGACACATCACAGAAAACAGAGCTGTTTTTTGCAAAGTGCCTACCTGTAGATTTTGGCCTCTAGCTCAGCTGGCACCTAGGGAAACCTACCAAACTTGTGCATTTTTGAAAACTAGAGACCTAGGGGAATCCAAGATGGGGTGACTTATGGGGCTCTTACCAGTTTCTGTTACCTAGAATCCTTTGCAAACCTCAAAATTTGGCTAAAAAAACACATTTTCCTCACATTTCGGTGACAGAAAGTTCTGGAATCTGAGAGGAGCCACAAATTTCCTTCCACCCAGCGTTCCCCCAAGTCTCCCAATAAAAATGATACCTCACTTGTGTGGGTAGTCCTAGCGCCCGCGACAGAAAATGTCCCAAAACACAAAATGGGCACATCCCATTTTTTGACAGAAAACAGAGCTGTTTTTTGCAAAGTGCCTACCTGTAGATTTTGGCCACAACCATCCGGCACCTAGGGAAACCTACCAAACCTATGCATGTTTGAAAACTAGAGACCAAGGGGAATCCAAGATGGGGTGACTTGTGGGGCTCTGACCAGGTTCTGTTACCCAGAATCCTTTGCAAACCTCAAAATTTGGCTAAAAAAACATATTTTCCTCACATTTCGGTGACAGAAAGTTCTGGAATCTGAGAGGTGCCACAAATTTTCTTCCACCCAGCGTTCCCCCAAGTCTCCCGATAAAAATGGTACTTCACTTGTGTGGGTAGGCCTAGCGCCCGCAACAGGATATGCCCCAAAACACAACGTGGACACATCACAGAAAACAGAGCTGTTTTTTGCAAAGTGCCTACCTGTAGATTTTGGCCTCTAGCTCAGCCGGCACCTAGGGAAACCTACCAAACCGGTGCATTTTTTAAAACTAGAGACCTAGGGGAATCCAAGATGGGGTGACTTGTGGGGCTCTGACCAGGTTCTGTTACCCAGAATCCTTTGCAAAGCTCAAATTTTGGCTAAAAAAAAAACACATTTTCCTCACATTTCAGTGACAGAAAGTTCTGGAATTTGAGAGGAGCCACAAATTTCCTTCAACCTAGCGTTCCCCCAAGTCTCCCGATAAAAATGATACCTCACTTATGTGGGTAGGCCTAGCGCCCGCGACAGGAAATGGCCCAAAACACAACGTGGACACATCACATTTTTTCATAGAAAACAGTGCCTACCTGTGGATTTTGGCCTCTAGCTCAGCCGGCCCCGGGGGGGCAGAAATGGCCTAAAATAAATTTGTCCCCACCCCCCAACCTCCCAACCCCCCCATCCCCCGGGGAGCGACCCTTGCCTATGGGGTCGCTCCCCCTGTGTGACATTGGCGCCAAAAAAAAAATCCCCGGTGCCTAGTGGTTTCTGCCCCCTTGGGGGCAGATTGACCTACAATCGGCCAATCTGCCCCCAAGGGGGGCAGAAATGGTCTAAATACAATTTGCCCCCCAGGGGAGCAACCTTTGCCTAATGGGTCGCTCCCCATCTCTCTAAAAAAAAAAAAAAAAAAAAAAAAAAAAAACACCAAAAAACACAAAAGAACTATTTGCCCTGGTGCCTAGAGGTTTCTGTCCCCCCTGGGGGCAGATCGGCCTAATACCAATAGGCCGATCTGCCCCCAGGGGGGGGGGCAGAAATGGCCTAAAATAAATTTGCACCCCCTAATACCAATAGGCCGATCTGCCCCCGGGGGGGCAGAAATGGTCTAAAATAAATGTGTGTCACCCCCCGGGGAGCAACACATTCCTACAAGGTCGCGCCCCTTGCGTGATAGCGCAAAAAAAATGTATCACTGGTGCCTAGTGGTTTCTGCCCCCCTTGGAGGCAGATTGACCTAAAATCGGCCGATCTGCCCCCAAAGCGGGCAGAAATGGCCTAAATACAATTTGCCCCTCCACGGGAGCGACCCTTGCCTAAGGGGACGCTCCCCATCTGTAAAACACAACAACAACAAAAAATCCCTGGTGCCTAGTGGTTTCTGCCCTCCGTGGGGGCAGATATGGCCTAAAATAAATTTGCCCCCCAGGGGAACAACCCTTGCCTAAGGGGTCGCTCCCCTTACGTGAAAAACAAACAAACAAAAAAAACTCCCTGGTGTCTGGTGGTTTCAATGGCCTAAATATAATTTGCCCCCTAGGGGAGCGACCCTTGCCTAAGGGGTCGCTCCCCACCTCAAAAAAACAAAAACTGAACAAAACAAACAAAAAAAATGTATCCTTGGTGCCTAGAGGTTTCTGCCCCCTAATAATAGGCCGATCTGCCCCCAGGGGGGGCAGAAAAGGCCTTCAAAAAAAATGCCCCCCCTGGGAGCGACCCTTGCCCAAGGGGTCGCTCCCTTTCGTCTGTTTGATAAATGAAAAATACATCCCTGGTGTCTAGTGGGCATTTTGACAGCCGGATTGCTTTACAATCCGGCTGCCAAAACTCAGAGAGAGACTTCAAAGGAAGCCTCTCTGCCTCCTCCCCGTGATCGGAAGAGAAATGCAAAGCATTTCTCTTCCGATCATCGTGCTGGAAACTGAGCTTCCAGCACGATGGGAGGAGGCCCAGGGACAAACAGCGCGCGCTGACGTCACCGGGGGTGGGGGGGTCGGGATTGGAAGGGGAAGGGCTTCCCCTTCCATCCCTGACTTTGGGGGGTGGGGGGGGAAACCCCTCAGAGGGAGCGTTAGCACTCCCTCTGGGCTGGGTGCCCAGGACGTAATGGTTACGTCCTGGGCACAGCAGCACTGTGCCGCAGGACGTAACCATTACGTCCTCAGCACAGAAGGGGTTAACTGGAACCACTGTCAGTAGTGCAGAGTGACCTTAAAATATTTATTTACAAAGCTCACCCTAAAAATGAAGGCTTTTCATTAATGAACCATACATACAAGTTCGAACAGCATTTACATATGGACACACACATTACCTCAACTGCAGACAGTTCCCTTCTCTGTAACTGGCAGCCAAAGGGTTTGTGGGGTAGGCCTACTTGTCCCAAGGACAAAATAAACATGAAAACATATTGCCCTTGACCCCAAATAAAATGTCCAGTTCCACATCCCTGCCCAGCCCTCCCCATTCCAGTTCAGTTCACAGCACTCCAATCCAATCAAGCCAGCCTATCCCACTCCATTCCACCCTAATCCAGCCCACTCCAATCCATCCACCCTACCTCAATGCAATCCAAAATAATCTCTCCAATCCACTTCATTCACTCCAATCAACCACACTCTACTCCACTCCATCCAGCCCCACTCCAATCTATCCAGCCCACATCACTCCAATCCAATCTCCCCAGTCCAGTCCAATCCACCCCACTGCAACCCAATCTGCCCCACTCCAGCCAGTGATTCCACCCCAATCCACTACAATCTAATCCACCCCACTCCAATCAATCCCACCCCACCCATATCACTCCAATCCAAATCACCCACTGCAATCCAATCTAATCCATCCCACTCAAATCCACCCCATCCCATCCACCTCATCCCATGTCATTCCACCCCACTCCAATCCAGCCCGCTCAACTCAATTCAATCCACTCCACCCCACTACCTAAATCCACTCCAACCCACCATATTCCATCCCACTCCACAACACTGTGCCACTGAACTCTACTTCGCTCTACTGAAATCTATGACAGTCTACTCCTCCTACTCCACTTTACGACATTCCAAAAAATCTACGCTACAACACTGTACTCCCCCACACCACTTGCCACTCCACGCCACTAACGTTTGGTCAGGCTGAACAGCAGCCACACTGGTGTACAACATAACAAAACACTGCCAAAGCCAACAGCTCTTGTATTGGCGAGGCGTATTGGCTTTGCCAGTGCTTATTATTATCATTTTTAGCCATGCTGTACAGCAGACACACTGCTATACAGCATGGCTACAAATCACTGACAAAGTTGGCAATGCTAATGCTTTACAGCATAAACAAAAGGCAATGGCAGAGTAAATAGTCTCGAAGGCAGGACCCATTAGCATTGCCAATGCTTGTTAGGTCTCAGCACAACACCCTTGTGATTCTGAACAAATCAGTTAATCTCCTCATGCATGAAAGAATATATATATATATATATATATATACATATATATATATATATATATATATATATATATATATATGACATGTCAAAAACTATCACAAAGAATTCGACTGCGCCCATGCCTTCGTGAAAATGCATCTGGAAGCAGATAATATCTGTCGTCATAATAAAAGCAGATAACGTCTGTTGTCAAAATCAACATCCATTTCAAAGTAGAAAGGGGTTTCTTTGAAATATGTGTGAAATAGTGAAACAGCTACAAACGGCATGATGTTCAACAAGGATGACTAGAAAAATAAAAAAATAGTACTGCAATCTCATTGCAAAGAGCGGAAGGACAGCAATCAAACTGAAGCAATCAGCACTTGGCCCATGCTCCAGCCAAAATACGAGGAAGTGAAGCTAGCACGTGTTGGCCATTTAGAAGGCAGCAATTAAGAGTGACAATGAAGCTAACGAATGTTAAGCACTGGGCCGGCTGCAAGACCCCTATTGTATACAATAGCTCTCGCAAGCAAGGGTGCATGACCTGTAGCAGGTGAGACCTAAAAGGAAAAGGAGGAAAGGTAAAGGATGAAAGAAAAAGGAGAGAAGGCAATGCAGAAAAAAACAAAAGTAGCAGCAAGGAAAGGGGAGAAAGAAAGAAAGAATGAAATGCGAGATAAAAAAAGGGGAAAAACCCAGAAAAACACCAAAATGTGTGGTAACAAACATTATATAATATACAAAGTGCCGTCCATTTGTTAAATTATAAAGAAACAAAGTTTTCAATGGACCTGAAGGTTACAATGGATGTACACAGTAACACCTAAAGCAAATTCTCAAAACACAGAACTAAACAAATTAAGGTGCTTAAATACAGGCAATGTATAATGGATGGTGTTAAGCCAGCCTGTGTGCTGTTGTGTATTGCTGTTTATTCGGGATGAGTTTAGGGTTTTGTACAGCACCATGTGTTTCTCCCCCGCCAACGCCCCCCCACAAGCCACTTTGATATATAATTTCTTAACTAGTAAAGTGTGTACCCGCAGTAGAGTTATGGAGCACACAAAACAGACTTGACCAGTATTAATATGCGTTTTTTTCCAAATGTGTTGTGCTTTTGCACCCAATATTGTGTTTTATTAGCCTGTTTATTATCCATTCAATTAATGAACGTTTAATTGACTGTATGAATGCAAGTACATTTAGGAGAATTAATTTATCTTTGGAGCGAATGGACATTTGTAGGATCATACCTAAATTGTGAGGGCAAGGTTACATCGATTCGAATTGTACATATTTTTGTCTTGAATTCCTGTTTGGTGAAATTTCTGAAGGGGGCAGAGAAAAAAAACAAACACTACTAAGCAAAGTAACAGAATAATAGCAGTATCAGGAGAGAGAGAACAAGATACTGCGAAATTTGGACTAACCCTGGCACAGGTCCCGTAGAATATGGAGGTTATGTTTCAGGTCTACTTTTTAAATGTTATTTTATTTAAGGAAGTTCCAATATTTATGTATTTTATGTGGGGATACTATGATTTTAATGGTTTTAGTTAACTATACAATAAAGATTTATTCATTCATATTTTTGTCTAAAAGCACTTTAATTACGGCTAATATACATTTCGCTTAGTTCCAGGTATAATAAAACCAGGTTTGCAACATATTCTAATGTAGTGCTCCATCATTTTAGCTGGGCAGTGACCAAACTTTTGCAATGGCTTTGAGCATTTTTTTACGTTGAGCATTGCATCAAACACGTTTTATTTTCAAACGTATTGTATTTATTGCATTTTCGCAAACAAAAGAGTGCAGAATGCGCAGTCAGTTACCCCCGGGGAGTTTCCCCAAAAATAGAACATTTTATGCAAGCCACTTAACCCATTATATATCGAGATTTGCCTTAAATTGCTCTCTATCCCATATTTCCCTAACAAGGGTATTGCACCGAAGGAAAGCAATTAAGTGACACAACAGTTGATCTCCTTTTATGCCCCCTTCAAGATATAAGTCCCTTGTACATGGTACAAAGTATAGCCAGGTCATGTAAGTTAAATGTCACTAGCGTATTGCAGTACCTATGTGCTTTCCACTACAGGGAAAGAGGAAACATGGCTTCAGGCCTGCCACTGTAGCATGACTGAGTGTTTAAGCACTGCAGTTTGGACCGTCAAATAAATATTAATTATTCACACTTTTACTGTAGCCCACAAGACAGGGTGCATGGTATTTGAAATTAGGACATGTAGAAACATGTCCTTACAGTGACTAGCACCCAAAAGCTATTTTTCATTGTAGCAGTCATAGCTGTCCTATATAGAAAACCAGAGCACAGATTAAAATCCTAAAACTGTATCTTGGGAATGGGACTAGCAAGAAAAATGATTAAACAACTATTTCAAATAGTTATTAAGTCCAATTCAATGGTGAAGTCATATTTTAATAAGTTTTAAGGGAAAGTAAGAATTTACCGTTTCCTTGTCAGTTGGCCCTGGAGGCTAATTAGCATTTGCTGTTCAACTTCTCCCAGTCAGTGATAAGCACTGGATGGGTGTAAAGAAAATGTGTGAAATATCTCACAGGAGTAAACAATAGACTGAGCTGGAATAGGCAGACAGGACTCCTCTGAACCTTACAGAATATGCACGGTGAGGGCTATCGCTATCAACTTTAAGACTACAGAGTCAAATCTTGCTTGTCAGGGCTGCTCGGTTTACATGTAAGGTAGGGAGGGTGCATCCAAAAGCTGGCGAACAGGACACCCAGACAATTCTTGTGTATCCACTGTCGGGATGCTAAAACCCCTGCTTTGGCCTACCAGACTTGAATTCTGTCTCTGGGTTTTACATGCAACCACTAGGGATGCACTTGAAAGGTAGAAATAGGATGCCAAGACATTTCTTGTGTATTCATAGTCTAGTTGCTTGAAAACACTGCCTTTATTCTACCAGAATTCTGTCTCATGTTTACTGAGGGTATGGTGGCTGCTTCAAACTGGATTTTAGTCTTAATATGTAGGACACTACCAAGGATTAGCATAGTACACTCCCCACAACCCCCCCAGCCCTCAGAGCCCATGTTTAGTGTGGCATAAGACTTTCACCATCTTGAAAACTCCTAAAGTGGGTATAGTTGGTAGTGGGAACTTTTACCCCATTTGTTAGGGCATGCCCACTAGCTCATGCAAGGCATAAATGTGGCATCTGCTGGCACCCACTTCAGAACACTACTGGACACATGAGAGAATAGATGAGGACTGGACCTATCATCTGTGATCTGAGAGGAGCCCTAAAGGACTGGACCTGCTCCCTTCTTATACCAAGGACAAAGATCTGGACTGCAAGGGTCATAAGGCTGACCTCTCTTTTCAAGGTTCAGGGATACAACAAGCTCCAAGAGGTCCTGGTCCACAGTACCATTGACACTTTGTGCTTTTAGGTGCTATTTCTAGTTATAACTTTAAAAATTCCTATCTCCGGGTCCCCATAATGGATTTTGTCTATTTTTCGTATTTGGTTTGTGAATATATTGTTTTGCATTTTGACATTATTACTATTTTGGTGCTGCCCTAAGTCAAACCTGTCTGTCCTGTGCTATAGCTACAAGGGGGTGGAGCTCAGGTTAGTGATTTTAAGGGTTCACCCTGACAATGTTTGGGCTTATTCCTTGAGGTGGGTAGTTACCCAAATTAATAATGTAATTTTTTACCCAGCTGCCCCCATACTGCAGGGTAATAATAGTGGGGGTACTAAGCTAGAGATTAGGGATGTATCTGGTTTTGATTTCCATGCAAGGTTCCAAAGAGATCCACTCCAAATTTGATCTTCTGCCCTGAGGAACCAGTCCAATTAAAATTCATACTTGGGCCACTATGTGGGCTGCCCACTGGCTTAAGCTAGGATTGGATCTTATCAGCTATTTGGAGTCAACCTCTCTGTTAGATAAAGCCTAGGACCAACCTCTTCAGCTACATAAAAACATGTGCTAAAACCGGATAGGACTTAAAGTGAAGAACCCTGGGGAGGACATTGGTGTTGTTGGCTTGTATCCTTCCTAACCAAGAAAGAAAACCAATTACCAATGTTGGATTTCATTGCAAAAGGCACCCAGAACAGTACAGTAGTTAGATTTTTTTGGGATACCTCTGCAGTGATATTAAAACCTAAGTATTCAGAGCGAGCCGCCTAACAATAAGGCATACACAATTTTTTATCGTGTTCACTGTTTCCTGGAATAAGACAGATTAAGAACCTTGCGTTTTGTCAAAGTAACTTCAAAAAAAGCAATATCATCAACATTTAGCAGCGGAGATTGCAGCTGCAGGATGGAGTTTTGTGCGACAACATGGTAAGCAAAACATCATCTGTGAATACGGTTATTTTTTGCACATCAGACCCAAATTGGATGCACGCCATTGCCTAACATCTCTGATGCAGATCGCAAATGATTTGATGCCGAATGCACAGGAGAATGATAAAAGAGGACAGCCCTGACGGGTGCCAATGTTAAATGGGAATGAGTGTGACAGCCTACAATTAAAGTTAATCCTGGATGCAGACATGTAATACCCAGCTACGGTTATAAAGATAAATCTTGACCTTTGTAGAACTGGTGTTAAAAATGTACAAAAGCTTTGGCAACCTTGGGTGAACTGGCTCGCTCTCAGTACTTTTCCTTCAGTATAATGTCTAATGATTATTTCAAATTAGGGGCGGCATTCAGAAACCCCACCCCTGTGGTTCTTGACTTCTGTATGCTGATTGTCTTGGACTTACCCAGGAGATCCTGGAACGCAGACCGTGTCAGATCATAATGGAAGTATATAAAGAGAGATGAGGACAAAAAAAAAAAAAAAGCTCAATCTTGGACCAAAATCAATTTTTGTAAAGTTTTAATGAGAAAATACCAGTCCTCTCAGTCAAAAGCCTGTTCAGCTTCTACCTACACTAAACTAGATGCAACATATTTTCTCCAGGGTTTTTCAACCAGGTGACCTATGCATTAAATGTTGTTTGCCAGCCATCTTTTTATGAACCCGGATTGGTTTGGGTTAATTGTATCTGGAAGGAGGCTAGCTAAACCGGTTACAACTATTTCAATAAATAATTTGACATCAATATCCACCAGGTCAACAAGCTTATGTGACAAATATATAATATGGGGTCTTTACCCAGCTTTGGAATCAGCAAAATGGTTGCCTTTTCCACCGCGGAATGACCTGATCCTCTGTAGCAGCATTATTAAAGATGTCTGTTAATCGTGGTGCCAGGGTCCCAGAGAAGAACCTATAAAAGCATTTGACAAAGACATAGGCCTAGGTCTTTGTTGAGTTTAAGAGATTTTATGACAGCTGTTAGTTCAGCCCTTTTAATGGGAGTTGCAATATCTTGATGCAGTTCCATCATCAGACTAGGCACTGATATTTAAGGGCAAAAATGACCACAAAGAAAAATTCCTGTGCTATATAACAGTGAAACCAATCCAAACTGAGTTCAAAAAGCTTTAGCAGTGAGCCACATTTTGAGTGCTCAGTCAGGAAATCAATCAATCATAGTATTTGTAAAGCGCGGCTCATCACCCTGGGGGGGCATTCAGGGGCTCAGGGCTGTCGATGTGTCCCTGAGCTACTCCTCAAAGAGCCACGTCTTTAGTTTCTTCCTGAAGTCAAGGAGGGTGTGCAAGGGGGACATGGGTGAGGGCGAGGGTTGTAGAGCATAGCTCCCTGGTTGGCTGGTGGAAGGAGAGTCTGTGGTTGATAAGTTTGGGTCCGATGTTGTGGAGGGCTTTGTAGGCGATGGTGAGAACTTTCAATTTGCACCTCTTGTGCACTGGCAGCCAGTGTAGACTTTTGAGGTGGGGGTGATGAGGGTTCTCCTTGGAAGATGTAGGACAGTGGTTCTAAACCTGTGGTCCGTCACCCTCCCCACCCCCCAAGAGGTCCGGGACACATTCCCAGGGGGTTCACAGGACTGGGTCCTCTCAAAATACATGTATTTTTATATTTATTACGTCTTTTATGCAGCAGTTTTAAAAGCACTGCAAAGTTCCTTGTAGACCTATTACGGTGAGCTGCGCAGATTTTAGGGCACTGGCATATTACGTGCCATATGGTGTCCCACACTTAGCCCCACCTTATTCAATCTGTATGTCGCTCCTTTAGCCAGACTAATTTGTTTGTTTGGCTTTATGCCCACCTCTAATGCGGATGATACTCAACTGATCATTCTAGTTTCAAAAAATTGGAAGGAAGTGGCAGACCACTTCCATAAGTGTATACAAGAGGTCAACAGTTGGATGAGCCTGAATTGGCTAAAGTTGAATGGTGACAAAACTGAAATTTTGTGTTTCAGCCCTGGCAAGGATTTGTGGAACTCACGCTGGTGGCCTTCGGAGTGTGGCGAGTTTCCTGCCCCTATTACCGCCACCAGAAACTTGGGTGTTATTTTCGACAATTGTCTTATTTTAAGTCCCAAGTGAACTCCATCACTAAATCTAGTTTTGGGATTTTGAAAACGCTGAAGAAAAAATGTCCTTACCTACAAATGGAGTACAGAATTACAGTCATCTTGACATTAGTAATCTCCAAATTAGATTACTGTAATGCCTTGTTGCACAATCTGGACGATTGCTCACTTAAGAAGCTTCAGTTGATTCAAAATACTGCTGCTCGCTTTATATTAGATCTCCCTTTTTTGGCTTCAGCTAGCAGTAGCCTGAAACAATTGCATTGGCTACCGGTCGCTAAGCGCATTATGTTTAAAACTCTATGTCTAACCTATAAGTCTGTGCATGGATGTGCATCTGAATATTTGTCCTCGAGGCTACATTGGTATAGGTCGAGTCGGCAACTTAGATTGACAGGAGCCCACATGATCCATGTTCCTCAAACTCATAGGGATTGAGTGGGAGATAAAGCCTTCACTGTAGCTGCTGCCAAATACTGGAATGTACTCCCTCTGTCTATAAGGATGGAAAAAAACCTTTGACCTTCAGGGGGTTAGTAAAAACTTGGCTATTTCCTCTGTAATTTTCTTCTTCCCCTTAGTTCTTTTTGGTTGTTTCTGACACTTACCTTTCTTGTACTTAGCGCTTCGATGCCACGGCCGGAATGCGCTTTATAAATACTAAAATACAAAGTACACATACATCCAGTATCTTTTGGGCAAAAATAAAATCATCACGATAACTTTGGTGATTAATGTACCTGCTGGAGAGAGATGGGAGTTTTGTCTAGTGGCAGTTTTGAATCATCTAAGGTAGCGCAGATGGTGAATATGTCTGCTGCAAAAACGTGTATCATGCAAAGAGAAGTATTTTATGTGCATAGCACAGCGGTTTACCGCTATTGTCACAGAGATTTTTTTGTTACTGTGCTGTTGATAAATTACAATCTTAATCTAGCACAGTGAGCTATGAACTTCCATCAAAGAGCTGCATGCAAATTGCATGGCACAAATTAGAAAGTTATGTTTTTCCCCCCAGTGTTTAATTTTCCTTATGCTGTTAAAAAAGGGTTGCTTGCGTAGAAATACATTCTTATTATTAGTATTAGTGGAAGTCAACGCTAACCACTGTGTTATGTTCTGAAACCTGAGTTTGTGCTTCTCCAGACCAAGCACTCTTAGAAAATGCCTACCAGTATGGATGATATGTGAATCCTACACCTTGTAGTCCCCTCTAAAGTGCTCTGACACCCTACACCGGACAGAGAGGTTATGGAAGGACAAGAGGCCCTTATCCTTCTACTTCCTTTCCCCACTACATATTTATGTGAAAAATCTTTCTCAGATCTTATGTCACAAAAAAATAAAAACAGAAATCGTTTGGCAAATATATAATCTGACATGAGGATTCAGCTTTCGTAAATAAAACCAAACCTTGAAAAGTTAGTCGTGGAGACGCAGCGTCAACCTTCTCATTAAAAGTTTTCGATTTTTGTATATTTTTTTAATATAAATTAATTCTACCTTTAGTAATTTGTGTATTTTTTTGGGTGTGTATTTTTTGGTGAATTATTGTTTTAATGTTTGAATTCTAAATCCTATAAATTGCTTGGGGTTCCTGGTTTTCAGCAGTGATTCAGTGGGGGTCCTCGGGAGGCAAAAGGTTGGGAACCACTGGTCTAGGACGAGTCTTGCTTATGTGTTCTGGATGGTCTGGAGGCGGTGGAGGGGGTGGAAGGGGAGTCACTTGTCTAGGGCGTATCCATAGTCTAGTCTGCTGGTGATGATGGCTTGGGGGACCATTTTCTGGTTCCGGTGGGGATCCATCAATCAATCAATAAGTGTTTTGTAAAGCGCAGCTACACACCAGTTAGGTTCTCAAGGTGCTGGGGGAGGGTGGGGCGTGGCCAACATGGCGACCGGAGCGGCAGCATAAACTGCAGCTCCGATCCCTGGCCGGCATAAACATCCTGCCAGCGGCGCCTGCACCTCCTTTTAAGGCGGACAGGCGTCGCCCATTTTGCTGCTCGAGACCCGCACCGGCAGCCGTAGCTGCACACCAGTTATCGCGGACGCTCTGCAGGCAGCGAGCGGTATGCTGGGCTGCGGGGTCTGCGGCCGCGGCTGCGGCCTACATACTCGCCACTGGAGCCGCGGGCCGCCTACTGGGACCTGGAGCCGGAGCTCGGATCCGCGACCGGCCCGGAGGCCGTGTCGCACGAGCTCCGGCCTCATTTGTAATGCCGGGGTCGGGCGCTAGCCCTTAAATTGCATTTTGGGGCGGCGGCGCCGGGCGAGGCCAATCCGCTGCAGTGTCACGCCCCACACATGGATGCCTGCCGGAGCAGGCCTATAATTTTACTAACCTCCGTGCAAGCTTACCGCCACTGGTGGTGACGCCCCGGCTCCCCAGCTTACTGGAAGGGGGCACGCCTGACATTCTGCTGTGCCCTAACGCTCGAGGTAGCTGTGGCCTGCCAGGAGGGGGCATCTCAGCGTGGCGGCCGAGTGGAGGACGTGCTGCAGACATGCAGTACAGCACCTGGGACTCTACTACCACCGAAGATTCCGCAAGCCTGAGACCTCGCCCAGTACTTATCTGAGCTTCACCACAGGAATGGTGGGGCGGAAGGAGCGAAGACGGAGGTCAAGGGCGCAGAGGGAAGCTGGACGGACAGAAAAGTGAGGTGAGCCTTTCGGCGACATTTATCGACTCGCAGTGCACAAATGTGTTGACCACCTCCCCCCGGACCAATTAACTCGGGGCAGCTGATAGCCCCAACAAGGCACATGTGGCACTGCCCCCACCCCACCAGGTTCTACATATAACTTCCCATCAGCGTCACAATCCCTAAACAGCGCAAGCAACCGCCGATATACTAAGCCATTACTTATCATCTATCATTGGCCTACTCTCGCTTTGTTTGACCTCAGCGCCCATGCCGGACTGAACTGTGGTGCGCCTCCTAACCCGGCTGTATACGTCACTTCGGCTCATCTGCAGCTACGTCGCCCCTGTGTGGCTATTGGGCTTGGCTGTTTTATGTGGTTGCAGAAGCATAACACGCCTGACCCCTCCGCTGCCTGGAATCGAGGGGCGTGACAGGCACACGACAAAGCGCTAAACCACCCCACTGTCGCTAGTATTTCTCTTCTGGCCTTCAATAGCTATCTGCGGCCCTCTGGAACTGAGCCTCTCCTACGCCGCAGATTGCTTCTTTGCTCGCCCTGCCCGCATCGCCTCCATCCGGCCCTACTCGTTAATGACCACCCGGAACCGCACTTGTCAAATGGTCAAACCAAAAACCCCACGTGCACCTCCTGGTAGAATGGACCCCGACACCCCTCCCTCCTCTGAGGCCCACGCCACCATGCAACTGGCTTTGCAGAAGATGGAACTTACCTTACAATCTCACACGTCACAGTTTGAAAAGATATTGCAAGCCATTCTAGACACCAAGACCACCCTAGAAGCCAAAATAGGCTCGGCAACAGAAGACCTAGACATACTTCGAACTGATCAACACGCATTGGCCGACAGGGTGTCCGAACTAGAAAAAGACTCTGCAACCCTCCCCCGGACTGTGAAAGATCTCCAATCGCAACTGGATCATTTAACAACAGAGGTGGACTTCTTAAAACACAGAGCTGAAGATGCAGAGGGCAGGTCCCGGCACAAAAACATTCGCCTGGTGGGGTTCCCTGAGCGTGTTGAAGGTCCCAGCACAGAATTATTCATAGAACAATGGCTCACGGACACAATTTTTAAAGATAATATCCCAAAGTTCTTCTCCGTCGAACGTGCCCACAGGGTCCCCAGCAGGCCCCCTCCACCTGGCTCACAGCCTCGCCCGTTGATAGCAAGACTCCTTAACTACCGAGATAGAGACCTCATCCTACAGTTATTTCGCAAATCTGGCCCGCTACACTTCGAAAACGCGGAGATTACAGCTTATCCAGACTTTACAGCAGAAGTTCAGAAGAAGCAGAGTTCTTTTTATTGTGTTATGGAATGACTCCGCAAACATAACATCAAGTATGCGTTGATGTTCCCAGCCAGACTCCGGGTGCAATATGACATTCGAACACTTTTCTTCACTACACCGGAAGACGCCTGGACCTGGTTGCATGCCAAGGGTCTTGCCGACCCGATAGATACAAGCACCCTGGGTGAAAATTGGTCTTCTCCCAAGACAAGGCGTAGGCAACGCAAAAAACAAGGCATTAAACCCTCACCTGAACAGTCACAAACCGAACGCTCCCTGCTCCTGCAGGCCACATCTAGATTTGCTAACATGTCGCCAACAGCCCTGTCCACACAAACTGACGGGGAACCGGACCACGACGTAAACTCTGACTCGGCGGAATCTACACGAGGTCCTACTCTCACGCCGCACTCAGCAGACGACATTTGCTAAGTCAATTCAGCACCACCTACTCCCGCTCCTCAGGTACAATAATATGGCTCCCCCCCCCCCCCCCCGGCTGTTCAGTAATGGCCTGGCGGCACCAATGATCCTATATTGCGGCGCGCCGCCCGCTTGTGGTCTTGGACGGCGTACTCTGCACCATGAGCAACTCGGGCAGGGTAAATCCATGACTTTGAACTAACGCCCTTTGGCACCCCCGAGCTCCATATGGACCGTTCTCCCAGGCCGGCAATGGCTGGAATTTTTTTCTATTTCCCATTATTTCAGTTGATATTATATATGGTTTTTGAGTGCATTTTTTTGGGTTGGTGGTTTTGTCACAAGTTAGTTAGTCGCAAACACAGTAACAAACGCGCATGTCATATTTACCATAGCAATAGGTTTACATCTTACAACACTACGGATATTAACTGGCTAGCCTTGGAGGGTAATCGTCACAATATTTCCACAATGGGGACGGAGGACATACATCTCTCCGGTTTTATTAAAGCTATAATAGCCTCATGGCCTCCCAAACTCAACAAGGTATCTTGAAATATAAGATACTCACATGGAATATCAAAGGTATGGCAACGCCGCGTAAGCGGCAAAGGATTCACGCAATTCTTAAGAGGCATCAGGTACACATAGCCCTACTACAAGAGACACATCTCTCTAAATCCACGTTGGAAAGCACACGCTCAAAATAGAAAGGTCAATTGTACGCCACCACTTCCTCGTCTTTCGCTCGGGGTGGCGATCTGGATTGCTCCTGGGGTCCCATTTATCATATCTCGCACACAATGCGACCCAAACTGTAGACATGTGATACTAGAAGGCGTCCCTGACGGGTCCCCCTTAGCTTTGGTAGCGCTATACTCCCCAAATTCAAATCAACGCGATTTCCTGAGCACGCTCACCACTGGCAATCTCAGGGACCCCCACATTAGAGTGAATATGGGGGGGGCGACTTTAACAGCGTCCTAGACACTCAAATAGACCGTTCATTTCCCCCACTCGCCACGGCCCCATCCAATCGGGCCTCACAAGCACTAGCAAACTGGGCCTGTAATAACGGTTTGCGAGACATCTGGAGGGTAAGCCACCCCACCCACCGCAAATATTCTTATTACTCCTCTGTACACAAGTTACATACCAGAATAGATATGATTTTTTTATCTGCAGCCGTAATCCAGAAAGTGTGCGCGACCGAATACCTAGCACGCACCATATCAGATCATAACCCTCTCTGCGCAATAATGGCCTGGGGCTACATGCACACTCGCATACCAACATGGCGATTGCAGACAGAAGCTCTCTTAGACCCCCCCCCTTTCACGCAGAAATGTCCAAGCGACTGGCTGATTACTTCTCACTGAATAAAAATACAACCTCATCCCACGCTATAGAGTGGGATGCCCACAAAGCGGTAATACGCAGACACTGTCTCGCGGTCACGGTGGGGGTGAGAAGGATACTCACCAAAGAACTACAAGATTTTGAGGTTAAAATCCGCAAAGCGGAGGTTGAGGTCTCCAGAAACGAGTCCACACTAGCAGCACTGAATTCGCTTAGAGCTGCCCATAGTGAAGTAGACACCAGACTATGTAAGCACGACTACAGACACTACATGACAAGGCAACAGGCTGAGGGGGATAGATCAGGTAGACTGTTAGCGTGGCTGCCCCGCCAACCCTTGCAACCATCACCCACTGGGGTGATACGTCTGAACGTCATTGTCAACACCCAAGCAGGTATCAACGAAGTCTTCTCCACATATTATCATGCCCTATACACGCCTCCTCCCCCACCGTCGGAGCAGCAATTAACTGACATATTACTCGTCTCCAAAAACCAACACATCACTGACAATACCGCCACTTTAGACGGTCCCATTACTATAGAAGAACTGCGTTCAGCTCTGGCACAAATGGCACGCAGCAAAACCCCTGGCTCAGATGGCCTACCCGTAGAGTATTTTAACTCCCATGCTACTCACCTCCTACAACCACTCATAGAGGTATTTAACAAAGCGCGTAATAAATTACAACTGCCAGACTCCAGGCGCGAAGCTCTAATAGTTGTCCTTCCGAAGGCGGGCCGCGATCCTCTCAACGTTAAATCATACAGGCCGCTCTCTCTCCTCAACACAGACTGCAAACTATTGGGGAAAATATTGGCAAACAGGCTACTCCCTTACCTATCAAGCTTAATACACTCTGATCAGTCTGGCTTTATTCCAGGGAGAAGCACCTTTTTAAATATTAGAAGACTGCTCCACATAATGCACAGCAATACAGAATTAGAAGCGGTGGCCCTCTCTCTAGACATTGAAAAAGCGTTTGATACGTTGAGCTGGGATTATCTTCTACGCACACTCAAATCGTTTGGATTTAGCCCCGGTTTCATAGGATGGATCAAAACGCTCTACTCCACGCCCACAGTTCGTGTAAAAAATGGACGCACTATCTCTGAAGCATTCCCCATAGGCAGAGGTACCAGACAAGGTTGTCCATTATCCCCTTTATTATTCGCTATAGCCATGGAACCATTAGCAATTAAGCTACGTAGCTACGCACACATATGTGGCATCCCTGAATCTAACACACATCATATTATATCCTTATACCCAGATGATGCCCTGATATACCTTCGTAATCACTCTACCTCTATGGCAGAGGTGTTGCAAATGCTTGACTTCTTCACTCTCGCCTCTTGTTTACATGTCAACTGGCCCAAGTCAAGTATTTTCCCCCTTACCCCCATACCAAATGACCTTCACATGGCATTACCGCAATATAAACTGCCATGGTCACACACTACCTTTAAATATCTCGGGATACAAATTTATCACTCCATTGCTGATCTAAAAGAGGGCAATATTGACAGGGCACTCAGTTCTACCCGCAGCTCATTGTCGTTTTGGAGCTCACTTCCCCTACCCACCTTGGGTCGGGTAGCAATAGCCAAAATGCTCATCCTCCCCAGGTTCTTATATTATTTTACTGCCCTTTCACTATGTTTACCACGCTCGTTCTTTTGTAAACTGCACTCATTATTAACTGACCTGCTCTGGAGCAAAAATAGAAACAGAGTAGCGTTAGTTATAACACAATATCCGCAAGAAGCGGGCGGTCTGGGCATCCCTAACTTCGCAAGATACTATGCAGCTGCTCAGCTGTCGTGGTTATCCACATGGCTTCAGGAAACTCCTCCTACCGAAGGCATAATGCTGCAACCATATGTAGCCCCGCAAACTATACTGTCCTCACTTTTATCTGGCCCTAACCGCCTACCCTCAAAACCTATATTGTTGGAAGCAGCTCATTTCTGCTGGCGTAGATTCGTTCAAAGTAAGACCCCCCCTCTCCTCCTTATTCCCCTTTGTTACCGCTGTTTCAATTGCCAGGCACCCAAATACTCTCATCACATCATGATACACGGGACATAAGTACACTGAATGTGGGCGACTGCTACTCTAGCTCCACAATGCGTACCTTAGCGGAACTAGTGACCGCTGGGGTTATGCACACTGGTGCCTTTCTGACATATAGCGCCATCAAACGGCTACTCAATAGCCTCTGGGGTTCCGGCAACAACGAACCACCTGAGTCCCAATTACTTACCACCATCCTTACCATAGGTAGCATAAAAGGAATCATAACTAAACTATATAAAGAACTACTAGCAGTAGTTTGCTCTACCCTGACGCTTGCTAAAGCACGCTGGGACTCCGTCCTCCCTTCACCATTACCACAAAAAACCTGGGTCGCAGCTCTCACAATGATCAAGTCAATATCCCGCAATCCCCGATTGCGTTACACCCAATTCAATTATATTCACCACTCATATCTATCCCCGGCCTGCATCCAAAGACTATACCCGAGCACGAACCCGTTATGTCACAGATGCGCTACTCCGGCAGCAGACTTTTACCACATGGTCTGGAGCTGCCACTCCATAAACTCGGCTTGGCACCGCGTTACGGACGCCACAGCAGACATTTCGTCCCACACTCTGTTGCCCACCCCGGCTCCTGTTTACTAGGCATACGCCACTGTACCAAAAGCGATAAACATCTACACAGATTTATCGATCCAGCATTTGTTGTCTTCAAGCGCCTAATAGCTACGCACTGGAAAGCCCCACATGTTCCATCCCATTCTGCTTGGCTCCGAGACTTACATAGTCGCTCACAAGCCGAAGCTTAGACACTTCGCTTATTACAACATAAAGGCCTAATACAGGATGGCCCCGAAGTTTGGGACACTTTTGTGGTAGCAATAGAAGCTAGGGATGACACATACCCCCCCTAAATCAGGAACCATATATATGTATTATCTTTTTGTTTAATATTTTTATCACGCTACTCTCAGTTGCCCCACCATCACTCACTTTCTGTATTAACTTCCTCATCTCCTTCCTTAATGCAACAACATAACACATTAAGATGCTTCTTTTACGGCTATGCTTATATGCAACCCATGCCTAGCTTGCTTATCACTAGATTGGCTCTGCACCCCTTTCTGCCCCACAATTCATAATTCATACCTCAACTATGACTCCCTGTCCCCCCATACACAATAGATGTATCCTTCTTTTTTTCCCCCCACCCTCCAATGGGTGTAGCTAGCACCAGGTGTGACATTAGCGGTGTTTAGTTGTGACTTTAATTACTTGTTGCACAGTTTCAAGTTGTATTTTTTAGTAATTCATTGTGCAACTGCGCTGTACAAGCTTATAAATGTGAGTAAACAGATAGCAACATTTTTAATAGCAAAATGTACTGTTGTGTGGTGAGAGTATAATGACTAATAAACAGATTAAAAAAAAAAAAAAAAAGGTGCTGGGGGAGGGTTTGGGGGGAGTATAGCGTGTACCGGTGAGGTGGTTTAAAAAAGCCAAGACTTCAGTTCCTTTGTGAAGCTGGGACGGGAGGTGGTCTGTCTGATGTGGATGGGTAGGGCATTGCAGGCTGTGAGGTAAGAGAAGGAGAGTCCTCCGGTATCAGGTATTTCTGTGAGAGAGAGTTGGGCTGAGCATAGAGCCCTGTGGGGTATATCGGAGTTGACCCGCTGGTTCAGGTAGGCTGGTCTGGTGTTGTGGAGGGCTTTGCGTGCATGGGTGAGGATCTTGAAAGTGATTCTTTTCCCTATGGGGAGCCAGTGCAGTGTACGTAGGTGTTGCGAGATGTGGCAGTGTCGGGGTAGGTTGAGGATCAGTCTGGCAGTGTCGTTCTTGATGTTTTGCAATTTGCGGGTAGGTTTTTGGAGATTCCGGCATAGAGTGCACTGCCGTAGTCCAGTCTGCTGGTGATGAGGGCATCTGTGACGGTCTTTCTATGTTTGAGTGGGATCCATTTGAAGGTCTTGTGTAGGAGGTGGAGGGTGCGGAAGCAGGTGGAGGTGACTGAGTTGATTTGATAGTTCATGCTGAGTTCGGGGTCCAGGATGATTCCGAGGTTGTGGGCTTGGCTGGCGGGGGTGGGCGGATTTCCGAGGGTGGGTGGCCACCATGAGTTGCTCCCTGCATTGGATTGAAGGCCCATGATGAATAATTCTGTCTTGCTTGTGTTGAGTTGAAGGCAGCTGTCTCTCATCCAGTTGGCGACTGCTTTCATGCCTTCGTGGAAGTTGTGTCTGGTCTTGTCAGGTTCGTTGGAGTGGGAGAGGATGAGTTGGGTATCGTCAGCCTAGGAGATGATGTTTATTCCGTATCTCCTGATGAGGGTGGCTAGCGGGCCATGTGGATGTTGAACAACGTGGGGCTGAGGGAAGATCCCTGGGGCACTCCCCAGGTGGAGGGTGTGGGATCTGCGAGGAAAGGGGCGAGTCTCACTCGTTGCATTCTGCCGGAGAGGAAGGATTGGATCCAGTCGAGGGCCTTGTCTCTGATGCCAGCTTTGTGGAGTCTTCTTATCAGGGTGTGATTTGAAGATCTTCCTTAGCATGTGGAGGTTGCGGAAGCTGGAGAAGGCCATTGCGTTTTTCTGCTGTTTGAAGAGAGTTTGCAGTCTATGATGATGCCGAGGTTGCCGACATGGTCAGTCGGTGACGGTGATTGTCCAAGCGTGGAGGGCCACCATGAGTTGTCCCGGGGGAGGGGTTGCTTCTGAAGATGATTACTCCTGTCTTGTCTATGTTCAGTTTCTAGCAGTTGGATTTCATCCAATTGGCGACGTGTCTCATGGCGTTGCTGAAGGTGTCTCTGGGGGAGGCGTGGTCTTTGGCAAGGGAGAGTATTAGTTGGGTGTCGTTGGCGAAAGAGATGATTTTGACTCCATGGGAGCAAACAATCTCGGCCAGCGGCATTATGTAAATGTTGAAGGGAGTGAGGCTGAGAGAGGATCCCTTGGGGTCGCCGCATATGTTGCTCTTAGGTTCTGAGGTGAAGGGTGGGAAGCAGACCGTCTGAGTGCTGCCTGTGATGAAGGCGTGGATCCATTTGAGGGCGTTGCCTCCAATCCCAGTATGGTGGAGTCTAATGGTGAGGGTGAAGTGGGGGATGGTGTCGAACGTGGCAGGGAGGTCTAGGAGGATCAGGGACGCTTTCTCTCCAGTATCGAGAAGGGACAGTATGTTGTCCGCTGCGGCAATAAGGGCGGTCTCTGTGCTATGGTTGGAGCCGAAACCGCATAGAGCGGAGTCAAGTAGGTTGTGTTTTTCCAGGTATTTGGAGTATCAAGTGGTGTTTATAGATGTTTTTTTCCAGGACCTTGGCTGGGAAAGGAAGCAGAGAGAGGGGGCTGTAATTTTTGAGTTTGCTGGAGTCGGCAGAAGGATTCTTCAGGAGCGGCTTGATCTCTGCTTGTTTTCAAGCTTCGGGATGGTGGCAGTCCTAATGGAGGTGTTGAAGATGGGAGAGAGAATGCTGCTAATTTCCTTCTAGAAAGCAACATGGTTATAGATAAACCTGATCACAAAAGGCAGGATGTTTCATATTTTTGCAGCTATTAAAGAGAAGGATCTACCCCCAATTCTTGCTCATTTGATTCCACACAGCACCAAATAATTAGATGATTCTGACTGCAATAAACAGACAAGGATGTGTCTCACAAGACAAGATATGATGAAACTAGAGCAACAATAACAAAGGCACTGTGGCAAACACACAGATTTCTAAAATGTATATTTTCCCAAATAGGTAGCCAGTGCAAGACAGGTAAATATCATACATGTGGCCAAGTCTAGGAAGGCCTACGATCAGTAGGACAACCAAATATCTGAAACATTTGTAGGCATTTCCACAGGTGAATTGGGGAAAGCAACTAAACTGCACCGGCATGGGCCAACTGAGATAAACAATTATATAATCATTCTACAGCAAAACAACAGGGCCTTCATTATGAGTTTTCCGGTGCAGGATCTTTACAATTTTTCCAGTGTCCAAATCCAGCCACCTAAGTCAACCCCAGACTCCTGCAACATTTAGCACCTGTGTTAAGCAGTTGGTAAATGTGTGTGCATTTGGGCATGTTATTCCTTTGGAAGGAGGGAAAACGAGCTGAATTGGATCTGGAATTCTCAGGTCTGTATGTTAGTCCACATTCTGAAGGGAATAATTTGTACTTTTCATTAAATCATGGGGAAACTCTAGGAGCCTGTCTCAGTTTATGGTGTACACCTATGGTATGGTACCCTACATTGAGTCCAGGCAACCCTTAGTGATAGTGAATTGGTGTCCAGATAACAGAAGCTCTCTAGCGGTAGCTGAGGCATATCCAGGAGGAATATAAAGCACTTGCAATACCACAGTAGTCAAGACAGTAACTCAATCACAAAAGACAAACCACACAAGTGTTGCAAAAATAATGGATATTTTATTACAGCACTACTACTAGACTATCATTGGGATGTCTCCCTTTGGAGATATATATACACAGAGTATATACACTAAATAACCATCAGCGATAGCATAAAATTGCACAGGGCCCTATGGGAGGGCCAAACCATATACTAAAAAAGTGGAATGTGAAATAGTGACCCCAACCAAGGTAAGTGTGGTAGTTAGCTAGGGGCAGATAGAAACACCAGAGGTAAGTACAGTAAGTGCAATGTCCACAGCAACCATGTGCAAGGTAGCTACCCACCAAGTTGTCCCATAGGCTACCAGAGAGAAAGTAGTGGTTGGAATTCATGGAATTCAGGACCCTTCCCAGTGGACCCCGAGGAACCCAGCAGGCAAGAGGATGGATGGACTGTGTCCCTAACCCAGGATTCTAAGAAGACAGAAGTACCTACACCAGGGACACGGATGCAGAGGGGAGAAGGGACTCTTTCTGAAGTCAGTGGAAGTCTCTGATTGTCCAGCTGCTGTCACGACCCGTGGACCAGGCCTGTGGAACCCAGGGACGGATTCCAGATGTGGAGAACCTGCAAAGGAAGGTAACAGAGTCCAGCACCCTTGGAGGTGCCCAGGTGGTGCAGGTGGCAATGCCCACACTCCTGAAGGTGAAGTTCCTGCAAGTTTGTGGAAGACGTCCAGCTGAGGGGCCCAGGAGCTGCAGCAGATCCAACGGAGTCACCTACGAGCGGTCCCTCGCCAGTCTCCGGATTGCAGGAGGGTATGTGACCAGCCAGGTCACCAACAAGCACTGGCAAATGCAAACAGGAGCTGAAGAAGTGTTTGCAAAGTTTTCGGGACCAGCAAGGTACCAGGAGAAGGAGTCAGGGCTGGCCCTCAGCACGCAGGAAGGCCAGCAGAAGTCGATGGAGCCCCCATGAGTGACCCACAGGTGCCTGAAGATCTCCCAGAGGAAGAATCAACAAGCCTTGGCAAATGCAACAGTCACTGTGCACAGGGGATCCAGTTTAGTGCAGTAGCAGGGGCCCACAATCTCCTAAGTTGGATAGAAGACTAGCAAGACCCAGCAGAAGCCACAGACTCACCACCTGTGTTGCAGAGCCATTCGATGTCCATGGCACAGCAGACCCCACCAGCCGGTCAGCGTTGTCTTGAGGTGCCTGCGGTTGCAGGGAAGTGACTCCATCACTCCAAGGAAAATTCCTTTGTGCTTCCAGGTGCAAACAGAGTTCTTGTGACCCTGGAGGATGCACAGCCTTGGATGTTGCAGAATTCTTGCAGGATCCAGAGAAACAATGTTGCAGTGGGAGCCTTCCCACCAGAAGCAAATATGTTTTGGTTCCAAAGCAGACCAGCAGTGGTTCCCGAGGCCAGGAGCAGAAGATGTCTTGCAGAGGGTTCCCTAAAGAGTTTTGCTCAACAAATCTGAGGACCCATCCACGGGGGAGCCCTTAGGTAACCCTAAAAGGTATTGGTCACTCTCTGAAGTGACCCACCTATCAGAGGGGGTCAGGGACGTCATCTTCCTGGCCTAACCAGTCAGATGTTCCTTGGGGCCTCTGACCATCTTGCTTCCAAGATGGCAGAATCAAATGGCCACCTGGTAAAGCTAGGGGAAGAGCTGGACAGTGGGGAGGTCACTCCCCTGTCCTTTGTGTAGTTTTGTGCCATAGCAGGAACCGGGGGGTTCCTGAACTGCTGCAAACCAGATTATGCAAGGAAGACACCAAATGTGCCCTTCAAAGCAGTCTGGTGGCGCTCAGAGGCGACCCCACCCCGTAGATACCTAATACACAAGGGGAGGTGGTCACACCTCTCCCTTGCAGGAAATCCATTGTTCTGCTTCTCCGGCCTGAGCCTGGTTCACCAGCAGGAGGGCAGAACAGTGTCTGGAGTCAGCAGCAGCGTCTGCTGGCAGCTACACCCTGTAAGGCTGCATAGGCAGAACTGGGAGACCCTCTAAGGAACCCCCAGAGTACATGGTATAATGCAACATAACACTGGAATTCCAACATGTTCGATACCAAAAATGCCTAGGTTCGGAGAAGCCATTACGTAGTTGGACCACTCATGTTACCAGTGTCCACTACATACTCCTAAGATGGCTTCCCCGTACTTACAGAGTCCAGGAATGGACCTGGGGCCTGTAGGGGCACCCTGCTCATGCAGCGGTACCCTCACACTTGGAGACATGCACCCTGCCCCTTGGGCTGAAGGGCCTACCAAACGGATGACTTAAAATGTGTAAGTGTTGTGACCAGGTTCGGTGGTGAAAGGGTGCATGCGTCATTTCACGCAGGCTGCAATGGCAGGCCTTCAGACACAGTTTGCATGGGCTCTGATGGGTGGCACAATATATGCTGCAGCCCATGGGGGACCCATGGTGTACCAATGCCCTGGGTACCTAAGTACCATATACTAGGGACTTACATGGGTGCGCCAGTATGCCAACTGTGGGTGGACAACGTTTATCAGCGTTTATCAGCAACCAAAGTTAGGAGAGAGAGCAAAGTCCCTAGGGTACTGGTTAGTAGGATCCCAGCGAACTACCGTCTAAACATACTGACATCAGGTAAAAAGTGGGGTAACTATGCTAGAAAGATAGCACTTTCCTACAGAAACACCAACAGCAATTGTCAATTCCAGTATTGATATCTCTCTGCAGATTTAACAGGGAGCTCGTAATGAGGGTTTAAGTGTCAAAATACTCAAGGCTGTAAGTTTTGTGATCTTAGTGAATCTTACAATATTATATTCAGGTGGATACCCATTGAAAGGTGCTACCAAGAGTCTGAACAATGGGATTAGAACCACCAAAGATAAGTATCTTGTGTAGGAAAGTGCCCTTTTTGACATTGTCACTCCCCCACTTTTAACCTAGTACTGATGCTGTTTGACTGAAAGTGCACTGGATCCCTGCTAACCAGCCCCCCAGTGCCAGAGCTCTTTCCCTTTAAGCAAGGTAAATGTCTGATTGTAATCCAATCAGCAGGGACTTTAGTACCCCTATAAACCCCTAGTAAATGGTACCCCAATGACGCAGGGCTTGGGTACTAAAGAGGGTCCCTAAGGGATGCAGCATGTATTATGCCACTCTAAGGGACCCAAACTTAAACACATGCAGACTGCCATCCCAAAATGCATGAAATCCTACAAGCCGTTTTTTAAAACACACCCTGTGTGCAACACCCATATCCACTGCTAAGAGCATGAGCAGATGTACTCCAGTGATGACTTGTTCCAAATTTTCAGGAAGCCAATTTCATGCCAGTATCAGAGGGCTCAGAGTGCCCTTAGAGGTACGCCTTGAAAACCTATTAGTCATCTAGTGTGCTGGCTGACAGGTATCATCCAGCCTGCCAACAGAGATGTGTTTCTGACTCTCTGCAGGTGAGAGTCCTCACTCAAAGAGGCCATGAACAATGCCTGCCATCCTGCGCAGAAGGTGATCACACCTCCTCCAGCAGGATGGCTAGTGAATTTTGCATATCAAGGCCAGAGGACACCTTAGAGGTATGCCCTGAAAACCTAGTAGTCTTCTAGTGTGCTGGCTAACTGGTATCATCCAGCCTGCCACCAAAGACGAGTTTCTGATCTGTGCAGGTGAGAGCCTGTGCTCTCAGAGTGCAAGAACAATGCCTGCCCGACAGAAGGTGGTCACGCCTCCTCCAGCAGGATGGCTAAAGAATTTAGCATATCAACGCCAAAGGAGTTAAAGCCTCTGCTGCCTTTGATAAGAGACAATGGCTTCCCCCCAGACCTGGGGAACGCCACGCCCTGCCCCGAGGCCAATTTGGCACCAGAGCAGACAGGAAATTAGATATTCAGGAGGCGTCTTGCACTTTTAGGGTAGGCACCCCCGCCCCACCAAAAGGTTGGCTACCTGAAGCGCACAGCTAAGGAAGGGTTTCACCATCTTGTTTTTGGTAGAGACAGAGAAGTCTGTGTCAGGGTTAGGCCTACTGCCCACAGAAAGTGGTCATATAGGTGGTGTAGTCCCCCCCAGGAGTTGACTAGCCTATTGGCAACTACCCTACACTCCCCTAAATTCCAGGAACTCAGCTCCGTCTACTGGGAACTGAAGGAAGGACGAAGATGAGCCGAAGTCGTGAGAACAGAGGTCCTGCACAGAGTTTGGCGCCAAACCCTGCCTGGCTGCTTACACCGCAACAATCACAAAGACTGACTTGTCCAGAAGCTGAACAGCTTCTCCAAACCCTTGGAGGACTGTTCCCCTCTTCAACAACCAAGAAGCATCTCCCTTGGGGCGAAGGAAGACATCCCCCTGCATCTTCAGTCGCACAATACACCGATCCAGTACTTCACCTTGCAGGCCATCGGGCCCACAGAAGGAGCGACTCACTAGGAAGAGGTTGTTGTGAGTCCAAGAGGTCCGGCCCCTCACTTTCACCAAGTCTCAAGCTGCTAACCCCCCAGGAGCCTCTCCGCATCAATACCCTGGATACCAGAGCCCTTGAAGCTACCAAGGCTTGTTGCCTGCCATCGAGAGACTTCATGATCCACGAGGCCTTCTTTGAGAGTGGCCCTGCTGCCCTGTTTTCTCTCACTCTCCAGGACACCAAAGCCAAGTGAGAGCATCTAACAACAGAGACCCGCCGGACAAACTAACTCTGCACCCGAGCCACCCAGCCCGGGTTCAGATAACCCTACTGTGTCCTTGTGCTCCAGAGACCCTCAAGAGTCAAGCCCCCCTTTGGGTTCTGCCGGCCTTGTACCAAAGTCCCCACCTGCAGCCTTTGTTTTACAGGTACTTCTTCAAGAGACTTTAACATGTAGCGCTCAAGGCGACCAACACCCAGACACACCAGAGCAGGTGAAATTGAGCTGCTGGTGGTTTCTTGGAACTTGGCCCCTAAGCAACATGAATCTTAGAAGGCACCCTCCAAAAACATTTGCAAGTGTATCTATACAGTGTATGTTTCTCCCAAAGGACAACATTACCGCGTTCGAGGCTCATGCCTCAAAACCATTATTCCACTGTATTTTCCTATTTCTACAAAAATCTATAACTCCGAAAGTACTTACCTGATTCTGATGATCTTGGTGTCTAAAATTACATAAAAATCTGTGCTATTTTTTAAATTGGTCTCAGATTTCTTTTTGAGTGTGCGTCTCATTTATTGACTCTGTTTAACCTTTCCCTTCGATAAGCCTAAACTGCTTGACCACACTACCACAAATAGAGCACTTGGAATTATTATTTTAAGCCCTGTAAACCAATAAGGGTCACCTGTACTTTTTGCATGGTGTTCCCTTCCATTGGCGCTACCACATAAAAAGCCAGCCTCCTACATGAGTGGGGGGCCTCCAGATGAATGGGAAAACCAACTGGGTGTCATCCATTTACGTGAAAAAATGCAAATCCACGTTGTTTGATCACATGAGAAAGTTGAAGCATATAGAAGTTAGGCAGAGCTTGATAGAGCGCCTCTGATTCGCAGGATAAAAGACTGAGCAAAAGGGATGCAGCTGGACTGCTTGATGCAAGGAACGAAGTAAGCCAAGCACAGACAATGCTCTCACTCCACTCTCCCTCAATATCCATAAGCGAATGGGATTGGCGATAGTGTCAGAAGCTGCCAACAGATCCGGTATAATCAATACGGAGAACCACTTGTATTTAGATAAAAGTTCAAGTCATCAAGAGAAGCAATGGTGCTTGTTGGAAACACGCTTGCGGTGACTCCAATGCGTTACTAGTTTAAATGAAAGATGAGAACTGGTTGTTAACCCAAAAATTATGTGATTTTTTGCAATTATGGAAAGAAGCAAGATTAGAAAATAGCGGTTCTAAAATAAAAAATATATATATACATATAACGATTTTTTTTTTAATTTTTTTTTTTATTTTTATTTTTTTTACAAAAGGAGGGGTCGGGGGGGGGAGGGGGTCATTGCATTTTTCTTTTCCTTGAAAGGAGAGTCACTTACAAGACAAAGGCAAAGGATCAGGCTGGAAGATACCAGATTGCAGATAATGGTTACAGGCACAGCAATGAGATGGGCTATCAGTTTAATGATTTGACCTGTGCATGGATCATACAAGAGCCTGCAGAGACAGAACAGTTTAGCAATGACAGAAGTAACTAATACAGGGACAAATTTGGTAAGTAATGCGACCAGGACAGTCTTTGACAATGTTGGAGCTCAAAAGTGATGCGAAATTGGCAACCCATTGGTACAAGGTTTTATCCCTCAGCAGTTTATCTGTGATCTGGCAGAATTGCTGCCATTAGTGTAAGTTGGTAGGCACCATTTCTTGGCATAGCGAACATTCACAGTTCTGAAAGGTGATCAGGTCAAGGACCTATTTCTTCACCTTAAAGCTCTAGAATTTAGCCAAGATAGATCCAAGTCTTCAGCTACCTCTCGCTTTCAGTTCACCCACTCAGTGACCCCTGACCAAAGGAACTTCTGGATTACCATCCCCACGAAAGGTGGCAAATTGGCCAACCACAAAGGCCTCCAGATATTTGCTCTCTGTTTCAGGCCTCTGATGCGGATGCTCTCAGTTAAAAAGAGTTGCAGTTTGGCAAGGAGGTCTTCCTCAATCAAAGCGGTTGACCAAGCCTCCTCTGATGCACTGAATCCAGATCAAGAACATGCTCAAGTGTAATACAGCAAAGTAAAAAAAAACTGAACTCTCTTGTGTGTGTGCTTCACACACGAAAGAAAGAAGACACCAAATTATAAAAACAGATGATATTTTTATTAATTTTAGAGTCCTTGATGAGCAAAATCCACCGGAGGGTTTCGGAGATATAGATTTTTGAAGATATTATCACTTTTAAATACAAACTTTGGAAACTTTTGAAAAGTTTAAAACACCTCGTTTGGCTACTCCAGCCTGGGTTGGGCAACCAATTCTGGGAGGACTGAGGTCTAGGGGTCAAGCTTGGACACTATGGAGTGTTTACCTGGCCACCAACACCATTTTTAAAGGCAAGATACAAACTTTACAGGACAACTGCCATAGACATCAATAGAGTGGTTCTGATGCAGAGGGATGCAGGCAAAATATGCTCAAAGGATGCTCCGGTTGTGGTGCGGTTGACAAGGGTATCTGTGGTTGTTCCTTGGGTGAAGTGGGACGACCTTGGCCACAGAGATCGGAGTCCCTCGAAGTCCTCTACATTGCAGTAGCATGCTGGTCGATGCTGGTCTACTGGTCAGTTTGCACTGCAGTTGGGGCAAAATCTTTGGTGGGAGCTAGTGACCCTTGGGTACGACGAATCCAGACTACCAGGTCAGACAGACTTGGGTGCAACTTTTGGCTATCTCAGATTTGTCCTCTTGGATGCCCAGCGGCTGGTAGTGACAAAACATCTGCGGTGGCTACCAACCTTTCGGTTTGTGCTTCTTCAGCTCTTGTGACCCTGCAACTGGTTCCAGGAGATCAGCCGACTCATCCTTGGAATCACTGCTGTAGGTTGGGGCTTGGAATCAACCTTTTCCAGAGCCAGGAGTCCCAAGCACAGTCCAAACTTTGTTAGACCAAAGTGCAGCAGGTGCAGTCCTTCCAACAGTGCAGCCTCTCTCTTTGTGTGGGTTCAAGGGCAGCAGGGCAGTCCTTCTTCAGGCCTCTCTCCATTTCAGTGTGATCCGAGGGGTCAGGTTTCCAGGGGTGCCATATTTATCCCAGGAAAGTGCCTTGAGAGGACCATGCAGTCACTAGCCAATGACTACTGGGTCCTCCTATCTAGTGACAAAGTTCCTGTGGGGTGTGGCATCTGACTATCCCAGAGTGCCACATTCTTGCCCCTTTCAGGTGTGGCTACCAGAGGGCTACACACCCACTGTAAAACTGGTCTGGGGGTGAGTTTTGCCTCCTTGACCCTGTCTCCACTTTGTCTACAAGAACTAGAGGCATCCTGCTCAGGGATGTTGGCTCTATTTCCCTCACAAAGGCAGCTTCCCCCATGAAGCTCGTCTTTTGAGCTAACACTCTGAGTGGCCATCCTGAGAGAGGAGCTGACACCTCAAAGTAGAAAAGTTCCTCTTTTTGACATGGGCACCCCCACTTTTTGCCTGGTACATGATGCAATTTTGACTGAAAATGCACTGGGTCCCTGCTGCCCAAGTCCCCAGTGCCAGATCTGTTTCCCTAAAACTGTACATTTGTCCCCTATTGGCAATACCTTTGCCCCCCTGTAAATCCCTAGTAGAAGGTACCCCTGGTATCTAGGGAATGGTAACTAAAGAGGTTCCCCAAGGGCTGTAGCATGTATTGTGCCACCCTCAAGGATCTCTCACCTGGCGCATGCAGACTGCCATTGCAGGCTGCGTGTCTTGATGCAGCTAAAAGTGAAAACAGGACATTGCACACAGCCTGTGTGCCACGCCCCCTAACATTGACTGCAATATATCCAAGTCACCCCACAGCAGCCCTTACAGCCATAAGGCAGGGTGCATTATATTATATGTGAGGACATATCTGCAAGAGCAGCCATGCCCCTGCTATGCATCTGTTGATTCTTAGACATAATGAGTGAACAGGGAAGACATTTTAAGTGCATGTGCTGGACACTGGTCAATACGAGTTACATGATGGGGTTACTAAAAATAGTGATGTTTGGTATCAAACATCTCATATTAAAAATCCCTCACCGATGCCAGTGATGGATTTAATAACAAATGCCCACAGAGGGCACCTTAAAGGTGCCCCTTGAAAATCCTATCATTTAAGCGTGATCTGGGTGACTAGTTTTTACTAGCCTGCCACCAACAGACAGGTTTCTGACCCCCAAGGGAGACAGCCTCTGCTCTTGGGCGGTCAAGAACAAAGCCTGCTCTTGCAGAGGTGTTAACACACCCCACCAAACAGGATGCCTGCAAATCTGCATTACAAGGCAGAGAGCTTCAAAGAAGCCCACCATCGGTGGCATGCAGATCTGGCTTCCCTATGAAGGGAAATGCCAATACCCCTGCCCCAGGGCCCATTTGGCACCTAGGTGGGAAAATTAGTTGTCTGGATGGTGTGTCCACTCTCAGGTGAGCAGCCTGTTGGGGACAAGGATTTTCAATGTCTGCCATCTTGATGATGGCAGAACTAGGAACTCTGGGACATGGTTATGATCACTTCCCACAGGAAGTGGTCATAACGAAGGCATAGTAACCCCAGGGTAAGTAGCCCATTGGCTATTACCCTTCACTCCCTTAATGCCCCTAAGCTCAGTATTTAGGGGAGTCCCTTGCCCGAGGAAATCAGATCCTGTTGACCAGAAGTAGGACACTCCAGAGACGCAAAAGACAAGAACTGAAGCCCAGTGACTTACGGCACCAACCCTGCCAGCCTCATGGTAACTTTGACAACTGTGAGAAAGATGTCTCATCCTTCAGCTGCCGAAACTTCCAAAAGGCCGGGAAGACTGCCAGCCTTCACCCGGGACAAGGAACTCCCGTGGAGTAGTAGAGCTGCTTCCCTGCATCCTTGCAGGTACCCAAGAAACACTGAAGAGGACTCCGGACCGCCAAAACCCAATGCCAGACATCACCACTGCACCTGTGCCCGCTAACCAGCCACAAAGTGGGCCAACTGTGCCAGAGTGGCTCCAAGCCTCTCCAGAGAAAAAGTCCATTGTAGGTTTCCCCACTGTGACCCTCACACTGATGCCTGCAGCCTCTTTGTGCAGACCCCCCTCTACCACGAGTGACCCAGAGACAAGGATCCAACGTCTCAGGACACCTCTGTAACCATCCGCCTCGGACTGAGAAGAAGAGAACTAAAGGTGCCCCCCACGTCTCTCCACCTCATGTGACCGGAGCCCACCTGCTGGCTTGGTCGAACTGGTCCAGCAGTTCACGTCTGCAGCCTCTTTCTGCAGGGCCCCCTCTACTGAAATCGCTCCGCCGATGAAAACCTGACACCTAAGGACACACCTGTACTCGGCCATCCTGGCCTCAGATGAAGAGGGCTGAAGGTGTAACTACATCCCAGAGTATCTCAAACCTTGAATCCACCTGTTGGTTCACCCCAACTGGACCCCCTGTCTCTGCATGCAGCTCCTTTCTGACGGGACAGATCCCCATTGACTTCAATGGGGCACCCAAAGCTGAACTACACCTCTGCACCCGGCCACCAGAGTACCGCCCAAGGTGACCTGTTGGTGTGGCCTAGGAGCGTGCTCTATACTCACCTTAAGTCTGGAAGATTGGTCCTGTAAGTCACTGATAAGTACCTGTTTGCCTTATTTCTTTTTCCTCCATAAGGATAACATTGCAGCTTCCGAAAGTGTCAACTTTTCAAACCTGTAAAGAATGTTCTTGCAAAAAGTACTTACCTGATCGTATTGATTCTGGTGCCTAAACACATATAAAGATAATTGGTAATTTTGTAAATTGGTGTGGATCTCCTTCTTGAGTTGCGTGTCTCATTTACTGACTGTGTGCCTATGATGAAAGTCTAACACTCCTCTCTGATAAGCCTAAGGCTTCTTGACCACACTTCCCCCTAAAAGAGCACCTTGGGTTTGCTAGAGCAATCCCCTGTTCACTAGTAAGGGAACCCCAAGACTCTTTGCATGGTATACCTCATTTTGGTATACCATATGAAGAGCCATCTTCCTACACTCACTCTGCAGTCAGTGCTTTGTTCCTGGGCATCATTCAAACGTCTCCCCAAGCAGTCAAAAAGCTGCCTGTGTACCCAGGCCTATGTGAGGCTACTGGGCTAACTGGAGTACAGAGTGACAACTTTCTAAAAATTTCTAAACTTTAGTTGTGATATTAAATTCGATCTGGGCATCAGGCTGGATTTAATGCCACTATGAATTTGATACCTTACATCAGTGTTGTCCAACCTTTTTATCGCAGCGGACCGCTAAATGTTTGATAATTTTTCCGTGGCCCGCTTGTCCCATTGTGTGACAAGCGGGCCACGGAAAAATTATCAAACATTTACCGCCCGCCACAGTGGGGCGGCCCGGTGCCGATTGATCCACGGACCGGCACCGGTCCGCGGCCCGGGGGTTGGGGAACACTGCCTTACATGATCCAGTTAGCTAGTACCATTCAGGAGTTAGTTGGGTTGGGGTGCCAACCGTTAACCCTGTGTTAACCAATATTTGGAAGTGTTGCTATTAAGACATATTAAAAATATATTTCTTACTTAACAAAATACATCTCCCTACCATAGGGCTCTATAGATCTTCTTTAGGGGAGACATATATATTGTTTAGGGATAGGGTGGCTTTGCCATTGGTGTGAATGGCGAAGTCGTACTGGCAGTGCAAACATCATCCTTGCACTCTGCAGTGGCAGGTTGGGAGCCATTTAGTACCTTGACACACACAGGGTGGTACCAACTGTGCTGCCGCCTTGAGTGGAGACTCAGCCTTACATGCTCTGGGTACCATATATTAGGGACTTATAAGTAAGTCAGTCCATGCCAATTGGGTGTATCCAATTCGACATGCAATTTTTGTACAGTGTCAGAGCACTGGCACTGAAGTCTGGTTAGCAGGCCTCGGTACATTCTCAGAGTCGAAAAACCAGCAGTATCAGTCCAAAAACGTCAAGGTGAACATGCAAAAAGAGGCATTTCTTTACACTTGCTGTTTGTACGCCTTATACTGTTTTAAAGAGACAGGGCTATTCATGAATTGCTCTTAGGTATTCATATGTTTTACTTTCATATCATGTCACGCTGGATTTACTACTTTTTTGTTCACAAAGTACTTGAACAGACATAGGCTTTCTTAAAGATGCAAAGACATAGTATTTCTTAAACATGCAAAGAATTATTGGTATCTCTGTTCCAGTTTACGATAACCAGTGGCAATCTCTCTGCAGACAAACCAAAAGACACAAACTTCTGCACTACACCTAACTTCATCAGGTGTACTCCATTCCAGTAAAGTTTAATTTAATGTACCCACACTCCTTCTAAAATTAAAATGGTTGCTTATCACTTCGGCTGTGTAGATCTTTCAGGTATTTGTTGAAAGTGGTTTGCAGCTATGAGTATTGCACATTTTCAGCTTACCTTTAGCAGGACTAGTTTCTACAATACTATTTAACCCTACTTCCCTCGTAATCTCCCCTTCATCCTCTTCCAGACAACTAATTCACTCCAAGTCGTTCTTCTCTATGCACTTTCTAACTGATCTTTCTTCACCATTGAGCTTTATCTGCCCCGAATCTTCCTTGCCACAGCTTGTCCTATGACAATCAAGCAACATGCCACACTAGTCTTTGCCGTCAAGCCCCACCTACCTACCACTTCCTTCCCCTCTCATTACTCAACCCACAATCTTTCCTCTACTCTCAACCGCCTTCAATCAGCCCTATCCCTCCTTCTATCAGCCTTCTTCTTCTTTCTCTCATCTCTTCTCTCTCCTTTTCTTTTCTTCAGTAGGTAAGCTAACCAAGTGAGTTATGCCATCTGGGTGTTACCTGAATCCCTTTAACTGTTAATCCTAGTATGGCTCTGTCAGTCCTTCATCCTTCTAATGTTGATCAATTACGTTTTGCTATATTTGGTATTATTACCATCTGCTGTTTGCAGCACTATGAACAGTAAACAGTGATAGCAAGCATTGTAAAAAACAAAACAATTTAAGGATACCATACTCCTTGAACTAAACCTTTTCCCTACTCTTCTCAGGCGTTCCTCTGCTCTTCATTTTATCCTATCCCCTTTCCTACCAGAATGCCTTTTCTTTACGCGGCCTTCTAATCAACCAGTTTGCATCTGAGTCACAAATGTGCCATTCAGAGGAAAGGACCAAGACCATGGTAAGTTTTAAACACCACCTTGACAGTATAACTCAACCACATCCGTTTCAGGAGGTACCTGAAAACACATATATTTAAGCTGGCTTTCTATTAAAGACCTTCAACTACAATGGTAGAAAATACAGAATAACGAATGGGGTATCTTTTTACCCCCCATTTCATAAACTTTAAGTATGATCTCTTCTGATCACAATTTCACTCGTTTTCCTTTCTACTGTCATATGCGAATAATCTGCAGTGGCCAGAGAACGAGTGGTACTTTACACCAATTTCAAATGAATAAATAACAGTTAATTTTGAAATACACCCCTAAAAAGCTTCTCTGGCTGCGTCAGGTCTTGGATGACATGATAATAAACCATAATGTCAAGAGTTTTATAAACATGACCAGAAAACTACGTTACCAATTATGTGTTTTAAACTGCATTTTTTTTTCTAAACAGGGAAAATGAAAAAAGGTAAACTGGAAGACGGACAAATGTATATAGGTGTATACTGCAGTATATTACATAAACAGCTGTCTTATCATTGGTTTAAAGCCATATTTCAGCGGGATAATGTAGTGCTCACAAAATATGGCACACATTTCTATGTAAGACATAATGCCACTGAAATATGGATTTGAAGTCATTGCTACTTATCAAGTAAGAGTAGCTTATCATGCTATATAGATTTACTGAACAAAACTCAAGGAAAGGTACATTTGCATAAGCAAAAATATTTAAAAACAACACACAGATTTTTTTCATTTAGGTTAACCACGCAATGGTAACACCCACGAATCAATGTTCGAGTACTTCAGACATGTCCTGCTGTCTGAGCAGTGGGAATTGGACATGACCTGTACCAAAGTATTGGCTCAGGACCATATCCAGCACTATGAAAGTGTGAAGATATTTCAAAGTTAAAAATCGTTAAAGTAAGCACAGGTTTCATTAGAACAGGTATGGTACATTCTTCTCTCTCTAAATCAGACATATTTTCTTAAGGTCCTTCCACATACTGGAGCCAGGCCCGTCCGAACTGATGCTGCTCTCGAGGACGGGGGGGCGGGGGTGGAGGTCCAGGACACTGTTGCTGCTCTGTGAGGGCTCCGAATGGTGCTTCTGCTGCTTCAGGAGAGGGCCCTTGGCACTGCTGAGGGCACTTTGCGCTGGCGCAGACAGAAAAGTCCCGAGGGACAGCAAGACGGAACAAATGTGAATCATGGAAACTGCTGAATGAGTCTGAGCCAATAGTACATACTTTCTAAGTATCCCATCTTTTTTATCGTACCTGTGCCTTTGCAGACATGGGCCAAGCATGTGCCAACAAGGGAGCAGTCCAACGCAAAAATAGTAGGTGACACTGCTTCTGAACGTTTCATTGGCGAGGTATAGTTTGAATTATAATGGCATAGCGAGTTCGGTACCCACATTCGGACTTGCCCGGGCTATTGTTACAGCAGGAGTACCCCATTTGATGCGTGACACCCCCAACAATTCCAGGCTCATTAGCCAACATGACGTTATCATTTTGGACTTTTTGGAAAAAAAAACACGGCTAACCCCAACGACCTGAAGAACTTCCGCCCCATCTCTCTTCTCCCCTTCCGAGGCCAAGGTCATCGAGAAGGCCGCCAACAAGCAACTGACCACCTTCCTTGAAGATAACAACCTGCTCGACCCCTCCCAATCTGGCTTTCGGGCCAACCACAGCACAGAAACCACCCTCATCGCAGTCACCGACGACATCAGAACCCTAATGGACAACAGAGAAACTACCGCCCTCATCCTCCTGGACCTCTCGGTTGCTTCGACACCGTGTGCCACCGCACCCTAATAACCTGCCTCCACTCCACTGGAATCCAAGGACAGGCCCTGAACTGGATCATCTCGTTCCTCTCTGACCGAACCCAAAGAGTCTACCTCCCGCCCTTCCGCTCAGAACCCACCGAGATCATCTGCGGCGTACCACAAGGCTCTTCGCTCAGCCCCACCCTCTTCAATATCTACATGAGCCCCCTCGCCAACATCGCTCGCAAACACATCTCCTACGCCGACGACACCCAGCTGATACTCTCCCTCACCAAAGACCCAGCCACCGCCAAAGCCAACCTGCAGGATGGAATGAAAGACGTTGCAGAATGGATGAAGCTCAGCCGCCTAAAGCTGAACTCTGACAAGACGGAGGTCCTCATCCTCAGACACTCCCCGTCCGCCTGGAACGACTCTTGGTGGCCCATGGTCCTGGGCACCGCACCAACCCCTTCAGACCACGCATGCAACCTCGGATTCATCCTGGATCCCCTCCTCACCATGACCAAGCAAGTCAACGCCTTCTTGTTTTCCTGCTTCCACACCCTCTGCATGCTCCGAAAAATCTTCCGCTGGATCCCCGCCGAAACTAGAAAAACTGTTACCCACACCCTCGTCACAAGCCGCTTGGACTACGGAAACACCCTATACGCAGGAACCACAGCTAAGCTACAGAATCGTCTTCAGCGCATACAAAACGCCTCCGCTCGCCTCATCCTCTTCATACCGCGCCACAGCCACATATCCGCCCACCTGAAACACCTGCACTGGCTCCCCGTCAACAAAAGAATCACCTTCAGGCTCCTCACCCACGCACACGAAGCCCTCCACAAAAAGGGCCCCGAATATCTCAACAGACGCCTCTCGTTCTACACGCCCACCCGTCAACTTCGCTCAGCCAGCCTCGCTCTCGACACCATCCCTCGTATCCACAGATCCACCGCTGGAGGTAAATCCTTCTCCTACCTGGCAGCCAAGACATGGAACTCCCTCCCCGTTCACCTAAGAACCACCCAGGACCACCTCGCCTTCAGGAGGAGCCTCAAGACTTGGCTCTTTGAGCTGCAGTACCCCCCCCCCACTAGCGCATTGAGACCCTCACGGGTGAGTAGCGCGCTCTATAAATGCCTTGATTGTTTTTTTTTTTTTATCATTAGATGTGTGTTGGGCTTAAAAATTCCAACACGCAAAGAGCTTTTAGATAAAAGGTCAGGGTTGCTAAATGGGTGAGACGCACCGTGGTGATAAATGACAGCTATTAATAAAGGTGACTCATTAGCACTCTTCTGCTCAGGAAGTCGAGTCTCTGCCAGATGCACCAAGCAGTAGCTCTTGAAGGGCGACCCAATGAAGCCCCTCATAAGATTTCCTACACACGAGGAAAGTCTCTCTATCACTCTCTGCTTTTCCAAATCCCACCCACTATACAGTTTCCTTCGCATTGTGTTACTATAAGCCTCAAAGTACAATGAGATTAACAGTGCTACAGGAATGCAAAGAAAACCCTTCTGTTCGATAAGCTGCCCCGGGCACCTCACAAATGAGTCAAGAAATGTAAGGGCTCTGCTGCTGCTGCTTGAGGACACCTTTCCTTCCTGCCTCAGTTATCGCAGGGGAGGGTACGCTGTTACCGTACAGGGTGGAGTCTGCCTTTAGGTAGATTCTGACAAGCTCTTAAGCACATGATCGCGATTGGTACCCGCCCTAAGAGCGGCTGTGACCCTTCTGTTTCCAAGAAAGGGAAGGTTCTCTGTGTCTTTCACTGCTTGCTATAAAGTAACGTGTTTTAATTTCTCCAAGTCTTCAGCACTAACACCTCACTAGACGTTGCTGTAAAGTAAAATACCCGCTAGTAGCGGTCAATAAGCACCTGCAGCTTCTGCTCCTCCTCCAGGTGGCGCTTTCTGAAAGTTAAGTGCCCAGCATTTGAAAAATCAAAACTTCCTCCACTCGTAACTCTCGGCTCTCGCGACACTCCTTCATGTGATCGAAATCGAGGAAGGACAAAAAAAAAATCCCTAAACCCATTTCGAGATACAGCGAGCGTTATCGAAGTGTCCCTCGGTTTTGCCTTTAGCTGCGACTGGACCAAGATCGTTTACCCGAATTGCGGATTTTCTGTACGATTAAAACAAAGTGCACAAATAATTTTGTGTGATTTCATATTTTTCTACTGCATTTATTGTTAATCTTTCAGTAGAAATCAGAATGCACTTGTTTGCAATTAGGACATTTGATTCGCCTTCTAACTTTAAAGAAATCAGTTGCAACCATTCGAAAATGTATTTAACTATATATATTAGAGTTTTTTTGCAGTTCCAAGATGGCTGCCTTATTGTCTCTTATCAATGACCTCTATGCAGGCTGTGTTCAAATAAAAAAAATTCTAGCTTTCGCGTCAAGAATTTTCAATTCTATTAAGGACAGGGAGGCGAGGATTATGCTTCTCTCTCTATGCTTTATTTACCACAGCAGCCAATCACAAGAGAGTAACCAAAACAAAACATATCCCATCATTCAATGGGTAACGTCACAACCATCGAGACCTACACTGTATATATAAACTAACGAGGATAAAGCACTTCCTCTTTCTTTGCGAATGCTTAACAAAATTCAACAATAACAGTCAATAAAGTCAATAACAGGATCCCAACGAAATCCACAGATCACGCTGAAGATGGGGGACCAAGGATCCAAAGGAAAACAATCCGAGAATCCAGCGAACGTCCAGTTTCTCATTGTTTCTGTTCAAAACCTAGAGGACACAAACAGAACCAGTCATAGACAACGGAAAAAATCATAAAACTCAATCTCAAATCCACTTATACAAAGGGAGGGCATACCATCAAAACAACAGTGTAAATGCAAATTTTAAAATACTTAACTCTTAAGTATGTTAATTCCTGTAATCCGGGTGGGATAATCCTCGCCTCCGTGTCCTTAATAGAATTGAAAATTCTTGACGCGAAAGCTAGAATTTTTTTTATTCTATGTCAGGACCGGAGGCTTCGTATTATGCTAGTTCAAAGCTGACTAATCACGACTGACGCGATATCCACAATTGGCTTATAATAGAAAGTCTTAAAAGTAGACTCAGCAGACCAGTCCGCCGCTCTCATAATGTCTTCTAATCTAACTCCAAGAGAAAAAGATTTTGAAGCCATAGCTCCACGAACCGAATGGGCCCAAAAATGGAGATGTCAATGCCAGCCTCGGCCAGAAGCCACTGAATCCATCTCGCTAGAGTAGCTGATGAGACAGGGTTAAACGGCTTATGGAGAGCAATCAAAAGTTGACCACCAGGGTCTCTCCGGAATTCCTCTGTAGACGCTTCATAAGCCTTTAGGCACTGAACTACACAAAGTTTAGGATTGTGAGGAAACGAAGGATAGGAAACCGAAGAAGTACCTGTCTTAGTACGACGGAAAATCGAAAAAGAGACTCCGGAAGGAGTAAACATCCTTCCCGACAGATCCAGAGCTTTAACGTCAGACACTCTTTTACATGAAACAAGACATAGAAGTAACGTAAGCTTGGCCGACACTTGTTTACGTGACAAGTATTTATTGTCAGGCCATGAGGAAACAAAAGACAGGACCACGTTAACATCCCAAAGAGAGGAATAACGCGGGAGAGAAGGTTTAACAAGCCGAATACCTCTCATCAGTTTACAAACAACAAAGTGTTCGCCTATAGGTTTACCTGACACCGGGACATGGCCCGCTGAAATGGAAGATCGATAATTGTTAATAGATCTGTAAGCGACACCAGAAGCCGCTAAAGATGCCAGAAAATTGACTACTAGATTGACATCTGCTTTAAAGGGATCGGAATCCCGTTCCGTACACCAAGAAGCCCAACGCTTCCAGGCGGAGGCATATCGTTTGTGCGTACCAGAGGACCATGCCTGAAGGATGAGCTTAGAAGCTTGTTCTGAAATACCTGGCAAAAGCAATTGTCTCCGGAAAGTTTCCACGCCACTAGTTGTAACTGGCCTGACAACATCAGAGGATGAGGATTCCCCAGAGGGTCCAGCAACAGGTTGAGATGATGCGGAATCAAGAGCGGAAAATCGCACAATAACTCCAGAGCTAGGGGAAACCAAGCTTGTGCCCTCCAAAGGGGGGTCACAAGAGAGATCACCACACGCTGGCGTCGAACCTGAGACAAAACTCGGGGGATCATGCTGAATGGAGGAAACGCATATCCCAGATGGGGAGACCAGTCCTGAAGGAAGGCATCCGTGGCTGCCGCTTCCGGATCCGGTCTCCAACTGAAGAACAACGGAAGTTGTCGGTTCAGGTGCGATGCAAAGAGGTCGATGGAGAAGGGACCCCACAACTGGTGGAGGTGACGGAACACTTGCTGAAGGAGCCTCCAGTCGCTGCCGTCCCGCAGAAACCTGGAGTTCCAATCCGCTACGGTGTTGTCCACTCCTGGAAGATGCTCCGCAATCACTGAAATGCGGTGCTGAAGACAGAACTGCCAAAACTCTTTGGCAATCTGAGCAAGAATCGGAGATCTTGTACCACCCAGTTTGTTCACATATCTGACCGCAGATATGTTGTCCATCCTCAAAAGGATGCAACAATCTGATTTCAGGGGAGAAAGACTCCGAATCGCAAAGGAACCGGCCAGAAGTTCCGGGCAATTGATGTGGAGGAGAAGTTCCTCCTGGGACCAACGGCCGCCCGTGGTCAGAGAACCGCAGCGAGCTCCCCAGCCCCATCTGCTGGCGTCTGCCTCCAGTATCACATCTGGCGAAGAACCGAATATCGCCCGACCATTCCAGGCGTCCATGTGGTCCAGCCACCACTGAATCTCCGAACGGGCCTCCTCCGACAGAGGAATCTTGTCTGAATACGACAGGCCCTTCTGAAGGTGGGAAATCTTGAGACGTTGAAGGGCCCTGTAATGAAGAGGGCCCGGGAAAATGGCCTGAATCGAGGAGGACAAAAGACCTACCATCCGCGCTAAGCTCCTCAAGGACACATTCTGTTTCGACAACAGAAGACGCAACTCCTTCTTGATGTTGCGAATCTTCTGGGAAGGAAGGATCAGAAGGGAGCGAATCGAGTCTATTTGGAACCCCAAGAATTCCATCTGTTGAGAGGGGACGAGGCAAGATTTGGGCTGATTGATGAGAAAACCCAATACTCTGAAGAAGGTTGATTGCCCAGGACAAGTGTTCCCGAAGAACCAACGGGTCTTGAGCCATAATGATCAGATCGTCGAGATAGACGATCAGGCGAACCCCCTTGCCACGCAGGGATTCGACCACAGGGCGCATCATCTTGGTAAAGCACCAAGGAGCGGAAGAAAGCCCAAAGGGGAGAACCTGAAACGCGAAACATTGGTTCATCCAGAAGAACTGGAGAAAACGTCGATGTGGAGGGAAGATCGGAATACTTAGGTATGCGTCTTTTAAGTCTAGACGAACCATCCAATCTGATTCTTGGAGCACATCTCTTAGGAGGTGGATTCCCTCCATTTTGAAATGCCTGTAAACTAACCAGGCGTTGAAATCCTTCAGGTTTAGAACCAGTCTTGAACCGCCGCCCTTCTTTTCTACTAAAAAGATGGGACTGATGAAACCTCGAGGATGAGGGTCTGCCCGACAAATAGCCCCTTTTTTGAGAAGGGCAAGAATTTCCGTATTCATGATTTCTTGGTCGGGACGGGAAAAACGGTGAAGGGGAGGATTGAAAGGTTGGACAGGAGAGCGATAGAACTCTAGTTTGAAACCTCGAGCGGTTTCCAACACCCAAGGGTCCTTGGTTATCTTCTGCCATTCCCCCAGACATGTATGGACCCTGCCCCCCAGCAGAACCTCCGAAAAAGGAATGAGTCTCACCTGAAGAGGAGGCATCCTGGGAGCTTCCCTGCTGACCCTTGTAGGCGTTTCTACGGAAACGGGACCTCCCTGCGTGGGGACGTGTGGGGTAGAAGGTATTCTCTGCCTGCTGATCTCTGTAGAAACCTCTGCCACGGGAGAATGAGTCTCTTCTGGGGCCTTGATAGAAAGAGCGGCCTGACGAGCGGCCCGACCGCATCCGGCCCTACGAAAAAGAGTCTCCCTGAAGACCTTCTTAAGGGAAAGCTGCGCCTTATCCATGGAATTAAACGTAGCTGCAAACTTGGACAAGTCCTTGAGGAAAGGAGCTCCGAAAAGGAGGCCTTGGGCGGCTTGACCTGCTTCCGAGGAAGCTAGTTCATTGAGCTGGGGATCAACCCGCATCAATATCGAACGACGTCGTTCCGATGAGATCGCCACATTGGCATTCCCCAGGAGGCAGATGGCACGTTGTGCCCAACCCATAAGAATGTCAGGATCAATGGGAGCATTAGACTCCTTGGAAACATAGGCTAACTCCAAAATCTTTGCTAGGGGGCCGGTGAGATCAAGTAGTTTATCTTGGCATGATCTCCATGCCCGATCAAGGCCCTTCTTAGGGTCTTTAGCCCACTTCTTTAAGAATGTCACCATTGTGGGATCGACATCTGGAGTATCGGTGACTTTGCCCTCTAGATCTGGCCTGGGGCATTCCGTCTTTAGTCTCGCCCGAACTTCTTTATCGAAGCCAGCTCTAACATGCTCCTGCATGTACAACGCTACCTCCGGGAGAGGAGTCCAGCTGAAGGAACGAGGGTGAACAATGTCCTCGGGCTTAAAATTAAGAAGACGAGGAGCCTTGGGGACCTGATGTTTGGTCTTGGAATGCTTCTTGCGCTTAGTAGGGACTGAAGGAACACTTCGCGCAGAGTCGGAGTCAGAATCTGACGAGACATTTGGAGGGGAGTTATTAGAAGAGGTGTCCGAATCTTGAACCTCTTGCAAATTAGTTGAGCTATAACCATGCTCAGATTGAATGGAGGCGGCCAACTTGTCAAACATTTCTGAATGCGCCCATTTCTGGAGTTTAGACTTGCCCTTGGAGGTAGAGGGGCGATTCTCCTGGGTGTCTTTATGGGCATCTTCAGCCGGGGGGATGGGAGGTACCCAACCCTTCTGGCGAGCAAAGTTTTCAAAGTGGTGAGTCAGGGGTCCCAAAGCCTTAGCCAAGGCTTTGTTTACGGATAGCTGGACGCTATTGTCAAGGGCACCCACAAGGGACTCTTCCAAAGAAGGGGCGTCTTCGCCATAATAATCCTCCTCCTCATAAGCAAAGGAGTGAGACATGATCAGGGCAGTATGGGTAACTGCAATCAAGGTAGCCAAAGACTACAATCAGGGGGAGTGCGAACCCCAGCAGGCTATAAGGCACCAAAGGATAGTTGAGCGTGGAGGGAGCAGCCTGCTGCACTCTAGGCAGAGCATATGCCAATTATTTCAACCCTGGGCCGACCAGATGGCCCCAGGGCATCAGGGAGTATCACCCAGCCTGAAGGCAGGTCAAGGTGGGAGTCACCGGCAAGAGCGCAGCGTTTCTAGCCAAAAACAGAAAGGAACCGGGCTGCAATTCACGTGCGAGCACCCCGTTGCAAAATGCCGCCAAGCCCTGTTAATGAAAAGGGGGCTGGTCGGCATGAAAAACGGAATGAGCGCGCGCGAATGCGTGCGTGCGTGCGTGCGTGTGTGTGGGGGCAAAATACAGCCGGTTCTCCGATCGGGAAGCCAATCATCGCCAGGGGCAGAGCCTCGTAGGCGAACTCCCGCTCCCGCTCCACGGTGCCAATAGACGCGTAGCGCGCGTTCAAAATAACAGTACAAAATTCAGGAGAGAACTTGAAAGGCACTTAACTGGCTGCGGCAGCAGCAAAGAAAGAGGAAGTGCTTTATCCTCGTTAGTTTATATATACAGTGTAGGTCTCGATGATTGTGACGTTACCCATTGAATGATGGGATATGTTTTGTTTTGGTTACTCTCTTGTGATTGGCTGCTGTGGTAAATAAAGCATAGAGAGAGAAGCATAATACGAAGCCTCCGGTCCTGACATAGAATTACAAAAATTTAGACTCTTTATGGTCTGGATTGATAGCTCATCTGTCGCCCGCCGGACAATTATGTGAGCATCGCTAGAGAGAAAGTGTCACATATTTGGTTGTTCAAAATCACTCAAATGCAGACTAAAACTATGAAAATGTCACATATAAGTAATCTCAAACATTGGCATCTATGTAGAGGAGCTTTGGCTCTGCCCTGTTGCTGGGGTCGAAGTACATGTTTTGATTGGCAGAAGTTGTGTATCCCCAAAAAGTGCTCCTCCATACAGCTGTGATCATTTTGGGTATTTATCCAGCAGCCTGAGCTTCAACTTTCAGAAGCACTTATTTGACACTGCATTTCGATAAAAGTATCTTAGATAACTAGATAATGGACATTGTTTCTCTCTGACAGCAGTAAAGATGGGAGGAGGGCTGTCATTAACCTACGTTTCTTTTCGGTGTGGCTTGACAGTGCAACCGTTATCCGACCTTTTAACCCCTTCGCTGCCAGGCCTTTCCCACCTCCTGTGCCAGGCCTTTTTTTGGCTATTTGGGGCAGTTCGTGCTTAGGCCTTCATAACTTTTTGTCCACATAAGCTAGCCAAGCCAAATTTGCTTCCTTTTTTTTCCAACATCGTAGGGATTCTAGAGGTGCCCAGACTTTGTGGGTTCCCCTGAAGGAGGCCAAGAAATTAGCTAAAATACAGTGAATTATTATTATTTTTTTTTTTTAAATGGGAAAAAGTGGCTGCAGAAGAAGGCTTATGTTTATTTCCCTGAAAATGGCATCAACAAAGGGTTTGCGGTGCTAAAATCACCAGCTTCCCAGCTTTCAGGAACAGGCAGACTTGAATCAGAAATCCCAATTTTTCAACACAAATTTGGCATTTTACTGGGACATACCCCATTTTTACAATTTTTGGTGCTTTCAGACTCCTTCCAGTCATTGACAGAAATAGGCGTGAAACCAATGCTGGATCCCAGAAACCTAAACATTTCTGAAAAGTAGACAAAATTCTGAATTTAGCTTGGGGTCATATGTGTAGATCCTACAAGGGTTTCCTACAGAAAATAACAACTGAAAAAGAAAAATATTTAAATTGAGGTGAAAAAACCAGCAATTTTTCTCTACGTTTTACTCTGTAAGGTGTTCCTGCAATGCCAGATTTTCAAAAGCAATATACCGTTACGTCTGCTGGACTCCTCTTGTTGCGGGGATATATAGGGCTTATAGGTTCATCAAGAACCCTAGGTACCCAGAGTCAACTGCACCCTGCAGTGCGTTTTCATTCTATACTGGGTATACAGCAATTCATTTGCTGAAATATAAAGAGTGAAAAATAGCTATCAAGAAAACCTTTGTATTTCCAAAATGGGCACAAGATAAGGTGTTGAGGAGGAGTGGTTATTTGCACATCTCTGAATTCCGGGGTGACCATACTAGCATGTGAATTACATGGCATTTCTCAAATAGACGTCTTTTTTACACACTCTCTTATTTTTGGAAGGAAAAAATGTAGGGAAAGACAAGGGGCAATAACACTTGTTTTGCTATTCTATGTTCCCCCAAGTCTCCCGATAAAAATTATACCTCACTTGTGGGGGTAGGCCTAGCGCCCGCAACAGGAAATGCCCCTAAACACAACGTGGACACATCACAATTTTTGACAGAAAACAGAGGTGTTTTTTGCAAAGTGCCTACCTGTAGATTTTGGCCTCTAGCTCAGCCGGCACCTAGGGAAACCTACCAAACCTGTGCATTTTTGAAAACTAGAGACCTAGGGGAATCCAAGATGTGGTGACTTGTTGGGCTCTGACCAGGTTCTGTTACTCAGAATCCTTTGCAAACCTCAAACTTTGGCTAAAAAACACGTTTTCCTCACATTTCGGTGACAGAAAGTTCTGGAATCTGATAGGAGCCCCAAATTTCCCTCCACCAAGCGTTCCCCCAAGTCTCCCGATAAAAATGACACCTCACTTGTGTGGGTAGGCCTAGCGCCCGCAACGGGAAATGCCCCTAAACATAACGTGGACACATCACAATTTTTGACAGAAAACAGAGGTGTTTTTTGCAAAGTGCCTACCTGTAGATTTTGGCCTCTAGCTCAGCCGGCACCTAGGGAAACCTACCAAACCTGTGCATTTTTTAAAACTAGAGACCTAGGGGAATCCAAGATGGGGTGACTTGTGGGGCTCTGACCAGGTTCTGTTACCCAGAATCCTTTGCAAACCTCAAACTTTGGCTAAAAAACACGTTTTCCTCACATTTCGGTGACAGAAAGTTCTGGAATCTGAGAGGAGCCACAAATTTCCTTCCACCAAGCGTTCCCCCAAGTCTCCCGATAAAAATTATACCTCACTTGTGTGGGTAGGCCTAGCGCCCGCAACAGGAAATGCCCCTAAACATAACGTGGACACATCACAATTTTTGACAGAAAACAGAGGTGTTTTTTGCAAAGTGCCTACCTGTAGATTTTGGCCTCTAGCTCAGCCAGGCACCTAGGGAAACCTACCAAACCTGTGCATTTCTGAAAACTAGAGACCTAGAGGAATCCAAGATGGGGTGACTTGTGGGGCTCTGACCAGGTTCTGTTACCCAGAATCCTTTGCAAACCTCAAAATTTGGCTAAAAAACACGTTTTCCTCCCATTTCGGTGACAGAAAGTTCTGGAATCTGAGAGGAGCCACAAATTTCCTTCCACCCAGCATTCCCCCAAGTCTCCCGATAAAAATGATACCTCACTTGTGTGGGTAGGCCTAGCGCCCGTGACAGGAAATGCCCCAAAACACAGCGTGGACACATCACATTTGTTGAAAGAAAACAGAGGTGTTTTTTGCAAAGTGCCTACCTGTAACTTGTGGCCTCTAGCTCAGCCGGCACCTAGGGAAGCCTACCAAACTTGTGCATTTTTGAAAACTAGAGACCTAGGGGAATCCAAGATGGGGTGACTTGTGGGGCTCTGACCAGGTTCTGTTACCCGGAATCCTTTGCAAACCTCACAATTTGGCTAAAAAACACATTTTCCTCATATGATGGTGACAGAAAGTTCTGGAATCTGAGAGGAGCCACAAAATTCCTTCCACCCAGCGTTCCCCCAAGTCTCCCGATAAAAATGATACCTCACTTGTGTGGGTAGGCCTAGCGCCCGCGACAGGAAATGCCCCTAAACACAACGTGGCCACATCACAATTTTTGACAGAAAACAGAGGTGTTTTTTGCAAAGTGCCAACCTGTAGATTTTGGCCTCTAGCTCAGCCGGCACCTAGGGAAACCTACCAAACCTGTGTATTTTTTAAAACTAGAGACCTAGGGGAATCCAAGATAGGGTGACTTGTGGGGCTCTGATCAGGTTATGTTACCCAGAATCCATTGAAAACCTCAAAATTTGGCTAAAAAAACACGTTTTCCTCCCATTAAGGTGACAGAAAGTTCTGGAATCTGAGAGGAGCCACAAATTTCCTTCCACCCAGCATTCCCTCAAGTCTCCCGATAAAAATGATACCTCACTTGTGTGGGTAGGCCTAGCGCCCATGACAGGAAATGCCCCAAAACACAACGTGGACACATCACATTTTTTGAAAGAAAACATAGGTGTTTTTTGCAAAGTGCCTACCTGTAGCTTGTGGCCTCTAGCTCAGCCGGCACCTAGGGAAACCTACCAAACCTGTGCATTTTTTAAAACTAGAGACCTAGGGGAATCCAAGATGGGGTGACTTGTGGGGCTCTGACCAGGTTCTGTTACCCGGAATCCTTTGCAAACCTCAAAATTTGGCTAAAAAACACATTTTCCTCACATTTTCGTGACAGAAAGTTCTGGAATCTGAGAGGAGCCACAAAATTCCTTCCACCCAGCGTTCCCCCAAGTCTCCCGATAAAAATGATACCTTACTTGTGTGGGTAGGCCTAGCGCCCGCGACAGGAAATGCCCCTAAACACAACGTGGCCACATCACAATTTTTGACAGAAAACAGAGGTGTTTTTTGCAAAGTGCCAACCTGTAGATTTTGGCCTCTAGCTCAGCCGGCACCTAGGGAAACCTACCAAACCTGTGTATTTTTTAAAACTAAAACTAGAGACCTAGGGGAATCCAAGATGGGGTGACTTGTGGGGCTCTGACCAGGTTCTGTTACCCAGAATCCATTGAAAACCTCAAAATTTGGCTAAAAAAACACGTTTTCCTCCCATTAAGGTGACAGAAAGTTCTGGAATCTGAGAGGAGCCACAAATTTCCTTCCACCCAGCATTCCCTCAAGTCTCCCGATAAAAATGATACCTCACTTGTGTGGGTAGGCCTAGCGCCCGTGACAGGAAATGCCCCAAAACACAATGTGGACACATCACATTTTTTTAAAGAAAACAGAGGTGTTTTTTGCAAAGTGCCTACCTGTAGCTTTTGGCCTCTAGCTCAGCCATCCCCAGGGTGGGCAGAAATGGCCTAAAATAAATTTGACCCCCCAGCCCCTCCCCGGGAGCGACCCTTGCCTACGGGGTCACTCCGCTTGCGTGATATTGGTGCAGAAAAAATAATCCCCGGTGCCTAGTGGTTTCTGCCAAATGATGAAGCATGACACTACAATGTGTGTGAGACCACCTAGTCCGTAAAGGGAACTCCCTCTTTTGAGACACACCCATCCTCATAGCTACTCCTTTACGCACACCTCCATCTAGTATTGACTTACACCTAACCGGTATTAGTATTTGAGGACGCACTAATCCAGTTGCACTTTCCTCTTCGACCCCACACTTCCAGTGGTTTTTGGATTTGGATTTTTACTTTGGGAGTACGTGTGGGGCGGCAGGACTCCTGCTACTCTCTTTCGTGTTTTGATAAAAAGCTAAGCGATCACACCTTATAATGCCAGTTCTGAGCTATTGGTTTTGTCGATGTTTGTATGGAATGTGCTATTTAAAAAAGTAAAACAAAAAGCAAATCAAGGTAATGGAGGAAAAGCAAACAATTGTCTACTGTATATTTAGTTCAATGTGTTTAATCTTTATAAATGACCTAGTTTATTTTTTTAAATACTTTTTCACTCTGAACAGAATTTAAAATAAAAAAGGAAGTGTCATGATGTAAAGAGAAACTTTTGCAGAGGCCTAATTTACTTTCCACAGAATACAGCCACGCGGATCAATCAATCTATCACAGGTTTATAAAACGCACTACTCACCCATAGGGTCACAAGGTGCTGAGGGATCACCTCAGAGATCAGTCAAAGAGCCAGGTCTTGAGGTCCTTCCTGAACTGAGCCAGCAATGGCGACTGTCTGAGGTGAGGTGGTAAGGTGTCCATCCTTTTGCTGCTAGGTATGAAAATGTTTTTCCACCAGCTGAGGACTACTTTATGCGGGGTACTTTGGCGAGTGACTGTTGAGATGAGTGGAGCAGTCTGGAAGGGGCTTACCAGTTAATCCAGTTGTTGAGGTAGTTGGGCTCGTTGTCATGGTGGTCTCTGTAAGCGTATACGAGGAGTTTGAAGTTGATCCTCTTCTCAATGGTGAGCCAGTGGAGGTTTCTCAGGTGTTCTGTTATGTGTTCTTGGCAGGCGATGTCTAAGATGAGTCTGGCGGCGGCAGCGTTCTGGATCTGTTGCAGTTTGTTCAGGTTCTTCTTGGAGGTTCTACCACAGAGGGCGTTGGTGTAGTCAAGTCTGCTAATGACAAGGCCGTGTGTTACGGTTTCCGCGGTCGGTTGGTATTCATCTGGCTATCTTTCATAGGAGTCGGAAATGTGGAAGCAGGTGGAGGCGATGGAGTTGACCTGCCTTGTCATGGTGATCGTTGAGTCAAGGATGATGCCATCGTTGCTGTTGTAATGGTTTTTACTACCGAATATGGAATTTAGAGTTTCGGTGGGCGCAGCGTTTTTTTTCCAGACAGTATTTTTCCACATTTACGCTGTTGGAAGTTATTCAGGAAGTACAGCATCAATTTGGCGACAAGTCACCAGCCTTTGGGAACGGCTCGTGCCATTCAACAACACGTGCAATTTCGCAGGATTCAACCGGCGTCTTCCTGTACTTCGCCGGTACGGACTGGTGGTTCTGTTGAAGCCGCATTTGCTCTCCGCGGCAAGTAAGAAGTATTTTTTTTCTGGCTGTGGGCGCTCTTGAAGACGCGCTGTTGTTTTTTTTGTACGGAGCGCCATCATCATGCGCATTGTCATGGTTACCATCGCGTTCATGGTGACACACGCTCTATCACGCGCTCACACAGTTTCAGAACGCGCGCTAGTTTGCTTTTCTTTGGATAGAATCACAGTTACGCGCGTACTGTAAACCAGCTATATTTTGTCTAGCTGCATATTGGATTTGATTTTACTCACCCTGTCAGCATGGCATTTTTTCTTTTCTGTTTCTCCGGCGCGCTGGGTGTGGTTCTACAAGGGAGCACCAAAACTGAAAAAGGACTACGTTTCCTGTGTACTCTGTGTAGGAAGTTGGCTCTGTATGCACTATTTCAAAGTAAGGAATAGTATGCACAGAGTCCAAGGGTTCCCCTTAGAGGTAAGATAGTGGCAAAAAGAGATAATACCAATGCTCTATTTTGTGGTAGTGTGGTCGAGCAGTAGGCTTATCAAAGGAGTAGTGTTAAGCATTTGTTGTACATACACACAGGCAATAAATGAGGAACACACACTCAGAGACAATTCCAGGCCAATAGGTTTTTGTATAGAAAAATATATTTTCTTAGTTTATTTTAAGAACCGCTGGTTCAAATTCTACATGTAATATCTCATTTGAAAGGTATTGCAGGTAAGTACTTTAGGAACTTTGAATAATCACAATAGCATATATACTTTTTACACAAAACACATATAGCTATTTCAAAAGTGGACACTGCAATTTTCAACAGTTCCTGGGGGAGGTAAGTTATTGTTAGTTCTTGCAGGTAAGTAAACCACCTACGGGGTTCAAATTGGGGTCCAAGGTAGCCCACCGTTGGGGGTTCAGAGCAACCCCAAAGTCAGCACAGCAGCAGCTCAGGGACGGTCAGGTGCAGAGGTCAAAGAGGCGCCCAAAACACATAGGCTTCAATGGAGAAGGGGGTGCCCCGGTTCCAGTCTGCCAGCAGGTAAGTAACCGCGTCTTCGGAGGGCAGACCAGGGGGGTTTTGTAGGGCACCAGGGGGGACACAAGCCAGCACAGAAAGTACACCCTCAGCAGCACTGGGGCGGCCGGGTGCAGTGTGCAAACACGCGTTGGGTTTTCAATAGGTTTCAATGAGAGACCAAGGGGTCTCTTCAGCGATGCAGGTAAGGCAAGGGGGGGGCCCTCGGGGTAGCCACCACCTGGGCAAGGGAGAGGGCCTCCTGGGGGTCACTCCTGCACTGGAGTTCCGATCCTTCAGGTCCTGGGGGCTGCGGGTGCAGGGTCTTTTCCAGGCGTCGGGATTTCAGAGTCAGGCAGTCGCAGTCAGGGGGAGCCTTGGGATTCCCTCTGTAGGCGTCGCTGTGGGGGGTCAGGGGGACAACTTTGGTTACTCACAGTCTCGGAGTCGCCGGGGGGGTCCTCCCTGTAGCGTTGTTTCTCCACCAGTTGAGTCGGGGTCGCCGGGTGCAGTGTTGCAAGTCTCACGCTTCTTGCGGGGATTGCAGGGGTCTTTAAATCTGCTCCTCTGGAAACAAAGTTGCAGTCTTTGTTGAACAGGGCCGCTGTTCTCGGGAGTTTCTTGGTCTTTTGGAAGCAGGGCAGTCCTCTGAGGATTCAGAGGTCGCTGGTCCTAGGGAAAGCGTTGCTGGAGCAGTTTTCTTCTGAAGGAGGGAGACAGGCCGGTAGGGCTGGGGCCAAAGCAGTTGGTATCTCCGTCTTCTCTGCTGGGGTTTTTCAGCTCAGCAGTCCTCTTCTTCGTAAGTTGCAGGAATCTAGTTTCCTAGGTTCTGGGGAGCCCTTAAATACTGAATTTAGGGGTGTGTTTAGGTCTGGGAGGGCAGTAGCCAATGGCTACTGTCCTTGAGGGTGGCTACACCCTCTTTGTGCCTCCTCCCAAGGGGAGGGGGTCACATTCCTATCCCTATTGGGGGAATCCTCCATCTGCAAGATGGAGGATTTCTAAAAGTCAGAGTCACCTCAGCTCAGGACACCTTAGGGGCTGTCCTGACTGGCCAGTGACTCCTCCTTGTTTTTCTCATTACCTCTCCTGGACTTGCCGCCAAAAGTGGGGGCTGTGTCCAGGGGGCGGGCATCTCCACTAGTTAGAGTGCCCTGGGGCATTGTAACACGAAGCTTGAGCCTTTGAAGCTCACTGCTAGGTGTTACAGTTCCTGCAGGGGGAGGTGTGAAGCACCTCCACCCAGAGCAGGCTTTGTTTCTGTCCTCAGAGAGCACAAAGGCTCTCACCGCATGGGGTCAGAAACTCGGCTCTCAGCAGCAGGCTGGCACAGACCAGTCAGTCCTGCACTGAACAACTGGGTAAAATACAGGGGGCATCTCTAAGATGCCCTCTGTGTGCATTTTTTTAATAAATCCAACACTGGCATCAGTGTGGGTTTATTATTCTGAGAAGTTTGATACTAAACTTCCCAGTATTCAGTGTAGCCATTATGGAGCTGTGGAGTTTGTTTTTGACAGACTCCCAGACCATATATTCTTATGGCTACCCTGCACTTACAATGTCTAAGGTTTTGTTTAGACTCTGTAGGGGCATAGTGCTCATGCACCTATGCCCTCACCTGTGGTATAGTGCACCCTGCCTTAGGGCTGTAAGGCCTGCTAGAGGGGTGACTTACCTATACCACAGGCAGTGTGAGGTTGGCATGGCACCCTGAGGGGAGTGCCATGTCGACTTAGTCATTTTCTCCCCATCAGCACACACAAGCTGGCAAGCAGTGTGTCTGTGTTGAGTGAGGGGTCCCTAGGGTGGCATAAGACATGCTGCAGCCCTTAGAGACCTTCCCTGGCATCAGGGCCCTTGGTACCAGGGGTACCAGTTACAAGGGACTTACCTGGGTGCCAGGGTTGTGCCAATTGTGGAGACAACAGTACATTTTAGGTGAAAGAACACTGGTGCTGGGGCATGGTTAGCAGGGTCCCAGCACACTTCTCAGTCAAGTCAGCATCACTATCAGGCAAAAAGTGGGGGGTAACTGCAACAGGGAGCCATTTCTTTACACTCTGTACTACAGCATCATAGAAAGAGGACTATTTTGGATAAAGCATGTTACAACAATTGTACTGTGGAAAAACATATTCATATGAAGATTAGAATCTTTATACATAAGGATAACTTGTTTTTTTTCTTTTTCAAGTTGTTACGTAAGCACTGGTTTCAGAATGAACAATTCAGCTATTATTGCATCACCAATGTTCTTACAAGATGTGGGTTCACCTGACATTGAATGGGAGGAGTGGATTTATGTGTTCAATAATTATTTGGAAGCATTGGATGGCCAAGGATTTAGACCTACCAGAAAGAAAGCAATTTTAATGAGTGTACTAGGCAAAGAAGGCCAACATGTGTTTAAGTACTTGCCTGAGTTTCTTACTGAGGATGGAACACACATCGAAGATGTGTTTCTAGAAGCTAAACTCTGACTAAAAAAAGGTTTTCAAAGGAGACTAGTGATGTTATGTGTAGGTATAAATTTTATTTACAACCTCAGAAAACGGATGAGTCTATAGATGACTTTGTCTCGTGGCTGAGACAACTTTCCACCAAATGTCAGTTTGGGAGCATGACTGACGAGATGATAAGGGATCAATTTGTTCAGTGCAAAAGCAAGAAAATACAGGAACGTTTATGGGCAACGAAGAATCCTTCTCTTAGAGATGCAATTGAGATTGCAAAAGTAGTCGAGAAAACAGAGTATTATATGAAAGAGATGGGGAAGAAAGACAGTTTTTAACAACGATGTCACTTTTGTCAAAAAAGAAAAAAAGTCACTTGAGGGAGGATACCCTAGTAATCATGACAAATCAGTGCGCAACCACAAGTTTAGCTGTAAGCTGTGTTGCAGGTGTGGGAGCACTACGCACAGTGCAGACTTCAAGGGTTGTAATGCTTGGGGAAAAGAGTGCAGGAAGTGTAGACGCAAAGGTCATTTTGCAAACGTATGTAGAGCTTTTTCAAGTAAAGTAACAATGGTGCAAGATCAGTTAAATCTGGATATTCATGAGGATTCTGAAGAAGACAGAATTTTGTGTATACAAAACACCGACATCGACCCAAAGCAAAGTTCATTGTTAATGGTAGAATGGTCCAACTTATGGTGGATTCAGGATCCTTGTATACCATTGTACCTAAAAGTATGATGAGTCGAGAGTGGCCAGGTGTTACCTTACTGTCCAAGGACATAAATCCTGGTGGCTACCAAGTGGAGCAAATTTACATTATTAGCTACATGTTGGCGAAGATAACTTTTCAAGACAGATCGGTTGAAGGCAAAGTGTATGTAGCTGAGTCTGGGCCACCCATTCTGGGGTGGCAATACCAGTATGATCTTCACATTGTGATCACCCCGAGAACCCCGTCTCAAGTTATGGTGGTGGAGGATATGTCCATTGATAATAATATTGATGGGGCGAGTTAAGTTTTTTCGGAAAACATTTGAACATTAAAAGGTTATGTGCACAAAATTGTGCTAAAAGATAATGCAGTCCCTGAGCAGCATGCTTTAAGAAAAATCCCCATAACTGTTAGAGGTGAGGTAAAGCACCTGATTGATGACATGATTTCCAAGGGCATTATTGAGCCTGTAGAGAGCTCTGAATTGATTTCCGCGGTGGTCATTACCAAAAAAAACAGATGGAAGTCTGAGATTTTGTGTTGACTTCATTGTGGCGGGCACCTTTCCTCTACTGAATATCAACAAAATGTTGTTGTTGTTGAAAGGGGGGTGTTTTTCAATAAACTTGACCTTAAGACTACATATCATCAAATTAAGTTACATCAGGATTCAAAAAAACTTACAGCCTTTATAACATCGGAGGGGACTTTCCAATTTAACAGGATGCCTTTTGGTTTGTCCTCAGCTGCAAATGTATTCCAGAGGATGATGTCATTTGTTTTTAGAGGAGTGGAGAATGTTATATTCTTTTGAGATGATATCCTTGTTTTTGGAGAAACGATACATAGTCATAATGTCGCATTGAAATGTGTGTTTGATTAACTTAAGACTGCAGGAAAGAAAAATGTAAGTTTTTGGTGTAAGAGGTTGAATATTTGGGACAGGCACTCTCTAAGGAGGGTGTGAGACTAAAAAAAGATTTATTAAGAGCCATGAGAGATGCTCCTCCACCAAATAACAAAGATCAGTTGAGGTCATTTATGGGCCTTATAGAGTACTACTCGAAATGTATTCCGAATTTTGTGAATAAAACTGACAATTTAAGGAAATTACTAAAGAAAACCATGAGTTTTGTTTGGGGTGATGAACAAGATCGGTGTTTCAATGCTATCAAAGAAGAATTCTATAATTCTGGTGTGCTGGTACCATTTGATGTGAACCATAGGTCTGTTATCATGCAAGTGCTGTGGGTTTAGGTGCTGTATTATCTGAGCATCGTACTGGAGGAGAAAGGACAGTAGCGTTTGCATCAAGAACTCTCTCTCCCAGTGAAAGGAATTATTCAGTCATTGAGAGGGAGGCCTTGGCAGCTGCTTGGGCGTTAGAGTACTTTCCCACCTTTATTTGGGGAACAACAATTGTCCTACACACAGATCATAAACCATTAGTTAAGGTATTAGCACCTGGTGGTGCGGGAAAAGGGTCTGCTAGGCTTGCTAGATTGGCCTCAATGTTGCAAGAATACATGTATGTGGTGGAACACATTTCAGGTTGGCGTAATGTACAAGCTGATTGTTTGTCTTATTTGCCTGTTCAGGATTTGATTGTAACAGATTTGGAGAGTGAGGGTGTGGATGTTGTTGTAGCAAGTGTTGAAGATGTTTATGAGAGTATGCGAGGGGCCATTTCTAAGGATAAGTGGTTGTCAAGTTTGAGGGATGATGCTGTGTTGGGTGAGATGGTTGGTTTGGTGAAGTGCAGTGCTAAGAGGGAGAGTTGTGTAAGTACATCTATGCGGCTGTATTTGAAGGTATTGGATGAGTTGACTTTGTGTGAAGATGAGGTGTTGATGAGAGGTGACAAATTTATTCCTCCTTCGTGTTTGCATTTTGACTTGTTCAGGTTGACGCATGAGGGACATTTGGGACAGACATTAAAAAGAGGTTGAGAGAAAATGTTTGGTGGCCAGGCATGGATGGTGACGTGGAAGTGTGGTTGGAGAAGTGCATCATGTGCAAGGACAGTGAGAAGAGGTTGGCAGTCAATCCTTTGGTGGTGTTATTGAGAATCCGGGTATAGTGTGGCATAGTGTGTGTGTTGATTAATTAAAGTTTTGGAAGCGATTTTTAGAGAAGAAGGCTATTCTTACAAGATTATCACAGATAATGGTACTCAGTTGGTCTCAACAGAAATGAAAGATTTCCTGGTAAGGGCAGGAATAAAGCACTCTCACACAAGTTTGTATAAGCCCCGGGCCAATGGCATTGTGGAGAGGGCTAATTGTTTGGTGAAAGGGGCGATTCAAATGGCGTAACAAGGAACAGTGTGACGTGTGAAATACCTTTTGAGATGATGAGAGGAAAAAGGGCTGGGACAAGAATGTTTCCGGCATGGATGAGAACAATGTTGGATAATTGTCTGGTTGATGGGAAGGCTGGTGATAAGAATTGGGATGTTGAGAGGAAGTATGACGAAAGCAACAGTGGTTGGTCTGGTGTGAGTGGTGCTAACAGGATCTGTAAAGGTGACTGGGTAAAAATGAAGGCCAAAGTAGGTATGGGGAAGAAGTTTCGTGGTCCGTTCAAAGTGAGAGATGTGCATCGTTTTTTTGTAATTCTGGATAATGGTGAGAGGTGGAACTTGAGGAAGGTGGCCAAATGTGGTGATGCAAATTCTGTACAGGAGGGAGAGAAGGATCGTGCTGCAAATGTTCAGAGTAGTAATGATGAGTATGGCTGCAGTAGTTATATGTTGATGGATGATGAGTCGTTGACTCATAAAAATGTTGATAGAAGTGGTGCTGAAGGGAGTGGTGGTCGTGTAAGAGAGAGAGAAGACTGAGAGTCTGCACTATTGCGAAGAACTAAAAAAAAATCACAGAACTCCTGTTTATTTGAAGGACTATGTAAGGGTATACCGCTTTACATAATGTCGTTTTAGTCACAGAACGTTAGGTAATCCTGTTTTACATGTCATTGTGTTAGTGTTTGTTAATGCTAAATTTTTAATGTACAACTCACATTATTTAGTGTTTTTTTTGTTTTTTTGTTTTTGTTTCCGTGGTGTTGTTTTTCTTTTGCTGTTTAAAGGGGAAAGATTTGTTGTAATGGTTTTTACTACCGAATGTGGAATTTAGAGTTTCCAGACAGCTGCTCGACTGGCTGGTGAAGGGAATCCGCATGTAGGCGTATCTCCAGCAATGAAGTATTTTTCCACATTTATGCTGTTGGAAGTTGTTCAGGAAGTACAGCAGTTGCGTGCGTGGTCTGTTGGAGAGGGGGGTTTGCCGAGTGTGGAGGGCTACCAGGAGTTGTCCCAGGCAGACGGTGAGGCTCCCATGGCGAGGATCTCAGTTTTATCAGAGTTCAGTTTGAGGCAGCTTTCCCTCATCCAAGTGGCCACAGCTTCCATCCTGTGTCTGAAATTCTTCCTGGCTGTTGATGGGTTCTTGGTCAGGGAGATGATCACCTGGGTGTCATCGGCATAGGAGACGATATTCAACCCGTAGTTCCTGATGATGGTGGCGAGTGGGATCATGTATATGTTGAACAGCGTGGGGCTCAGCGATGATCCTTGGGGTACTCCACAACTGATGTCTGTGGACTCTGATCGGTGAGGTGGGAGACTGACTCTTTGTGTTCTGCCAGTCAGAAAGGAGTGAATCTATTGAAGTGCTTTGCCTTGTTTGCCTGCTGCGTGTACTCTGGTGCATAGTGTACGGTGAGATACTATATCGAAGGCGACTGAGAGATCGAGGAGGATGAGGGCTGCTATTTGTCCTTGGTTGAGGAGGGAGCATATGTCATCTGTGGCTGCTCGCCTGCTGGAGTCAGCAGCCCACCATGTATGTGTTTTTTTTTTTTTAAAGAAACCAACTTTTGTTTTAAAAATTGCAGATTGTTTTCATTAAAGGAAAACAAGATGTGTTTAAAAATTAAAAGTTACACAAACCATTTTAGGAGTTGGCAGCGGTCCCATGGACCACTGCCTACTCCTGAAAAATGTTTTTTGTCAACCTTCATAAAGTAGAAAGGGTTCCCTGGGGCCCTTTCCAATAACAATTCCTAATGGTTTCCTAAACCCTTTTAAACAATTCGGAAAATCATTTTTTACTGAATAAGAAGTATTGTCAATTCTCACCTTGGCGCCTACAAGCAAAGGTTGGCTACAACCGAATTTCGTGAGCACTTTAAATAGACTGCCTGTCTGAAGATAAAAACATCTCACTAAACACAGGATATCCCTTTATTGTTTTTGATAGTGGGTATGATTAAAAACAGAAGGTTATAGGTTATAGCACACTGACAATGAAGGGCTGGAGGAAGGGCTAAAGAATGCACAGAGATAAAGGCTGGGCGTGAGAGGCAAGCACATGGACAAAGGATGGTAGGTGGAAAAAGCAAGCACACAGACAATGGAGGGTGGGCCAGAGGGGCAAGGTCAATTACAAGGACAGCAGAGGTTGGGTTGAGATGTTGGGAGAAGCACATAGGCAACAAAAGTTTGGGCAGCAGGGGCTGGGCCAGCACACGGACAACCAATCTGGGGTAAATACACATACAACAAAAGGTGAACAGGAGGGTATGGGGCAAACACACAGACAATAGTGAGTGGGGGGCAGGAACACAAAGGGGAGGAGATGCTGTTAAACATGCACTCTCGTGGAGTACTTATACAAAAAGAAAAATGTAGTGCTTGAAAAAGTGAGCTGCGGAAGGACAAAGTAACATGTCTATGCTTAGAAGGAAGGACAAGCACAAGATTAAAAAGGAAAGCCTACAGGAACTGACGAATAAGATGTAAATGATAGCAACAATGAAGCCAACCAATGGTACTCAATGGGTGGGAAATAAGGCCACTGTATGGTAATAAAAGGTTTTGAAACTCTTTAGGCGAAACCTAAAAAGTAGTACCATAAATGTAAGCAGTGAAAAGAAGTCAAAGTATGTTGTTTTGGGGGATTTGTAGGAATCTGGCCACCACAGGAATGTTGAACAGCAAGTTCTAATCCTGTGAGAAAATGCAAGCAGAAATTGCTTCCACATAATCATTCATAGTACCAATGTTGAGTCATTCTTGGCTGAGGACTGTAAAACATCTTTACACCAAGAAGCTAAAATTTAAAATGGTGCCTGGTAGACAGATGTTTAACACACAAAAAGGCACCTGTGACCTTCATCCAAAGTTTATAAGAAAAGAAGGCTCGCCCATTTCGCTCCAGGTACATCAGGTGGAGTGTGGAAATCAACTGTTAAAGCAACATTGGCCTGTGCGGAACTACAGGTCTTACCAAAATGGAATGTGCAAAGGAGTTTGGCAGCTGAAAAGGTCAGGATACCTTGTATGTCTTCCTTGAACAGGGGCAATGAGAATCAAATGAGTTCTGTCAATCCTGATTTTGCAGATGGCCTTTGAATGAGAGGACGAGGGGGGAAAGCTTATGAAGTTGAAAGTACCCACTTCAATATGTCATCGTGTCTCCTCTTGACCCTGGAGCCAGGTATTCTCCAGGGCTTTATTTGTGACATGTTGCACTGTTAAGAGTTGGGAAAAAGGTCTGTGTCTGAGATCCGACACATGTGAAAGAGAAAGTCTACTGCCGCTGATGAAGTTCCTATTTGTAACTGAAAGGTGTTTGCTTAAATGGTCCACCTATGCTTTCTGAGTTCAAGCTGCTGTAACCAAGTCTACGCTCTAAGACTAAAGGAATATGGTGAATATGGTCTCATTGTACAGGGCTTTGTAGCCAGCTCCTCCATGTCTGTTCACATTAAGCAGGGCTATTATCTACGCACATACATGCACCCATTCTTTTCTGCAGCTGTAGAAGGAAGGATTTCAGATCCAAGCAAATCACTTTCAGCTTCAGCAGGTTGCTGTAAAATAGCTTCGCCTGCTAAGACGATAGCATGTGTATAGCCATGTTCCTCCATGTGCACCCCAATCCATGAGGGGCATGGCTATCACAGTTGCTGGCAGAATGGCTTCTCCTGAAATATGTTGCTGGGCAAAGAGCACCAATCCAGAATCGGAAGAGAGGAAGGTGTTGCCATTCTGCCTGAAAGGTGACTCAAGTACTGACTCCACTTCTGTCAGTTTCCACTGCAGTTGCCTCATGTACAGGTGATCCTGCATAGCACAAATATAAAATAAGCCATCAATCTTAGTAGTCGTAGAACAAACGTCACCAGTTAAAACGGTTTTCTTGAAAACAGAAACAGCATTTTCAGAGTGTGAATCAGCCTTTCTTCAGAAGAGAAGTTCATATGAATCATAGTCTGTTTGGTTTACTTCTGTTGATTTATGGAGAAGCCTGCATCTTGAAATAGGATGGTCACAGATCTGAAGTGCTGTGCAGTCAGGCCTGGGGAGGTTGCTCTCACAAAACAATTATCTAGATAAAGGTATAGACCATGCAGAAATGCAACTGCCACCACCATCAGCTTGGTCAATATTTTTGGAGGTGGAAGAAAGGCTGGATGTCACCCACAGCAAACCCGAGGTATTGCCTTTGCTTAATAACAACTCCTCAATGATAACTACCATCTGATCACCCTTCTCCTTTTCATGAGTCATTGCTTCAATCCAGAAACATGTCAAGATTCTGCCATGCTGCCCTCATGTTTTGCTCCAAATATCTATCAGGTCTTGGCTTTCACCCCATCATCTGTAATGACGAGGCAAACAGAGCAAAATGTAAGACTTCTTTATTCCATTCATTTCTCACACAATATGGGCGCTCAACCATCGTAACGCTGAGCGCCTCACAAACATTCTAAAAGCCGTGGGAGGGTGACAGACAGGGCAGGGGCACACAACGCGGGCGGCTAATAAACAGTGTGTCACACTTCACCATAGGACATTTCACATCATAATGAATTACTGCCTATGTCGTTCCTTCCGTCATCACGTCTTGCATAGGTCGTATCCTGGAGGTGGAGCAATGCTCAGTATCATGCTTCCTATGGGTATACTGATCAATACATGTGAGCTTAGAGTTCTTGCAAATATCCTTACTGCTTACACTCTGTGCACATCTGGGCTGTCTTGCTGTTTCCTGATATGGCTTGCTCCTCGTTTTTGTAATTTGGGCATTACTTATTACATGTTTTTATAGTACTTGTGTTGCTACTATAGTTTCTCTGCTCCTGTTCTTCGTTGCTACGCCCTACTGTTCCTGCTCTTGTTGTACGCACATTCATTGTCCTGTATTCCAACATTCCGAAATATCTCTGCATATTTCTAGCCCAGTTCTTCTGGTCCTCAAAAATTGCTTGTGTGGTCAAGTAAGATTAACAAATTGTACCATCCTTTTCAGTGAAGTTGTTTGGAATGCCATTTTGATACAATCCTCATATTTTCCCTATTTAGGTACTACCAATTACATTATATATATTCTTTTATTCAAATGCATGTTCTATTCTTTATAAAGGCACAGCAGACATCATTGTTTAACGATCGGTTCATTGCAATGTAAGAATTAAATTTGCTCAGAAATATTGATTCATATCTGTTTTGGTATAATCTGATATTCTGATTTTCCAGTTATGTTTTCTAAACCGTAAACAAGGTAGCTCTGTAGTTCCATTAAGGTGTTCAGATGACAGCAAGGACATCTAAGAAACCTGCAGCTCCTTTTAGTTCTAAGGATAGTCTGTTTAGAGAAAAGAAGGGCGGTTGGAGAACCAATGCAGAACAATCCTGCCTTACTGCTACAATGTTGCAATACTTCTAACTTTTCTGTTAGTTAGCTACCATCATGTTTGTTTTTATTGTAACCACTACACATATTGTGTGCACTCAAGTAGTTTTTTGATTTTAATAAAGTAATAAATGTATACTGTTAGCATAAGTTCTTGAGTGTGTCTATTCATGATGAAAAGAGGTTTATAGTCCACCAATAACCAATACTCCTGTGAGTCTCAAAGCACTGGTTGTTTTCTAACACACACCTGTCTCATGTAATGTTCAAACGGGTTGTGTGGATTAAAGTCCACCAGGTTGTCTGTCTTATGATGGCATGTTGACTAAATTTGCACTGCTAGAGGGTCTATAGAAAGCAAATAGCAGGCCATATTGTGGAGAGAGTCCAGAAAATGTATCAATTTATTCATTAGATATCGTCAACCAATAATTATTGATTTGTGAAAGTGCAGTATCACACGTTTTGCAAACTTGCTTCATCAGGACTTGAGCAGTATGATGGCACAATAATCTTATATTCATAATACATTATTAGATTAGTAAAACTCAACTGATGAGAAAATCGACCCAATTAAAATCTTTACAAAATTAAATATTAGGCCATGATCTGCCATATGATGGGTAACTTCTAACATATTAGGAACACTGCAGTATAGATCACAGTTGTCAGTTGTGCTGGGGGAGTTTCTTTTTGCACCTTCAGACTGACATATCATTTATGATAGGCTGTCTAATGTTCTTGTGCTTTTTACTTTCTTATTGACTTCCTAGTGTTTATTGAGCTATATATGACTTGCCTTTTTAATTCTGTCACGTACAGGCATCATCCAGTTCCAGTAAAGAAAAAAGGAGTCCAGCCAATCGACTTCCTTAGAATGCCTATTCCAATAAGATGATTAATAGGTTAAGCAAGGTGTGGGAGAATCAAACCGGGGGGCCTGGACCCTAAGCCTCCCAATAGTAACAGTCAAGATAATGCAGAGGTGATTCCCCACAAAGATTTAATCAACTCATAAGTACATTACTTCGAAAGATTGTTTAATTGCATTGTAGAGAAAAGGAGAGTTCCAGAAATATTTAGTCCATTTGAAGTAAAGACGAACTTGAAGTTGAAGTAATTTTCATTAATCAGCAAGTTGGATGCAAAATCAGATAGAAGTGTACGTTGATGCAACAGCCAACACGTGTTTCGCCCCTTTGGCGCGTAAGCGGGGGCTTTCTCAAGGCTAATTCAGAACATAATACAAAAAACTTCAGACATTGAATTGTCACAGTTGTAGATAGAACCCTTATTCGATGTTAAGGGAAAGAAAAAGGTGCAGTGAAATCGCCGGCGCGTCCCGCGGTAAATCGCTGCCTATATGATGGCACAATAATCTTATATTCATAATACATTATTAGATTAGTAAAACTCAACTGATGAGAAAATCGACCCAATTAAAATCTTTACAAAATTAAATATTAGGCCATGATCTGCCATATGATGGGTAACTTCTAACATATTAGGAACACTGCAGTATAGATCACAGTTGTCAGTTGTGCTGGGGGAGTTTCTTTTTGCACCTTCAGACTGACATATCATTTATGATAGGCTGTCTAATGTTCTTGTGCTTTTTACTTTCTTATTGACTTCCTAGTGTTTATTGAGCTATATATGACTTGCCTTTTTAATTCTGTCACGTACAGGCATCATCCAGTTCCAGGCCAGTATTTAGGTCCCAGTCAGCTCCAGTATTCAGTTTCTGTCCTCTCATTCTCCTTCTGTGTTTGATGTTTCTTCTGTGTGATAAACTCCTCTTCCCGAATTCGCATGTCCCTGGAGACAGCAATTCCCTTTTTTAGTATCTCTAGTCTCAGTCTTAGCAAAGGGCCTGACAGAATATTGATCTCAACCACTATCCTGTCAACGTAAAGCTCTGCTAGCTTTGAGGTATCTTATTTAACATGTATGTTAAATCCCTGACACTGTTAATTAGATAGTTTGGTTATCCTGCCCTATATTTTGCCAATGCCATACAATTAATTAATTTTGAGAGCAAATCCTGTGACATGCAATCAATTGTATGTCACAGGATTTGCTCTAAAAATCTGAGGAAATTCGAGGAATGTGAGAAAACTGTACAGCACTTGTTGAGCAGCAATTTCCAGAAATACAGCAGTAAAATGACAGATTTAATTCATATGCGGCAGAAATGCACCAATAGCTGGACTCCATTCTACCCTGTCCTCCCCCGCTACTCCATCTATACTGACTATAAAAGTTAAATTGCTGGGCATTCTGTTTGATGATTTTCCATCATGACTCAAATCAATGCTGTGTCATTTGCACGATTCCAAACTTTGTGGGGCAATTCTCCAAATTCTGCCTAAATAATTACATTTTAGGATGAAATTGGTGTGTATCTCATCACAGATACATTGCTGCTACCACCTTTATCCAGGCTTAAGGAAGGTGGTGGGTTTGAGAACATGTGATAAAATTTCAAAAGCTAGAAAATGTTTCAATGCTTGCCAGGAAAACAAAAAATAGGTTTTAAGTTGCTGTGCATAATGGGTAAAATGTTCTATGACACAGTAAACTGCCTGAAAGAGAAATTCTCAAGACAGTCTTCCTTGTGGATCTTTTGTATGCCCTTGGCCTTTCATCCCGGTTCATTGTGTCAGATTATCACAGGCTGGGGGTAGATAAGCAAGTGATTGCGGGCCTAAGTTTTGGAATAACCTAAATATTTATTTGTTTAAGGCTACAATGCCCCGTTTTGTTCAGGAAAACTTAAAGTTAAGCTTTTCAATTAATTTCACTCTGGCAATTTTTATAGCAATTGTATAGCAATTGTTATAGCTGTATGTGGACCTCTACGCTGCAGTAAATTTCTCCCAGCGTTACAATGCTCCTTGGATTTGTGCATTGTTCATTGGTTCAACTGGAGGACCTGCTCAATTTGGACAGTGCTGGGTTTAATTCACAGTGAAGATGGCTTGTATTTAGCCTCTTCAAAAATCTATAATCACTGGAACCATGAATATGTTTTTTTTAAGAAGGGAAGCTGACAAATTAACTTTAAAGGAGATTAATTGCAAGTCACATTTTGCCACCTAAGGAAGGCATGCTAGTGGTGTCCTCACTTTAGGTCTGTCCTTTTAGGCAATAAAAATGGAGAACCCCTACCAGTTGGGAGCATAGAAATACCTGGTTAAAGGCCATTTGGCATATTTAAGAATGTTCATACTGTCTGGAAGAAGCTTCGGGTGACTACATTACAAGTTTTCAGGAGCCAAGCAGCCATGCTGAGCAATGTGAGGCTGGGGTGGAGTATCTTTCCAGCTTTTTGTAGAAGGAGATCTAGTCTATAGGACAATCTTCAGAATAGCCTTCTTTGACAAGAGAAGACGATGTAGATACCACCCCTGGTGAGGTCAGACCAGGGTAAGGTGCATCATCCATGTCCTGGGTAGTGAGTTACTCATCTTTGGAGGGTAGTAAACAGAAATACACAAGCTCAGCTGAATATATGGCACTTCGTTAATGGTAGTGTTAGAAATTGGGTCTCTAGTTGGCAGTCGGTTTGCATCCTGTCCAAGTAAGGACCCTCATTCTAGTCAGGATAAGGCAGATACCTGCTCAGATAACCCCTGCTCACCCCCTTTATAGCTTGGCACGAGCAGTCAGGCTTATCTCAGAAGCAAAATGTAAAGCAAACAAGACCAAATACGATAAAAATCCAACATACAATAAATAAGATATGACTTATGCAAGAATTACTTAAAAACACAATTCCTTGAAGTCAATAGCTCCGTCTAGGGCTGTCACAGCGTTGTGAACAACAAATCCAACAGTTCAGGCTGGCCGCGGCATTGCGGGACAGCTACGGTGTCGGGAAGACCCGCAAACAGTACCTTGGAAATGCAGGGCATCGTGATCCTCAAGATGAGGTCCGTAGAGCGGCATCGGTGGCGTCGCACTGTCGGTTCAGGAGTTCAGTGTGGGGGTCATCAGGCCCTTGAAGTCACAAGCGTTGCAGATCGAACTCCGGGCTGATGAAGTCAGGAGCGCTGGCATGGACTGCGTTGGGGCTGCGGTGCGAAGTGGGATGATGCGATGTGCGTTGCCCCTAGGTCACGATACAGGTAGTGGCACAGTGACGGACTCCAGCGGCATTGGTAAAACCAGGGCTGCGGTGTGAAGTGGGGCGGTGCGACGTGCGGTGTTCCCAGCTCACGATCCAGGCAGCAGTGTTGTTGTTGCTGAGTCGCTGTCATCGGTAGGCTCAAGTCGGTGGGGTGGCGTGGGACGGGCTCTGTGCAGCATCCACATATCGCGGTGCAGACGGGGACGCCTGGTAAGGACACTGGAGTCGATGGTGCTGGTGTCAGTTGAAAGGGGCTGAGGTGCGGGATGGGAGGGTGCTTTGTGTACCTTACAGGCGGTGTCCACAGGCAACGGTGAAGGCAGCGGCACCAGTGTCAGCGGGAGCCTCGTCATTGGGGATGCCCTGGCTGCGGTGTGAGCAAGGCGATGCCCAAGTGTGGAGCTCACAGGTCACGGTGCAAGCAGCGGCTCTGTGGCGACGTCAGATGGCGGGGTCGTGAGACTAGGGTTGCAGTGCAAAGCGGGGCAATGCGGCTCTGTGCAGAATCGGCAGGTCACAGTGCAGTCAACGGTGTTGCTGACGGAGTTGCTGTGGTTTTTCTTCTGTTGCAGCACAAAACACACAATTCCCAGTGCTGCCGGCAGATGAAGCTGGAGTCTTTGATATCCCTGAGACTTCCCACAGGAGGTAAGCTCTACTCCAAGCTCTTGGAGAATTCTCTCAAGCAGGATCCACAGCACATTTCACCCTTTGCTCTCTTTTAAGGCAGAAACAGCAACTGCAGGGCAATCCAGCAAAGCACACACAGTAAAGTGGCAGCACTCCTCCTCCATCTCTTCTCCTTGCAGAGGTTCCTCTTGATCCAGAAAGATTCTAAAAGTCTGGGGTTTGGGTCCACTACTTATACCCCTTTCTGCCTTTGAAGTAGGCAAACTTCAAAGGAAAGTATCTGTTGTTCACAAGATTCTGCCTTGACTAGGCCTGGCCCCAGACACACTCCAGGGGTTCGGAGACTGCATTGTGTGAGGGCAGGCACAGCCCTTTCAGGTGTAAGAGACCTCTCTCCTCTCTGACCCGGATGGCTCATCAGGATATGCAGGCTACACCCCAGCTCCCCATGTCTCATTGTCTAGAGGGAATTCACATCAGCCCAACTGTCAGTCTGACCCAGACGTGGCTTACAAAAGCAGGCAGAGGCACAGAATGGTTTAAGCAAGAAAATGCCCACTTTCTAAAAGTGGCATTTTCAAAATAACAATCTAATAACAACTTCACAAAAAGATGTATTTTTAAATTGTGAGTTCAGAGACCCTAAACTCCACATTTCTATCTGCTCTCAAAGGGAGACTGCGCTTTAAGGTTATTTAAAGGCAGCCCCCTTGTTGAGCTATGAGAGAAATAGGCCTTGCAACAGTCAAAATCGAATTTGGCAGTATTTCACTGTTGGGACATGTAAAACATACCAGTACATGTCCTACCTTCTAAATACACTGCACCCTGCCCATGGGGCTACCCTAGGGCCTACCTTATGGGTGCCTAATATGTAGTGAAAGGGAAGGTTTAGGCCAGACAAGTGGATACATTTGCCTGGTCGAATTGGCAGTTTAAAACTACACACCCAGTCACTGCAGTGGTAAAGTGTGCAGAAACAATAACCCAGCAAAAACACAGTCCAGTATACCATAAAAACAGGAGGTCAGAAGGCAAAAAGACAGGGGAGACACGCCAAAAAGTTGCCAGGTCTAACAGATGGGTTCAAGGCACATAGACTCAAACCTCCCCCATATTTGCTTTTCTAGCTAAGATGCCCTTTTGAGGTGTTCCACAGTGACTATATTTTTTTATCATTTTATTGATGTTGACATTTGTCTAATCAAGATTACTGAGCTTGTTTACTTTAACATTTTCCAGACTTGAGATGAACTGCAGTGATGTGCAAATTGGCCAACGTCAGTTGTTTTAATCTTGTTTCAACGTGTTCCTGGATTTAGTCACATCCTGCTTGTTCAGATAGTAAATTTCTGTAGTGTTGTCTGCATTAAGCACACTAGTTAATGGTGAAAACGAAGTGAAAAATTCAGGGATAAATAGATTCCTTGCAGATCGAGATGGTGATATGCAATATTTTCATAACCCTGACAAAATCCCTTTAGCTGTCAGATGACGATTTAATGGTAAAATAGTTTTTTAATGCAGATGACTGTTTCCCCACTAGGGGATACGCTTTTGCATCTCTTATGTATATGATTCTCCCCCAAGTACTGAAACATTTGCACTGGAGTGCACTACTTTATAAGCGTACAAAAAGTTTTTAATAGACATACAGTTGTCTTGAAATACTTTAATAGTTATTACAATGCTGTGGCTTAGAGAAGCCGCATGTGAATGATCAGACAAAATATTCCTTTTGAGGTTACCCACCACCATTCTGTTGCTAAAATAAAACGCCTGTCAAGGTGAAAATAGACTGAAAGTGCAAACACAACCTTGATAGTACAGATCTTGAATCCCAACAAATTTGATTGGTTTTCCACAATAGCCATGTTTGTATGTTTAATACGCACACCGAGCCACCTTTATATAAATGAGGCTACTTTGGTGCAAGTTCAACATGGTGATTTTTTTCTTTTTTCCACTTGTTTTCTTGCTGTTGCTAGGTTGAAAAGTCTGAATCACTAGTTCTGGTCTCCTTTCTTTCCACAAAAGTACAATCGTTGGATGGCATAGGTCAAAGTTTCAGTGGGTTGGCCCCCATGTCTCTATTTGAAGCAATGCTTCTTAATGACGTGCCTATTTTTGAGGGTCAGACCTCACTACGCTCTTTTTGTACAATTATTTTGGAGCTAAACAACATATAGTGTGAGCTTGCACTTAGTGCACAACAAACAACAAAGCAGAGGGAATGTAGCAGTTTCAGCACAGTAATCAATTGCACACTTAGGTGCATAAACACGTCCAGACATTCAGATCGCAATAGGTTGGGACATGTGGCTGGGATGTGTGAGGGAGAGTCTGGGGAGCATGGGTTTCTTCTCCATTCATCATCAAACCTAGTTCATAATACTTAATCCAGTGACCCTAGATTTTGTAGAATTTTCTTAGGCACCCTCTCACTTTGTAGATGACTGTCTCAGCCGCCATGTACAAATCCATCCCTTTCTTCCATTCTTGCAGGGATGGGACTTCAGGCCTCCCCCTCCCCCAGTGTTTAGCTATAGCTCTTCTCACTACTACAAGACCAACATTGCAGAGTGAGAGCTTAGCTTAGAACATGGCACATCCACATTTGTGGAACTACCCAGTAGGACATATTTAGGTTCCATAGGGAAGACCCTTTTCCTAATTCTGTCAGTATCATGTTCCAGTACGGCAGTCCTAGATTGTGTGTAAAAAGGGCCTTCTGTCTTCCTTACATCTTAAGCATTCTAGGTAATCTGCCCTCTCAAACTTATGTAGTCTAACTTAGTCATAATATACTCAATGCAATATACTGAAATGTATTAACCTCGGGAGTGACTTAATTGCCACTTCCCGCCGGTGCATCAATGCTGCCTCCAAGTCTGTGTTGTATAGCTCTCCCAATTCACTCACCCACTTTGCCCTCAATTTTGACCTCTCCCCTCTTATCCTTCCAAAGAGGTTCTAGAGAGCTGAATCGCCTGTAAGAGGGCTGCATTGTCAGGCATGGATGCTGCTGTTTCGGAGCTGGGTGGAGGTTCAGTTGCCTTAGTGTATTTGTCTACTTTACCGTTTTTAGGGTCCTGGGTCCTTGTCTTTGGCCATTTCAGAGGACTCTCGGTAGACCTCGCACGGATATAACAGTCTGAGGCACAATATATCCTGTTGGAGGTTTCACTTAGATGGTGTTGAGGAGCAAGGGCCAGTCCACTTCCACCCGTTCTGTTGCAGGATCCAGCTCCTCTCCAGGTTCACTGAAGGACTTTCTGAGTCTTCACCCCGCTGGGCTTAGGACTGGTGAATTTACTTTAATGCATCTGTTCCACTGGTGGGGATGGTGTTGCTGATTAAATCACCTCCCGGGTCTGTCTCATTCAACCAAACCACCGCTGCATCTCCTGCTGTCAGTCCCGGGAGGTGGATGAGAGGGACACCTTCCCTCTGTCCTCCTTGAAGTTCATGCGTGACTATAGTATGTTGCAAGGCCCGGATTGCAGGGAATTTGGTGTCCAGCCTCCTCTCCTGGTAGTACTGCGTGTCTGCACTGGTTTGCATTGTCCGAGCAACGATTCGCGCTCCGATTCACAGCTGGGATGAGAAAGGTCACAGGGAGGCAAAGGGAGATCCCCGACCCAGGAGTCCACACATGCACCTCCACACAGTCAGGAGCATTAGCTCTACGGGGGCATGTAATGTAATACACAGTCAAGGTTCGTATGAGGTCATGTACACATGCACGTGCATGTTAAGAATTTCCTGTTGTTATCTTTCATGTTTGTAATTGTTTGAATATGTGTTCTGGCTCGCGGTGTTTAACTCCCTGTGCGTTCCGAATGTGAAATTGACAGTTTTCACTTGGAGGGCACAGGACGAGGTTGTTACGCTGTGGGCTCCTATTTTTAGTAAGAATAAACTTCAATTCAGAGTTTAACCTCACTCTGCTTCCGAACAATTTGTTAATTACCTTGTACTTTTCATCTGGCGACGAGCGAGGTACTTGGTAATGTTCAGGAGCCCACTAGCCCTTCTTTCCTCTACGGTGTTGATTCACTTCATTTGCTTCAAGGATTTTGTCCACCTTTGTTGGAGCCTGTGCTTCGGTTGATCTATTGCGGACTCAAGTGAGGTGATTTTCAATATATTTGTCTGGATTAGGGGATTTACTCCTCTCTACATCGTGAGGCAACTTTAGCGGCCATATTGGATGAGGGAGTATTCATTTGGTGAAGTGGTTTAGACTGATTTTAAATGTCAAGGAATCAGCAAATGCGAGTCTGTTCCATTTTTAAGCGTTTTCTTTTGTGACGTTTATGTTTATTGCCACTTTACGTTGGATCCAGTATTAAAAAGAAGTCTCAATTTTCATTTTTTTTTTTTAAAGAAGTCATTACATTTTTTAAACCAGATTTTATAAATATTTATACAGTTGTAGTTATGGCTTCTTCTCAACAAGTTATTCAACTTTCTTCATTTTTACCTCTACCTGGGAAACCTAAAATACCATGGAGAATTTGGTATCGCTCATTTGAAAATTATTTAATTGCTATTGATGCTGAAAATTATACTCCTAAAAGAAAACTGGCAGTATTGTTTGGTTATCTTGGCACAGAAGGTCAACAAATTTTTGATAACTTACCTGTTGTGACACCTACATCTGGAGATGGAGATAATTGGTCTGTGTATATGGAAGCAGTAGAAAGGTTAAATAAAAAATTTCTGGAAGAGCCAAACGTGATGCTGAAGCGTTTAAATTTCATGAAAAGGAAACAAGAAGTGGACGAGACTGTGGAGGAGTACATTTCAGCTCTGAGAAATTTGGCTGCAAATTGTAATTTTGGTTCAGCGCTAGATACCTACATCAGAGATCAATGTGTGTACAGTTGTTTCTCTAAGAAAATACGAGAGGATTTTAAGTTGCAGGGATCCTCTTCTTTCTGAAGTAATTGATATGGCGAAAAGCATTGAAAGAGCAATGGTTTCATCAAAATGTATTTCTTCTGTGTCTTCTAGTAACTGTGTGATTAATTCCATCCAAGGTTCTGATTCAATTAATGCGCTTGCGCTCAAAAATAACTTTGTCAAACCGGTATATAAAAAAACGAATTTAATATGTTTCAGATGTGGTTCTACTTCGCATGTAGGCAACAGTCCTAAATGTCCGGCTTTAGGAAAAAAATGTATTAAGTGTCACAAAATAGGTCATTTTCAATCTGTGTGTAGAGGTAAGAGTGTACTTCAAGTTAGTAGTGTTCAAATGCATGATGACATCGTCACTCTGCAAAATGATTTTGATAAGATGGTTTTAACCGTTGAGTCTGCTGTTTCTATTCAACCAGCTTTCAAGTATAAAGGTCCTTTTTGTGAAGTTATCATTGCTAATTGCTACACATTGAGTATGATAGCTGATTCTGGTGCACCAGTCTCTATTATCTCGGATCAGCTTTATTACGCTCAATGGTCTGATAAGTTTCACTTGCATAAAACTGATATTTCTCCAAAGGCATATGGGGACAATGATATCGATATGTTAGGATTTTTCATTGTCATGTTTGGGTAGACAAATTACGTCTAAAATTTATGTAGCTGTCAAAGGCAAAAATATTTTGGGCTGGCAAGACCTAGCTAAGATGGGTTTGAAACTTGTTCCCGGTTCTGAGAAATCTGTACAAGTCAATGACACTCAGATTTCTTACATTGGTGATACTATTGATGATTGTGCTTTAAAATCACTGCTAGATGATTTTCAAGATGTTTTTAACTCTAAAATTGGAAAAATAGACACGTTTGAGCATGTGATAAAATTGAAGCAGAATGTTATTCCTGTAGCTCATAAGGTCACAGCTGTTCCGTTAAGTGTGAGAGAGGATCTAAAAAAAATGTGGATGATTTGATCCGTGAAGGTATAATTACTACCATTGATGCTTCTGAGTGGGTCAGTCCTATTGTTCTTGTGCGCAAAAAGGGTGGCGAGATTCGTTTGTGCGCTGACCTGAGATCTCTTAACAAGAATATCTTAGTTGATTGTCACCCTTTACCAAAGATTCAAGATCTTCTTACAAATATTGGTACTGCTAAATATTTTAGTTTATTGGATCTTAAATCAGCATATCACCAAATACCTTTAGCACCAGAGTCAACTGATCTCACTACATTTGTGACTCCATTTGGAGCATATAAGTTTTTGAGATTGCCTTTTGGGTTGGCTTCTGCTGCCAGTGTCTTTCAAAAATGTATGGATTACATATCGAAAGGAATTGAGGGAGTGCAGGCTTACCAAGATGATGTACTCATTTTTTCAAACTCTGTTGCTGAACATTTTGTCATTCTAAGAAAAGTTTTGAACTTGTTCAAAAAAGTTGGTATCACTTTAGGACTTAAAAAGTGTAAATTTCTAACTAATGAGTTGGATTATCTAGGTCATTCCATTTCTTCAGAAGGCATTAAACCTAAGGTATCACTTACTCAAGCCATCACTGAAGTTGACCCTCCAAAAGATAAAGATACACTTAGGTCGTTTCTGGGCATGACAGAATATTATTCATGATTTGTTCCAGGGTATGCTCAAGTAGTACAACCTCTACGGTCTTTGCTTAAAAAGGGCATATCTTTTGTTTGGGACAGTTCTTGCGATCATGCTTTCAATGATATCAAACAATTGATTATAAAGGCACCAGTTTTATCATCATATATTTCGGGTCATAAATGTACCATCACGGTTGATGCTAGTCAAAAAGGGTTGGGTGCTGTTCTTTGTCAGTGGGTGTCAGGGCAGGAACGTACCATTGGATTTGCTTCCAGGAGTTTAAAGCTGGCAGAATCTCACTATAGTACAATTGAAAGAGAAGCTCTTGCGTGTTCTTGGGCTGTTGAAAAGTTAAAAACTTTTATATGGGGTACTCAATTTGAAATCTTTACAGACCATCAACCGTTATTACATTTGTTAAATGGAAATGGAACTGGTAAAGCGTCTTCCAGATTGGTTAGGTTACTTTCTCGGCTACAAGAGTTCAATTTTGAAATTAAGTATATTTCTGGAGGTCGAAATGTCAGGGCGGACTGCCTGTCCCGAATGCCACTACAAAGTGTTGGTTGAGATGATGATAATGATGAAACAGAAGCAGTTGTGGCAATCATTGAGGATGTTTTGGACTCTGTGGGTAGTATTCAATATAAAGATTGGATGGATGCATCTCAAAAGGATGCAGTTTTGCAGAAAGCAATAAGTTATGTAAGAGAAGGGTGGCCAAAAGAACACTCTTTGCCTGACTCTTTAAAACCCTTTGCCCAAATTTCAGCTGAACTTTCGTTAGTAGAAGGAGTTTTGATGCGTGCAGACCTTTGTATTCCACCAGCATCTTTACGCAGTAGTTTAATTGAGTCTGCTCATCAAGGGCACCTAGGTATTGGAGAAACTTGTAGAATCTTAAAAGAATATTTTTGGTGGCCTTCAATGGATAAGATGGTGTCTCAATGGATTAACAAATGTGAAACTTGCTTGTTATCTGATAAACACTGGAAAACTTCACAGACACCATTACATTGCGTTCCGGTCCCTGTTGAGTCTTGAAACAAAATTGCATTGGATATTGCAGGTCCTTTTGATTTGTTACCCCATGAACAAAGATTTCTTATGGTAATGGTTGACTACTATTCTAAATGGGTTTATTTTGAGTTCACTTATACGCCCAACACAACCTCTGTGATAACGTTTTTACACAGGATTTGTAATATTGAAGGGGCACCAAAAGAATTGGTTACTGATAATGGCTCACATTTCACTTCAACTCAAATGAAAAACTTTTTAGATTCACATAACATTAAACATCTCAGAGTTGCATTGTATTCCCCTTCTTCAAATGGTCTGGTAGAAAGAATGAACAGATTTTTGAAGGAGGGGATACAAACTGCGCTTGCTATTAATACTTCAGTGGAAAATTTTCTGAATAAAAAGGTTTGGTATTATTTGATCACCCCGCATTCCACTACAGGGGTTTCTCCGTTTAGGCTGTTACGGAAAAGGGATCCTAGGACTGTACTCTGACCTGATTGGATTAAAAACTTAGCAGGGCAACCAAAATGTTATTCTTGTTTAGATTCAAATAGAATGAGAATTAATGCAACAACCAAACAAAATTTGCAGAAAAGTCATTTTGATGCCACGCATCGTGTAAAAGAACAGAGTTTTACAGTGGGTGATTGGGTTTTAATCAAAAGTCCTGTTAGAGTTAAAAAAAGGATCTTCTATTTATTCTTCACCAGTACGCATATTGAAGGTATCTAAAGGGTCCTTATTATAAAAAGGATAAAAAGGGGTGGTGGAGTAAAAGATGTGTAGTTAAACTGTCTTATGAACAAGCAAGAAAGATTTTGGATAACAAAAACATCCAGGAAGATGGTTTACAAGATACATCTCATCTGTTTTTTTAATCATAAGCAAGGTGGTGATGTACTGAATGGTTCGGAAGCTTTTCATTCATTAGAGCATGGTGTAGAAATTTTAGACTCAAGTTCTTGTGATTCAGAATTTAATCGCTCTGTTGCAGAGTCTTCACAGGTTGCCAAAGAAAGTATTCACCCTCATGATGAAGCTTGCAGGACATCACGTAATGTTTCTGTACCGTCAAGATACAAAGATTTCTTTCTGTACTAATGTGCTATAAAACAGAATGTTTTGCTTGCAAAAGGGAAAGAAGATGTAATGTAATACACAGTCAAGGTTCGTATGAGGTCATGTACACATGCACGTGCATGTTAAGAATTTCCTGTTGTTATCTTTCATGTTTGTAATTGTTTGAATATGTGTTCTGGCTCGCGGTGTTTAACTCCCTGTGCGTTCCGAATGTGAAATTGACAGTTTTCACTCGGAGGGCACAGGAAGAGATTGTTACGCTGTGGGCTCCTATTTTTAGTAAGAATAAACTTTAATTCAGAGTTTAACCTCACTCTGCTTCCGAACAATTTGTTAATTACCTTGTACTTTTCAGGGCAGAGTAGGCGATGTTGCTTTTTATCCCTTTCTGACCCCCAAGAAACGGCGCAGCTCAACCCATGCTGGCCTGACACGTTGCGGTCTGCACGGAGGCTCCAACTCCCCCGTTCACGGAGTAAATCCGCCCACTATACCTCTAAATCCCCTCAGGAGCCAAGCTTGGCATCACTCGACCGAAGCACTAGGAGGCCACGGGAGATCCTGCCTTCATCTCTGTTCCTCGCCACTTGCCTCGGTGCTGATCTGCACCTCGAGCCACTTTGGGTCCGGACGGGGGTGTGGGTGGGGTTGGGAGGAGGGATGTGAGGGAGGGTGGGCGCGGACCGAGGCCAACCCCAACTTACCCCCACCCCGAGGCTGCCAGCACTCTGCTGGCCGTGGCGAGATGGCGCCTCCCCCCCCCAGCTACTCCAAGTGGGGACGACTGCCATTTTGTGCAGTACGGCCCGTGCCACAATCTCGTCATCTTCTGCCCCCGGGGCTGTTATTACCGGCAGCAGGCTGTCAGGATCTTCCTGGGGGGCAGTCACGGGGGTTGATGGGGCAGAGAGGCCCTGGAATAATTCAGGATTGTTGGAGCCTGGGTGGAGCGCCTAGTCCATCTTGTTGGCACCACACCCATTGCACTGCACTGTTTGTTCACAAATTACAAGCCATTACTGGAGTCAGGGGGCTCAACGTCACACAGCTCAAGTATGCCTCGTCAATTTGCTAGATGTCAAACATGGGCAGCAATTGTGTCCAACTTCTCTGGGAACCCTTGAGAAATCAAAAGGACTTTCAGCAAAGCCCAATGTGAGCCCAGTGCTGCACGGCCTTCTAAATGGATTACGAGACTGCTTCTAGAGGGGCATCCTTGCTCATCAGCAAGCCCAGTTACATCTGCAGGTGAGTCAAGGGCCTGTCCCTCAGACTTCTGAAGCACATGCTATACCACCTCTCCATGTGGTGAGAATCTGTTATACAGATAATACAAATGGAATGATCACATGTTTAGGACTTCTGGTAACACCTGGCGGAGACATATCTGTCAAAATATGCTGGTGTGGAGATTGAGAAGATAGGTCAAGGGAATTCACAAATGGAAAGCAACCTCTATCGCCTCAAAATCATTTGAAAGATAAACATGCCAAGCAAAGTTAGAAAACTGCTTTACATCAACTTTTAAGTGAATGAATGCTTGAAATGCTCAGCAAGTGTTTGGGATCTGGAATCTGAAGAACGGACTGGCCGAACATTGCATGGCATTCTCAAACATTTCAGCTCCATTGCAGTGTGCAGCCTACCTTTCGTAATTTCCTGCACTTTTAAGTCTTGCCGACAGAAAGCTTTTGCTGTATGTTGTCAAAGGCCTATTGTAAACCATGTGCTTTAGGTCACCCCTTAACTCAAGACTGAATGGCTTATTCTCTGTCTCACTCACTTGCTCCTGATACAATAGTTTTTCTACCTATTAATGTGCTTGTCCCCACCCAGGAGCATTTCGGGGAGTATTTTTGATGGAATGTATCCGTCTGCTGCTGTCATGCATTGCACTGCATTACGGATTATTGTGTCACAACCTTGCTTTGTTTTCTCTGTTTCCATTGCTTTCTCATGCCCTCTACTTTTATAAAAAATAAAATAAAAAAAATAAGACTTCTACAGACGTTTAGCATCCTCGCTCTTTGTGCTAGCCACTATTAACTGTATCAGTAAGAAGCCACTTTAGACCTATTATACCACTCCAAAATGGCTGCCTGTGAATTTGAATGTATGCATGCACCACGAACATCAGAATGCCTTTTGTTTTTTTATCAAAACCTATTCCAAGATGGCCACTATGCATGCATGCACACTCAATGGTCATTTTTAAATGTTTTTGTTACAAAACAGAAGGCATTCTGGTGGTCCTGATGAGTACTTATATGCACAGTGACCATTTTGAAATGGGTTTGTAAGAACAAAACTATACATTATAGCACATGAACAGCAGCCATTATGTAATGTGTTTTGTTTAGGTAAACACTTCCGGACACGGGCACACACAAAAAAATATATATATACTTTCCAAGCCACCACTGTGCGTATGCTTGGCAGCTATCTTGGAATGGGTTTTGTTAAAACAAAATGCTTTCCAAAAAACTAATGGAAAGCCAGCTAGTCTGTGTACAGTGATACAGACGAAACCTATTAGTTTTTCAAATGCTTGTTTTTTCCTTTGAAGTTTCTGACACTATCCTGTAGTATTTTGAAATTAATCTTGATTGCAATATATTTAAAAACAATACAGTAAAGGCTGCAGCTAGTTAATCATTTGTTTTAAATGAGAAGGATAAATAATGGTCTGTAGTACTACATGCCAGAAACTAGCTGCTATTACACAGCTTACAGAAAATTACTTTAATATTCACTGTGGTCATGTCCTACATGGACTACTATAACACTCTAACAACACACACCTGAGGGGTTAGAGGAGCAACCCTTGTCCAACCGCCTCATCAATGAACGAGTAACACACAGAGGACAAGGATTAAAGGTAGAGACCCCAAACAAGGTCCCACCAGCTAGAGAGACAGCACATTCGTTTTGGAAAAACTGCCCTCACCCACTAATAGTGGCATGCTTCATAATAGGGCAATGCTAACACATTCCCCCACTGGCCAACGTAAGGAATGGAGCAAAAGGGAGAGGAAACAAACAACATAGACCAACAAACGGGGATCAAACACATACACAAAGCACCTCATTCACATGGTTAAAACTATCTCAGGTGATACCATACTCAATCTTTATTCCACATTGGGTGGTGAAACGGGAACATGATCACCCCTACACACCAAATAGCTGTTCAAAGGTCAACATGTTTCGGCCGTTTTCCTCACCCCTACGGGGCACTTGGCCTTCATCAGGACCATCGATCCCCTTTAATTCATATTTCATACCCTACCTGTAGTGCCTCCAAATTGTGACCAAATATGCCTTTGAGTTCAATTGTCCCCTTGTCTTTTAGTACACACACTCAGGATTGCAGAGTTATCATTGTCAATCTCCAAAACTAGAGTTCGATGGGAGCACCTCCCTGTAGTCACACACTCGTCAAGGGACCGGTGCCGCCCAACTGCCCAACGCAACTCCGTGTACTGTAACACTACACAGGCGTCTACCAAACATCCCTTACCAAATTCCAATGATAACAAAACTGTGCTGCTAATTTTGTGTTAAGTCTTAAATGTTATGGCCATGGTACTACTGCTCCCAAATTGCTCCACTGGCGCTGTCTGAAAGAAAGGATGTTATTTAAATGTCTATGCATTATTCATAAGGCACTACTTAACTCCACTGTGGACTACAATACCAGACTAAACATTCATCAAGCCACCATGAGACTTAAGTCTGCAAAAATAGGCCTTCTGTCACCACATCAATTCAGCTATTTAAAAATATGAAGGCTGCACACTTTTTAAACTAGGACACCTCCCACTGGAACTCTCTACCTACCCACCCACTTGAGACTTGAAAATGACTATGTCATGTAAGAAAGTCCCCTTTTTGACATGGTCACCCCCACTCTGTCACTGGTTCTGAGGTTTTTCAGCTGAAGGTGCACTGGGTTTCTGCTAGCCAGATCCCCAGTGCCGTTTCCCAAAAACAAGGTAAAGTGAACTAATTGTGTACAACTGGCACACACTTTAGCATCCCTGTAAGTCCCTAGTAAATGGTAACCCTGGTTCCTAGGGCATGGGTACTAAAGAGGTGCCCTAAGGGCTGCAGCATGTATTAGGCCACCCTAAAGGACCCCCCCTCCAACAAATTGCATGCAGACTGCCATTGCAGGCTGCGTGACATGGTGCAAACCATGAGTGAGAACACAACATGGCACACTTGTATGCTATGCCTGTGTCACTACATATAATATATTTAAGTCACTCCTTCAGCAGGCCTTAGAGCCCTAAGGTGCATTATACTTTATGTGAGGATATATCTGCATGAGCAGATATGCCCGTGATGTCTAGCTCGATTACTAGATATTACAAGTGAACAGGGAAGCCATATTAAGGTATGTACTGGGCACTGGTCATTACAGATTACTCAGCTACAGAATGGCTTCACTGAAACCTGTGATGTCTTGTATCAAACACCCAGTCTTAATAAATCCATACTGATGCCAGTATTGGATTTATTATATACAAGCACTCAGAGAGCACCTTAGAGGTGCCCCTGAAAACCTACTAGTCCTCTAGGTTGTTGGCTGACTGGTATCAACCAGCCTGCCACTACAGATGAGTTTCTGACCCCCCTGGAGGTGAGAGCCAACACTCTCAGGGACCAGGAAGGTGTTATCACCTCTTCCAGCAGGAGGGTTAGTGAATCTGCATACTAAGGCCAGGAACTTCAAAGACCCTGCCACCTTTGATATGTAAGCCCGGCTTCCCACAGATCTAGGGATGATACCCCCTGCCCTGAGGCCCATTTGGCACTAGGACAGGCAGGAAATTAGCTATACAGGTAGGCGTATTGCACTACAAGGCTAGTCATACCTCTAAGGCGGGTTGCGTGATGTGCTCCATGAACAAAGGGTTACACCATCTTGTTTCTGGTGTAACTAGGAACTCTGAGACAGGGTTATGTCCACTCCCCAGAAGAAATGGTCAAATACGGTGTGTAGTCACCCTCAGGGGTAAGTAGCCCATTGGTTACTACCCTACACTCCCCCATACGTCCCTAAATTGAATATTTAGGTGGTCCCCTGACACCAGGGACATAGTTTTGACTTACTAAAGAAGAAAGACAAAGAAAAGCCAAACAACGCAAGAACTGTGGACTAGCTGAGGACTTTGGCAGCAAACCCTGCCTACCTGCTCCAGTCCCGACAATTGCAAAGACCCGACTTGTCCTGCAGCTGAGCAACCAGCCAGCATCGCCAACCAGCCAGCATCGCCAACCAGCCAGCATCGTTCTTGGAGTGGAGGCGACACTTCCCTGTACCTGCAGGGACAAACTGCAACTGTCCGGTTCCGTGTTTTGCTGACCATCAGATCCACTGTGTGAGCATCCTACCAGGAAGAGGGTCCAGAGTGTCTGTGAGTGCAGCCCCGTCGACCCATTCAGCCTGCAACGTTGAGCCTGCCGGGAGCCTCCCAGCACCAATACCCAGGGTAACGATGACAGTTGCAAGCACCAAGGCTTGTTTGTGTTCATCCGGAACACCACTGTCACAAAAATTTACCTGCACGTCAAGAGACTTCAACAGAGGCCAGCTCCAGGCCAGAAGTTGTTCTGCTGTGCTTCTTTCCTCTCTTCTGAAGGCACCCCAAGAACCGTTAGAGTCTCTAACTTGCTGACCTGCCGGACAAAACACCTATGCACCAGAGCTCCACAGCCTAGGGCCACTGAAACTAACTGTTTCTGCAGAGCTGAGACCCTCAAGAACCGAGCCCCCCAAGTGGGTTCAGCCAAACTGGTCACCCATTCCCTACCTGCAGACCTTTTCTTCCACATACTTCTCCCATTGACTTAAACGCTGTAGGAAGTTTGCTCTATATATACTATTTCAAAGTAATAAATAGTGTGCACAGAGTCCAAGGGTTCCCCTTAGAGGTAAGATAGTGGCAAAGAGAGATAATTCCAATGCTCTATTTTGTGGTAGTGTGGTCGAGCAGTAGGCTTATCAGAGGGTAGTGTTAAGCATTTGCTGTACACACCACAGGCAATAAATGAGGAACACACACTCAAAGACTTAACTTCAATAGGTTTTTATATAGAAAAATATATTTTCTTAGTTTATTTGAAGAACCACAGGTTCAAGATTTACAAGTAATACTTCAAATGAAAGGTATTTCACTCAGGTATTCTAGGAACTTTGGATAATCACAATAGCATGTACAGTTTTGACACAAATGGCAATAAGCTATTTTAAAAGTGGACACACTGCAAAAATCAACAGTTCCTGGGGGAGGTAAGTAAATGTTAAGTTCACAGGTAAATAAAATACTTACAGGGTTCAAAGTTGGGTCCAAGGAAGCCCACCGTTGGGGGTTCAAGGCAACCCCAAAGTTACCACACCAGCAGCTCAGGGCCGGTCAGGAGCGGAGGTCAAAGTGGTGTCCAAAACACGTAGGCTTCAATGTAAATAGGGGTGCCCTGGTTCCAGTCTGCCAGCAGGTAAGTACCTGCATCCTCGGAGGGCAGACCAGGGGGTTTTGTAGGGCACCGGGGGGGACACAAGCAGGCACAGAAAGTACACCCTCAGCGGCACAGGGGCGGCCGGGTGTAGAGTGCAAACAGGCGTCGGGTTTCAGATAGGAATCAATGGGGAGACCCGGGGGTCTCTTCAACGATGCAGACAGGCACAGGGGGGGCTCCTCGGGGTAGCCTCCACCTGGGATAGGCAGAGGGTCGCCTGGGGTCGCTCCTGCACTGGAGTTCAGTTCCTTCAGGTCCTGGGGGCTACGGGTGCAATGCTGGTTCCAGGCGTCGGGTTCCTTGTTACAGGCAGTCGCGGTCAGGGGGAGCCTCTGGATTTCCTCTGCAGGTGTCACGTGGGAGCTTAGGGGGTCAACTCTGGCTACTCACGGGCTCGCAGTCGCCAGGGAGTCCTCCCTGTAGTGTTAGTTTTCTGCAGGTCGAGCCGGGGGGCATCGGTGCAGAGTGGAAAGTCTCACGCTTCCGCCGGGAAACATGTGGTCTTTAAAAGTAGCTTCTTTGTTGCAGAAAGTTGCAGTTTGTTGAACAGGGCCGCTGTTCTCGGGAGCTTCTTGGTCCTTTAGATGCAAGGGTGTCCTCTGAGGCTTCAGAGGTCGCTGGATCCTGTTTGATGCGTCGCTGTTGCAGTTTTCGTCGAAGTAGGGAGACAGGCTGGTGGGGCTGGGGCCAAATCAGTTGTCGTCTCCGTCTTCACTGCAGGGCTTCAGGTCAGCAGTCCTCCTTCTTCTTTAGGTTGCAGGAATCTCTCTTCCTCAGTTCTGGGAGCCCCTAAATACTGAATTTAGGGGTGTGTTTAGGTCTGGGAGGGCACTAGCCAATGGCTACTGGCCCTGAGGGTGGCTACACCCTCTTTGTGCCCCCTCCCTGTGGGGAGGGGGGCACATCCCTAATCCTATTTTGGGAATCCTCCTTCTACAAGATGGAGGATTTGTAAAAGTAAGAGTCACCTCAGGACACCTCAGGAGCTGTCCTGACTGGGGGGTGACTCCTCCTTGTTTTTCTCTTTATCTCCTCCAGCCTTGCCACCAAAAGTGGGGGCAGTGGCCGGAGGGGCGGGCATGTCCACTAGCTGGGATGCCTTGTGGCGCTGTAACAAATGGGGTGAGCCTTTGAGGCTCACCGCCAGATGTTACAGTTCCTGCAGGGCGAGGTGAGAAGCACCTACACCCTGTACAGGCTTTGTTCCTGGCCACAGAGTGACAAAGGCACTCTCCCCATGTGGCCAGCAACATGTCTGGTATGTGGCAGGCTGGCAAAAACTAGTCAGCCCACACTGGAAGTCGGGTATGTTTTCAGGGGTCATCTCTAAGATGCCCTCTGGGTGTATTGTTTACAATAAAGTGCACACTGGCATCAGTGTGCATTTATTGTGCTGAGAAGTTTGATACCAAACTTCCCAGTTTTCAGTGTAGCCATTATGGTGCTGTTGAGTTCATGTTTGACAGGCTCCCAGACCATATACTCTTATGGCTACCCTGCACTTACAATGTCTAATGTTTTGCTTAGACACTGTAGGGGCATAGTGCTCATGCACATATGCCCTCACCTGTGGTATAGCGCACCCTGCCTTAGGGCTGTAAGACCTGCTAGAGGGGTGACTTACCTATGCCACAGGCAGTGTGAGGTTGGCATGGCACTCTGAAGGGAGTGCCATGTCGACTTAGTCATTTTCTCCCCACCAGCACACACAAGCTGTGAGGCAGTGTGTATGTGGTGAGTGAGGGGTCCCTAGGGTTTCATAAGACATGCTGCAGCCCTTAGAGACCATCCCTGGCATCAGGGCCCTTGGTACCAGGGGTACCAGTTACAAGGGACTTACCTGAGTGCCAGGGTTGTGCCAATTGTGGAGACAAAGGTACAGTTTAGGGAAAGAACACTGGTGCTGGGGCCTGGTTAGCAGGGTCCCAGCACACTTTCAAATCATAACTTAGCATCAACAAAGGCAAAAAGTCAGGGGGTAACCATGCCAAGGAGGCATTTCCTTACAAACGCGCACTGTCCGAGGCTACCATCACCTCTGTACACACCAAGGCAGGTAACCCAAAACTGTTGGCGGTTCTAGAGACCTTGGCCCCTACTTACCTTGAGTCCACATGAACAGTCCAGTAAGTCGATTGCAAGTGACCCTGTGCAGTGCATGTTTTCCCAATTGGATAACATTACTGCATTCCAGGCTCATGCCTCAGATTTGACAGCTGTATTTTCTGTATTTCTTAAAATCACTAACTTGAAAAGTACTTACCTGATTGCATATCTCTTGGTGTCTAATTAAGTTAAAAATCTTTTGCTATTTTACTAAATTGGTCCCCAGTTTCTTTTTGAGTGTGTCTCATTTATTGGCTGTGTGTAAAACAAATGCTTAGCACTAACCTCTGATAGACCTAAACCGCTCGCCCACACTACCACAAAAGAGAGCATTAAGGGTTATCACTTTAACCTTTGTCAGCCAATAAGGTTCGCCTGTACTATCTGCATAGTGTACCCCTACAATGATACACTGCATAGATAGCCAGCTTTCTACACTTCAAATTCAAGAATTCCTTGAATCAATATATTACAGTTCTATCCCAGTACACCAGTTAGACATCTAAGATGGGCCTGCCAGAGCACAATAGTTCTGGATATCTGTAGAGAAGGTTTTTACATAACATTGACTTCATTAGTGAGACAAAATGAATGGGGTGGAAGGCCTGTTGAAAACCTGGCGAATTTGGCCATCCTCCAATCCTCTCATTGGTTCCCACTACTAAAATGCTAGGAGGCCACCTTTGTAGCATTTAATAAAAACCCTGTATAAAAAGTCATAATATGTATAATATTTCCCAGTAAAAGGTGGTCCCAGGACCCTGCTGATAAGTGGGGATATTCTGTGTTATGTAATGGACATCCCATATTAGAGAAGCATTCTTGCTGAGGTTGGTATTTGGCCATCCCTCCCTTTTGCTAATTAAGTGGTCACATTTCAGCATCTTTCAAACCAGCCTAACAGTGGTTAAGTCAAGAGTTACAAGAAACTGCCATATTTAAAGCACAACAGGACATAAGTGCCAATGTCAAAGGGTTAAGTCTGAGGAGGCATAACTGGCAGCATTATCAACGGGAGTTGTAAACAAGCCTCTAAAGAAGTATTTGTTAGCAAAAGTAATACCCAAATTCTTGGACCTAAAGATAGCTGGACATAGGACCCAGTAGATTTAGGCAATTTACTGGACCATCATGTTGATTCTCTCCATATGCTTTACCCCCATTTATTCTGAGAAAGTTGGCAGTCATCAGTTATGGACAGCAACAAGTCATTGTGTCCAATAGAGTTCGGCATAAAGTGGCTAAATCACAAGATAAACTGATATCAGCAACAACAGGGTAGCTTGTGCGCAAAAGAATAGACCAGGTCACCAAAGGGCAGCACATATAGATTGAATAAAATGGATGCAGCCCCATGTGGTTCCCTAGAGATAGCTGCCATTACAGATTAATGTAAAAGAGGCATGAAGACCTTCTAGTTAGGTCACTGATAAAGGAATTGAACCACTGCAGTGCTAAGCCACCTATCCCCCCCCACTACTGCAATACTGTTGATCAGGATGGAATGATCTACATTGTGAAATGGAGAAGAGCAAGTAAGTAGCAAGCTCTACCTGTAGACTACCACCTCAAGAATAGTATGGTTTACCCAACAAAGTCACCAGGGCCTAATCATTGCCATGTCTGGCACATAACCTGCTGGGTCTTGCCAGTATGATATGCGCCAGGAGATCAAAACAGCGTCTAAGTGAAGGGAGAACCAAAGGGAAGGTCTGTCAATTTTCATGTTTCTTAAATCAGAACTGCTGAATATACACAATATGTTGAATTCAAGTCTAAAACATAGCTGATTCTTGTAAACAGAGCCTCTTCATAGCCATGCAAGGCAGTGCCACCCTTTTCCTATGTTTTCTCTGACTTGTCTTAAGCTTCTTTCCTGCCCACAATAAACTTGACAATCTACGAGCTCCACTGAGGTGCACAAACTACATCACTGACTTTCAACAGATGCAGACTGTGCTGACATGTCCTATGCTTCTCCCTAAGTGGGGTTGACCACTGAGCCATCAGAACAGGCTACAAGGTGTTGTCACTGGAATGTTAGTTCAGGATTAGAGCCTTTACCACCTGTGTGTGATGATTGACTACAGACATTCCATTCTAAAGATCAATCTAGTCCCTTATATGTGAGCCACTTGGGTAGCCTTGTGTGTGGAACATGTGAGGAAAGTGTGTCCTATTTCTGAATGCTCTACTGGGTTGACCTAAGTGGGAGTTTTCCACTTAGGTCAACAGAGTTTATATACCTGTGTTGTGTGGCAAGGATTTTGTATGATAATACGTTACATTCAAGACAGACCGGAGTATATGTAAACATGACTGCATTTAAAAAAAAAAAGTGAAATGGACATAGGGGCTAGGAAAAGCAGACTGTTGGGATGGTAATACTACCAAATGTGTGCTCCACCTCCATTGTTTAGGAACCTATAATTTACGATCCTGCTCAAATTAATATGGTAGAGGTGGAAAACCTTCCACTTCCCTAGCGCTGTAACTACAGCTGTGAGAGAAGATGACATTGTAGAGATCAGCCTTGAAATGAAGAAGAAAAAAAACTGAAATTAGCTTCTGTATGCTTCTGAAAAAGGGCATTGTGTGTATATTTTTGTAGCAAAGCAGGAACTAAGCATCTATGTATGTATGTATGTATGTAAGTATATTTATAAAGCGCATTCCGGCTCACAAAGAGCATCGAAGCGCTAACATAGGTAAAAACGTCACTACACTCATAAGGAAGCCCCAACCCACACAAGGACAAAAAAAAGAAAAGATTAGTTAGGAAAGAGCCGGGGGTGTGGCTAAGATGGCAGCCGGAGTGGACGCTTGATCCAGGAGCTCCGCTCGCGGCCCACCAAATGCAGCAGCTATCCTGATCCCTGCTGCATCTCTCTCCCACACCAGTGACCTATGGAGACCCCCAACCGTGACGGGGGTGCTCCGGTGACCAGAAGAACTTGAGCGCTGCCCAGCGGGTCGCGGCTTCCCCGGCCCCGGGGAGGTACCGCAGGCGACGCCTGGGCCCAAGGGACCTCTCTGCGCTCAGTGAAAGGGAGGTAGGAGCCGCTTGCTGCCGGGTGCGGCCTCCCTGGGTCCCGGGTCGGGGCCTCCCTCGCCGCGTTGACGAGGAGTATCACGCCCTCCCTGTCGCGGGCACCCGAGCCAGGCCCCCTGAGGCTGGGGTCCGCGGAGACCGCGGCTGTTCCCACACGCACCCGCGATAGGGGAGTCGGGCCGTGTGCACCATTGCGCAGGAGCGCGTCGACCACGTCGGAGCAACCATCCTTCGGGCCTCTGCCTGGGCGGCCCCAACCTCTGTGGTGAGTCGCGCTGGGCTTCCTCGCCGTGGGCGCCTGGACCTGGGCCCTTGGGGTTGGGCCGAGTGGGCCGGTGCCGGGCCTGTGTGCGCGGACCCGGGGACGGCGGCCTGCCTCTGCTTCTTTTTGGTCCTGGCCCCCATGACGGGGTCTTAAAACATGCTAAGCCAGGAGGGCGTTAGCCCGTAAAGTACAGTGCACAGTCGGTGCACACGATTGATTTAAGGCCATTGGCACAGAGGCGAAGGGGTAAAAAAGAAAAAAAATATATATAGAAAGGACGAGAAAAAGAAAAGAACAGGGAAAAAATTAAAAGGGGCAAATAGAGAAAAAGGAACACACAAAGAAGCAATAACAGGGAAACAAGGAAAGCAAAATCAACAGTGAGACCACAAACAAGGCTTGTCACAGAGAACCTGCTTGTATATTTACCAGCAACGAAGAACGTGGAACATGTGCGAAGCTGGCAACAAAAAGAACACAATTAACACACCAGCTCGTAACGTTCATCAACGCAAGATTTCAAGTAAGCAAGGCACCTGCAATCCTCCAGTGGCACCACACAGGGCACCACGAACAGAGTCATAGCGTGAACTCACAAACTGACAGTGCTACTCATTAATTGCTTTCCCCCCTGTTAACGCATTACACCGGATCACAAAGGCCAACCTGAAAACTCCTCATGCGCCTACAGGAAGTTACAGGCAGCACAGTGAACTGGTGCAAAGGCGAATCAACCGACAAGAAGCCCAACAGGATCCCACAAAGTTTCCCCAAACATTGAAATTGGTCAAATCACCCACCCAACAGCCACAAACGATTAAAAGGCAGTACTTCCCGGCGTTGACTCCCAAAATTCCAATGAAGTTGACTGAGAACTATTCCACTCTCCTGACAGCAAACTAGCGCTCTCCGGAACACTGCGGCAGGCTGAGTCTCCCTTCGGGAATCTCGTCAAGTGAATTATCCGAAACAATAATAAACTAGAACTCGAAGGTTACCCAGCGGAGACATAATTACAGAGGCTCACGCGGATCTCCGGGTAACCTGCGCCCTTGTGCCGCTCAGTCGTGAGTAACCTTAAGGGACTACCCTGCACCCCTTGGCAACTTTATCCAAAACCAGCCTCAGCGAGCAGCCCAGCAGTGACTATCGCCTCGTGATGCAATGGTTAAGCCAAAACACCCCAAACCGGGGGCCCACATGGACGGTGGCATCCCCCCGCAAGCCATTCCGACACGCAAATCACAACACTTCTTCAGGTGAGCGAAACGCTGCGCACACACTCCCTGCAATTCGACAAACTCTTGCAAGCAATAATAGACACCAAGACATCACTAGAAAATTGATGCTGCAGTATTAGAAGTCTCATTACTCTGTGCAGATCATCGCAAGCTTACTGACAGGGTTAACGTTACAGAATCAGCACTAAAAACAGTTCAACCAGAGGTCGCAAGCATGAGAACCAAAATTTAACAAATGGAACTGGAACTAACGCAACTGCAACGCAGGGCTGAGGACACGGGGGGTCGCTCCAGACATAATAACATCAGATTCCTGGGCGTCCCGGAACGCTCAGAGACTCCCAAAGCAGAGGAATTTATAGAGAACTGGCTGAAAAACATAATGAAAATACAGGACAACACCAAGGTCCCAGTGATAGAAAGAGCGCACAGAATTCCGACAAGACCCCCCGGCCTGGCGCCCCACCCCGACCTCTGATAGTGCGGTTCCTAAACTACAGAGACATGGATCTAGTTCTGCAACACTTCAGAACCACAGGCACAATTAGCTTGGAAAACAGTAACATATCAGCCTACCCAGATTACACAATGGAAGTACAACGTAAAAGAACATCATATTTCAAAATTAAACAACTACTGCGTGAACACAAAATTACTTATTCACTCATGTTCCCAGCTTGCCTCCGAATAATAATTGACGAAAAGACTCTTATGTTCTCCACACCGGAGGACGCTTGGACATGGATACACGCCAAAGGCCTGGCTGTTCAATCAGCAGACGATGCAGCAAAAGAGGAATGGATCACTTCCAGTGCCAAGAGAAAGAAAAAGAAAAACACAGCGGTGCGCCCAACAAGGTCACAGATGGCTGCTGACCAGGCGCAAATCTTAAAAGAAGCCAGCACATTTGCACGATCACTATCAGCCACCACGAGCAAAGTGGATATCAACGATAGCGGCTCACCAGGTCCAGTTCATCCTTGTCCCAATTGTTGGTCGGACCGGACCGCACCCCGCGCCTGGCAGATGAAATTTGAGAGCCCACAGGATGTACCGCGATCAAGTCATTTGGTACTGAAACAACCGGAAGGGGGTTTCCGCCCTCCCCGAGCGTCGACACTGATAAAAATGGTCACTCTAGGATAACGGCTGATCCGACGATGATCCTATAAAGCCACGGTGAAACCAGCACCGGACAATATAATCGCATTCTGATCTACGCAGGGAAAGAAGCATATTGGAGGTGGGCCAAGAGGACGCCCACCTCAACCAATCCACGCCCCCCACCACCTGAACGGTACCCAAATGGAACTGAACAGTACAGACTCTAGTTTAGGCACCTGTTGTGCCACTTCGTTTCCAATAGGACCTTGCCCCAAATATCCTTTTTTGTTGATTATCTTTTCTTTTCTCCCTATATCATGGTCTCCAGGGTCAATGTTGTATTGCGCGAGGGCTTGGGGTGCGGACTGCTGGGGCGCGCACGCGGTGGGGCTAGGTGGAGGATCGGAGAGTAGGGCTGCGACCCGCTGTGTGATTCCCTATGGATTTAAACAATACCATACGATATAACGCACAAGGAACCTATTTACAGCATACTAACATGGAATGTGAAAGGCATGGCGGGAATATTTAAACACAATAGAATATATTCACATTTAAAACGCCATCACATACACATAGCCATACTACAAGAAACACGTCACACCAGAAGATATTATGCAGATTGAGAGAAGATGGGCGGGACAAATATATGGCTCTGGAACATCGACTTTTGCCAGAGGAGTACTGATTTGGATAGCACCAAGGGTCCCCTACACAGTAAAACGCAGCACTACGGATAAAGAATGCAGGTACATACAATTAGTAGGCTCACTAGATGGTGAAACGCCAGTGATAAACGGGGTATATGTCCTAAATGTTCAACAGAGCGAATTCTTACAAAAAACGATCTCTCACTTATCAAACGATTTAACTATACCCAGTATTTGGGGCGGGGACATGAACTGTGTCCCACAAATAGACATGGATAGATCACACACCCCACTGGTAGCTGCCCCAGTAGCGAAAAACTCACAGATGTTACAAACGTGGATAACAGACCGCAGCCTGATAGATGTATGGAGACACCTACACCCTCAAGAAAGGGAATACTCCTACCACTCCCCTGTGCATTTACTACATACCCTCGTAGATCTTATTCTCGCCTCGCAGGACCTATCACACAGATTCACAGCAGCAGACTACACCGCTAAGGTAAGGTAATCTCGTATCATTGCCCACTTATTGTTCACATTAGGTGGGGGAGACCACATGTTTGCATCCCTACCTGGCGTCTTCAACCCCGATTACTACAAGATCCGCCGTTCAGAAATGAAATAGCCACACACATTTCCTCGTATTTTACCTTAAATACCGGGACCTTTAGCTCCAGGGCAAATTAATGGGATTAACACAAGGTAGTTATAAGGGGCACATGATTATCTATGACAGTGGGAGTACGGCATACACTGTCGCAAGAACTCCGCAAATTAGAACAGGACGTCCGCATTGCAGAATGCAAACAAATAGAGGGCACTGTCGCGGAGCTCAACAGATTACGCACACAATGGAGCGAGGCGGATAGGCGCCTAAGGCACTATGATTATCACCACTATATGGTCCGCACACATGCGGAAGGGGATAGATCAGGAAAACTACTGGCATGGCTATTAAGAAATGAACGTCAGAACCCCCCTATTGGGGCCATTCGCCTGGATACAGGGATAATTGTGAATACTCAAGTGGAAATAAACAGCGCCTTTAGAGAGTATTATAGTGCATTATACAAGCCCCCCCCCCCTCCCTCAGCAGAACAGTTAAATGAGTTCTTCAGTGGCATCAAATTAAACTACCTAACTGCTACTCAGTTGGTGGACATGAAGAAACCGATCGATTTAGCAGAGATACAACAAGCCCTACAACAATTAACTCATGGTAAAGCACCAGGCAGCGATGGCATTCCCATAGAGTACTAAAGCACGTTCCCGAAACAAACGTTAACACCTTACCTAGCAATGCTAAATGAGGCTCTAAAATGCGGTCAACTACCGGACACCTTACGCGAGGCGTTGATAACGGTACTGCCTAAAACAGGCCGGGACCCACTGGATGTTCGCTTATACAGGCCGCTTTCACTGTTAAACACAGACTGCAAATTGCTCGGTAAAATTCTAGCAAATCGCCTGCTCCCATGGTTGCCAGATCTGGTTCATCATGACCAGTCCGGTTTCATACCGGGCCGCAACACTTCCATAAACATACGGAATCTACTACGCCTTATGGCAAACTCCACTGTGGGCGAACACAATCGGGTAGCAGTATCACTAGATATTGAAAAAGCGTTCAACACGCTGGGATGGCCCTTTCTGATAGAAACTCTCAACCGCATGGGCTTCAGCAGGACATACGTTAACTGGGTGAGGGTATTATATTCTAACCCAACAGCGAGGGTCAAAACAGGGGACATGATATCCGAGAAGTTCAGCATCAAAAGAGGCACCAGACAGGGTTGCCCACTGTTATTTGCTCTAGCCATAGAACCTTTAGCTGCCCGGCTTTGCACACTAGCCCCGGCTTGGGGCATCCCGGACGGACACACACCGTATAGTGTCACTATACGCGAATGACGCACTAATATTCCTACAAAATCACACAGAATCTCTACCCGACTTACTACTGCACCAATTTGGCTCGGTATCCGGATTAAAAGTGAACTGGTCTAAATCATGCCTATTCCCTATGCAACCGGTCCTGGAAATATATAATTTAACCTCCAATCCGGGTGACCTGAAATGGTGTTACACCACTTTTAAATATTTAGGAATAAATGTGTATCATGATTCCCAGGACCTCAGAGACGGCAACCTGGGAAAAGTGATTAGATCCATTAGGGGCTCTCTGCCTTTCTGGTGCTCGCTTCCGCTTTCGCCCATGCGTAGAGTGGCTATAGCAAAGATGTTAATACTACCACGTCTACTGTACTTCTTTATGGCACTCCCACTGGCATTACCCTCCTCCTTTTTCAGACCACTGAACAGCATATTAATAGACTTAATTTGGGGCAATGGCCGGCAGCGTGTGGCATTATCCAAAATATATCAACCACTTACATTAGGAGGGCTAGGGGCACCAAGATTTGAATTATATTATGCATCCGCCCAGTTGCAATGGATATCTAAATGGCTTGGAAACCCTATGGGTGTAGAAATACAGACGATACACTCGGACCTAGGACATACTGATATTTTGCAACACCTGATGAATCGAGATGGATCTAAACACTCACAAAACATCTTACTGAATATAGCTCATTGGGCATGGGGACAGTACGCTCTTACAGGAGACAAAAAACCGCAGTACTCCACCAAGATCCCACTATTGGCCATCTCAAAAACTGCAAAGATTGCAACCAAGGTAGGCCTGAGTACATGGCCCGAGAAGGGCATACTTACCGTAGGTGATATCTACAGCAAAGGGCAATTTCTAACATATGAGGCACTGGCGGACACATATACCCTGTGACAAGGAAGTATTATTGCTTTCGGCGCAATATGACACTTGGTACGTTCAATCTGGAATTGGGGAAATGGGGAACCAAACACGGCCCCTATATTACACGATCTGATTGATAACTTAGCTACCCCAATGAATGTATTGAGGACATACAGAATTCTGACTACACATATTGAACATGGACAGGAACAAGCAAAAAAAACAGATGGGATCAGGTACTACCAGAACCACTCTCACAGAACGCATGGAACCAGGCTATGAAAATGATTTATGAAGTATCACGTAACCCACGTTTCCGTTATACCCAGTATAATTATGTACATCAAACATTTTTATCACCCCATCGTCTAGCGCATATGTTCCCCCAGACACCACAGAAGTGCCCCAGATGCGGTAACACAGTGGCCACTTTTTTTCATATGACATGGGAGAGTCCTCCAATTCTGCGCGCATGGAACGACATATTAACTATGCTAACCAAATGGACTGACATTCCGCTGTCTCTTAAGCCTGAACTATGCCTACTTGGAATAGGGGTAAGATCTAAACGGCAGAAACAGACTCACAGATGCATAGCACTAGCACTAGTGATGTTGAGACGGCTAATAGCCATGCATTCGAAAGCGCCTAGTGCACCAAGTATCAATCAGTGGCAAGCCGAGCTGCTGCGCTGGGCCAAGGCGGAAGCACAGACACTACAATCACTCTAAGAAAAAGGGATCCGGGTCAAAGGAGTGGACACATGGAACTCCTTCGTGATTACCATGGAAAGCAAAGACGATAACCAACCCCCTAAATAAATAATCAAATGTTAATGATAGGCAATACCTAGCAGTTGACAGGTCATGTTTGAAATATGGACACAATAGGTTAACCCAGTAAATACAATAAAATTGCATACCAGCAAGAAATAATTGAATCAGTGGTGTCTGGAAGAATATGAACCACAAACATAATGAGTAACAGGCGCTCGCTGGTAATAAACCAGACCAAGGGAGAAAACGCACTTGGGCATGCTGATTACATTGGTATGGCCCTGCTACCGTGGCTTCTTCCCGCCTGGGCGGTTATCCTTCCTTGTCCCCTCCTGGAGCATGGGCAACTGCTGGGTCCCCCTCGCTTGCCCTGAATCTTGATCATAATAAGAGCACATGCTGCGTAGCTCCAGTTGCCTCCGGGGGAATCTGTTGGTGGGGGGTGCCTGGCGGCGCCCTTCTCCCCCCCCCCCCCCCAACGTCCACTGCACGCGCTGGCCTCAATCATGACCTTACTTTATTCCTCTTTCAATCAATCCTCAATTTTTTTTGGGTTAGCACTTTTTATGGTATGTTTCTTTTCCTCTTTTGCACTCTTTGTGAACATAATGTCTCCAAGAATCTTCTTCCAATCGCACAATCATAACCACACCGCTAAGAATGCATGGACAATGGAAGAATTAGCATTGGAACATGAAAATAATTGTATAATTATGTATCACAACTGCCATTTGATTTCTGTATTTCACTGTTGAAATAATAGTAAAAATATATTAAAAAAAAAAAAAAGTTAGGAAAGAGCCAAGTTTTAATCAACTTCCTAAACCGTAAATAACATGTTTCAGCCCTGATATTTAGAAGGAGGGAAATCCAGCACTTAGCTGCAGCCACAGTGAAGGCTTTATCACTCCACTTCACTCTATAAGTGCGGGGAGCATGAATGTAGTAAGCTGACAATGATCTAAGATGCCTCTTAGGTTTATACCTAGCAGCGTGTGTAGATGAGGACTGGAAGAAGGGCTCTAACAGACCCTCACTTCCGCCTCGCAACACCAGAAAACAGCAAGTTACACGCCCGTATTTCAACACACTTTAAAATACACAGAGAAATAATCCCCAATAAAAAGCCCCTTAAAAGCCCCACCGAATGAATAAAAACGATGTATTTAATCCTAAAAGATGTTTTCTTTTAAAAACAGAGTCCTCAGAGAGAGGTACCTATTACCCAGTCACTCCATAAGACATCACCAGTGATAAAGGTATATAAAGTGCTGATAAAGAGGTGGGTTTAGACAGATCAACCATTTGCTTAGGGGAGATGCTGAATGACTGAGTTCTGACTGCTGACCGGTTGGAGGCTGGATTGTTAATAGGGACAAGTACACACCTACCACTAGCAACAAGGCAACCCTGCCAACATAAGGTCCAGTCAAGGTCACAAAACAGCTCCTGGTTGCCTGGCAACAAGCAGGCAGGCTTAACTTAGGAGACAGATATGTAAAGCATTTAAATACACCAATACAGTAAATAAGTATGACAACACACAAAAATCCCACACCAATTTATTAAAATAGGAAATATGTTTATCTTTAAAATGACACCTAAACAACAAAAATCCAATATAAGGAAGTGAAAATATGAACTTTTACAGATTATATAAAAAATATGCTTTCTAGTGCTTACATGCCAATAGCACCAACCGGGGACATCTGGTCATGCTAGACAGAGACCAAGTCACAATTAGAGGCCGACCACGAAGGAGCCCTGCTCGGATACACTGAGCTAGAAGTCTCTGTCAAAGTTTTACCTTTGGTCTCAGTTGTTTTTCTTAAGCTTTTTCTCTCGTCGTCAGGTGAGGCTCCTTGTCAGGCTGGGATCTGATGAGGCATTGTCGGCATAAGTTTCTGCGAAGCCCTGGTCAAATCCTGGAAGTCTCATCGTCGGGGAAAAGCTCCGGAGCTGCAGCAGGACGAACTGGAAATTCAGGCCGGCTCGTGGTTCGTTGTTGGCGGCGGCGGCTTCACTCTCATAGTCAGGTCAGTCACCTTATGGAGCTTTTTCCAAAAGTTGCTCAAAACTTCTGGAACTTCTTCCTGAAGTTCCTCTTGAGTGTTTAAAGTGTCCAAAACACAAATCCAAGGATCCAGAAGCTTTGAGAAGGTCTTTGAAAGTTTGGCGTACAATTCCCACAATGCACCAGGCCAAACCCTTAAAAGTCCACTGGACAAGCCAGGCTGGGGACTTCTTGTGGAAGTTGGTGCAAGGAAGCTCTGTTAAACTGTGGGTTTCAGGGAGTCCACTCCTTAGCCTTTTTAAAAGCAAGGCAAAGTCCTTAGGGCTGCTGTTCCAGTGTGCAACAGGGGCAGTCCTTCATAGTGCAGTCCTTTTGGTTGCAGACCAGGGTTCTAGCAGGGCGGTCCTTCTTCTAGTGGTTTCAGACAGCAGATCTGAGTTGCTATACAGCTCTTACATATTTATTCAGTGGTGGGGGGGGGAGGGACAAGCATGGGGGCACCCCTGTCCAGTAAAATGCACAGTGCTACCCAAAAGCATGACAGCTTCCTCTAAGGTTTGGCATATTCTTGTCCCACCATACACTGCACTTCTAAATTCCAAGATGGAGAATTCCTCTCCAGCAGAGTAAGACTTGGCCAAACCAACCTACTGGTGTGGCTCATTTCCATTAACATGCCACCTTCGGACCATCCGCAAATTCCATTCTTAAGCCTGCCATCTATCTGGTGGTTACAGGGTGACGGGGTAAGCCTGGCTGGCATTCCTTTCTGTGCTCTTTGAAGCCCAGGTTGATTTGCCCAGCCCCCTTCCTGGCTTAAGCCCTGCAACTGAAGCGCTCCCTCCCACAGATAACCTCTACTCTATGCAGGCCACTTATCACATCAAAGCAGCCTGGCTAATCCTGTTAAGGCTGACCACTCAGACGAGGCCACTAGCAGGCTGGATTTTGGCTCACAGAAAAGAAAGTCTTATAACTTATTTTCTGTACTAGTTATGAAATATTCAACAGTGGCAAGTTGTTGGATTTATCATTACCAATCTTTTGAGCCCTTGAATGACAAATTTAGCTCCTTCCTAGCAATATTTATGCTTATGCGAAATATTCCTGTTTGCCTATGGAGCTAAGTATCTACAATGGGAAAAATGAAATGGGAAGTTTTCCCCTTCAACACACCTTTTTATAATGCTCCTACTTATAGTTACATGGCACCCCACCCCCTGGAGCACCTATGTGACCGTCTGTTGCCCTTCTCTGTGCAGCTCCACCTGTTTGCTGCTGATGCTGCCTCTGCCTCAAGCAAACTGAGAGCCTGCCTGACTTCCAGTTCGAGGCCCACCTGCACCTGCAGGCTACCGCCTGCAGTTCATCCCTTTTCTTTTCTTCCTGTCTGTTTCTCTCTCCCTTCATTCTCCCTGCCTTTTTCCACGCCTCTGCTGCCCTGACCCCTCCCTCCCTGCAAAGTGATTTTCCCACCCTCTCAGCTGACCAGACCCTCCACCTCCTTCCCTTTCTTAAAGGCAGCCGCTGCGTGGCCAAGCAGATGGCGTGCGTCAAAGGCAAGGCTGTCTGTGCACGTCGATGCAGGGACCACACTTAGCACCATGGACCCTGGTCCTCGCTCCTTCCCCCGGTTCAACTCCAGTACACTATGTGCCCTCAACCCTGGAAGATCCTCAGCCTGCCAACTAGCAGCTCCGAGGAACACCCATGGACTTTTTTTGTGCCACGCATGCTCCCGCACCCTCCATGGACCACCACACGATCCCATACCAAGCACGGGCAACCATCTCAAGTGCATACTCCTCAACACACTCCCTCGTCAAGCACGCAGTAGAAGTCTCAGACTTCCTCGATTAATGGATCACCCCCCCCACTTGTGCCCTCTACAACCAACTTCGCCACCCTCAAAACCACCATTTGCACCCATCACCAACTCATATGCACCGCCAAAAGAGATCACTACAAGACACGCCTTGACAACAACTCTCAAAACAGCAAAGAACTCTTCACCATCATTAATGAACTTGCCAAACCCAAAGCCAGCAACATAGACCCCTCACACACACAGCCCCTATGTGACGCCCTTTCCAACCACTTCCTCCACAAAATCCTGGACATACACAACAGCTTCATACCACACACAGCCACCACACACACCCTCACTCACCCAACCCAACCCTCACTCACCCAACCCAACCCCCACTCTTGACCCCCCCACCACACACTTCACCTGGACCCCCACCACACACGAAGAAACCGAAAAAACCATGAACTCCATCCACTCCGGACCCCTACCCACATTGCATCTACAACAAAGCCAGATCAACCATCGCCCCCATACTCTGCAACAGAATCAACTCCTCTTTCGACTCTGCCACCTACCCAGACCCCTGGAAGCACGCGGAAATCACCGCTCTCCTTAAAAAAAAAAAAACCAAGCCGACCAGGAGATCCTCTCCAACTACCGCCCCATCTCCCTCCTCCCTTTCCCCGCCAAGGTTGCTGAGAAATTAGTCAATGCCCGCCTATCCCACTTCCTCGAAGCAAACAACACTCTTGACCCCTCACAATCCGGGTTCCGCAAGAACCACAGCACGGAAACTGCCCTCATCGCATGCACTGACACCAGGACCAAAGTTGACAAAGGCGAGGCCGTCACACTCATCCTCTTAGACCTCTCCGCTGCCTTTGACACCATCTGCCACCACACACTCCGCACACGCCTCCACAAGATAGGAATTCGCCACAAAGCCTAAGACTGGCTCACCTCCTTCCTCACTGACCGGACACAGAGTCCGCCTTCCACGCTTCCACTCCAACACTACCAAGATCACCTGCGGAGTCCCCCAAGGGTCCTCCCTCAGCCCCACACACTTCAACATCTACATGATCCCCCTAGCAAACATCCTCCGTGCGCACGGAATCACTATCCTCTCCTATGCAGATGACACCCAACTCATCCTCTCCCTCACCCGCAACCCCACCACCGCCAAAACCAACCTACACGCTGCTCCCCTCGACACCGCCAACTGGATGACCACTAACCACCTCAAGCTCAACTCCAACAAAACCAAGATCATCATCTTCGGCCCCAATAAAACCACATGGGACGACTCCTGGTGGCCCACTGCCCTAGGCCCCGCACCCACCCCCGCAAACCATGCACGCAACCTCGGCATCATCCTGGACCCCTCCCTCTCCATGACACAGCAAATCAATGCTCTAACCTCCTCCTGCTTCCACACACTCAGCACTCTAAAAAAAAAAAAAAAAAAATCCTTCAAATGGATTCCCCCAGAGACCAGGAAGACAGTCGCTCACGCACTCATCAGCAGCAGACTGGACTACGGTAACGCCCTCTACGCCGGCACCACACTCAAACTCAAACGCAAACTCCAGAGAATCCAGAACACAGCAGCACGCCTTGTCCTTGGCCTCCCCCACCACAAACTAATCTCACCACACCTCAAATCCCTTCACTGGCTCCCCATAGACAAGAGAATCACATTCAAGATCCTTATCCACGCACACAAATCCCTCCACAACACCGGCCCAACCTACCTCAACGAAAGAGTGAACTTCCACACTCCCACACACAACCTCCGATCAGCCGACCTCGCCCTAGCCACAGTCCCCCGCATCCAATGCACCACCACAGGAGGCAGATCCTTCTCCTACCTCGCCCCCAAAACCTGGAACTCCCTCCCCACCAACCTTCGCAAAACCAAAGACCTCCTGCTCCTCAGAAAGAACCTCAAGAAATGGTTGTTTGATCAGTGACCCTCCCTGCCCCCCTTTGAGTCCCCACCCCCACACCAGTGCCTTGAGACCCTCACGGGTGAGTAGCGCACTCTACACATTTTTTGATTGATTGCTTGCCCCGGACATCACCATTGCCATCCCGGACAACTAGAAAATCATCCGCAAAAACAAAGCCATCTGGCCTGGAGGAGGCATTACCACAGTCTACAAGACCACCCTCTGCCTGACAACCACTAACGAGTCATAGTCTCAGCCAACCAATGAACACCTACACTTCCAGATTCAGACCAACTCCTCCCTCCGTGGCACACTTACCTACAGGCCTCCCAGACTCCAACCTCAGTTCTGCTAAGACATTGACGACCTTGTCGCCATCCCAAGTGCTCACCTCCTCCGACTACATCCTACTCTGTGACCTCAACTTCCAACTTGATATCCACGATGACCCCAATACCACAAATGTCTTGGACAACCTCGCAACACTTGGCATCAAACAACTTGTCAACGTTCCCACCCACAGAGTTGGACACATCCTCGACCCAGGCTTCTCAGCAGGGAAAAACATCACCATCTCTCACACCCTCGAACACAATTGGACAGACCACAAGTGCGTCAACTTTACCTTCACGAAGAACAATGCACGCCACTATGCTCCCCAGCAGATGCTGGGGCAAAGTTACAGAAGCACAACTCACCAATGCTCTCAGCCACTCCCCTCCGCTGGATGCAGCGGACGCTAATGAAGCCACACGCAATCTACACCGCTGTTTATCGGAATGTGCCAACAACTTAGCCCCCCCTCAGGAAACTAGCTGGAAACTGACATAGCAAAACACTTAAATGGTTTGTGACAGACCTCCAAGAGTCCAAACGCTCCTGCAGACAACTGGAATGGAAATGGAGGAAGAGAAAATCAACGAAGACCGCATAGCCTACAAGAACGCAGTCATCGCGCACCACCAGAATATCAGAGCCGGCAAAAATGCCGCCATTTAAGAAAGCCTCAGAACCTGCGCTCACAACACGAAAGAGCTCTTGGCCATCGTCAAAAAGTTCACGAACCCCAGGACAGACACCTCATCCATCCCTTCCTCCCAAGATCTCTGCGATGACCTTGCCACCTCTTTTCACCCAAAAATCCAGGACATTTACGAAGGCTTCAAGAACCAAAACCCATCCGCACTGCCCACAAATACCACCACGGACCCAGCACCACACCAGATCCTGAACTTTGGGACCCCCATCACCAAAGAAGACACCCAAAGACTCATGAACTCGATCCACTTAGGAGCACCCTCAGATCCGTGCCCTCATCACATCTTCAGCCTGGCCAGCGCCATCATAGCACCCAAGCTCTGCCGAACTATCAACGAATCCTTCAAGACTGCCATCTTTCCATCAGACTGGACTTACGCCGAGATCAACTCGCTACTCAAGAAACCCACTGCCGACCCAAGTGAGCTGAAAAACTTCAGTCCCATCTCTATGCTCCCTTTCCCAGCCAAAGTCATGGAAAAGACCAGCAACTCGCCGAATTCCTTGAGAAACACCAAATCCTAGACCCATCTCAATCCGGATTCAGGAGCAACCACAGCACTGGTCAGCACTCCTCACAGCCACTGACGACATATGTGCCATACTAGAAGACAGAGGCAGTGCACTCATCCTCCTCACCCCCTCTGCTGCATTCAAGTCTCCCACTTCACCCTCTGCGCCAGTCTCCAAATCGCGGGCATCCGAGATGAAGCACTGGAACAGATCAGGTCCTTCATCACCAGAAGAACACACTGTGTCAGACTACCGCCTTCCACGTCAGAACCCAAAGACACATGCTGCGGAGTGCCCCAAGAATCATCACTCAGCCGGACACTTTCGAACATCGACATTGCCCTGCTAGCCAAGATCATCAAACAACACGGGCTAAACAGTCTCCTATGCCGACAATACCAAACTAATCCTCTCCCTGTCCAACGACCCTGTAAAGGCCAAGAGAAATTTCCACAATGGGATGACAGCAGTCGCCGCATGGATGGAAGCCAGCTGCCTCAAACTCAACTCAGACAAGACGGAGATCCTCGTAATCAGCTCCACCCCATCCACCTGGAATGACTCATGGCTGCCCATCGCACTTGGAAACGCCCCCGTTCCCACGGACCACGCACGCAATCTGGGCATCATCCGGGACTCCTCTCTATCCATGACCCGCTAAGTCAACACCGTCATGCTTCCCACCCTGCGACTCCTTCGAAAGTTCTTCCAGTGGATCCCTCTGACACGAGGAAGACAGTCACCCACGCACTTGTCACTAGCAAACTGGACTACGGCAACACACTCTATGCCGGCATCACCAAGAAACTACAATCAAGACTACAAAGAATCCAGAATGCAGCAGCCAGACTCATCCTGGACATCTTCCGACACAGCCACATCTCCTCCCACCTCAGAGACCTACACTGGCTCCCAGTCAACAAGCGCATCACATACAAACTCCTGATCCACACCTACAAGACACTACACAACATAGGACCAGCATACCTCAACCACCACCTCACCGTCTACGTACCAGACAGACAACTCCATTTTTCCTAGCTCACCCTCGCAGCCCTTCCCAAGATCCGGAAAGCACAGTAGGAGAAAGATCCTTCTCCTACTTCGCAGCCTGGACATGGAACACGCTACCTCTCAAACTCAGGCAGACTGCATCATTAAGCAGTTCATCAAGGACCTCAAGTCTGGCTCTTTGACTGAGCAGCACACCCGCAAACAGCACCTTGAGACCCTTCGGGTGATTATCTGGGCTTTAGAAATCACTGACTGATTGATGGAGGGCTGACTTATACGTAGAAATAAGGCAGATTATCACTTTGGAAGTACCCCTAATTCTAAAGTCAAATTTGTACACATTTTACTTTTTAAAGACAGTCTGCAAGGCAGTGCTGTTCTTAAAAATGATAGCAGGCAGCACAGCAGTGCACACTCCAGTTTAGGAAATCTGCTGGGCCTCCTCTAAACCTCCCTGCCCTTTTATATATTAGGGACCTATAGGTCGTTTGAATACCATTGCCCCATTATATACTAGGGACTTACAGGAGTCTGTCATTGCCAACTGTAATTGTACCAGATTACCATATACCTTTTGATCAGGGCACTGGCCCTGGGCCTGGTTAGCAAAGACCAGGGCAAAGTCAGGGTCAGTTACCACCAGTATCAGAAAAAAAATGGGGGTGAACATGCTAAAAGAATGACTTTCTCACATGATCTAATAAATGCATAAGGTATAAAGGAAAACTATACATGGTCATAATAAGTGCTAAGTAAACTAAAGCAGCCGTATCAGTTGTATTGCTGACAACATTTTAACGCGTTGGGTTGGGAGTAAACGAATAGGTTAGATTTTGATGAAATATAATTGTGGCCTAGATCACATCTGTCCAAATTTGCATATTATCTACTGAGTTGTTTATAATTATGACCATTCTGATGCACGATAAGTAAACAAATACAGCATAACAAATCAAATAAATGTAAAACACCAATACGTGTGTGCGCAACCACTGATTTAGTGGTATGGTGGAGGGGGTGCATTTTATCATCACCTTCATGTAAAAGACTGTTAGGTTTGTCTGACACCTAACACTCCCTAACAGAGCATAATTTACTAGAAGAAGCATGAGGCACCTGTCGGTTATCCTTTTCTCTGAAAATGATACGCTTCATTGTGGTACTAAGGAGAACTTCTCCATAATATACGAGTCAACATAACAGCTGTGCAAGATACTTTGTTTCTAGCAGGTTGAGCTTTCATCTTTGTGCTGGAAGGATGCGCATGTTCTGTTTATCGCGGTTTAACTCCTCAAAACCTATTACCTGATGGAGGACTGCCTTGCCCCTTAACTCGCTCAATCTCCTTCCTCCTTTTCCTGAGCTGCTGGCCGTAGCCTGGCAACATGAACTCTAGCTGTACCAGTCTGACTTGGGTAAAATCCATAACTTGAACAGTTTGGACTGCTCTGATTTGTACCGTATGGCATAACTGAGCCTGCATTTTTTTTTTTTACAAAAGTACAAAATATACTTTCACAGGAACACAGGAAGAATTTGCACTTTGATAAAGGAAAGGTTTTGTCTGCCCAGGTTTCCTGCTTGTGCCTTTAAAGTGGAATAAACTCTTGAGTCTGTAACCTCTACATTCAATTGGCTCAAACACTTCACATCAGTGCTGCGCAGAACTTTTTCTGACTGTTGTCCTCTCTTGTTGCTGATATCAGTCAGTGAACAAGACATTTATTACCTTGGGAGGAAAGGAGTAGGGCACCCACCCCATCCCCCAACAGCTGAGATGACCAGCGCATGAATAAAGGCCTAGGTCTTGGAGCCACGGAGATGTGTGTTTGCTTCAACTCTGGTGAGCCTGCAACTTCCCCGATCCACTTAGGTTGGTCATAGGTACTCCTTTTCCAGTCTTACCGTTCCAGAGAGTTCATTAAAGCTCTTGATGCTGAAGCATAACCCTGAAATCCAGTTCCTTGTTGGCATAGGTGATGTGTTTGGATGTACTAGGTTCCCTCAGATCCGTCAGTGCCCTTGGCACCAGACGACCTTGACTGAAATTGACCATCTGAGATATGGCGCCTCGAAATTTTGATACTCCCAGTAGACTGCACACTGCTAGCACTGGTCTCTATTCCGAAAACCGAGAGCCCTGTTGTGTTTTTAACTGGACTCCACCTGAAGTGTTTTGACTAAATAACATACTACCTTAAACTGCACAACAAGATTCTTGCCACCCTAAATTTTCAAATTGCTTAATGTTTACAGGATTCTTGTTTTGGTGATAGGATTCCTAGTTTTAGATGATTTTACTGAAAGTGGAATAAATTGGGCTTCAGTGCACCAAGTTGTACAATTTGCACATAGGGAAGAAGGATGGACATATCAGAAGGTGCCCATATCCTGTTGACTAAGGCTTGATTCACCAACACCAGAGCAAATGTGAGAAGTACTGATGATAGCCAAAGGGCCATAAACACTATTCCACAGGGTAACATTGGCCATAGTGCCCATCTTATCTTTCCTAACACCTGGAGAAGAAACTATCAAGATAGTTGTGCTGTTATTTCAGTCGGCAAAGTTATTTCAAACACACATTTAATGAAAATGTGTCTTTCCGAAGTCCTAAAAAAAAAAAAAAAAAAAAATAAAGAGAGACCACAATGTGTTACACAGACGACCTCAGACAGAGTCATAAGCGACGGCCAGAAGTAATAGTTTATTAAACTAAGTAATTACTCCATGCAGCAGCATGATGGAAAACTTAGCAGTAACATTTGGCAGTTAAAAAAAAAAAATCACAAAGAAATCCTTACAGAATAGTGAAAGTGCCAATGATAAGATCGGTGCACATTAGTGTAGACCGGTAAAAACAAAGTCCTCAAAAGCTTTCCTTGCTTTGGCTGCATCGACTACAACTTTACTTAAATACAGGCACGCTGTTGAATCACTTCTTGACTTCCCCCAGATCCTCAATACATTCATCGTCCACCTGAAATAAAAAAATGATTTTAAATGACTACAAATAATAAACAGTGTCTATAAAACAATCAGCTCATCCATGCCAGCTTAGTGCTTACCTCTGGCCACTTCTCCTGAATCACATCAACGATGTCGTCTGTAAAATCTCCCTGAATGATGATTTCATCCTCACCAGTTACTGAAGCACCACAGGAGAATTTCTGCGCAAAAAACCTCTGTGCTTCTTTGAGATCAATTTCTGTGAGGATAAAGACTACAGTTCAACACCATGCCAAATATGTGAAGGAATAATGATTGGCAACGCACTATAAAGAACCTTCTCTCCAAGGGTCACATGCATACAAATCAACAGGTTAAAGAGCCTAGCGCATATATGCAATGCACATCAAATGTAAAAGAATTAAACACTAATTTGTCCAAAACATTCTAAAGCTGATTCGTGCAAAATAATGACCAGTCAGCCTTTTAGATAAAAGGCGATACTGGGGCAATTTTACTAAAGGTGCCCCAAAGTGTAACAGGTATGGCACTTGTTTAGGGTATTACAAAAGGATATAAAGACATTTGTGCACCACAATCTAGAATACGGATTGCACCGTAGCACATTTTGCGCCAGCGCAGTCTCAAGCGGGCATTTATCTGTTAGTAGGGAGGCATGGCCTCATTCCATTGAGGGATCACACTTGTACCTGTGCCACATTTTGGACATGAGGGACAGAGGCAAAGAAGCCATAAAAAGGCCCACGGATTGTGCACTACGCATAACTACACTACATATGCACTGGCTTTAGGGGTGGGGACCAGAGGTGGGGTTATGGAGAGGACATACTTGCCCCCCCCCCCCACCCCCCCAACCTCCTCCCCCCCCCCCCCGGCCTCCCCCCTTCAAAATGAGGGTGGGTACCCTGGCAGTGGAAGCTGCAGTTTCAGACTAAGCTGTGTCTTTCACGGATACGCCCACCTCAGTGCAGATGTAAACTGTCAAGAGGTTGGGCCTGCACCGGAAACAGTGTATTTTTTTCGCTATCAGGCAGAGAGCAGAGCGGTGCGGTGCTTCTAATTTGTAATATGGTCTGATAATTATCTACAGATCCTGCTATGAAATGCTACATAAAGCAACAGTATCCTGTCAGCCATGTGTAAGACTGCATTAGGTGTGCACATTACTTTCAATAAAGCCTACAGCAAAGACTCTGGATCTCATCCAAAATGACATTATACTGAGCTCTATAACTAGCTGCATATAATAGAAGAAAGCAAGTGCTCTCTGCATCATTTGTGAGCATTTTGCACTGACCAGGCTGATTTTCCATAACTTCTATCTAATAAAGTTACAATGTATGTGTTTGGGCAGATAAGTTTATTATTTATTACCCCATAACATGTTCTCCTTAGTTCACTCTTCTGACTTTTCTGCTATTTTGAAAGTGCTTCACTAACTGCTGCCTTCATTTTATTTAGGAAATTTAGTGATTTTACTGAGCACCCCCCTTACGTTTTCTGGGCGGAATGGCTTTGAGATTCTCCTGCAGGGCTATGTAAGCAAACCTCTATCTGCAACTTGACAGTACACAGCTAATCTGAGAACCTTCATTCCTCTGACTTGAGGCATAGGAAAAGGGATTTTTTAAATGCATTTTCTGTAATATGCGGAATCTCAGCAGAACACAGAGGGAAGAATAGACTATTCGCAGAGCTAACTGATGTTAACTGGCTGCAGCGTGGAGTGTCAAACAACGTGGAAACTTACCAAACGTTGCTAGCCCTCCCACTCGTGTGACATATTTCTTCTTTGCTCTTGGGATTTTTGCTATTGTAATCTTCTGTGGTACTGTCTTCTTTTTCTGTTTTATCTGACCTCTTCCACCTATGAAAAGAGAGATACATAACAAACGGTGCTTGCTTATGTCAAGTAAATCTTTAAACAGAGCTTCAAGAAGAACAAGATAAGTACTAGACTGCAGAACACTTCAATTTTCTGCAGACAGAGATTAGATTACAAGTTTGGTGCATTTGATTAGTATTTTTTGTAGACTGTTTAAACCACGACTTCTAGAACTGGCAACAGATGCTGCATTTAAAGTGGGAACATTGTCAGCTACTCACAAATAAAAGTCGAACACTACCTCTTCACTGCCATCCAAGATCAGGGTGATAAGTGCATGTTTTTGCCAACATCCTTCCATGTTATGACTTACGAATTGTGTTCAGAGCCCATATGCAAAGGCAAACCAGAAGTTCTCAATTAAAGTACCGTACCGGGCACAACTCAAATGTGGACTACAAATTTCACTGAGTCAGCCTCTCCCAAGCTACATCCAAGAATTTACCTCATTAGTGATCTTGCACTTGAGAAGGCAAGCACAGCTGCTAAATGCTCATACTATAGGTACGCGAGCCTGACCCAGGGATGGAGGGTTACAACGTAATTACACACAATACAAAGCAGTCACCAACTCTGTGATTCTCAGTGACAAACATACAGAGATTACCAACTCCTGTCCCAAAAGTAGCCTGCTGAATGAACAATGCCGTACTTTGTCTCAAAAGATGACCAGACTGTGGAAACACAAACCACGTCCCACGAAGGACTAGCAGTTACATTTTGTTTCCCCACAAGGCAATTCTCTAACAGAGTACTAAGCTTCCAAAAGTCTGGTCAAATCATTAAAGAGCCTTTAGAAGGTGGAAACTGAAGAACTTGCATAACAGGTGGCAAATTTCGGGAAGTGTGGAGCACATGTAATTGATACAGCACACCAGGCCCTCTTCACCTTAAATTGCCTTTGAACACAAAGTCCCAAAATGGTTATTTTCCTTTCTGACAAAATTCAGTTCATCCAGATTGAGATCTGCAGATTTGCACCACTGTCCCCCAGGGATTGATCGATTCACCAAAGACCTTTAACCTCTATAAGGAAACTATGAGGGAGGGTGCGGGGACCTGCTCGAAGAACATGAAACCCGCATCAGCAGACAATCCTACAACGGAGTATAGTTGACCAAGGACAGCAAATGTGAATATTACAGTCATGGGTATTCTGATAAACGTTGTTAGGAATTGCTTGTGTACCACAGGCATATCCAGAAAGATATTATAAAATGCTGGTTCCCAACCTATGGTTCAGAGACCCCTGTGGGTCTGCTAAGCCTTCTCAGGGGGTCCGTGACTGCTTAGAAAATTAAATAATATTAACAGATATAAATAAAGTGGTTGAATGTACAGCTGAAATTTCGTAAAAGTACTGTAAGAGTCAAGGAATCTGAAAATGGAGGCTACAAATTATATTAGTATCTTCAGACTGATTTTTGGGAGCAGTGCAGGTGCATCAAAGTATCTCCAACCTTCCTATTAAAATTTTTGTTTTTATTTTTTGTATTTATATTTGTTTGCAAGGTAAATACAATGTTTTGTCATTTGTTTGATGAAGGCTTGTTTCTGTATTTTATATGTTTTGTTTTGTGTTTGAAATCTGCCAATGTTTAGGCCGGGGTCCCCGGCTTCCAGTAATGACTTATTGGGGTGGGGGGGTTAGAGTGGGAGGGTGGGAATCGGGGTTCAGTGGGGGTCCCTGGATTCTATTAATGATGAAGTGATGGTCTACAGAAGCCAAAAGGTTGGGAACCACTGGTTTAAAACATCGTAATCCTGTTTAGGCCTGTGCATATGGCTCTCCTTGAGAAATGGTCACTGAGCCAGAATCCCCTCTCATGAGACACCAACCATTCTGACCAAGTTCAAACAGTTTTTTTTTGTTTTTATTTGTTTTACAACAGGGAAGTTTGAAACACACCTTATGCTGCAAGAGATTAGCGGAGTGAGTGTTTTGAAGCAGGGAGAAAAAAGACGGAGGGCAGCCTATTACCAATATGGAAATGTTTTTTCTTGCTTTGCCATCCTACTCCCTGTCTTTCTCAACTGGCTATGAATTCGATTGCACTGTCTAAAACATTGGGGAGGGGAGGGAAGTTAAGGGGGCAGAGGATTTCCCTGGTCAGGTTTTGTGTCAGTAAACCTCAATAGAACATCTCGTCCAATGAATAATGCTTGCAAAAAACACACTGAGCGGCCCAGGTTGCTCCCATAGGAACGTGTTTTTGGAAATGCACCAATGCTGTTTTTTCTCTGGTAGAGAGAATGGCATAGAATGCTTATATACAAGAGACTTTTGCTCCTTTACTGTCTAAAGAAAGCTCACCATAAGTTATCAACAGTGGTTATGAAAATTTGTAGTCAGGGAACTTTGCTGCTCCTTCCAGACTCTGAAAATATTCCTGAGGAAATAATGGGTGGACCATTCATCTCAAATCAGGTAAGAATATGCACAGGTCAAGCTTGCACTGCTCAGCGCTCAGACTGTTACTCGGGGTTTCTGCCCCTCAGCCCCTTTCCTACTCCTGTAACACCCACCTCTTCTCTGTGCTACACATCAGCTGCCATAATCCCCTCTGAGCCAGTGTGCTTACTGGGGATCAGTAGCATGTCTCCCTTAACACCAAATTCGCAGTGGGGTCCAGGCTGCCCAGCCCTCCATCCACCTTGCCTGCTGGGCCCTGCTCAGGCATCACACGGAACTTGGTAGTGTCATCTTGTAAACGGTGATCAATGAAATCAAGAGGAGGCGTCAATGGATCATCCTCTTATGGGAAGAGCATGAACAAAACACCTCCAAATTAATTCCAGCAGGTCTGGTCCGGACACGGAGTCAAACTGCTGTATATAGGATGTAAGATGCAAAAGTACCAGAGCACTACTACGGACAGTAGCAAATTCCATGCCCCACAGGAACCCTATTTAGATCTGAAAACAAAGAGCTGCGTTAAAAGTCTAGTCACTTACCAGATAAATCTGCACAAGGCTCATGGAACAGATGCTTGCTACTAATATCTCATTGGATCTGCAGGTCAGATGTGTACATCGTAACAAAGTCAACCAAGTCTTCCATCTTTCAGAGGCAAAATTGCTACTAATATTAACAAGCTTTACGTACAGAGCTTAGATGCAGCAGAAGAGTGGTATTAAGGACTATATAAAAACAGCAGGCAAGTGGACAGTGCAGCTTTTGCTCTTGTGCAGCACAGTATTAGCTGAGTGTGTTGGCACCATTAGGTATGCAGTGCAACATCATGTAGTGATACCAAAATAGCCTCCTAACTCTGCAAGACAATGATCTGTTATGTGATGTTGAATTAGGGAAAATACTTGGGTTTTAAATAATGCCTCAAGCATCTGAAACTCCAGAGGGGTAACCCTTGTTCCCAAAGGCTATGAGAAATTGTTTGGACAGCTGAACAGGTCTAGCTGAGTATTTCCTTTAAATGTAGTTTTTCCCAAAAACATAATGGCACATTTTAAGATAAGGGTGATGAAACAAAACAATTAGAATTGTAAATCTTGTGTACATCTAGAAAATTCAGGAGAACAGTGCTACAGTGTGCTTCATTTTACAAAGCAAACACCTGTGTGAGAACTCGATCTCTGCTACTCAGTGAGGCAAGAAGGAAGATTAGTTTGATTTAAAAACAAAAAAATCTAGGCATGTTTTTCAAAATAGCTGCTTAGCTTTTTGACTTCTATCCCTCCTTGCTGGTGGGAAAATTCCCTAATCAGGGTGCACAGAGAATATATCTAAACCATTAAACAACTCCTCAGAGGCAGAAATATATAAGGACACAAGACAAGGTACCAAAGGTTGGGGTGCAACCACAGTACTGGAACGGAAACAAAATACATTTTTTGTTGGTTAGTATTCAAAGTCACAGTGTCTGATACACATTAAAATACCAGATTTTTTTTTTCTCGGTCTCATTTTGATTCTTCCGAGGGTTGAGAGTCGAAGGATGGATTGCCAACCATGTTCTGTATCAGCTTGGGTACCAGTTATGTTTAAAACACTGCCCCTTCTTTAAAACACTTTATGCAGAACTAGGGCACAGTAGGTTTTTTGGGATGCTTGATACAACCTACTACTACTGAACAACTAGTAGAGGGTTCCAGAACGGAGACTGCCAGCCTCAGACGACAGGGATTTGTCTCTACGAGGCTGATATTTTTAAGGGCATTCAAGTACTGTGCAGTGTGATTTTCAAGCAGTACCATCCTAATGTAATGCTTTCCATTTCGGATCCAGTTACAAGAATGCCTAGTTGCGCAGGTCTCAGAGTAAATCAGATCTATGCTTTCCTGGAGAATTGTCCTCTTAAATGGTAGTAGAGAATCATGGTACAGAAGACGTTTTGCTTTGGCCAGCACCAAAAAAAGTTAACAGCCCATTGGCCATGCCGGGTACTAAATCCCTCTTACCAAACTAGGCAACTTGTGGACAGTTACAAAGTCCTTGGTCTTCTTCCATCGCTGCAACTTAGACGACACAGAAGGTAGGTTTCAGTGATAACAAAGGAATTCATGCCCAAAGGGGAAAACATTACAAGAATATAGCTTTCTAAACATGATACACAGCTATTGAGAGAGCCAACAAACCTTGTTGATCTAAGAAATGTTGTGCATTTTTTTGAAAGACAAATGATAGCACAAACATTAGAAAGCCTCACCTCTTGATCGAAGGGAAACCAAAGAAAAAAAGAGAAATAAAGCCCTGCCCTAAACATCTAGATCAGGGGTCGCCAACCTCTTATATAAATAGAGCTACGTCTGATGAAAACAGTTCGACCTACTAATGACACTGGCAATTGTTACAGCATTGATCACATCGGAGGCAATCGCAAAAGTGTCCACACTATGCAGAATTACAAGTAGGTGCCACCCAGATGTATGTTAAAATATTGAGTGATAAAATATACAGAATATTTACTAATATCACATCAGGAATGAACATATAAAGGTAAGTATAGATTTACAATTCTAAACTCTACATCTACGTACCTCAAAGGTATATATCTTCAAGAACAAAAGATGTGGAGTTAAAACTATACTGACCATATACTTTATATTAAAAATAATCTACATACTGCATGCAATATTTTGTCTGGACGATATTTAGAATTCAAAACTATAGTTAAGCACCATCCACCCGATGCATATGATGGGGTTGCTAGTGGCAGGAAAAGCTTTATCATAATAAAAAGCCTCCAAGTGACATAACAGTCACAGAAGTAAATGCACATTGGCTTAAAGGAAATACAAAAAAAGTTCTAAATCTACACACCTCAGAATAAACTATCATTAATTCAAGTAGCCGTTTAAGTACTGTTTTGGATTTTCAATCTTTTTGTTTAAAACCTCAGGATATCAGTTACTCAGAATACATACTCTTCTATCAAATATGTAGTTTGCATTCTGCCTTTTGGGTTAACCCATTCAAATAAATCTTGTCTGTTTCTTCCAAAGAAACAGACACGATTTTCTTTTATGGATAGAACACACCCTCTAAATTAAGTACTCTGCTGGGCTGCACTTTAAGGAGCTACTTCCAGGGTACTGGTGAGCGTCCAGTAGCTCCCGAGCTACCTGTTGGAGACCCCTGATTTAGATGTTATGTTAGTTCTTTGTGGTGAGAGAAGACAACTTGGTCCATTTAGATTAATCAACAGTACTATACTGCCTCATACATGGAAAACAAGGTGGGGATATTTGACACATGGCTGGGTGCAAAGTTATTTTGCATTAGCACTCCTTTACATAAGTTGGGAAGAAGTGAGAGCAGGACAATTAATTACCTAATGCTCCACTATTCAAACCTTAAATTCTATAAAAAAAATATAAGCTTTATTCGTGGCACATTCCTTCAAATTAGCAGTCCAGGCGAGTACCCTAATCCACAAAGATAGGGAAAAAACACCCTGTACACTAGAATGTTTGTTGACACCCACCACAAGATAGGATTACATTTCACCACATCACTGCAGGAAAGTATCCCTTTTTGACATGGTCACCCACACTTTTAGCCTGGTAACGGATGCAATTTTGACTGAAAGTGTGCTGGGTTTCTGCTCATCAGGTCCCCAGATCTTTCCCTTTAAACTGTGCAATTGTTCCCCAATTGGCAATACTACTGGCCCGAAGTAAGTCCCTAGTAACTGTACCTAGGGCATGCGTACCAAAGAGGGTCCCCAAGAGCTGCAGCATGTATTGTGCCACCCTCAGGGACCCCTCACCTAGCGCATGCAGACTGCCACTTCAGGCGCATGTCTTGGTGCAGCTAAAAAGTGAAAACACAACAGACACACAGCTTGTGTGCCATGTCCCTTAACACTGCGTGCCAGATATGCAAGTCACTCCTATAGCAGACCTTCCAGCCTTAAGGCAGGGTGCATTATATTACATGTGAGGGCATACCTGCAAGAGCAGATATGCCCCCTGAACTGTCTTTGTCGATTCTTGGACATAGTGAGGGAACAGGGAAGCCATTTTAAGTACATGTGCTGGACACTGGTCAATACGAGTTCCCCAGCTACATGATGGTTTCACTGAAAAGAGGGATGTTAGGTATCAAACATCTTGTATTAATGATCCTCCACTGATTCCAGTGATTTATTAATGTATGCACCCATACAGCACCTTAGAGGTGCCTCCTGAAAACCTATCAACTACTAGTGTGCTGACTGACAAGTTTTAGCCAGTCTGCCACCATCAGACATGCTTCTGATCCCCAGGGGTGAGAGCCTTTACTCTCGAGCGGTCACGAACCAAGCCTGCTCTAGGAGAGGTGTTTACACACCGCACCCTACAATATGGCTTCCAAATCTGCATTCCAAGGCAGGAAGCTTCAAAGAAGCCCAGTGCCCTTGGTATGTAGGTTTGGCTTTGCTCAAAGGAGAGATGATGACACCCCCCTGTCCCAGGGCCCATTTGGCACCAGGACAGGGGGAAGATTTAGTATTAATGGGAGGATTGTCAACCCCTCAGGTCAGTCCCACCCGAAGGTGAGCTGCCTGATGTTCCACAACATTTAGAAATCTGCCATCTAGTTGTTGGCAGAATTAGGAACTCTGGGACAGGGTTATGCCCACTTCCAGCAGGAAGTGATCATATAGGGGGTTATGGTGACCCCAATGTTAAGTAGCCTATTGGCTACTACCCTACACTCCCCTAATTTCAGAATTTAGGGAAGCCCCTGGCACCAGGAAATTAGATTCCTGCTGAACTACGGAGGACATTCAAGATCCACAAAAGCAAAGACTGAGGAAGAAGCACCTGACCCGGACCTAGTCCTGCCGGCCTGTTTGCTGCTCCCTCTAAATTGTGCCAGTGTCGTCTCATACTGCAGCTGTTGTGCCTCCAAAGCCTAGGAGGACAGCCTGCTTTAAACAAAGATTCAGGAACTCCCATGGAGCAGCGGAGCTCCATCTTGCAGGCAACCAAGAGAACTACAAGGACTCTAGACCACTGAAAACCCGACATCAGAAAGCACCAACGCACCGGTGCCATCTAGCTGCCCGAGCTGAAGTGGGCCAACGGTACCGTTGTGGTCCCCCAGCCCTCCAGAGACAAAGCCCACCTTCGGCTTGCCCACTGTGGACTAACCAACGCTGCCTGCAGCCTCTGCCCGCATGCCCCTTCAACCATGAGTGCTCTCGATGGAGAAAACACAATGCCTCAAGACACCTCTGCACCTGTCGCCCCTGGCCTGTGGAGAAGAGGATCCAAGGTGTCCCCAAACATTTCGCAATTGGAACCCACTTGCTGGTTTACCTGGATTGGACTCCCAGTCTAACCCTGCATCCTCTTTCCAACCGGACAGATCCCCATTGACTAACATTGGCCACCCCACAGCATACTACACCTTTGCACCCTGCCTCCCCAGTGCCGCTAGGTCAGACCTGGTGGTGTGGCCTTGACCCTGGCGGAAAACCTACCTTAAGTCCAGGAGATTGGTCCTGTAAGTCACTGTACTATACCTGTATGCAGTACTCGTTTTTCCTCCATAGAATAACATCGCCACATATGAAAAACGCAGTCGACTTTTGAAACCTGAAAGTATTTTTCTTGCAAAATGTACTTACCCCGATCGTACTGATTCTGGTGCCTAAATATATATAAAGATACTTGTTATTTTTGTAAATTGGTGTGGATCTCCTTATTGAGTTGTGTGTCTCATTTATTGACTTGTGTGTATTTGCAGATGTCCAACACTCCTCTCTGATAAGCCTAAGGCTGCTCGACCACACTGCCCCCCTAAAAAGAGCACCTTGGGATTGCTAGAGCAAGCCCCTGTCCCTTGGTCTCTTTGCACAATATATTGTATTTTGACATATCATAGAAAGTGCAAGATTCCTACAACCACCCTCAGTCACTCTACAAGAACCACACTGTTTCCCTCTAAGCTCTTTAAACATGTACCCCCCACTCAAAGGCCAATACATTATCTAAAAAGCAGTACTCCTAAAGAAACTATAGTACCTATGAGAACAAAAATGTCAGTGCTCATAAAGAAGCCATACTACCTCTGTGAAACATCGTCTATCTCGGGTTGATAACCAACAATATAATCAAGGTAAACTACCTGAATTACAGCCGTTCCAAGGGCCACTCATAACCGACTAAAGGTCCTCCCTCCCCCATCTATCTAGTACTACAAATGTTTGTGCCTCAGTGGTCAATTATTCACCCTTACGCCCCAACCGACTGACTCTCAAACTCAGTCACCTGCCAAACGTATTGGGCTGAGAGGTGATTAGCAATTTGTTTACCCTGCTGCCTACACAGAGACAACAACAAAGTAGCAAATCAACTCTGACTGATTATCAGCCTTGCAGGGAGAAATCCTTAATTTTAGACCGACCCCATTCTAACCTTTCTGAAAACACCAGTTCAGCAAGTTGTCTATGCACAGCCTTTCAGTCCCACAATTGTTAGCCTGACATGCAACTGATCGCTTAAGCCCCGCAAACAGTCGAGAAACACTGACTACATTTTGGACTGCATTCGCCCTATGTCCCCTTTCTTACACTTGCCTGTACATCTTACAGCATCATGCGGTAAGGCGGCTGACTATCTCCGGTAACATTTTAGAGGCACTGCTATGGCATCTGACTCATCTGACCCTTGCAATGGTGACCTTTCAGAGAAATAAAAAAATAATTAAACTGAGATGTATATTTTACAAAACTACAGATTTCGAAGCAAGGTTATTTATGGTTTGTTGTTCATTTAATCCTTTGAGTACTTTACATTGCAAAGAATTTGTAAGGAGTGGGCCAACTGTTGTGTGGCCTGCACGAGTAAAGGGTCCACATTTGCCCTCCACTGGGAACCCAACACCCCATTGTAGCGCTTGACAATCAGGGTAGAGGAGCAGAGCAGTCCAAGGCCTACTCACGACAGGCAGTGCATGCCATTAATCACCATTCACTGGGCAGAGCATTATAGGGCATTATAGGGCACTACACTGGAGCAGTGAATATTTTATTAGCCCCTCTCCTGCTGAGCCGGGGAAGGTGCTGCCTTTGTTGCAGCTGTGCAGTATGCATTTTTCTTACCTGCAGGGGCTGCCCTCACCCACCTGGGGACCCCCGTTTACCTCTTTTGTTGGGGGGTGGCCCAATGAGGCCACCCTTTAGTTGCCCTCAGCCAGCCGGCTCCCCCACACAGGCAGCTTTCTTCCATGCTGCTGTGGGAGCTGACAGTTTTGTTCTTCCCTGTCCATTACTGTGGGCAAGTTTTGTTCTTCCCTGTCCGTTACTGTGGGCATGGTGCTTGCCCCAGTGGCTTCCGCTCACTCCTCCCAGACACAGGCAGGGGGAGCAGGGTAGGCTTGCTAACTGCTTATTTTGGGGGTGGAGGGGTTTGGGCAGAAGGGTAGGGGGGAGTGTGACTGCACTCCCTCTATGTCCTCCTCTCTTCTGGGAACCCGAGCTGGGGATCCCAGGACCTCCTCTCTTTAAAGCAGGGGCAGCTCAATGGTGCTCTTTTGCGCTCTTGGCAACTTCGGGGCCCAGAGTTGGGCTTCCCACTCCTCCCCAATCAATAAACTGTGTTGGGGTCCCCACACATGCACCCTACCAGGGCTGGAAAATAAAAAAGTTCTTTGTGGTGACCTTTGGGACTTAGCCCACCCCTGTGGAGTTTTGGCAGTGGAGCTCTCCACACACTCCAATCACGCTGACATTTCAGGCCACATTGGACTATTTGTTCCATCTTGGGCTCGTATTGCTCCTGGTGGTGAGCCCTAGCCACTTGGAGCACCTTCCCTAGCACCCCTGGCTTCTAAGGGGACATACTTTACAGGGATCCGTTTTCACTGACTCCCTGCGCCAGCCTTTCTCCTTTTTCTTCTCTGGGGCTTGTCTCCTCCTTGGTGCATAAGTCCAGTCTTTCTCTGAACTAGTCTTCAGAGGGTGTAAGGGGACCAGCTTCCCTGGTCTTGGGAGGAGCCCCACTGGTTCTGGGGTCAACTGCAGTCAGAATCCTTAGTCCAGATGGGCATCAGAGGGTTCCTCCTTCCAACTGACCTCCAATCCAGTGTCCAGCAGAAAATCACAACCAAGAGAAGAGCTCGCCTCTTTGAGCAAGACCTTTTAAGTGCGGGTGAAAGGTTCCAGAAGTGAGGCACTTCTGGAATATCCTGAGGTGCCAATTCATCTGTCCGCCCCATCCCAGCCGTCCTTCACAGCCTGCTGGGACATTTCAAATTGAGTCACCCAGGAGACACTAGTTAACATCTGCTCTGGGGGCCTCAGCTCTGCCCCTTGCTGACATCACTGAAAGGGCAATTCCCACCAAATCTTCAAAAGAAGCCCCCTCTTGTGTTCTTCAAAAGTCTGGGCTCCCTTCTTCGTTCAGTGGGCTTGTCCATCCTGGTCGGTTGTTGCAACTGATTGATGCAGATCCTTCCCCCTCCCCCCTTTCCTCCTCAGGAGCTGAGTGAAGCACTGTTAATTGCTTCCTTTGTGTGAGGAGGCCTTTGTTCCTGCTGCTGGAAAGAAATGTAATTAACTTGACAGCAGGGTGACAAAAGGCCTAGGCTCTGATCCTGAGCCGAGCCAGAGAAATAAGACAGTCCTGGATGACCCATAAACTGTGCAGATATCTTTTTGGACTTCCTAAATTGATTTTCCTGCAAAGGTTATACCCCAATTTGTTATGTCACTGGTCTCTGTATGACAAAGGTAAGTAAAGCTGCAATTTAAGGAAATCTTCCCTATAGGTGTATAATGGAGAGTCACTGAAGACAAAACAGTAAACCACACTTACTTCCCTTAAGAGTGTGCACTAACATTATAAGGCCTACTCCATGTCAATATCCAATCCTGCAGAGTCCCCTCTGCACCAGTTTACCTGTGCGCAGTTACCGAGCTGTGCACGACGGGAGCCTCCCATGCGCAGAACTCACACATGTGCGCACATGTGTAACCAGCCAAGTGCCCCTTACATTTGCTGAGTCGCAGCGTCCTTATCATAAAAGGAAGACACCAACAGTAAACATATACAGTCCATTTACCATAGGTTTACAGTGCATGAGTCACCAGTTGTGAAGCTCACCTACAGTATAAAGGTAAAAAACTAGGTGATTAAAAAGCAAAAAGATTTGATGGGCAGAGCCCACTTCTTAACCACAAGGCATGATGAAAAGCTGTTCCAATAAGTTCTATCGCCAAAAGAAGGAATCCTTGGGATGCTTAATGAATCGCCTACCCTCTCTTCGAAATAATTTCTTTTTTTAGGGTGGAGCAGAAGAAGCAACAACCTGTTCTAGTTAAGATGTATCAGCAGCTTCATCTTCTGTGGTTGGTCCTTTGCTGGATTTTTAAATGTGGAAAGTGGTAGAATTCCTCATCTGCCACCTCAAACTCAAATGTCACCAAAATGCACAAGACAGTCTCTTTCTGCTTGCAAGACTGGTACCCATAACACTGCAGTGACCTTGTGCCTTAAGACTATTTTGCCACTTCTTACCCCTCTTTGGATCTTCAGGACGACTATCTAAGAATGATCAACCTATGCATGTCACCAGACATAATGCCTCCATAATACAAGAGTGGGGTGAGGCGGAGAGTGACTCATTCGTCTTCTCTCAAATAGTCTTCCTCACTGAGCACTGTCTGGGCCAAGGATGCCATAAAGACATTTACTGCACCATACAAGTTTACAGCATTTATGTTGTACACAATATGCCCTACACCAGGTGTCTCTAACCAACCAGTCGATCACTAGCTACCAGTAGCTCGCAGACACCTTCATTTTAAATAAGCAGAGGGTCACATTTTCCTTTTAAAGTTAAGGAAGGATGTGTTCATTTTACATTATTATCATCAGGCAGCAGATAGCAGGGACTAATAATGAGCAGTGCTCAGTCAGATTTATGACCTAGGATGGGACACAGAGGTGAATAACCGAAGCACTGAGGTATTCAACTCTTAAATAAAAGACCTTGTCAACTCAATATTGGAGCTTGAGAACAAGATGTTTCTGAATGCTTTTAAATGGAAGCAAATCAAAAGGAAAAGTTACCTTAATGAGAAAGATGACTCTTCATTTTAATAATTTCCTCCCATTTCAAAGTGTCCCATTTACAAACAGCAGGTTTCTTGTTCCCAGTGGCCAGCAGACACTGTACCACAAGTAGAACTGAAAAAAACATTTTTTTTTAAATTTTTATTTGTAAACAGGAGAAATTTAAAGTGCAGAAAAACGTTCCATATTATGAAAATTTTTGCAGAACATTTCTCTGCACTTGTTGTACGTACGTATGTGTATACGTGCAAAATTTCCACAAATGCAAATGGTATATCCTATGCCACAAGTAAATATGACACAGGCTCTCAGTCACCCATACACATGTATCCCATACATACACGCACGCACGTTAATACATCCCCAAAGACCATGCTCTCAGTGACACACATGGCAGGCTGCGATAGTGCCCTTAGTCGAAGTATTTTTCCAACCCATATTGTCTGAATCTATGGAAATTAGCCTTAATATCAATGAAGCTGGGAGTGGGAGTGTCTGGAAACAATGCATGAGTAGCCTTCAGTAGCTCCCAATGATTTTCACTGATCAGAAGTAGCTCTCAGGACAGAAAAGGTATGAGACGCACTGTACTATACATATGACTTGGTTGAAGTTCATTAACTGTGTCATCATTGACATAGTAGATGAGCCTTTCCACTGCTTGTTCTATGTCATATTTCTGGTGCTTGTTGTCTGCTGCGTTGGTGTGGCTTGACACTCTGTAATAGTGTGGTTTAGATGTTGCATGATTAATGTCCCTGGCATATTCCCCAGAGCAATTCCCTTAAATGCTTCTACAGAAGCTGCGTGTTGTGATCCATGAATCTGGTTAATTAGGAAAGACTGATACAAATTGGTTTCAAGTCAGGCACTCCATTCAAGAAAGGTCATATGTCTGGAGTCTTGGTCCGTGATAGTTCCTTGTTTTTAATGATCAAGAACTGATAGAAAAATACATTATAAGTTAAAGTGGCCACTCTGACTTTTCCTGCCACAAGAACCTCAGATTATCAAGGATCACCTTACATAAAGAGGGTGACATCATCTTGTTTAGAGTGGTCAAATGCGATGGGAAAAGCACTCAGTTTTGTGTGCAATGAGGGCCTTCATAAATACATACATGCTCTCCTAAGAATAAATGTGTTACTTAGACGAATACTTAAAAAAGTTAAAATTCACCTCTTTTTTGCTTTTTCTTTTCATCATCGTCTCCTGCAGATGCTGGTCCTTCTCCAAAACCAGGATCCTGTTTTGGTGCCGGTCCTTGAAAAGAAGCAACAGCAACCGAATATTAAAATATTAATTTGTACTGGTATGTGAACATACACTTTTGTCCAAAAGATACCTACAGCGCTCATTAAAATATGGGTATTTCTCCGAATAGGTGTGTGTATTTGTCTCAGCGCTTACCAGTATGTTTTTGATGAGCCATTGTCTGCAATACCAATACTTACAGTGGACTTTGGGTCAGCCCATTGCTTATCAAGTGTTGGCTTTCTTATCAGTCTCATTTTCTCAGTTATTAATGGATTTTCTTTCTCTTGTTGTGGTTATGCCGCCTCTCTGTTATAGATTCTTGGCCATCCTTTTGATTGGATGTCATGTATCTTTCCTTGGCTCACACCAGGCAACAGCTTTTCTTCTTTTTCTTTGAGCACTACATAGGAGCGCATATGTTTTCTTGCTCTCTCCCAGGTGCAGTTTCCCCTCTTTGACATCCTGACCCCTCTGTGCCCCCTCTGTTGCTCCATGCCCATCCCAAATCATCCATAAAATACAGCTGCAGGTATATCTTTGCCAGGCTTACTTAAAGAGCAGACTTTATTGGGTTGTTTTTCTTTTATTTCCAGCATTCTACATTTTTGTAAGCTCAGGTCTTGGCACACAAAAGTATCATTTAAAGTGCTGGGGGAGGAGCAGGATGCTCCACTCCCTCTGCATGTGTTTGAGGCAGGAGGTGTATAGACAGTGACTAGAAAGAGGTCTCTTCTCCCAGATCTGCTCCTCAGGCTAGGGCCAGAGCATTTGTTCCAGTTCGTAAACAAGTGGAACCTAAATGTCAAGAGTCTGTCTTTAAATTCTGACACTTTGTCATAGGATTGTGGGGTGGGGGGCTAAAGAAGTAAACACCCACGTGCAGCAAAAGAAAAGGTAGTTCCCAGATGTATAGCTGTAGAAAGATACAAGTCATCTAATCAAAAGCATGGTAAAGAAGGTATGCTCCAGGGAACGGACAAGCAAAAGAAGAGGAAAGAAAACCACTGAGTAAGGTGCAAGCAAGTGAGACAAACAAGAAAGCAAATTAATGGTAAGCAATGGGTTGACCCAAAGCCCCCTCTAAGTACTTGTATTGTTCACAATCGGTCTTCAACAAAAGGAGAGTTGCAAGCTGTCTGTTGACGAGTCCTAAAAATGCAGACCATTTTCTAATGCTAATTAGAGGACATAAATCACTCCTCTAGTGAAAACAGCTCCCATGATTTGGGTTAATGAAGCATCATATTCCAACTTAGAAAAAAAATCATTTTGAGATTATAGTTTTTTATTTATTTATTTATGCAAAATTTACAATACAACACCATAACCGCCCCGTGAGTCATACAACAAACAAGGGAAATACAGTGGTGTACCAAATGTAATGCATGAAACGATTAGAGGCAAAATGTAATGATCAAACATCTCAGCTAATTAAGCATGACCGAAGTCAGCAGCCTCCCAGCCATCCAGCAGCACAACCACAAGGAGCACACCACAAGTATAAATCCCGTGAGTATTCACTTGGGCACAAACATAACTAACACAAACCAACCAACAAAAACAAAGGCGGCAGAGCAGGCACGTACAGCAAGGGTCCACTATCAGACGTTACATACATGGCACACAGAACATCCCAACCAAACCGAGCAATGTCATAATGTGATGGGACCTGAAAAAAGACATCCTGAGAGTCCAAAAAAGCACGGAAAGGCATCCAGATATCTCTAGGACGAGAATTTCGCAGGGGCAAACTCCCAGAAAATTGACAACTGTTCCTGACAGAACGCAGCATCTGGCAGCCAGTCAGCTCTACGCGGCACCCTACCCCGCCCCCAGTACATCGCCACCCTTTGTTTTGCCAGAAGAAGCAGCATGCCCACCAGTCGTCTACATGCCGGTGACACCCCATCCAGCATGCCAAGCAACGCCATCACAGGAGAGAAAGGCATAACCAGGCCCGTCATTCCAGCAATGCCACGCATCACTTCCTCCCAAAAGGCACGCACCTCAGCACAGTTCCACGCTAGATGCAAGAAGTCAGCGTCCAGAGCACAGCAACGTTCGCAACGTGCATCAGCCCGCAAACCCATAGCACACAAGCTACGAGGGGTGTAATATAACCGATGCAGGAATTTAAAGTGGATGAGCCGCAGCCTATAATTGGGCGACAACATTCGCATATGCGCACAACGGCTCCGCCACATTTCCTCGGTAAGCTCCTCCCCCACATCCTGCTCCCATTTAGTCTTAGCAGCCACCACCACCTCCCTCCGCAGCTCCTGCATGCACCCATACAATCGAGTAACAAGCCTCCGAGAAGACCGCGCACGCCACAACAACTCCAGTGCTCGACAAGTCTCAGGCACAGCCGGAAGACCAGGATACCGCGCACGAAGCATTGCATAAACCTGCAACAAATATAATCTATGCAACGGGTTGTCAGCTCCCGCCTGTAGCGCCTCCTCCGCCTCCAGCAAACCTTCATTCACAAACCAAGCCCCCAGCAATGACAGCTCAGATGCTTCAAGGAACTCACGCAGGCGAGTATCAAGAGCATCTGCTCATTTGCCACGTCCAGCACCGGCATCGCAGGGGCAAAGAGCAGCCCCGTCCCAGATCTACTCCCCAGAGCTGCCCAAGCCCTGGAAGTACACGCCACAGTATCTATCCCTCTCGCACGAGTTCGAGACAGACATCCAAGAACTCTCGGCAGCCGATCCGGCCAGACCAGATCACTCTCAGGCGCAACGTCAGGTAAATACCGTATAGGATGAATCCAGAAATACGCAAAGTGGGCCTGCGTGCAATAATAATAAAGTTCCAGATCCGGGGCAGCAAGGCCCCCCCATTTCAAATGGCAGCGTCAGCTTCTCTCAAGCAATCCTAGGCTGCGCGCCCGCCCCCACCAAACGCACCAAAGCGGATCGAAGCCTCTTAAGAAAAGCCACAGTAAGCACCAGTGGTAGGTTAACGAAGAGATACAAAAACTTTGGCAAAACAACCATTTTAGTGATGCCAATGCACCCACTGAGCGAAAGAGGCAGCGCGTGCCACACCTCCAGTCTATTTTCCAGCCAGGCCATCAGTCTGCCATAATTGGCAAGCCACAAAGTTTCTACGTCGCAGCTGAGCCACAATCCCAAATAAAGAACCGGACCCTCCGCCCATACAACTGGATACCGCGACGAGCAGCGTGCCGTACCACTAGTGAGGGGAAGCACCACCGACTTAGACCAATTCATTGTAATGCCTGAGAAGCCGCCAAAGCGAACGACCTCAGTCAACAGGACATCCATATTCACACCCGGCTCCCGCACATACAGCGTGATATCATCTGCATGCAGCGAGATTAAAATTGGTTGCTGCCGAAACTGCAGACCCCTATGATTGTGATGCTGCCACAAATAAGCTGCCAGCGGCTCCATGGCAATAGCAAATAGGAGCGGGGACAAAGGGCATCCCTGACGGGTCCCCGGGCCACAGGCAAGGGCTCCAAAATACAACCGTTCAACCTCAACCGCGCAACCGGGCCGGAATACAACAAGCGGCTCAATTTAATAAATCTGGCACTCATGTCCACCCTGCCCAAGAGCGCAAACAGATATGGCCAGGCGAAAGAATCGAACGCCTTTGTCGCGTCCAAAAACACAGCAGCAGCCTCGTCACCTGTCGCCAGGCCACTCAGCACCACGAAAAAGGTGCCAAGATTGTGCATCGTCGACCGCTCCAGCACAAAACCAGACTGGTCCGGGAGCACCAAACGCGCCATCAAGGGCTGCAACCGCAGCGCCAACAGCTTAGCAAGTATGTTATTATCCACGTTGATCATAGACAGTTGACGGTACGAGTCACAGCTGTATGGGTCCTTGCCAGGTTTGAGAATCAACGCTTACCTCAAGGATGCAGGAAGAGAACCGGTCTCCAGGGCCTCAGCATAAACCTCTAACAGATAAGGAGCTAGAATATCAGCATACTCCTTATAAAAGGCAGGGGTTAGTCCATCCAAACCAGGGGCCTTCTCACCAGGCAGCCCGCTAATAACTGCCTTGACCTCCTCCACTGAGAAAGGTTCATCAAAATAAGCCCCGTGAGCCTCCTCGAACCAAAGCAAACTGATCTCTGAAAAATCAGCCTGTGCTGCATCAAGCTTGTGCTCCGAGGGAGCAGAATATAGGTCCGCAAAATAGTGTGCAAAACCTGCATTACACCTTCAGTGCCCAGCACCCGCTCACCCCTTTGCCCATCGATGCCAGTCACATATCCACTCGCCCAAAGCTTGCGCAGCAGATTCGCCAGTGTCCGACTGGCCCTCTCTCCTTCCCCATAACGCTGGGCTCTGGCATATTTGCCCAGAAAACAAACTTCCCGTTGTTGCGGCCTCCTCATATCTAAAAACCGCCTCACGCAGAGCCGCCACTGTTTCACTCGCCCAGTCTGTCACCAATTTCATCTCCAACTCCGATATCCGCCTCTTCAGCTCGGCCAATTCCCTCCGCAGTTCACGAAGCACCCATGCTGCTTAGCAAGACACTCTCCCCGAATGACCACTTTAAAGGCCTCCCAGAGCGTTCCCGCCGAATAAACCGACCCGCGATTCTCAGCAAAGAAATTCATAATGGCCTCATGAATCTCTTCTCGAAATGCCTCGTCCCGAAGCGCCCCACACGGCAAGCGCCAGGCAAATGCAGCACTCGGGGCTCCAGCTATGGAAAGCCGCAAGAGGACCAGGGAGTGGTCAGAGAGGGTCCGAGCCAGATGATCCACCGACCACGTCCACATCTCAACATCCCGAGTGCCCAACCATCGATCTAAGCGCGACCAGCTGCTATGAACATAGTTAATGCAGGTGCCCTCTCTCTCATCCCCATGTTTCACCCTCCATAAATCAACCAGGGCACCATCACACATGACAGTCTTTAACGCCGCAGCAGCAGCTGAATGCAGAGGTCTAGCCGCACTCTCCCGATCCCGCTCAGGATCCAGAACAACATTGAAGTCGCCCCCCCCAGATCACAGATCCATGCCCCAATGAGTCAATCAGACGCCACAGCTCGCAGTAAAAATCAGGATCATCAACATTCGGGCCATACACAGACACCAGCCGACAGGGTTGGTCCAACAGGGTGCCATTCAACAACACATAACGCCCCTCTGGATCCACAATCACACGATGAGTACGCCACTGCAGCCCCTTACGTATCAGAATCGACACTCCTCTAGCATAACGCAAAAACCCCGCACCATGACATTCACCAATCCACCCAGCCCGCAGCTGATGCATCGAGGAGCCATCCAAGTGCGTCTCCTGCAGCATACATATATCAATATGGTGACGCCGAAGATAAGCAGACATGAGTCGCACTTTACGCTGATCATTCAGGTCACGCACATTCCATGTAACACAGTTTACTGTCTTCATCTATCCATACCAAAAACTAGCAATCACACCCTATGCCCCACCAGCGTGCCACGTACCGCCGCGTATTGAACTCATTCACTCCAGGAAGACACGAACAATATTTCCACTCAACAGTGAAACACCCAACCAAAAACCTCACCACCCCCCCCCCACACACCGACCCCCCAACCGGGTCAAAGCAGACACACCTCCACCCAACCCCCAATAAGAACATAAAAGGGCCCACAACATAGATACAGGACTCATCCAAGGGTCGAGAGCTAGCCATCCAGACCATCCGAAAACAGACAATCCAGAAAGGACGAAGGGCCTTAAAGAACAAACAAGATGCAGACATAGCGGCTTCAAAGGATCTCAAGTCCAATACAACAAACACTCCAGGCAGGAGCCCGGTTCCAACAGCGCCTTAACGCAGAGGCAGTCAATCAGTGTCGCTGAGAGTCACCCGCTCCGGTCCTGCATCTCCAGCCCCATCAGACACAGAGCGCTGTGGCAGCGTTTTAACAAACCTGACCGCTAGTTTCAGGTCAGTAAAGAAATGCAGAGTGCCACCATGCTGAATCCGAAGTTTCGCCGGGTAGATAAGCGAAAAACGAGCCGCTGTCAAGCTCAAGGAGCGCTTCACTGGCAAAAAGGCCTTGCATGCAGCCTGCACAGTCGGAGTATAATCAGGAAAAATAGATAACTCCGTGTTACCGTATAACACTGGGCGGCGATCCCGGGCCAGGCGCAGCACCGTATCATGGTCACTGTAGTTTAAGAGGCGAAAAATAACAGGGCGCGGGGGGTCCCAGGGGCCAGCCGAGGGCCCAACGATCGATGAGCCCTCTCCACCACCAGCATGCGAGACAACTCACCCGGGAACAAGTCAGCAAGCAGCTTCTCCATTCTACCCATGGCTGTACCCATGGCTGTAGTCTCAGGTAAACCAAGCATCCTAATATTATTGCGCCAAGAGCGCGCCTCCAAATCCTCATTCTTATTCCTGATAACCTCCAGGACACGCTCCATCTGCAACAGGCGCTCTCTCCCCCTATGTCCCTGGTCTTCCAGCTCCGATGTGCGGGATTCAAGTTGCTCAAAACGGGCATCATGCTCATCCACCCGGGCACGGATACGATCCATCTGCTCTGTCAAATGGTCCAGCTTGGCGTCAATCCTCACCAAGCTGCTCTTGAGATCCAAAAACATGGACCGAACCGAAGTATCCGAGGACCCTTCCTCCACCTGCGCCTCTCCAGCCGGAGGCCCCGGAGTGCCCCCCTTCCGTCTGCCTCCATCAAAAGAGAGCTCCGCCTGCTGCTGCTCCGCCTTGCTCATACCGCACAGCACCAGGGAGCCAGCCGCCAGTAAGCCCCCCGAGTACCAGGGGCCCTACAGATCAAACAAATAGCGCAAGGCTCAGCCAGGGCCCCCAGCAAAAAACTTGAGGGTCAACCAGGGGCTCCATAACGCAACCATCTCTATCACCAGATCGCCGGCTACTTCCGTCAGCACCACCATCCAAGGACACACGTAGCACCGTGACAAAAGGCTTAAAAAAATAACCCCCCCAAAAAAAGGCCAGTGCAGCACTAGATATTTCAAGCGTCTCCTCCCGGCCCAAATCACCCGTCAATCAGGGCTTCAAGACCCAGCGTCGACACCCAGGGCCAGGCAGACCAAAACACCGGTCCAGTCAATCTTCATGACCAGCATACGGCCCAACCGAGCAGCACCGCAACTTGAAATGACAGGGGGCCCCCGCACCCAGACACGAGCGCCGAACTAGGGGCCCGCACAGCACAGCACAGCACAGCACAGCACAGCACAGCACAGCACAGCAGTCCCCCGCGCAGCCGCAAGAGGAGGCAGGTCCAGCCGCCCAGGCCACCTCTGAGCCGCGTCCCCCAAGCCTGGGACGGCCAAGCAATAACTCAAAAAGAGGGGGGGGGGGGGGGGGGGGAGTGGCCCAAAAACAACCGCCGAATGTCCCCCCCAGGCGCCACTCACCGTTCACCCCTCCTCCGCGGGGCCACAGGCCTCTCCGCCAGCCACCTCCTCCAGCAGCAGAGCACGGCAGCAGCCAAACGCCGCTCCGGGCCGACACTCCGAATAGGGCCAGCAGCCACACAGCCGTCACCACCAGGCCGGGCGCTCAGAGCTCGGGTCCAGCCAGAGCACACTCGGGGGGTTTTATGGGGGCGGAATCGCCCACTGCGCACCCCGTTCCAGCGGGATAAAAAGACCTCCTCTGGCCGCCCGTGCAGGCGATCGGCGGCCACACACAGCCGGGCAGGCCTCCACTGCAGGCCCACCCCCGGCTCAGCCCGCCCCACGTCTCCCCTCCGCGGGAGCACCCGCAGCAGAAATAAAGCAGCAGACGGGGGCACCACAGCAAACCGGAGGGCTCCCCTCCAACACCGCCAAGCCAGGAGAAATGAAAGAATGCAGCCCTAAGTCCGGCAGAGCCTCACGATGTGACGGCCTTCTTGCCAGCAGGCTAGCTCCACACCCCCCCCTCCCAGAGATTATAGTTTTAGAGGAAAAACTTGACAATACATGGTTTTAAAATAACACCTAATTCTCTATATAACTTCACCAGAAGGTTTATCATATTTGTCCTCAGGCTTAATCAGACTCTCTCTCCTAACTGGTCGCTACATTTGGAGTAACCAGTGTCCATGCTCCCTTTTCTTCCTCAGTACCAGCACACTCAAGACATTCTTCACCGACAATTTAGTCACTGTTGATCCTACCAGGAGCAAACAAACACAAAATTGGAGATCCCAGTTTCTTCACTGCAATGCAGTGTGAAGAGTAGGTTGAATGAAGAGCTAAAGTCAAAGAGAGGTGTTCATTTCTCAGACATTGAAGGAGATATGTTGTATGTGGGAGTGAAAAGATGACTAGAGAACCAATCAAATTCTTCAGAGAGAAAGTGCTCAGTGATTAATGGGGTGACAGCAGAAGAAGCGTTTAATATTGAAGGGTTATTGGACGGTGATGTACTTGAATGAAGACACAGTAACTTCAGGTAAAAGGACAGGGAAAATAAAGAGGACTTTTCGAAGGATGAAGCCAACCACTGCCCTCCAAGATGTTGCGCGAATAAAACGTTGCCAAGACCGCAAAAAGGCACACTCTTGCGTCACAATCATTGTGGTGGATCCCAATATCTTCATTGCAATGCAGTGTGGCGAGGGGGTAGAATGAAGAGCTAAAAACAAAGAGATTTGCACATTTCACACATACTGAAGGAGATATGTTGTGTGGGGGATTCATGCATCAGCAGAGATTAGGTTTACTTTATGGTAAGGGTGGGGGATTGGAAGGTTTTTTTTGTGGCAAATGAGAGGAAACTTGGGGGATGGGAGCACAAGTGTAGGAAGAGGAGCACTCTGCTGCCATTTGGACTGGACATGATTACGCTATAGAAATCTCATATTCATACACATATACATACATGAGAACACTGAAAGTGATTGACTAGGACAAGAAATCATGACTGGAAGAGGGTGGCAAAAATGTAATAGAAAAGAGACAGGTCACGATAAGGAAGAGTGAGGCAGAGAGCGAGAGGCATAAAAACGACAAGGTCAGAGGCCAGGGAGCACTTGCAGGCGCTGTGGGATGAGGAGAGCTCTTGCCACAATCTATAAGCAGTCTCTACTAAAATAGCATGAGGTAGATCTGTTCCTAGTATGTGAACAAGCTTGCTCTTAGTTTTTGGTGAAAAAGTGAGGACGCAAAGAGGTTCAGGACTCTCGAGGGTGTGGTTTACCATGCCCCTCATTTTAAATTTGTCTGCTGCAGTAAAAAAAATACCAATCGCTCTCACTATGGTGATATATTTAGTGAAGCCTTAGTAGAAAAAACGAGTGATTACTGCCAAAACAATATTGTTTTATCTTGAAGGAATGACTCTCATGGTGGAGTTAAAGTGCAAAACCGTCAAGTTGTTATCTATGCACTTTCTATATGCAGATAAACCCAGCTTCCACCTAAAATGGTAAACGTTTCAAAACAGGAAACTCAAACCCGAAAGACCCAAGATTGGCCCTAACATTTTCAGACCACTGGGATTCACCACTGCCCTACATTGTAGCAGACCAGGTTCTCCAGACCATGCCCCAATTACTGGGTCTTGTCCTTAGTCTTTCCCAGTTAAAGCCCCATTTGCTCTGTTCTACTTGGAAGGGGATTCAAGGAAGGCTTTCTCTTTCTTCTTGCCAGAGTTTCAGCCCAAATACCTTTCAATAAACAGCATTCCCAGCAAAGATTATTTTACTGGCATCAAGGCCATAATTCTAAAAGGTATTTCAGCTCCTTGGGTGCTAAAGGATAAGAGTTCTTCTTTAGTTTTTGTTGCTGTACTCATGATGTTCGTTCGGCATGGAGGAAATTAGTTGGCATAGTGCTACAAAAAGGGTAAATAAATAAAATGCATTTAACAAAACAGAACCAAGGGATATACGAGATGCTTAAACTGACCAAACTGCTAAACTTTCCAAAAGTAATTATAAAGGTCATGTGACATGTGACTTATCTTAAAATGAATAATGGGACAATATTCAAGGGGCATTTTGCCACTACTGAAAAACAGGAAATAATCAGGGCATGGTGATTTTGTCCCAGCGGAGCCACTACATTTGGCCAATCAGATTATATCAACGTTGGATTTCAATTCATGCTAAATGTGGCGTGGAATTGAAAGAGAACATGGTTTTCTGCTGAGAGTCCTTATGGAAAAGCCTGTATAAAGCTCGAAGGGAGCTTTTAAAAATATCTGCACTGCTCTATGAATGTTGCCAAGTTGGTGGTACTGTTCATGTTTTAAAGAGTTACAGACACAATGTTGACAGATTGATGCACCCTCTTAAGAAATGCATGTGATAGTCTGCACATTGAGCACGCCTCCAAAAATTATAATCATAGATTCTGACTAACACAACAGGCCACCAAGACAACTACAGAGCACATTAAAGTCCTACATGACCTTAATGGGGGCCACTAAAAAATTTTTTTCAATTTGCCAGTGGAATTTTATTTTATTTTAAAGAAGGCTCCCCAACAAAAGCAAGTAAGGCTGATTTGTTTTAAGCAAAGCTGCAATAAAAACAGGTAAGACAGTGCTGCAACTTAGGTAGGCTACAAGAAGGGCAAATAACCATGTACTTACCAACAGTAAGTTTTGCAAATTCGCTGGGAAAGTTCTTCTCTAACCATTGCCTACACTTTGTAACGTCTGGCATATATTCACAGTACTAAAATAAAAACAAAAAATGGGATTAGTTGAAATGAAACATTATGAAAGCACAGTGGGTGTCAAGGTAAGTAAAAAAAAAAATCCATATGGATCAAGTGCTGCCAATTTCACTGCACAAACAGCAGAGGGGATATGTAGATGAAATTGAAGCAGTTGTACAAAAACAAACAAGTTTAGTTCATGCTTTAAGTGACCCAACCCTTGGCAACGTCAACTTAAAATGAGCAGTGACCATTTGATTAAAAAATATGCTTCAACTTGAAACTCAGACTTCTCTTTAGCCTGTGGTTTAGGGTCTTGTGGCTCCTGATGATCAAGAGCTATTGCATCAGTGACATACATTTAGCTAGCTGCCACTTACAGAATTTGCAACACTGGCTGCGCCATGTCACTTATGAAATAAAGTGTTTTTGCATGCTTTGCGTAAAGGGACAATGAATCAAAAATGAACGGTTTGAGGGTCTTGGGTTTATTGTGAACCAAGATAATTTACATCAAGACAAACACACAGGAGTGAGAATTTCCTATACAGACCACAAGTATTGGAAACCTCCATTACCTGTGGGAATCCTGGTGTATACAAAATAACAGATGCAAACTATCCATTTGTGCGATTCTTAATGCTAATAAGAACTCTTTGTTCCCAGTGCATTCTGCGTGAAGGTTTATTCTATCAGGGCGTCTGCAATTGATTCTCAGCAATAAACGAGCAGCTGTCTTTGGTTTATATTTTTCATTAGCAGTTAATAGGGAAAATATTGAATAAATAACTGGAGATATTTACAGTTATTGGTCATAGCTTTTCTAATGCCAAAAATACCAAAGTTTAATTAATCTAGTTAAATGCAATGCAGGGCATGATACTGAGAGTCTCTGGAGTTCTTGCATTATCTGCAGGTTGGCAAACAACAAGCACAAGCAAAATCAGCACAACACCATAGAAGTTCTCAAAGCACAACAAAAAGGCGGTTTACAAACTCACCTCTGTTGGTAACGAACAAACTGAAAAGAAAGAGAGAAGGTTAGAGACCATATAGTGGTGCATTTGATCACACTACTTAAAAACATTGCCCACCAAACACTGACAATTGTTTTTACAAGTTCTTCAATATTAGGTTGCCGATTTCCTAGTTGTCAGTGATGTTGGACAAATAACTAAGATGGTGATTACAAAATATAAGCAGGTTTTTGAAAATACTGCAATTACGATGAAATAATATTCTGATACCGTAATGTTGATTGCGTGATTAATGTACAATGTAAAGATAACACAAATTGAGAGAAGGCAAAAATCCTTTCACTATGCCTTCCCTCTGCTGCACATTTATAAATCGACAGGAAGCTCTCATGGGAAAGTCTGGAAGTTACTGAACCGCTGAAGCTGAATAATGTGGAGTACGTGAACAAACAAGACATTTTTTCATCACTTCTGTTGTGCTCAGAATGCTTATGTGGTTTGAGAGCTTTTTGAGTTGTATATGTGGAGATAAAGCTAAGTGGGCACTGGGAGTGTAGTGCTGGCCACAGGTCATGGCATTATGTGCAGCTAGCACACATGATGAGGACAAGCACCAAATTCTGCACTTACCGGGTAGGGGGGTGTGGGTGCAGGATATCTCTAAAAGCCCTGTCCCGGGGTTACTGGGCACCAGACAGCAGTACACTCCCAGCGAAGGTTGGTGTTTACAGGGCAAGGGTTATGGCCACACCACACACCTAGAAGTCGGTGGGGAACAAGGTATAAGGCCTAACTGAAGTCCAGGTTGTGTGGTCACCCAGATTGGGAGGAGTGGGCGCGCGGAATGGCCAGCGGGCGTTAAGCTTTATATGACTGGTGTTGCGTACGGCCATGCAGTGTGTAGTAGGCAATGGGGAAGAAGGGTAAAGGCCATGGCAAACATTCCCATATGCCATTAGCCCCTGGTGTCAGCCACAAGGCTCGCCCTACAGGCTTGAGGAGCAGGCAGACAGATTGCAGCGATTTGCCAAAAACATGGTTGAAGGAAAGTCCAGTTTTTATTTTTGACCTAACATACAAAATAATACATTCTGAAAATAAAGAAAAAGAAAGAACATATATAAAGTACCCTATAACACTAACCGGAGGGAGTTAGGATTATGCTCTAAATCCTAAACAACACTGAAATTCACCAGTTATGGATAGCAATACAGCTGTGGCCTCACACTCCGCATGCACTGCCCACCACCGCATGGAAACGCTCCATTCAGCGCTCACTGCCCGCTTGGGTACTGGGCCGAGCCTACACACACCAACATCTGCTGAACATCATTTTGATCTATTCTCATTAAAATCAGGGTGCATGGACAGACGGGGTGGGGGGGGGGGGGGGGGGGGTTACTCCTCCACAAACTTGATGGATATCCCATCTGCCATATTACAATTCCATTATAGCCTATGGAACTTGCAACACGGCAGACCGGATATCTGCCACGTTTGTTACGGAGTAACCCCTACGCCAAACTCTAAATCAAACCCTTTGTCATGTAAGAGCTCCTTCCATGTTTCTACTGTAGAATACGTGATCCGTGGTGCTTTCTTCTCTTTCCTCCAGATTCGAGCAATTAAGGTCTGCAAAGGTGTTTCCTTTGTAAAAATTTAGGAAAGAGTTTGCTAAAATGTAAACTGTTTAAAAAAAAAAACTATTTCTCTTTAACTAGGTGCCTTATTTAGAGTTTGGTAGATAGGATATTCCGTCACAAACACTGCAGATGTCTTGTGTACCATAAAACAAGTGCATTATAGCCTATGGCACTTGTGTGAAAGAAGAAAACAATATAGACATATAGATTTGAACCACTACTAAACATCAGCCATCGATTCTCCATTTAGAATTGTACTTTTAGAATAGTTTTCAAAGACCTGCTCACGTCTCTGTGAAAATGGCCACTTAAGATAAGATGCCAAGCTTTCGTCTTGCTGAGTTTATTATAAAATGCAGGTGCAAGAGCGTAGGCACACAAGGCCATCTTATTTCAAGTCTGTGTATGCTTTGTAACCATGAAACCCAAGAAAATAATTGGTTATTTTGCAAAGAACATCCTGCCAGAGCACTCACTTGTGAGAATAGTAGTTTTTAGGTTAGATAAGAGGGACATATGCTTGGAATTATGGCTTCTGCGATATGTAACCTAGATGCACCTTACAGAAGGCCTGGAATGAAAACAACAGACTTGAGACTGAGGTAAAAAGACCCCTTGGGTGTCACTGTATATTTGCTTTGCTGATAGACTTATCTTTCCTTTTGAAATGTAATTGCCTTTTTTTGAAGATTCCACTCCACAGCTGTGCGTCAATAACGAGTTAGCGATTAGAATGGAAAGCAGTGAATTTTCAAACACATATATTTATATAGCATCTCAACTTGAGCAAGATGAAATATTTACAACAGAATGCCCTCCGTGTATGTTTCTACCCCCGGGCTTAAATCAAACAAATGTTTGCTTCTGTGGATCGCCATGACAGTGTAATGACTTATTTCCCTCCCAGACAGATTTTCTTTCATACTTGTAATAAGGTGGATGGTAGAGCCACCAAATTAGTGACAGAGTTTTGTAAAACTACACTTTGGCCCCTGCTCAAAGTATCTCCTGTGCCTGGTTCCTCTGCCCCAGAGTCTGCTGCGCTGGACCTTCCATCCCTTGTTTCCTTTGGCTCATCATAAACCTTCCTGTGCAAATTAACATGACAAAAATTGCATTTAGGATCTGTCCTGATAAGCGTGCTACCACCCCTTAGATCTGCTCTGCACAAAATCTACAAGGTAAGAGGGTCTTATGTATCAGAACATGAGCTTCGAGTCTATAGCTGAACTAAGACATTGTTGTTTATATTCCCAAGGCTGGGAAAGGAGTGAACAGGTCCCAAAAATGATCAGTTTAGATTTGCCCAGCGTAGGGCGCGTGGACAAATATGCAGCATCTGGATGTCTCTGGTCTGGGCCCATATCCAGCACCTGTGCAAAGAGAAAACTACAGTCAGCAGTAATCAACAATGGTCCTGCCAACAAATTACTGGTTGCAGACAATGAAGCATGGATCCTATGGTTGGCGCTAGGAGGCAAGCGAAAGCCAAAGGGTGCGACATGTTTCACAATGTCTGACTGTAACCCAGTGGCATAACGTAAAATGATGCCCCCAACCCACAGAACGTGATGAGAGGCTCCTGAGTCTACCCCTTCTCACGGATATTCATTGGTCTGGGCTAAATAGGGCCCCCATTGAAGGGTTAAGGGGGCCACTGGAGGTTTAGGGGCCATCTGCACAACAGGGGCTGCCGGCCCATGCATTACGTGCCTGCTGTGGAACGTGACAACAGTACTGCTTACAGTGTCTGTGGCTCACTGGGCAATGGTGGCGTGGAAATTCTGGGAAGTGGTTGCCCTGAACTCTCAGCAGCTTTCCACCTGTATGCAGCCAAATATTTTCCTGTTTCACTCTGATCTCAACAATGAGCAATTTCACAGTTCATTGCTGCCCAACCTCAAATGAGCCAGTCTGCAGAGGAGCCGTGCTGGGCAGGCAGGCGATGCTGTTGATCTGTCTGCTAGTGTCAAGACAAGAATCAGATAAGGTGGACGACCACCCCATATTTTGCATGTTTTTGTACCTCACTGCTGCTCTTGTCCTACTGCCTGCCCAAAGGCACTCCAGGGTAACAACAGTCCTACATGTTGATTCTAGCCACTCCTGCCGCCAGCCTGCCTCCACTCACAGGACGAGCAAAAAAGAAGGATTGATCTGCCGAGAGAGACAGCTCGAGTGGCCTGGCAGGAGGCCCATCCGTCACTATTTCAGCCCTATATAACCTAGAAAAGAAGCGCCTATTGGTGCCGGGAAGGGGTAGCTACAGGACAGGAGGCGCACATTCAGCTTCAGAGGTGTAACTACAAGGTTCAGTCCTAAGAAGGTGACTAAATCATACTGGGGTTGGGTACAAGGAATGTGCTTTGGTGCTTATATCTTCCTCTGATCTTTTTTTTATATTGCTCACATTTTGTCAGATTAGTGGACAAAGGGGGAGGGACAGTATGATTTGTACAAACTTAAGCAGTTAGTTAAAGTGGGACACCTAAGATTAGTCCAAACAAAGGCTATATGATTACAACCATATTATAACTTACATCATATACTTATTTGGAACTTCCCCTCCTCTAGATAATGTCCAGTCTTTTTTTTTTTTTTTTTTTTTTAAACGAACGCTTACTAGAAGCTGTTTGATTTACTTCCAATCTTTAGCTAAAAGGATTATCTTTGAAAAAAAGTGATTTTCCTAGGGCACACCATTTAGGGAGTCTTGGATTAAAAAATAAAAAGTATCCTAGTTCCACAGTTTCCAACAATCCCAAAATCAGGTGGCAGTGACTTGGATGGCAAGGCCAATGCTCTACCCCTACTCCCCTTCTCAAAGAAATGTCTACGTGCTACTGTGTTTATTTCCACCATATTTAACATAACCCTAAGCGAGGCCCAAGCTTTAGCTTTTAAATTATATGTTAGCTTTTAAATTATATGTTAGGTGTCCTAGTTCCATGGCTAAAAGATACCCACTGGACCATCTCTAGGTCTGGTACCTGCCCGGTGTGCGACTTGCCCACCTTTTTAGGAGTCCACTCAATGTTTTTATAGCACACTGTATTGAGCTGGTTTCAAAGCTTCACCGATATTTCCATTCAATGAAAAAAAGATGTAAGTAGATTGTGAAACATTTTCTTTTGATCCTGTGGCAGTATGGAATTTATATACTTTAGTGTATGTGGTTACTGTACAGTACTTTTGGTGGATATCAATATTTACAATTAGTGTTTCAGTGCTTAAGACTAGTTCTCTAACAAAGTTATTCATTTTTTTAATTTGTATTTCAAAATTGACAATTGCAGGCAGGATATGCTTACGCCAGGAAGTGGTAAAGGGATTGGAACTCAAATACAGCAACACCGAGCTCACATCCCACGAGTTCAATATCAGAATTATGTTTTAAGATGGACGGCTCATGTTGATGTTGAACATATTCGTCTCCGCTACTCTGACTCTTGTTTAGTCACTCTCCTGATGCTTCAATACTTGGGCTCATTGTCATCCTAAAAACCAAGTGTAATTAGACTCCCATAAACTTAAAATGACTCCCGTAACATTTTCTAGGTGGAATTAATGGACCTCAAATGTAACACTGCCATGAAGGGACTATTTGCGGAGTATGACCTACTGCCTTTTTACAGTCAATATGTGGCATCACATTTCCCAGATATTTCAATACATGCACTTTTATTTATTGTGCTTTTTGGGATCACGTGTAGCTGGCAACAGCTTTTTGCAAGAATGGAAAATGTCTAAAAAATTGAGATCACTTTTAACAAATGGTTCTCTTATTCGTACACCCCACATTGTCATAGAACGTGTCCAAGCAGACATTAATAATTAGTGTCAGTGAAAACAATGCCAGAGATCTCATTACATTTTTATTATTGTCAGTATGTTCTTTTCTATGGATACTTCTAACTGCAGATTTCTCACTTTCGAATACTCCCCAGGCACCAGTCTCAGGAAATATTTTTGCAGCAGTTCCCCTGCATGCCACTAGGTGGCACTGTGCAGCTCCAACTTGACTGTACCACTAGGAGTGATCCAGTGGAGCAGCGTATATTAGCAACACAAAAGGATGATGGACGGAGTGCTGAACAATGCAAACACCCACCCCCCAAGTCACAGATGTGGGTTTAACCCATCGTTCTTTTGTTCATCATGCCACCCAACTATGGACCCAGCCATATGCAAATCAGTCTTGACCCTATTCTTCATGGGAACAGCCCAGCCCGAACTGCCTGACCAGGTGCATATAAGCACTACCCCTACATGCTGAAGTCAGTTCTTTTCTTTCTGCTGCGGATCTGGAGTTCCACTCCTTTTTCGAGAAGTTCAGCCTTAAATAAGTAAGCTACAGAATGACATCTCCTCCTTCAAGTACAGGTTTCAAACTATGCAGCAGCTGTCAGTCACAGATCCACATGAGGTGGGTCTCCAATATCTGGGCTTGGGACTCAACTCAGTCGTGTGACAAATGCTACCTCATGCATCCGAAGCCAATCCAGGACAGAGAAGTAAAGCTATACATTGCAGAACATAAGATGTTGTGGCCCTCGCATAAGTTCTGCTCCAAGTCACACGGAATTCATCGCAGTCAAAGTCCGTCAGTAAATCCAAATTCAAACACACACACAAAAAAAGCGAGACACAAACCCTTTCTGCCACTGTCTCTAAAGAAAAAGTACAAGGCTGTCACAATGTCAGTTAGTCTCCATCTAAGCTTCCAGTCATGGAGCAGATTTCCCAACTGATTCTGGTGCACTCAGAGATTCTGAAATCCGACACCAAACTGACTTCTGTCCGATCTCAACCAATGTCGAGCCAGGAGATTACAAAAGTTCAATTGTTTGCTATACAGTCTTCTCTGAACCAGTGCCTCTACTGGGGGGTTTGCACCAGAAAAGGCCCCATTATCTTTTTGGCTCTGACTCTGAACAAGGTACTTCTCCATGCAAGAGATAATGGCAAGTTTTACATGGACTTACAGGATACCTTGATACTCACTACTTGGAGCATCAATGGATTTGTATTGTAGTAGTGGTCTAACAGGTAACTCAGTTCCTGGATTTACAGCGGTCTTCAGTCAAGACCAAAACAAACGTCTTTAAGGAATTTTTGCAGGCTGGGCCAGCCACATCTCCGCCTCTGCTCATGCTCCCTTTTAACAAACCCCTAACCAATACCTTGATGGGCACTTGGTCAAAGTTCTGTTCCTGCCTAAATAGGCAGGTAGCCAGGCCTCATATACCAGCTCCCAGCAATCCTGATTTTCACACTAAACTTCCTACTCCAGGGAGTCTGGTGATTCAGGCTTCACCCATCAAGACGGACCCCAATGTATTCCCCATGACTCCTCTGGGTAGGGATAGACCAAGAGGATTGAGTCATCCAGACAACGTGTTCTCTTCTCCTCGCCTGGCATTGAGATCGGTCAATGCTGTGGCCTTATTAGGTTTGCCACATGCATGCCCTCTAGGGCATAACTAGAGAAATTCTGCCATTGGTCCCAGAAGATCTTGGGGTTTCTCTGGCTCAGACAATTGATGATAGACACGACGCTGCCAATTATGTGATTCGTGCTGGCCTAGATACTTCTGATTGCCTGAGAAGGGCAGCCGGCACCAGCATTGTACTCTGCCGACACATGAGAATGCGCTCCACGGAATTTTCTGGAGATGTACAAGCCTCTCTCATGGATCTGCCCTTTAATGGCTCATAACTTTTTAGTGAAAAAGCCATTACTGCCTTGGAGCGCATATAGATAGTAGATCCACAGCGTGCTTCCAAAGGCCTGTTGACCCCCGCTAAGCAGATTCCCTCATCTGTTCAGAAAATTCAGAGACTACTCTTGCAAGAGTATAGGCAAGGAGTCTCCCCAACCAGCATCAGTCACAGGGGATGTGGTCTGATAGGTAACGGAGCACCGGTCCTTCCAGTCCCCTTCTCCTGCAGTAACAACAACCAAGGTGCCTTGCCCTTTGCAGCACATCCAGCCTGTGGGGGACAGGATTCAGCACTTGTTCCCTTGTTCCCCAGGGTAGTGATCCATATGGGTCCTACAAATCATTCACGATCAGCAAGACTTTCAGCAGAGCACAATCCATTATGCTACAAGAGGAGCAGTACTACTTTCCAAAGGTGGCACAGAGAGGGTTCCGGGCCCAGAAAGAGGTCTACTTTTAGTCCCCTCATTCTAAATATTTATCTGATTGCCCTTAAACTTTTGATCAAACTTTGGGACCTTACCTGCTAAATGCTGCACAGAAAGCCCAGTCACCCTGAAACTTGCCATCTATCAACAGCAACTAATGCACCTTAACAATGTGCCTCCTTGCAGTCAACAACTAGATAACCCGAACCCACTAAAAACTAAATGCCAGCAAACAGGAATCCTCACCTAAGCTACAGTAATTAATTATGACATTCCACCTCAGTCGCCCATGAAACTGGGTCACCCACCTACATCACTGGAATCCCTAAAAGCCTTGGAGAACACTATACTGGATGCCGAAACTCAGGTTATGGCACCATAGGTAAATTTAGTTGTGAAATCCTCCTTACACATTTAAGACTCATCAAAACAATTTTCTCTGTCAGATTCATGCCACCATTGTTCTTTCTTATACTACAGTGTCCCTGTACACATCCTTCATGGACTTCAATGATCCAATATCCAGTCGCTATACTACTGTAAATACGTATGATGCAGCTAGAGGAGGATCAGGCATCACCTGCTTCATCTGGGACCTAGGGATCAATTAACAGCAGCAACAGAAACACATCAATGAGTACAAGCGGCTGGCCAAATCTCCTTAAGGCTTTGCATACTGTACATTATGTTCTCCGTGCAACGGGACCAATATTAATAAATACAAAGCAGGGCTGCTATAAACCAAGATGGAAACTTTTTTCCAAGAGGCAACTGAAAATTGAAGTTTTAGCCACATTGTGAGCATGTGAAAAACTGAGGGTCATTTCTTATTACAGAGAGCTATGCGAGTCCAGATTCTGAAACAGCATACTGGTTGTTTCCTGGACCACTGCTTTAACTGCAACCGGCTGTGCTAGAAACACTGGTCCAGAGTCAAAGTTCCAATGTAACCACAATCATTATATGGGTATGTGTGGGTGCCCATCCCCCCTTCATCTAAAAACTCTGAAACACAAGCACACTTAGCTGCACAAATGACAATTTCACCAAGAAACCTCAGGCACAACAATTCTTTCAACATAGGCTATACGAACGCAAAACACATTAATATGGCAGGACTGCTGAGAAGTGCCAGCACACTCATAATAATTGTGACGTGGTGTACTAGGAAGGACTGTAATCAAATAGCAACTGCAAGGAAGCCATGTTGCAAAATGCCTGCAGTCGTAGATTACCAATAAAAATACTAATCTAAATACTGGAAGTACACTTGCAGAACAGAAGTGTACCATTCTTGCTCCTTTACAATGACAACAGCACCAGTATCAGTATCTGTCTCTTTAATGAAATGGCAAAAGAAAGAGCATCCCTCCCTTCGCCTCTGTTCCTCACAAAAACAATGCAGTTAGTAGGCAGTAAGAAAGTAGTAATAAATGTACACTCTCCCCCAGACTTGCCTCCACAGTAGAGCACCCTAAGCGGATAGTCGCCAGTCTCTATCTTTGGGGTCTTCAGGTCTCCTTTGCAGTCTACGGGGATGGGATCTGCAGTCTCAGCAGCAGCCATTTCGGTGGTCATCTGACGACAAAGCAGAAGGAAGCATGTTAAGCTATAAAGGACCAAGAGGTTTCATAGTGAAGAAGCAATACATAAATGGTGGCTGTATCAGTGATGGAAAAACACATGGTAAAGAGGGAGCATTTAAGGAACAGCATACAAGGCCTCAAAGAAATCTGACACAGCATAACCTGACCCAACTCACATTACAAAGCTGAAAAAACTCAGACATTTTATGTCTCAATGCTGGACATTTTTCAATTTACAATTGAAATGTCGAGACAATAGGCGACAAAGTAAGATGGAACACACTAAAACACATACAAACTGTGTGTAGAATTTCAAGACAGTTCAAATTCCTGCCCATCTTTAAAGGGCCCAGTTCAAACTGCCAATTTTATATTAAAAAAATAGATACACTAGGTGTCAGTTTGAAAAAAGCATTTTCAATGCATCGGGTCTCACATTTGCTTGAGTTAGAGCTATTAGCGCTGTAAACTCCTAACCAGACTTTTCCTGTCACACAGTCGCGATCGCGCTTGGTGGAAAATAAACAAATAAAATAGTCAGTGCTGAAAACATCGAGCCTCGTATGTTTTTAGTAGTTTACCGGTGCTGTGTAGGTGGGCTAAACACCGGAAAAGGCATGACGTACGCATGCCTTTCACAAATTAAAGCAAGCGGATTTTAAAAGGTACGCCCACGAACCAATGAAAGTGACTGACATGGGAGTGGTTGGAAACCCAAAGACAGATTACAGCATGGGGCGGAGCGCTTTGAGCTCGCCCGTGAAAATGAAAAACAGAGACTACGAATTGTAGGCATACATCTAGGATTTATATACATGTAAATACTTTAGGACATTTAATGAAAAAGCCTAAGTAAGTATGCTTAGAAATATAGGAAAACTGTACATTTCCACCCATAAGCCTACTTCCCGTAACTATATGCCTGCAGGTGGGCAACACAGAAGTATCCAGTCCCGTTTTTTGTCCACCTGAAAACTTATTTTTTCCATGTTGAAAAATCCCTCTGACAACACTCAAAATAAGAGGGTAGATGCAGGAATTTCTCCCCCTTTTTAGAGGACTTTGCATATGAATTTTAGGGGAAAATGCATTAAGAATATCTATGGATAGTCATAAAGTTCCAAATGTGGGGGCATTACCAAGATTAAGGGTTTTCTCAACACCCACCCCATTCCACAGCTCTAGGCACACAGTTCTCACTGATTCTCCTAAAGAAGCCCTGCAAGAGAAAATCCCTGTGGATCCACACTCAACTGAACAAACACTTTTGCATTCACAGATGTTACTTTTTATGTACAAAAGTACAATTCAGGCACAAAAAAAAGGTATCTGGATTAAACCCAGAACATGTTCAAATAAGAGAAGAGGACATGCTTTAAGTCTGAAAACAGAAGCACCCCTTCTGTGGGAAAAAGAACTAGGAAGATATGAATATGCAGGTCAGCATCTCTAAGTTCCAGTGATGGCAGCAATTGTCTTGGTGACATCAGAAGAATAGAGATACTGTTTTCGAATGAATATTAGAGATATCGACTCTCTTGAAGTTCATGAAAGAACAAAACTCCCCTAGCTGCCTGTCCACCAGAAACAGAAGGGAGTAGTACCGTTGCCTAATTGGATAGACACCGGTTCTTTTGCCGCCTCTGAGAAGAGATCATGTATCCCTTTGTGAGAGGTTGGCCAAGGTGCTGGAGTTGAATGGAAAAAATACTGTGGAAGTTCCGAGTTGAATTTTGGAACCCTCCTGAATTCTTTGAAGCACTCCGCTTTACCCAGCCTGGCAGAATTGAAGGAAACTCTGCAACTGTCCTGTCTTTGGTCTCTAATCTCTCTGAATGCCCGGCAGATAGTCATGCTTCTGATGCTGTCAAAAAAGCAGGGGTAATTTTAGGAGGGAAAGGCTGCCCTGGTTTCAATGCCTTCCTAAAAGAGTTGGACTGCATCTTTGGATGCCACTAGAGGGCCTAAATTGTACACGAACTCTGCCACTGATCTCAAAGGGGCCACTACTTTCCTGTTTTTTGCTGATCTCGACAAATTCTTCTAATTCCCCAAACAAAGCATTTTAAGACCAGTAAAAGGACAACATATTCACAGCCCTTTACAAGGCCCAGTCATCACTAAGAAAAGTATTATAGACTGCCCTTGTTGCCAGATTCAGACGTTATCAGGCAGAGTGCCTAACCGCGTGCCTAACCGTGTCTTCTTCCAAGGCCCCCAAACCTGGCTTCTATGATCTACGCCAAGCCTTCTGGCAGGATTATGGCACGGGCACCCCCTTCTACTCCAAATGCTTGTGCTTCAGCAGAGGCAAGTAAGGCAGAGGCGGTAACCATGCCAGCTCTTGCAGCAGATCTCAACTTCGGAAACTGATTTCTCCTTTGGAGGAGTCCTTGGGGGTATTGAATACACATGTTCCTTCACAACTGGATCCAACTTACGCAGGACACCCAGGTTCTCCAGACAGTGCAAGGGTACCAGATATGCTTTATGGGGCACCCATCCAATGTGCCCCTCCAGTCTATTGACCATTTCCCTTCCAGAACAGGCCGTTATAGACAGGGAGATTCCAGCTCTCCTGCCAAAAGGGGCCATTATCCCTACACACCCACACCTGATGGGCTACAGCAGTACTATATTTTTGGTTCCCAAGACCTGGGAGGGGGGGGAGGGTGTTTATGATTGTTTCTGAACCTGAAGGAGTTCAACAGTTGAGTCTGTTACCATCAATTCAAGAAGGAAGGTATCCATATTCTCAGGGGTCTGCTGACAGAAGGTAATTGGATCTCAAGGATGCTCCCTTGACTCTGCCAATTTATGCTCCTTATAGACACTTCCTCCAATTGCAATGGAGGAATCAATGGTTCGAGTATTCTGTTTTTCCCTTTATGCGATCATCTTCCCTTGGTGCTTCACTGAGCCGCCTCATAATTTATCTGGACAATCTTCTCCTGGCACAGGAGAGAGATCTATTTGTCACTCAGCTGGACTATCTCCCTGCGTCAAACATTGCGATTTCTCCTGAATGTAAAGAAGACCAGAATGAGTCTTTCGCAGTCAGTGGAGTTCCTGGGTTTCCAGACAGATTCTGTGACAGCGCAATTATTGTTGCCATCCCAGAAGTCAAGCGGGAGTTGAGGAACCTCTTCTCCAACTATTTACTGTCCCTGAGATAGACTGCATATATAGTGAGTCTACTAGCCACTTCAATCAAGGAAATTTCTCCAGCTCCCCTCCACTACCATGAACTTCAATGCCTAAAAATCCACCACTTGCACAAGGGTTTGCCCTACTCAGACGTAGTGCCCCTGACTCAGGATACCAGGGGGAAGATGGAGTAGTAGATACACCACATGGAGGTTTGGAACTGCAATGCAAGCTTTGGGTCCCAGCCGCATGTAATCATCAAATCGGACATGAGCAGATGGGGAGCTTGTTGAGGTTTGATCTCCAATGACAGCTGGTGGTCCGGGGAAGAACTTCATGTCCACATCAAATGCCAGGAGGTACTAGCCTGGTCATTTGCCATCAAAGCCCTGCCCACCCAGATACCCTGTTGCATCCTCCTGCGGATTCACAATAAGTCAGCTATCCATTAGGTCAACAAATTGGGAGGTACCAGGTCCCGTCTGTTGACAGAGATTGCCAAAAATTATTGGCATTTTTGTTTTCAGCAGAAGATCTCAGGGGTTGCGGAACATCTTTCTGGATGATCCAATGCAAACGGCAAATTGAAATTCCAGGTTCTTGAGGGCTTCATCCTTTCAATGGCTTCAACAAACGTATGGCCCATGTCGGATCGGTCTATTTGCATCTTGTTGCAACAGCTTCCTTGGGTCTTCAGTTGGAAGACAGACAGACCCTCTGCCCTTAGCAATGCAAACTTTCTTGAAGGTCTGGAGTCAGGGTTTGATGTATGCCTTTCCCCATTTTCTGCTGATTACTCGAGTAGTGGTGAATCCTTGCCTTTATTTCCCCCATCGCTGCGTCCCCTACGGCCCCTCCCGCCTCACCCAGTTTTAGATTGCCTGTCCTTGCCTTTTTTCCCCCACCACTGCGTCCCCTCCCACCTCCCCCCTGCTTTAGATTGCCTGTCCATGCCTTTTTTTCCCGCCGCTGCGTCCCCACCCCCCAGCCTTCCCATTCGACAAGCCCTCCCTCCTCCCAGCTGCCACTCCCACCCTCCCCTCCTCTTATGGCAGCCGCGGCACAGGTGCGCCGCTGGCAAGCCCGTCTGCGCCCGTCCGGGCCTGGACCGCGCCCAGCGCCAGAACCCCTGGCTCCGGCAACAGCCACCCCCTCAGCATTCGCTAGAACGCAGACACCCTCCACGCACTCAACACCAGCCGAGACACCACCTGCTTCCAGGCCTCTCCAAAGAGCGCGCACGGACCCTTCTCCTGCCACAACTGCTGCTTCACCTGCAACAGAGCCCACAAACCTCCCAGGATCAAGACCAACCACCTCCGTTGCATACTCCTCAACACCCGCTCAGCACGCAAGCACGCCATCGAAGTCTGAGACCTGCTCGACTCCACCTCCCCGGACGTGGCCTTTCTAACCGAAACTTGGTGGAACGACTCCTCAGCACCAGACATCGCCATAGCCATCCCGAACGGATACAACGTCGCTCGCCGAGACCGCACCAACAGAACCGGAAGAGGCATAGCCATCGTCCACAAAGCCACCGACGAAGTCAAAACCACCCCGGACGACTCCTTCAGCGCCGCCAAACTCCTTCACTTCCAAGTTCGCACCGACCCCAACACCACGCTCGGAGGAACACTAATCTATAGACCCCCAGGACACCTTTCAACAACGCCATCGCCGACCTGGCCAGCACCCATGCACTCGCCTCCACAGACTACATCCTCCTCGGGGACCTGAAGTTTCACCTCGAAAACAACAATGACACCAACTCCACCACCCTGACCGAAAACCTCGCCAACCTAGGCTTCACACAGCTCATCAACACACCCACCCACACAGCCAGTCACACCCTTGACCCCATCTTCTCCACAAGCAACCACGTCACCTTCAACCATACCACCGAACTCTACTGGACCGACCACCACTGCATCCACTTCACCTTCAAGAAACAGACAGAACACCACATCACCGAACAACCACCACGCCGCTGATGGGGCAAAGTCACCGAACTTCAAATAACCAACGCCCTAGCCCAGAAACCGCCCGTCAACCCCACCGACCCCGACATCGCGGCACACAACCTCAAGCTATGGATCAACGACTGCGCCGACTGCCTTGCTCCACTCAGAAAACCCTCCAACAACCACATCAACAAAAAATCCACCTGGTTCACGACGACCTCCAAGCCTCCAAACGCAACTGCCGAAAACTCAAGCAAATATGGCTACTCGAAAGCACTCCAGACAACCACACGGCACTCAAGGATGCCACACGCAAACACCACCAACTCATCAGGCTAGCAAAAAGATCCTCCTTCAAAACGCGCCTTGAAAACAACGCCCACGACTGCAAAGAACTTTTCAGCATCATAAAAGAACTCTCCAACCCAAACGCCATCGTCAACATCACCCCCTCTCAAGAACTATGCGACGCCCTAGCAACCGCCTTCCACCAAAAAATCACAGATAATCCACGACAGCTTCAACTCCCCTCACACTCCGGACGCTCCTACCCCACCCACCATGAACTCCACCCGCTCCAGCCAACTGACCTCCTGGACCAACATCAGCGACGACGAAACCCGCAAGACCATGAACTCCATTCACTCCGGATCACCATCAGACCCCTGCCCACACCACATCTTCAACAAACACGGCCATCGCACCACACCTACGGAAAGCCATCAACATCTCCTTCGAAACTGCAAGATTCCCGGACAGCTAGAAACACACCGAAATCAATGCCCTTCTCAAGAAACCAAAGGCGGACCCCAAGAACTTGAAAAACTTCCGGCCCATCTCTCTGCTCCCTTTCCCAGCAAAGGTCATCGAGAAAATCGTCAACACACAGCTCACTCGGTACCTCGAAGATAACATCCTCGACCCCTCCCAGTCCGGCATCAGACGCAACCACAGCACCGAAACCGCCCTCCTCGCCGCCAGAGACGACATCAGAAGCCACCTCCACAATGGAGAAACATCAGCCCTCATCCTCCTAGACCTATCAGCCGCCTTTGACACCGTATGTCACCACACCCTAAAATCCTGCCTCCACGCAGCAGGAATCCAGGACCAGGCCCTCGAATGGACCTCATCCTTCCTCGCCGGCAGAACCCAAAGAGTCCGCCTCCCCGAACCAATCCAAAGCCTTCAACATCATCTGCGGCGTACCCCAGGGCTCATCCCTTAGCCCGACGCTATTCAACATCTACATGGCCCCCTTGCACAAGTGGCCCGTCAGCACAACCTCAACATCATCTCCTACGCCGACGACACCCAACTCATCCTCTCCCTCACCAAGGACCTGCACACCGCCAAAATCAACCTCCACAAGGGACTAAAAGCCATCGCCGACTGGATGAGAGACAGCCGGCTAAAACTGAACTCTGACAAAACAGAGGTCCTCATCCTTGGGCGCACCCCATCCGCCTGTGACAACTCATGGTGGCCGTCCACGCTGGATCCCCCATCGACACCCACCGACAGCGCACGAAACTTCAGCTTCACCCACGACTCCTCACTCTCCATGTCAAAGCAGGCCGGCGCCATCTCCTCCTCCTGCTGCAACACCCTCCGCATGCTTCGCAGAGTTTACAAATGGATCCCAACAGAAACAAGAAAAACAGTAACCCAGGCCCTCGTCAGCAGCAGACTCGACTACGGCAACGCCCTCTACACCGGTATCTCATCCAAACTCCTCCAATGCCTCCAACGCATCCAAAACGCCTCCGCCCGACTCATCCTCAACATCCCTCGGTACTGCCACATCACCCCCCACCTAAGAGACCTTCACTGGCTCCCCATCAACAAGAGGATCACCTTCAAACTCGTCACCCACGCACACAAGGCACTCCACAAAACCGGACCATCATGCCTGAACAACAGACTCAGCTTCTACACCCCCACCCGGCATCTCCGCTCCGCTAACCTCGCCCTCGCCTCCGTCCCCTGCATCAGACGCAAATCTTCCAGCGGCAGATCATTCTCGTACCTCGCCGCAAAGACCTGGAACACCCTCCCGCCGGATCTACGACAGACCCAGGACCTTCTTTCCTTCAGAAAACTACTCAAGACTTGGCTCTTCGAGCAATAGCAGCAACCCCGTAACACCCCCCCCCCCCCACAGCGCCTTGAAACCCTCACGGGTATGTAGCGTGCTTAACAAATTGATTGATTGAAGGTGAGGACTCAGAGGGTGAAACTGGTCCTTGTGACACTGCTGTGGAGAGCTCATCTTGGTTTCCGACCCAGATAGACCACTTTTGCAAGCCGCTGGTCAGACTCCTGTCTTTTCCAGGTCTTTTTACAGATACAGAGGGGGGTTCCCACCCTCTAGTGTTGCAGAAGTCTCTTCATGGTGACTTTCAGGGGCCGTTGACAATTTCCTTGCTTTTTGCAACAGGCTGAATTCTTTTTTCTCAAACCTGGTTCATAACACCCACAAATATTATGCTGCTGTGTGGTGTCGATGGGTTAGTTGGTGTGATTTATAACACATTGATCCTTTGGGCTCAGACTCACCACAGGTAATCAATTTCCTCTTCTCTTTGGCAGCTCATTGTCCAGCTTATATATTTGTGAACTATTTTCTCTCAGCTATTTCTGCTGGTCAGCTTCCCCTTGAGGGCAAACCTACTGGAGAGCATCCTTTGGTATGTAAGATTATGAATGGTATTCACATCGCTAAACCCCTCTTCTTCGTTATTCCCAATTGAGGGACGTGAATGTGGTGCTTAGGTTTATGCAGAATTGGCCTGACAAATCAGGCCCTCGCTCGCAAACAACTGTTGGTAAAATGGACTCTGCTCCAGGGTCTCATTTCAAGTCAAAGAGTTTCAGATGTGAAAGCCCTGGACATTGCAAGTTGTAAGAGCTGCTTTCGGAGGGTCACGGGTCACGCAGGGGCTACTGGGCCCAACCGCAGTGGTCGAGGCATTTTATTCCTGATGTCCCGGGGTCCGACCTACTATGGATCCTGAGCAACGGGGTCAAGTACCCCCTTCTGCACCTGACTGACTGTCAGTGGTAGCTATGGACGTGCAAAGAGTCAAAGGCTCCCAGGGGGTGGGGGAAAGAAAGGGATAGACATGTGAATGAACATGACATACTTTTATAAGAAAAACAAATATTTTATTTCTAACTCTATACATTCAAAGGAATAACCATCAATAACACAATCCCCTTGAGGTCGGGCTCTAGCGTTGGGTAAGCAAAATCCCTGTCCCATCCTCTTCCTTTTAACGTGGTTGGAGTTATCTCCCATAAACTGGTGCCCGCATCCAGGAAATGCGCACTACTAAGCTGTATTCAAGAGTTCCACTTTTGACTCTTTAAGAATTAGTCAAAAGTGTCTATGGTGCTGCAACACCTTTGCAGCCAGCCCTCTCCCCGAAGCCCCACAGGCCCAGTTCAAGTCTTTTAGCAGTGCAGTGAGTGCCTTTTCCATGGGCGCTCAGAAGTCTTGATCTTTTTCGGGAAGTCAGGCTTCTCATAGTTGATGGGGCAGCACCTGGCAGGCTCCGGCTCTCTCCTTTAAGTGGCACTGCAGGCTTTTCCTAGTGAACAAAGCAGCTCCCAATCCGTGAAGATTAGGTAAGTCACTCTTCCCCAGAGGGAGCTGGGGGAAGGATTCGATCCTCCAGCGTCCGACCAGAGTCTTGCGAGGATGTGACATCTCCTGCAATGTCCTTCACTGTCCTAGTGTAGGAATCAGTCAGAGGCAGGTCTGGGTGTGTGGGCTTGACGCACCGGTCACAGCCGCAATCTTCTTTCCGGGCAATGACACAAACACCTGCCAATGTTGGTACTGACAGCCCCTTATGGCATTTGTGGTTGGTGAGTGCTTTCAGACCCAGGCAGACTCCTCACCCACACCACAGCGGGCCCTTCTTCCATATGGGGTCTCTGATTAAGGCAGACACAAGTCTCGACGATCTGGAAACAATAAACTCAACGGTGGCTCCTTCTGGCATACGGGGTCACCTCAACGAGGCGGTGCAGGCCTGGTGTTCCCCACATGGCACTCATTACATGGCAGCCCTCTCCTGGAATACAGTTGTGCTCAGCCGTTTCCTCCCAGCTCACTCAGAGAGTCCTCTCGATATGGCTCACCACTGGACCTCACTCCTTCCTATGCTCTCTTCTTTGTTATAGGGCACATTTGTCTTGGCAAGCGCTAGTGCTACAAACTTCAAGTCAGGTGATCTTGGTTTCCCTGGGCAATGTCCCCTCACTCGGCAGGGATGCTAGCAGGCCTTTGCTCCCAGTCCTGGCCACAGAAAGAAGTCTTACAGAGATTCCCCTTCTCAGCCTGTCTGGCTGGCTGGCTGCTGACAATGTTTGGGGGTCTAAGCCTCCCCTCCTTATAGTCCTTTTGCAGACACCAAATATTATTTAGAGCCCGAGTCCTTGAAGTTTTATGTTGGGGTTCTGCTCCTTTTGAAGTGGACACTTCTCTTTCTCTTCATTCCGCATGAAAGACTGTCACGACAGGCAAGACTCCAAAGATGATTGTCCATTAACACAATTCATGGGAATGACCAGATTTCACACCTGATGTCAGCCACGGTGATACATGCATCAAAAGGTTGATCCTGGGCTCCGAGCCCCAGTCTTTATGATTCCCTATTCAGCCCCATCTCCTTCCTGAGATGTGTCCAGACCCCTTCACTGTGATCTATCAATGAATCAAAAAGAAGTATTTTTAAGTGTAAAGGGTGGGGGTTCTCTTTCTTCCTTCCTCCAGTGTGTGTCCCACCCAGCTCACAGGAATGCAACAATTTACAAATCTTTCTGGATGGATTCCTCTACTCCTCAGGTCTTCAAACAAGCAGGCCTGGGCTTCCTAAAATGGAACACAGAGTTCTCCATGTTATGTACCATTGTGGCATACTTGCACTCAGTCTACTGTCACAGCACACATACTCTTCATAACTGTGTCCTCCACGCATTTTACCACTGCAGACACTCTTACATTCAGCACACATTAAATCTAGGTGCACTGTTCAGTACTGTAGCCTCTCTGTATTGAACCAGGGTGTGCCATCTTCAGACACACTCACTGCCAGCACACTCACTGAGTGTGCTGTACAACACTTCATCCTTCATGTAATGTACTGCAAGCACACATATTACCTGCACATGTTTCATTGCGCACACACTGCACAGCACTGCATCTTTTATGTAATGTATTCCTGGCAGGCATAAATAGTATTATATAATCTTATAAAGTGCACAGCTACCCAAACAGGGTTTCCTGGCACTGAGCAAGAGAAAGCAGAGCAAATTACCAATTTCAAAAAGCCAGGTCTTCAAGCTTTTACGGAATGCAAGAAGGGATGCAGATTTTCCCAAAGCAACTGGGAGGGTATTCCATAGTCGAGGGCCCAAAATAGAGAAAGCATTCCTCCATGAGAGCCAAAAGGAACCCGGGAACAGAGCACAGGGCCAGGTTCTGTGATCTAGACATACGAGTGGGGTGATAGGGCCGCACCAACTCCTGTATGCAACGAGGACCTGTGCCAGCTCTGGCTAAACTGGATACGTTTTGTGACTGGGAGCCAATGAAACTTTTAGAGAAGGTGGGAGACCGAAGTATGTTTCTGGAGCAGAAACAAAAGTCTCACCGCCACGTTCTGAACTGTCTGAAGGAGGCGAATGGAGGCTTGGTCTATTCCTAGATAGAGAACATTGCCATAGTCTAATCTGGACAAGATTAGGGCTTGAATCACTAGCCTTTGGACTGATGTGAGGATCACCCACATGATCTTTTTCAGCCACTTAAGCACAGTGAAACATATGGCTGCGACCTTTGTCATCTGAGGCTTCATGGAGGTATTTTCTTCCAATACAAAGCCTAAGTTCTTGACCTTTGAAGACCAGGCATGAAGGGTCCCTAAAGAAATCGGCCAATGCGGAGGGCCCCAGAGTTGTTGATTCTTACCCAGAATCGCGACTTTGGTCTTATCGCCCTTTAGCTCGAGAGAGTTATTTATCATTCAAATGGCAATGCAGATCAAGCTCAGGCTAAACTCCGAGGGCCCCTGGCCCTGCGCGGATGACAGAGAGAAGATACTTTGTGTGTCAGCTGCATAAGAAAAGAGGATCAGACCACAACTCTCGATACATCTGCTAAAGGACAGACAAAGATATTGAACAGCATCGGACTAAGCAGAGCCCTGCAGAAGTTAGGGACTGTGTCTCTGACCTGAGGTAGGCTGAGAAGACCTGAAACGTTCGATCTTTTAGAAAAGATGTTACCCAGGCTAAGGCTGTTCCTTCTAATCCTAGCACCACCAGTCACTCAATGTTGATGGAATGGGACACTGTATCAAAAGCCGTGCTAAGATCTAATAAAATAAGGGCAGCTGTGCCACCTTCATCCAGAAGGTGTCTAAGATGGTCGATGGCTTCCAGAGCGGATTCCGTGTTATGCTGGGAGACTCCTCTGACCTCCTAGTCAGCACCTGTTGCCCTCCCCTGTGCAGCTCCACCTGTTGCTGCCTCTTCCTTGAGTGAACTGAGAGCCTGCTTGACTCTCAGTTGGAGGTCCACGTTCACCAGCAGGCTCCCCGCCTGCGCCTCATCCCTGGTGGCCTAGTCGTCATCTGCACGTACATATCTTCTGTCTCTCTTTACTCCTGTCTTTTACGTCTGCCTTTACTTCTGTCCTTTATTCTCTATCTGTTATTCCTTTTTTTCTACCCTTGTCTTTTTCCCGTGTTATACCCTGCGCTGCTGATGCCCCTGAGGCCCTGCCCCCACAAAGCGCATTTCCTGCCCTCCTGCCTCCCAGCTGACCGGATCCTCCACCTCCCTCCCATTCTTAATGGCGCCCGCTGCCCAGTGAGAGGGCGAGTCCTCTAACCTCCTGGTCAGCGTCTGCTGTCCTCCCCTGTGCAGCTCTACCTGTTGCTGCTGCCTCTGCCTTCAGCAAACTGAGAGCCTGCTTGACTCTCCGTTCAACACCCACCTTCACCCGGAGGGTCCCGTCTGCACCTCATCCCTAGTGGCCATCTGTAAGTAAGTATCTTCTGTCTCTTTTTACTCTTGCCTTTTACTTCTGCCTTTACTTTGGTCCTTTACTCTTTATTCTCTGTCATTCCTTTCCTGCATTATACCCCACACTGCAGCTGCCCCTGCACCCCACAAAGCGATTTTCCCACCATCCCACCTCCCAGCTGACTGGACCCCCCGCCTCCCTCCCCTTAATGGCTGCTGCTGCCCAACAGGTGCACCACTGGCATGCCAAAGGCAAGCCCATCTGCACCTGGACCGCACCCAGCCCACCCATGCACTCGTCGCCCCATCTGCCAGCACAACGCCAGCACTCTAAGCGTCCTCAACCCGGGAAGAACCTCAGCCTGCCACCTAACCGACCCCAGGAACACTGATGGACCTTTTTCATGCAGCACCTGCTCCAGCACCCTCCAAAGACCCCCTTAGGATCCCGCACCAAGCACGAACGGCCACCTCAAGTGCATACTCCTCAGCACATGCCCTCTCATTAAGCATGCAGTAGAAGTCAAGGACCTCCTTGACTCAACAGCCCCGGACGTTGCCATCTTTGAGGAGACTTGGATCACCCCCACCACCACTCCAGTCATCGCCACAGCCATCCTGGACAACTACAAAATCATCCACAAGGAGAGAGTCAACCGGCCTGGAGGAGGCATTGCCACAGGCACAAGAACAACCTTCGCATGACAACCACCAGCGAGTCGCAGTCTCAGTCAACCCACGAGCACCTGCACTTCCAGATCCAGACCAACCCAAAAGCCCCCCCTCCATGGCACCCTGATCTACAGGCTACCCGGACCCCGACACCAGTTCTGCGAAGTCATCGCTGACCTCATCCCCTCCCCCCCCAAGACCTCACCTCCTCTGACTATATCCTAGTTGGCGACCTCAACTTCCACCTTGATACCCATGATGACCCAAACACCACAGACCTCCTGGACAACCTCACAACTCTTGGCCTCAAACAACTCGTCAACATCCCCACCCATAGAGCCAGACACATTCTCGACCCCATTTTCTCAGCAGGGGACAACATCACCATCCCCCACACCTTTGAGCACCATTGCCCCTATCCCCTCGGCTGACGCTGGGGCAAAGTTGAAGAAGCACAATTCAACAACGCTCTCAACCACTCCCTTGCAGCGGACGCTAATGAAGTTGCACGCAATCTACACCGCTGGCTATTATATTGCAGCAACAAAGTAGTGCCCCCCTCCCCCAAGGAAAACAGCAGGAAATCGACACAGCAAAACACCTAAGTGGTTAACAGCAGACCTACAGGAATACAACCGCTCTTGCAGATGACTGGACTGGAAATGGAGGATCAGCAAATCAACCGAAGACCGCACGGCCATCAAGAATGCAGTCACCACATACCACCAGAACATCATGGCTGCCAAAAAAGCTGCCTTTCAAACATGTCTCAACACCAGCACTCACAACAGCAAAGAGCTCTTCGCCATTGCCAAAGAGTTCACAAACACAGCAACAGACGCCTCGTCCACCCCTCCCTCCATAGACCTCTGCAATGACCTTGCCACCTTCTTTCACCAAAATATACAAGACACCTACAAAGGCTTCAGGAACCAAAACCTGTGAGCATCGCTCACCACCATGGACCTAGCACCTCACCAGATCCTGAACTCCTGGACCCCATCACCAAGGAGGACACCCAAAGACTGATGAACTCCATCCACTCTGGAACACCCTCGGATCTGTTCCCTCATCACATCTTCAACCTGGCCAGCGCCACCATAGCGCAGGAGCTCTGCCGAAGCATAAACCGATCCTTCGAGACCACCACCTTCCCCGCAGACTGAAGGACACTGAGATCAACCCGCTACTCAAGAAACAGACCACCAACCCAGGGGAGCTTAAGAACTACAGACCGATCTCTCTGCCCCCTTTCCCAGCCAAGGTAACGCAGAAGGCCGTCAACCAGCAACTCACCAAATTCCTCAAGACACACCATATCCTAGACACGTCCCCATCTGGATTCAGAAGCAACCACAGCACTGAAACCGTACTCCTAGCGGCCACTGACGACATACACATCATACTGGACCGTGGGAGGCATGGCCGCACTCATCCTCCTCGACCTCTTCACTGTGTTTGACACCGTCTCCCATGCCATCATCTGCGATAGACTATGTGACGCATTCTAGATAAAGCACTGGATTGGATCACCTGAAGAACACAGAGTGTCAGACTACAGCAATTTACATCAGAACCCAAAGACACATGCTGCGGAGTGCCCCAAGGATCTTCCCTCAGCCCGACGCTTTTCAACATCTATATGACCCCTCTTGCCAACATCATCAAATAACACGGGCTAAACATAGTATCCTACGTCGATGACACCCAACTGATCCTCTTCCTGTTTGAGGACTCTGCAATCGCCAAGAGAAATTTCCACAATGGGATGAGAGCAGTCACTGCCTGCATGGAAGCCAGCTGCCTCAAACTCAACTCGGAGAAGACAGAGATCCTCGTAATAAGCTCCACCCCTTCCGCCTGAAACGATTCCTGGTGGCCCACCACTCTGGGAAACGACCCTTCCCCCACAGACCACGCACGCAACTTGGGAATCATCCTGGACTCCTTTCTATCCATGACCCACCAAGTCAACGCCGTCTCTTCGTCATGCTTCCACACCCTCGGACTCCTGTGCAAGATTTTCAAATGTATTCCCTCTGATGCGAGGAAGACAGTCACCCATGCGCTCATCACTAGCAAACTGGACTACGGCAATGCACTCTACGCTGGCATCACCAAGAAACTTAAAGCAAGACTACAAAGGATCCAGAATGCAGCACCCGGACACATCCTGGACATCCCAGACAGCCACATCTCATTCCACCTCAGAGACCTATACTGGGTCCCAGTCAACAAGCGCATCACATACAAGTTCCTGATCCACACCTACAAAGCAATGCACAACATAGGTCCGGCATACCTCAACCACCACCTTGCCTTCTATGTATCCAACAGGAATCTCCGTTCTTCCCAGCTCGCACTTGCAACCGTCCCCAAGATCTGGAAAAGCACAGCAAGAGGAAGATACTTCTCCTACCTAGCAGCCCAGACATTGGACAAACTACCTCTCAAGCTCCAGCTGACTGCATCACTGAAGCAATTCAGGAAGGACCTCAAGACCTGGCTCTTCAACTAAGCAGCACACACACACACACACACACGAACAGCACCTTGAGACTCAATGGGTGATTAGCCGCGCTCTACAAATCTCTGATTGATTTATACCTGGCCCTGAAACCATACTGTGAGGAGTGTAAAAAAAACTGTGGGTCTCAACTTAAGATGTGAGGCATGCATTCAAATGTTTCACCAAAACTTTGGAGAGACAGGGCAGTGGGGAGATAGGACAGACATTAGACCAAATGGTTGGGTCCAGATTTTTTTTTTTTAACCATAGCTTGCTTCCAGTTCACAGAACGATGCCCTTCTCAAGAGAAGAAATAAGATTTAATAGCTTCAGGTCCTTTAGGCCAAATTTGGCAGGTGGTAAGGGATCTAGGGGGGGGCAGGAGGAGTCTGATTTCATAGATTTTAGGACTGCCCGAAAAGTAGAGATATCCAACAGGGGTCATGATTTAAAGTTAGAGGTGAGGTCCGACATAGGAGTGCTACTATTGTGCTCCCCACAGGAGGGTTTGACAATACAGTCAAAAACAGCAGGATCTGACGCAATTATACTTTCCTTAGGGTCTTTGGTTAACTGGGCCTAGTTATCTGCCACCTTTTGATAAAAAGAGGGGTACCTCTTCGCACCGAGTCTGTGAAAGCAAAGGCGCTGGAGCTAATATGCCAGAGTCAGAAAGTTCTTCCACCACATAGTAGAGTGTCAAGACAGTTTGGGGCATTTATGATTTTATGAGAGAACAATTGTGCTTTCCTACAAATCTCATGATTTTTTTTTTATTGCTTGTTTGTAATTAGCTTTGACTTCCTCATCGTAACACCTCCTACAAGGTCTTTCCAAGACCTTGCAATATTTTTGTTTTCCAGACATAGAGTTTATTTAAACCAAGGAGCCTGAGGGATAGATCTAGTCAAATAATTGGACGCAGTCAGCAAAGCTACATCCAAACCATTCAGTATCCATTGCTCTATCAACCCTGAGTCTGTCGCAAGTGTGCGCTTAAGAGCAGGGTGACTATTGAAAAGCTGTTGGTTTAAGGTTGAAACATTCACCTTTCACCAGATCCTAGACATATTAGCTTATATAGATCATTCAAACCATGAGCACTTTGGGATTTTGATAGTAAAAGAATTGCTAGGTGATATGACCAAAGTAGTGGAATAGGGGGCTCTGTAGACAGGTCCTTCACATTGGCAAAAGTTGTGTCCAGAAGATGTCTGGCCTCATGAATAGGAGCTGTATTGCAGCGGGCCAGATTAAGGACCCCCATAACTTCAACAAGACCACATCCTAAGCTGCACTTGGGGGTCATCAAAATGGACGTGGAGATTTCCCAAAAGCATGAAATTGCAAAGTGCAAAACATAGGGGGGGGGTAATAAGTTAGGAATGGTGGTGCACCAATCCCCAGCATAGACAGTAGATCGATGCTCCAGAAAGTGTAAATTTGGGTGTAAGCAGAGTGGGAAAATATTAAGACCTCACAGGCGGGGAAGGAAAATTCTTATGTTACATTTATATCCCTTCTTCAAAACAATAGCACCCCCCCTACCCTCTGTCAGACCTGTCCTACCTCTTCTAACCATGGAGTAGCTAGGTTGGTAATAAGGTGATCGAATCAGGCATAGAGCTAGCTGTTGTGGATTCAGGACGCTATAAAAAACAAAAAACAAAAAAAAGAAAGAAGGGAAGAAGGGAAGAAGAATGTCCGGGCTGTGATCCCACAGCAGGTTAAATACATGTTGTTGGTGCTTCGGAAGTGAACTGCAGTAAATGCTGAAAAAGTAAAATTCAGTCATGCCTCTGGTCCGATGGTGCGAAGTTAGATCATGGTGGGCAGCATGGCTTATCCCCATGTTAGTACTTATGTCGCCTGGTGAGGAATATGAATCTCAGAAATCACATGTAGGCTGACTCACCCAAAGATCTAATAACTTGCAATTCGATGGACAGGCAGGCTGAAGCGCCAGTAGTTGACAAAAAAAAGCACTCCAATCTTTTTGTCTGACCAGGGTTCCTGGTCCCTAGCCCCAGTTGGATGCAGAATGGTTCAGATGTGCTTGTCTTGGGCCTGGCATCGGAACGCCCAGGGTGCATGTCCACCACTGGTCTGCTCTGCAGGCCTCACTAAAAGGGCTTGGAGTTCTGACTCTGCCCCTTGCCTCCCAACTAGCTCTCCTCCCAATCAATAGAATTTGTGCATAGCACATCCTTCCAACCAAGCAGCAGTCACCACAGTCTAATACGAAAGAGTGGCGGCTTCAAGATTCACAAGATAAAATGTCAAAAAGCGCAGTGCAAAGACTAAAAAACAAATTTCAAAAGGTAAAGGAGGTGTTTTAAAGTCTTACATCAGTGGTATCTCTCATGCGTCCGTGCTGCAGGCCACATTACAAGGGCTCGGAGCTCTGACTCTGCCCCTTGTCTCCTGATTCCCTCCCACATCCAAAAGAATTTGAGTATGGTGCATCTCTCCAAGCAAGCAATCGGCACAGTCTAACGACGAAGAGCGGCGGGTTCAAGATTAATGAGGTAAAATACCAAAAAGTGCAGTGCAAAGTCTAAAATGTTTCAAAAGATAAAATGGGTGTTTTAAAATCTTACATCAATGCTATCGCTCATGTGCTCAGCAGATGCACTAATCCCACAAGTACTACTATTCTGATGTAGAATAAGGGTGAGTTAAGCACACAGAAACAACGCTTCAATAAAGTGAGCAAGTCTGTAGGCCTCACTCCAGTGACAGGGTAAGAAGGACCTGCTCATTCTTACTGATCACTACACAGTATGCTGCCACCACCACACTGATACTGCTTAACTCTTGGTGAAGGTGCTAGCCTTCCACTACTTTAAGGTTAGCGTTTTGGATGCCCCTCCTGGGCCAACAAGACTGTAATCCGTGAGACAGGCCTACATCATGGGGAAAAGGCATGACCTGTGTTTGTCTATGACAAAAAAAAAAAAAGCACATTAGGAATCCAGACAACAGTACAGTTGGGCACTCAGGGCAGGAGTGCACGTCTCTTATCATGCAGAGGACTTTTCCATCCCAACACAGTTAGAGCATTTACTCCTGATGGAGTCTCTTTTCAAATGAATAGACAAAGACTTTTTCAAAATGCATTTCTTTTACAGGTTTTCTAGAAAAGTCCCAACTATATGGTTCAATGCCATCAAACTTACGAAAGGGTTACTTAACAGGTTAGACGTGATTCTGTAGGGCAATTTTTAACTGTGTTGCAAAAGCTATTCAGGCCGGAGCTGTCACTCTAGCCTGATGGATCTTGTGGCTGTTGGCTGAGGCTGGTGTGGATGCAAGTGTGTTTGGTACCCACTTTGTTGGGGGAGGGGAGCTACTGCATCAGAGTCACTTGTAAGCCTGTGGCTTGTGTAGCTTTTGTGGTGGTGGACAAGTTTTAAATAAGCATAATGTGATCATCCGGTCCTGACATTTAATGAAACATTTTAAATCATGTGTGTCAAAAATGTTCAATTCTAATAAGGGTACGGAGTAGAAGATTATCCACCCTGTTCGTATTTCTGCATGTATTGACCTGCTCATAAGTACTGTGTAAAGACTAATCACACCAATGATTTAGATGGTATTTTCCTAGCAGAAGTTACCTTTATTGTACTTATTATGCAAGTTCCGAACAGAAACAAGGCTGAGCGCCTTACAGGCTGATCTTTCATGGACATCTAGTTGACAAGCTTGCGTTGCCGTCCAGGAGCAGTTTGACGGACCGCACGTTGAGTCTCCTGAATTTGTTGGCATACCTTCTGGTTCCAGTGGAGTTAGTGGCTGGGTCAGGCCTCTTGTTCTGTTTCATGAACAGTGTTGCACCAGGAACTTTGTCACTGGTTCTTGCAAATAAAGAGGAGTCATTCTGTGCTAGCCCTAATATAAGGGGTGATGTTCCCCGATTAGTTATGGGAAATGTAGTTTATGTTTTTACTGTTTTGATTGGCTGCTGAAATTTTGCAGGAAAAATTAAGTAGCAAAGTCCTCGCCTCTGTGGCCTTAATTGAATTGAAAATACTTGACCCGAATGCTTGAAAATATTTCCACTGACCAATGCTTCCCACGAGCCATTGTTTACAGGAACACAATCTAAAACGGTTCATGACAACGCGAGGCAGCCTTGACTAAAAAGGCAGTACACAAGATCAGCACTCTAACTTAACATAAGCTGGGCATGCATCAGTGGTAAGATGCTAAGGCCCTGGCAGAAGTCGCGATGGACAAATATCGGCAAGTTACCAACTACTATACGAGTCTCCAATTACAAATGTGCCCGAGCTACGGGGTTTTGATAATTACCTACCCAGGACGGTCTTTCATACCCGTCTCAACTTACCTTCATTTCAAGGGTGTGGCCCTTTTTTCAGTGGCATGCTTCATCCTAAAGATCGCCATGCCTCCATAGTATCCAATATGCTCACTGTCTTAGCAAAACAACAATTTTCCTATAAATTATTTTTTTTGTAATCCTTCCTTCGCTTTAATGTGATCACCCCTTAGATATTTCACTTTACCCTCATCCACGAACCAATTAGGTTAACAGCTATGGTTAGAAGCTGATAGTACCGTGGTGGTGGCATTTCTCATTCTTGCATGCCCCCACACACTTATAAGCAGACCATGCCCAGTGACACAAGTGGAGCGGGGACTGCGGTGCTGTAACATCTACTGCCCAGCCAGCCTGGTGATGACTACCTGAAGGGAACAGCAGGAGGTCGTCATGATATAGCCATTATCTATCTAAGGGATAATAACACAGGTTGATTAAAAGGCCATTCCTAATACTCTCTACCCCACCCATAACTATTTGTAGACTTTACCGGTAGGCAGTGGAGGGCCTCCGCTTTCTGCAAAATGTTGTCCCAGGAACTCCAACCGGCACATGCAGGAGCCCACGATTGAAGGCTGCTACGGAACAGCTGCCTCGTGTGCCTTCTACCAACTATCGCGACAGCTAAACGTGCTAAGATTCGGTACTTCCGGTGGGAACGGTAGGCGCACGGGGCAAATGTGCTTCACTCTATTCTCGGACCACGGGCTACCGGTACCCAGACCTCTATCATAGAAACAGAAAGAAGACGAAAAACTAGGAGTGCGAAGTTGGGAATTCAGCAGCCAAAGTAGGTGGCCATATTCCAATACCTATGTTTCACTATCATGACGTTCAGTTACTGGAATGCAGTACAATAGATGAGCATTTTAAATTCATTTTCTAAAATTAGCGCCGTTTTAGCTATTTAAGAATTTGTTTTCAGTTTTTTCAATTAAAACTAAGCTATCATGTGAAAGTAAGTCACTTTTTATGGATATTTTTTCCAAGTTAGTGTGATACACTATTTTAAACTGAATGTGTTCTAAATATGTAAATATCTGTATTTAGTTAATAAATATATATAAATATTGCCATTCCAATATGGCCGACACACTTTAGGTAGGACTTCCTACGGCCATGCTGCTGTAATCTGTTTTGTCGTCTCTCTTTTATTTTTCCTAACTACTACACATAAAACCACCTCGAGAAATGCGACATTTGCTTGGGCATGGGTTTTGTAGAGCTCTCATTGAAGTAAAAAGAGGACGTACTGTCGTTAAGGCAAGAAGTTCTAACTTTCAGATTTAACCAGCAAGGGGCGCTAAATTACTGTGGGAACACATTTGACTACAGTCAGGGTCAGCGTTTCCTTTGCGTTTGCCCCTTGTAGTTTGTACCTAACAGGGATTTGTTCTTGCAAGCTGTCAGTTACACTACACAAGGTCAGATTCTATTTTTTTTGGCACGCGGAGACTAAGTGATTTCCTCAGAATCACAGGACGTTGAACCGACGCAGAGGCTCAAAAACTGTACCCCAGTTCCAATTTTGGCAGCTCTGGCCGTAATGTCACACCCTCTCCAAATACCACAACTTACAATGCCACAATTACTTACGATAATCTTTTTACACTTAGTCCTGTTCCTACCCGTCACAGTTATTACACCTTTAGGTGAGACTCCATCTCCAGACAGAAAACACTTCTTGGTAAGTCTTACTATATATTGGTAGTCTTACCCAGAATCCTTCAGAAATATTTAAGCCTAATTAAAGGCAAGAAAGCAAGGTAAGTGGCTTTGTAATGACTCTGGTAAGGAGAAGTAGGACTAAGAGTAATGAAGATTACCTGTAAGTAATTGGGGCATTACTTCCATGTCCCTTGTCTCAGTCATCACACCCAAGGTATACCCAGCCATATACCTTTGAGTCAAAATACAACACTGTAACACCAGTATGCCTACACCATAATCTTTAATGCACAACCATTCGTAAAATTAGAAATACATTACTCCAAAACTGACTTGAGCACACCTTACAATCTGGGGGAGGACTGATTATCGCTATTCAACAAAATGTCTGGTGAGGAAAGATATTTCTCACTTATCATTTGTCTGAAGCCTTTTCAGGAGTGTCCTTAAAGCAACTGGTGTCTCAAGAACAATTCTGTATGTTCTCTCCCCTCATACTCACCTCCTATGCCCCTTAGGAGAGGGAGAAGGGTCCCCTCAATAAATGAATGGAGCATTGGCAGGTGGAGGGAAATAGAAGCCTCCTCTTGACAGAGTGCTTGCCCATTCTGCTAGGAACTTCTTGGAATCAGAAACGCCAAGTCCTAGAGCTTTCCCATAAGGGGCTGGTACCTTCAACGCTATCTCTCACCCAGTAGCCAGAAAATCAGAACCAAAAGCAAAACCTCTCATTAAATATGGCCCAAAATGCTTACCATTGGTCAGGTTGGCATTTATAACCTGCCAGAATAAGCGCTCTTTCTCCTCCTTAGAAACGGACGCCAACTCACGCACAGAAGCAACAGTGGTTCGTGTGCATGCACAGATCTTGTGCCAGTGCCCCTGGGCTCATAGCCATTATACAGGTTTCAGCGGAGCGCCCTGACAATGAAGATTGAAGTCCTCACACAAATGTCCCTCTCCCTGATCCTCACGATCCAAACCCATGGAAAGGGAGGCATAGACAAGGCCCTGCATTGCCACCCAGTGTAGTAAGTCCCTCAGAAATCCCCTGTGAGGGAGAGGGAAAGCCAACAAGCCCAGCAGGCGGCCCCTACCTCTCCCTAATTCCTCTGCATCCCACGTTTTTGTCCTATGGCACAAACAACATGCAGGAGGATTCTGTGTAAGGCTACCAATATATAATACCAAGGAAAGTGGGAGGGCGTACCAAGAATTCTCCTGCATTTTTCTGTTTGGAGGTGGAGTCTCACCTCAAGGTATAATGACTGGGACAAGAATGAGATATGTAGAGGGAATTGGATTTGTGTGCAAAAAGGACACTCTATGAAAAGGTAGATAGTACATATGTTTATTCATCAGTACCCTTGGTCAACATGTTTCATCCATCACACCAATACCTTACTGAGCTAGTTGGCATTCATACACTTAGTAATCGTCCGAGTCCTCGGAACGTACTTACCAAGGAGCCCGATCTCAACTTGGGGGCGGTAAGCCCATGTGTATTGTTGGCCTTTTTTCCACCACAGTATTTTTCATGATGCACCTGCTTGCATGTTTACACCTGTGACCACTGTTGGGTACATTGTGGTGTTGTGTTTTATTGTTTATTCTTTCTCCTAGGGTGACCTGACAACAACTAAGCTTGTATACTGCAATGTAAGTGACCGGCTGACACCTTTTTAAACTTGTGCATTGTCATATATTTTTGATTTAGGAGAAGAGCTGACTCACCTTTTTGTATATTTTGGTCCTGATGAAGCGTCACTGGATCCGTTAGGACCGCATGACGCGAAACATGTTGACCTAGTTTAGCGGATTTCCAGAATGACATCCTTCTGAGTTTACTGTTTTTGAAAGTAATTGAGCATTGATACTCAATTGATTACTTTCCCTTGTTTTTAATCTTGGTTTCATCCCTGACTATTGATTAAATTATGAAATATGTAGTGATGAACAACCAATTTTATTTCATTCTTTTGTTCTCTCCTTTGCGCGTTTGTGCCTGAATGCAGACACGTTCGCTTAAGATAGCTGGAACTTACCAGTTACTATCAAGAACAAAACGGCTTGCTGCTCCCCTATTGGGGAGCCCGTCAGGCACTGCACTGCCAGCCTGGCGTGGAGTATTACCCGATGATGATGCTAGTCATCCACTGTGATGCTTGAGGGTATTCGCTCCTGAATGTTCAGGTCTCCCTAGTTCTCCTGACGTGGAACAGTGTACTTTCGTTTTTGTCTTCTGTACCATATTCATGGCTCTGTACAGATGGATAAAACATTTCATGCAAAAATGGCAATATTGTCTAGTACACCTGTTAGAGCAAAAACAAGTGGGGTGCAGAAAATGTTCTTCTACTTGAGTCTCTCTTCGTAGACAAAACATCCTTTGCGCGTCTCCTCAGCGTACCATGTCCAGTGACAGTTTTTTTAGGCACACAGTTAAAGGCCATTGTCATTGAGACCCAGTACCTGTAACAGGTCCACCGCTGTTGGGTCTGGGGATGTTATTTGTACTGAAGGTTGCTTGGGGTGCAATCTGTTGGGGTTCGCAACAAGCTTGCTCTGTCAATGAGTACGTTAGTGAGTTGAAAAGAGAGTACATTTTCTTCACCATCACAATGGTTGGCAGAGATTCAAGCACATACCAACCAGTAATTCAGGGGCACTGCTGCAGATACCACACTGTTGGTTGAACTACCAAGATGGACTTTTAGCAGCTTTTACTTCCTTTCCGTTACTTCATCAATATTTACACGTGTAACAGTTAGGCCAGTACAGAGGACTGTGTTTAGCTCCAATGCGTCCAGTATTTCTCTTAGTGTACCTTCATCATTTTCTTGAATATTTACCACCTTTATTCCATCTGTGGTAAGTGTAGAACAGGTACGCATCTGCCCATTGAAAGAGTAGATTGTTGTTTCTGATGTCTGTTGGGCTGGGGTTAAGTCTTCTCCTGTTGATTGCTCGTCCCCTTGTCTCAGCCCAAACATTTCATCCAAGTCTCTTAGTCATTCTTCTTCTTAAATTATCTCAGTTTGTATGGTGCTGTTTTGTTGCTGAGGGGTGGTTGGTGTTGCTGAAAATCCTCTGCTGTGGGTGTGGTAGATGGTGGCAGCATTACTTGTGGTGGCACCCTCTTCAGATGGGATGCATGAATCCAGTTCTTGTTGTTGGTGCATCTCGCAGTTGTCTGGGTGGCCAGCACGACATACAGTTGTTTCTTTCACCTGGGCATGAGACAGTCAGGGCTCTGGAAACAGTGCTCTTCACCTGCGGGTTAATGAAGCAAAATATATTAGTCACCGCAAACAAAAGTCTCTCATTAGTTCGTCGACATGACAGTTGTCATTTTCCTTGTTGCCACTCTGCAAAGCGACCATTGGTCTATCAACAACAACTCCGTTGGGCTTAATTTTTGTTTTGTCTCACATTGGGTGTTGTTCTCATGCTCACAAGTGCAAGTAACAAAGCGTCCATCCATGTCAGTTATTTTTCTGTACATATTTTACACTTTCAAATTCTGAGCAGGTTACTTTTCCTTCCCACCACACCCATTGCTTCTGGGTGATAGATACAGTGGCTTGTCCCTTACCTAGAGCACTGCACACCATACATACTCTGCAAAATCTTTGTTGCACTTTTCCTAATATTCTTGTGAGCTCAAAGCATGTCCATACAGCTCACAAGGTCATTCCCACTGTTGCATCCGTCTGTGTCATGTTACTGTCACTGGGTAAAGATACTTTTTTCTGCCTTTTTTTTCACCTTGTTTTCTCTTATTAAATCATGTGTGTCAATCACAGATCATTACACTTGAAGCTTTAGGCGCAAAGTTCCATAACGTCATTTGAAAAGGTGAACCATTGTCTTTGACTTGAGCACATTGCACACTTTGCTGTCAACATAGATGTGAGTATTTATCCAAATTATTTTCCTTCCTTATTACTTATTGTCATTTACCTCCAAGTCCATTATCTCTCCACAAATCTCCTCAAAGTGTTCTTCTATATCCTCTGACACAAAAACGGAAATCAGCACAGGGAATTGCAAAAGGCGAAACCATTCCTAATCACGTTTAGAGTCATTATAAATGCTAAAATGCAATACTGTAAAGGAAAAGAAATCCAAGGAGGGTTTCCTTCAACCTCAAGTCTCTATTCTTCATGGCAACATGATAGCATTACCTTGGTCACTATTACTTGCTCCTGGGGAAACTCTGTAACCGGTCACTTTCTCCTCATCAGATGCAGGGTATTTTAATGTGTTATTCCACCCAGGGTAACCTTTACCTCAAAATGCCTAATTATACACACAAGGTCCTGGATAAAAAATCCACATTGGCCACGTATTTCTTTGAAATGGAGTAGTTTCTCAAAGGTGTCACATCTAGAAGGTGAGAATTGAATGGGATAACACACTATTCTTCTCCCAAAGAATCATTCACCTACCATAACAAAAAACATTTGCTTAAAAACCTAACATTGTGCACAGTGTAATAGTCATTTTGTCTATTGTTGCCTCCCGCCAATTGACCCATTATTACTGCCAGTGCTTCTTGTGTTCTTTACGCAAGTTATATTAGAACTGTCATTACCAAAGGAAACTCACATTGTCAAATGTAGTACACAAAGCAATAGGAAAAAAAATGCAGGTGAAGGAATTCATATTTGTTTTCTGGTAATACACCATCTTGTACTGTGGAAAGGTATTTCTGTTTTATAACAATGCTACTGACAAAATTGTACTGTGACTGAGGCATTATGTCTACTTGTATTTCATACCTTCCTCCTCTAGAAATGACAGAACTGCTTACCTCTTCATATATTTCGCTCAGTGTAAAAACAGAATCATTATTACTTTCTGTTGCCTGATAAGCCAACTAAATCTGTGAAATAGCAAACTGTTTATATATTGGAAGCAAGTTTTCATCCCTTCTAATGTATTTGTGACCTGTCCTACAACCAAAAATTGTGTTACAGCTCGAAGTTATTGTAAAACCTATTTTCCTCTTAAATCACATATAAAATGGCCCAGAAAGTTGTATCACAATTATGCATGTCTTTGAACTTTGCCATTCTGAATGCAAATTTAAATCCCATCATAATCTCATGCACTTATATATATTTCCTTTAAGCAAACACCTTTTGTAACAGACAAGTATAGATGGGAATGTGAAAAGCGTTATATTTCATTTTTCATAATTATTTGCTTTTTTCTTTCTCATACACTGAAGCAAAAACATTTTACATGTGTACAACATTGGGAAGCATACCTCTGGCATTTTTCAGGGAATTGTAACATAACAAAATAAAATCCTACCAAACTGGCTGTTATACACTTCTATCTCATAAATACCCAATTGTTTAATGGTAGAAAATGTCAAGGGGAAACAAAGCTTCATGGCCTACTAATTCATGCAACTAATTGGAGCACAAAAAAATACAAAAGTGATACATTATGTAGCTGCCAGACAATACAAAATATTCCTGAAACATAACTTAGCCCTGTGAAACAGCGATGTCAGTCGAGTTCCTATTCCCAAACTGCAATATATTCTGATTGGAACAACATATTGTTTTACTTTAGTATTCTGGTTATGCATATTATCCTCAATCTTAACTTGATAATGAATTGAGAACTATGGTTTTGCTGCACACTGTTAAAATTATTTCAACATTTTCACATGAACAAGCATGAGTTCATCCATTCATAACATAACTCCCCGTCAGCATCATCAAATAGCGCACCTTGCATATCCATTGTGCCCATTGTCTGCATCTTTGTTTTGTATTCACATTTATCTTTGGCAAAGTGGCACCCTCTTCAGATGGCACAGTTCCATAATGAGGTAATAGTGTGGCTGCATATTCATATATTATGTACAGAGAAATATTCACAATATTTTATAGTATCCAGTCTAAGCAAGAGCCTGGGAACTATAGGCCAATCAGCTTGATTGATGCATCACAAAAAATCTACGCTTGACATCACATTTTTTTAGCTTTTCTGTTTCAACTCTGCTGCACAGACTCTCTGGTCAGCAGCTTTTTTTTGTTGTCCCCGCCAGCGGCGATGCCTCCATTATGGCGGAGGAGCGCTGCCCACTCTGCTGCCAGAGCAGCAAACCAGAAAAATAAAATGGTAATAAAATCGAGCCAAGTGTTGGGTCAGGGCCATTACTGGTGACTGGCAGCATGGGAGGAGGAGTGGTGCACACTTAGAGTTTAAAGTGTGCATTTCACTGGCCGATTGTCTTACAACGGCCAGCCTAACATGCACTTTAAACATCTCCAAACCGAGCTGTCTTAGACAGCTGGGTGAAGAGCAGGCAGAGGTCACCACTGCCTATGGGAGCGCTGAGCCAGCCCACTCCATCCAATCCTGGTGCTTCTCTCATGTTGGTTAACAGCATGAGAGCAGCATCTGGATTGGTTAGTGGAGTTGGCTCAGAGACCCTTTGATGTCTTTTTGTGACGGACTGCTGGACCGGAGAGGAGTAGTAATTGTTTTTAAAGTTTTATATACTGTTTTATTTATTTCAACACACTGCCTGGAAGTGTGAGAAACTCGCACTGCCTTCAGCCTCAACTACAGAGCTCTTACTCGTGGCTTTGGGGGTTGCACATAAGGGCCACTTACAAACCATTTACAAAAGCAATCAGCCGCCACTGCTGCTGGTACAGGTGGTTTAGACCCTGAGGCAGTTTATTTGCTTCTGCGCTGTCCCCATTTTGTTCTCAATTTGACAGAATTTGTCAGCAGACACAGAGTGGCTATGTTTTTTTTGTCCAGTGTAAGGCTTGTGTCCACTGCTTTGGCCGTTTTGTGTGTGTGCCAGGGAGAGCGCTCTCCGCCCAAACTTCTGCAACATTCTGACTCCACCCTGCTCCCTCTCTCAACCAGCCCTCTCTGACGGTCCTTGTTTGGATCCCCGGCAGAAGGCCATCCCTGCTTGGCCTAGCTTCTTAATTCAGAGGTGGCTCCCTAAACTTTTTTCACGCCCCCCCTCACAATAACCATTTCCTCTCCTATATCTTAGACATCCTTTATGGGTTACAATAACTATTGAATCTTGAATGCTCCAACATTATTTGAGTTATAATAATGATTGAAAACCATTTTTTTCCTGAAGGGGTTTCTTATACCTATGCTATTATTAACAAATGTGTTGCCTTTTTCTACCTACTACCTGAACCAACACTAGCTCTACATATCTATATTTCTTATATATGTGTACATGCATTCATATGTCTCTGTAGTTAATGTTCCCGTTAAGGGAAACCCCCCCTTGATTATTCAGTACATTCTGATGCAGAAGTGAGCACTACCCTTTAAACTACTAAAGTGTCATTCCATCTGGTGACCTAAATTGATTCTACCTGATTTAATATCACAGGACAAACCTATAAATGTTCCTGATGATCATACAGCTGATAATATCCATGACTATGTCCTCGGCTCAGACCGTATGGCACTGGATCAAATCCTTCAAAACTATGCATACAAATATATCAGTTCCTCTTTAGGCCTTTTAGCAAAACAACAAAAACATTTTTGATGGGACTTCCTGAACCACCTTTGACTTTGCGTTCAGGGATATCAATCCTGCTCCTGAGAAAAAGAAAGAAACAGCTTTAGACGCTTTAGAGAATTAAAAAAAGTGTACTTGGAATCGCTGGCTGAGACCCCAGATGAGTGGGGGTAGGAAATGGTAGCGGAGAGTGAAACCTCTTTCTCTGATACTTTAGAGGCAGATTTTGAATCTGATGCCTCGGAGGATGAAAATGCCTGTGATTGGCTTCTGGTGCCCAAGAAAAGGACACATGAAAACCCTGACACAGGAGATGGCATATCCAAATCACAGGTCACTCCTTCCATTCTGGAAGACATGTTTGATCCCTAAAACATAATTCATACCCATTCTTTGGAGTGGACGCCATCCCTAACGACTGCAGCTTATCTGCAAAACAGACTGCGGAAAACATTTTTTTTAAGAAGCTGAAGAAGTTTGTAACTGAAGCCTGGGCAGGATGCCCTCGTGCCACTTTGGCATGGAAAGTTGCCATGACTCTGGACAAAGACGATTTGGCTACCAATGAGGCTGGCCCACCTACATACAGTCTGTTATTTGGACCCAGCCATATGCATATCACTCTTGACCTGGCTCTAATTGGAACAGTCTGGCCAGGCCCTCCCTGAACCAGAACACAAGCAACCCAGGACCAGTTTCGCTCTAGTTAAGTGTTGCAAACCCGGCGCAAAGCTTTAGTAAACCTAGGCCTTAGTATCAGTAAGTATGAATGAGTGAGAATGAGAGAGGTTAAGAGTGAATGCAATTGACTGATAATTAATAAAATGATTGTAAGGGCTATTAGGGAGTGAGTGTGTGTGAGAAAATGAGTGTGAGTGAGTGAATGTGAGTGAGAGTGTGAGCCAGAATGCGATGTGATGCTTGCATGTTTGTCATTTGACCCAATACAATGAAGCTAATTCTCTTATAGAGACATCCAGGGCAAAATGCTGGATCTGGCATACTTATAGCAAAACTACTGGCAATAGCACACAGGGGTTAGTTCTTGGCATAAAGGCTCCACTAGAAAAATACTGGTACTGGCATGCTAGAGGTAATTTATGTTGTATAAGGGACCCCTCGACAAATACTGGCATATTTGTGGAAATTCTTGGTATGCGAACACCAGTGGCAAAATGCCAGTACAAGCGCAATGGAGGTAATTCCTCACATAAAGATGGACAACCTGATATATGGGAGGGTAGCAACCATGATCAAATTCTGTCTCTGATGCACTGAGGTAATTTCTGACATAAGGGTCTGCAATAAGTAATGGCGGGATACACACAGATATTGAAGGTAGATAAAGTTTATTCAGCAGCAAAACTCTGCGACACCAAAGGCCAGGCACCACACAGCAACTGCCACTAAAACATTCCAAAAGCAACAAACATGGAACACCACTGGTGGCATTCTAATGCATAGCTAACATTCTAGACGAATAAGTTACTTACCTTCGGTAATGCCTTTTCTGGTGGATACATTAACTACCTGTGGATTTCTCACTTAAAGAATTTTCCCCCACGCACCAGGTTCGACTGAAATCTTCTTCTACCTCTGCACGTCGACGATGACGTCACAATTGCCTGACTCCACGCGACGCTGTACGACATCATCCAGGCAATAAGAAGCCCTCGTCGACGTGCAGACGTCAGTTATCACCATTTTTTACGTGCCTTTGAGGCGAACAGGTGAACATTGACCTTGAAGAGAAATATAATCGCATCAAGTAAAGTGAAACCGCAACATTTATTACAATAAAAATAAAAATAAACTAATGGCAACATCACCGTCACATGGAAACATATATACATAGTCAAGTTCAACCATGTTTCCTTTGAAATATAGCAAATAGAGAAAGAAATACATATATACATGCCATCATTATATACATGTCTTCATTATATACAAATATACAGGAAGACGGTGCTCACCCACGGATTTCGTGGTAAGACCAGCCAGGCAACGGGGAGGCGGGTGGGACCGCAAGGAATCCACAGGTAGTTAATATATCGACCAGAAAAGGCGTTACCGAAGGTAAGTAACTTATTCTTCTGATGGATACACCTACCTGTGGATTCCTCACCTAAAGAATAGTGTCCCAAAGCAGTACTACCTCCAGAGGTGGGTGCCTGAATGGTCAAACCAAGAAATACTGCAGCACTGAGCGTGCAAAACGGCCATCCCTCCTGATCTCAGAGTCCAAACAATAATGTTTGACAAAAGTATGGAGGGATGCCCAAGTTGCCGCCTTGCAGATGTCAACCACAGGAACACCCCTAGCCAAGGCCGATGAAGCAGCCCTAGCTCTGGTGGAATGAGCTCGAAGCGCCACAGGTGGTTCTTTCTTTGCTAAGGAATAACAAAGTTTGATACAGAGAATGACCCACCTGGATAGCGTTCTCTTGTGGACTGCTCTGCCTCTCTTCTTCCTCACGTATCCAATGAAGAGCTGATCGTCTTGCCTGAACTCCCTCTTCCTGTCGACAAAGAAGCTCAATGCTCTTCGTGGATCCAATCGGTGAAGCCTCTCTTCCTCCTTGGATGGATGAGGCAGAGGGTAAAAGGAAGAGAGAGTAATAGACTGCCCCAAGTGAAAGGGTGTAACAACCTTCGGGAGGAAAGCCGCCTTGGTCCTTAACACCACTTTGTCTCCAAAAAAGGAAAGGTATGGAGACTCTACACTAAGAGCCTGGAGCTCACTCACTCTTCTGGCCGATGTTATGGCCACTAGAAACACAGGGGGTCATTACGACCTTGGGGCGGCCGCCAATGCGGCCGCACTCCCGCCACAGCCATCAGGAGATCCCTGCTGGGCCGGTGGGCGGAAACCTGGTTTCTGCCCGCCAGCCCAGAGGGGATCTCGGCCGCAACACAGGAGCCAGCTCCAAATGGAGCCGGTGGTGTTGCGGCCGTGCGACGGTAGCAGTTGCACCCACCGCACTTTTCAAAGCAGACAGTGAAAAGCTGCACGGGGCCGTGGAGGGGGGCCCCTGTGCTGCCCATGCCAGTGGCATGGGCAGTGCAGGGGCCCCCAGGGGCCCGGCACTCCCCTTTCCGCCAGCCTTTTCATGGCGGTGCAAACCGCCATGAAAAGGCTGGTATGAGGGGGACTCGTAATCCCCTAGGCAGCGCTGCCCTGGAGGATTACTCCCGCCGGGACTAAAGTGGTGGGAATAATACCAGGGATGTCACCGCCAGCCTGAAATCCGCCAAAACACCACCAGGGTTGTAATGACCCCCACAGTCTTTAAGACCAGCAAACGTAAGGAACAAGAGTGCATCGGCTCAAATGGCGATCCCATTAGAAATGTCAATACTAAATTAAGATCCCACTGTGGCATAACAAACGGAGTGTGCGGAAACCTATTAGTGAGACCCTTAATGAACCTCAATACAAGAGGTGACTTAAACAAGGAGGGTTGGTCTGGGAGGCACAGAAAAGCCGACAGCGCTGATAAATAGCCCTTAACCGTGGCAACTGCACAACCCTTCTGTACCAAGGAAAGAGCAAATAACAATATGTCAGACAAGTGAGCCTTCAAGGGATTCATTTGGTTCTCTCCACACCAACCTACAAATCTGGCCCACCTGCTTGCATAGATCGATTTAGTGGAGTGTCGCCTGGCCGATAAAATAACATCCACCACTTCCGGCGGGAAAGAAAAGGCACTCAGATTGCCCCGTTCAATCTCCAGGCATGAAGGTGCAGGCTCTGGAGGTGGGGGTGTAGAATCTGCCCCTGCGACTGCGAGAGGAGGTCTGCCCTGTAAGGGAGACAGAGCGGAGGGCACAGAGAGAGTTGGAGAAGGTCTGAATACCACACCCTTCTCGGCCAACCCGGGGCTATCAAGATGACCTGGGCCCGGTCCTGGTGGATCTTCCTCAGAACTCGAGGAATCAAGTGTATGGGAGGAAACGCGTAAAGCAACTGACCCTTCCAGGGCATCTGAAACGCGTCCCCCAAAGCTCCTTGCACCGGATACTGGAGGCTGTAAAACAACAGGCAGTGCGCGTTCTCCTGAGTAGCAAACAGATCGATCTGCGGGCATCCCCACATCTGGAAGATGTAAAGAACCAGATCCGGATGAAGACGCCACTCGTGATCGATCAAGATGCACTGACTGAGAACATCCGCACGTACGTTCAAAACTCCGTCCAAATGATTTGCTACCAAGCAAATCTCGTGGTCCTGAAGCCAGGACCAGAGTCGAAGAGCTTCTCTGCAGAGAAGATACAACCTCCACTCCCCCCTGCTTGTTTATATACCACATTGCGGTAGTGTTGTCCGTCAGGACCTGAACTGACTGACTGCGAAGGGAAGGGAGGAAGGCCTTGAGAGCCAGACGTATCACCCGCAATTCTAACAGATTGATGTTAAACCTCTGTTCCACTGGAGACCAAAGACCTTTGATCTCCAGGTCCCCCAGATGAGCTCCCCACCCTAGAGTGAAAGCATCAGTCACAACTGTGGCCACTGGCGGAGGCAGCGAGAACGGCCTTCCTTGCGACAGGTTGCCGACCGCAGTCCACCATTGAAGATCCGCGGCAGTGTCTCTGGAGATCCTGATCGAATCCTTGAGATCGCCCTTGTGTTGAAACCACTGCCTGCAGACGCAACACTGAAGAGCCCTCATGTGCCAGCGTGCATGAGTGACCAGCAGAATGCAAGAAGCGAACAGACCGAGCAGACGAAGGACCTTGAGGACTGGAACTACCGCCCCATTTCAAAACATTGGAATCGACGCCTGAATGTCCTGAACCCGCTGGGGCAGAGGAAAGGCCCGATTCAATGTTGTGTCCAGTACTGCCCCTATAAACAGGAGGCGTTGAGAGGGCTCCAGGTGAGATTTGGGCACATTGACTGAGAAACCCAGGTCGAACAACAAATAAGTTGTCGACTGCAGGTGACGCCGCAAGAGCTCCGGAGACTTGGCTTTGATCACCCAATTGTCCAGATAGGGAAATACCGCTATTCCCCTTCTTCTGAGCTCTGCTGCAACCATCACCTTTGTGAATACTCGAGGTGCCGAGGTAAGACCAAACGGGAGGACCGCAAACTGATAGTGCTGCGACCCCACCACAAACCGGAGATACTTCCTATGCGACTTGAGGATCGGAATATGGAAGTACGGGTCCTGCAAATCTACAGAAACCATCCAATCTCCTTTGTTCAATGCCAAAAGAACCTCTGACAGGGTCAGCATCTTGAACTTTTCCTGCTTGAGGAACCAATTCAAAATCCTCAGGTCCAAGATTGGACGTAACCGACCATCCTTTTTGGGGATCAGGAAGTACCTTGAATAGCAGTCCTGACCCCTCTCCTGCTCTGTAACCAACTTCACTGCGCCTTTCGACAAAAGGGATATCACCTCCTGTTGCAATAACAGAAGATGGTCATCCGAACAGAAGGAGGGACGGAGAGGGAAGGGAGGAGGGAATTCCCGAAAGGGAAGAGCATACCCCTTCTTCACGATGTCAATGACCCAGGAGTCTGATGTTATGGACTCCCACATGGGAAGAAAGCGGGCAAGTCTCCCCCCTACCGGAGAAACGTGTGCAGGGAGTGGTGGAGGACTAAGGCTGCTTTCCCTGCTGCACCCCTCCTGAGGAAGAGAAAGAGGCAGAGTGCTGCTGGGTGGCCCCTCTAGTTCGTACTCTACCCGTACCCCTGAAGGATCTGTAAGGTAGGGTTCCTGCAGGTTGCTGCCCTGTCGCATGGAGCCTGCCACAAAAGGAGGTGCCACAACCAAAAACTCTAAATTTTCTAAAAGATCGAAAAGCAGAGGAAGTGGCTGCCTGAAGTCCCAACGACCTCGCCGTGGCTCTACTCTCTTTAAAGCGTTCAAGAGCAGAATCGGCCTTTGCTCCAAAGAGTTTATCTCCGTCGAAAGGCAGGTCCAGAAGAGTAGTCTGCACATCTGGGGAGAAACCTGATGAACGCAGCCAAGCCTGTTGCCTCGTCACTATGGATGTGCCCATAGCTCTTGACACTGAATCCGAGGTGTCCAGCCCAGATTGAATCACCTGGGTCGCCGCCTCCTGAGCGTCCGACAATAGGTGCAATACCGCCTGTGGCAAACCAGGGTGACCCTTAGCCTCCTCCATAAGGGCATGAATATAACGCCCCAAAATGCAAGTCGCATTGGTCGACTTCAAGGCCATGCTGCAAGAAGAAAAGGCCTTTTTTGATGCCTGGTCCATTTTCTTAGACTCCCTGTCCGTAGGGGCCCCAGGGAACGAACCAGGAGCTGACCGGGAGGAGCACGACGCCTGAACAACCAAACTCTCCGGAGTTGGATGTTTGGTGAGAAAGTCTGGATCACCTGGAGCCACACGATAGCGTCTCGCTACCGCCCTGTTGACGGCTTCCGAAGTCACTGGCTTCTTCCAGATATCTTTAATGGGGTTCAAAAGAGCCTCATTGAAGGGCAAGAGAGGCTCCGCCGACGCCGACGCCGGATGCAGTACTTCAGTCAGAAGGTTTGTTTTCACCTCTGCAGCAGGAAGAGGAAGGTCTAAAAAGTCTGCAGCCTTCCTTACTACCGCATGAAATGACGCAGCCTCCTCTGTATACTCCCCTGGGGAGGCCAGATCCCATTCAGGGGGAGTGTCAAGGGCCACTTGCTGTGTCCAAGCCCTGTAGATCTCCCAAAGGCTCCATGATCTCACCTTCTTCCAAATGTTGTCTGCTATACTCCTCTTCCTCCAGGAGCCGTAAAGCCAATCTCCTGGATCGGAGTCTGGATTCGAGCCCAGGTGTCGATAAGGCATCGGCCAACGCCGAAGATCTTCGTTGGCGCCGCTCCTCAGATCCATCCGACGACGGACCCTCCGGCACCACAGGCAACTTCACTGTAGACTGGATCTGTGGTGAATCCATCGGCGCCGGGACAGCCGATGTCGTCGGCATCACAGGCCTTCTCGGCGACGCCAAAGGCATCAGCGCCGAAGCGGCTCCAGAAGGAAGGAAGGGCATAAAGGCTGTCGGCTTGTAAGGAGCCGGAGCACCCAAGTTAAAGGCCAAAGGACCTGACGGACTCGCATGCCCTCCACCAGGCGCCATTGTGGAAGAGATGTTAAACATTGCATTTAAAAATGCAGCGGGATCCGTACCGGGCGCCGGGATTGCCAGATAAGTCTGTGGAACCGGCGCCGGAGGAGAAGCCGATGATGGACCAGGCATCTCCTGCCTCGGAGAAGCCGTCGGCTCCTGATGAGGCTTGACTTCAAACACTGACAAAGGAGATGTCGGAGAAGCCAGAGTCGTCGGAGGCGTGACAGTAAGGCTAACCTCCCGCCGTGATTCGTGACGACGCCGAGAGTCTCCATGACGTCAATGAGCCATTGAAGATCGCGAAGAAGACTCTCTGCGATGACGCCTCTCCTTCCTTTTCTTTGAACGGGCCAGAAATAACTTTGCCTCCCGTTCTTTAAGGGCCTTAGGATTCATGCGTTGGCATGAGCCGCATAACTCGACCTCATGGTCGGAACTAAGGCACCATATTCAATTTTCATGGGGGTCCGTGACCGACATCCGACCCCCACACTGGTTACAAGGTTTAAAGCCTGATTTTCTCGGCTGAGACATAGTAATCCTGAAGTGAAACTGTAGCTCCCTGTTAGCCTCGAAGAAAAAACGTTACTCAAAGGCACAGAAAAAAGGGAACTGACGTCTGCACGTCGACGAGGGTTTCTTATTGCCTGGATGACGTCATACGGCATCACATGGAGTCGGGCAATTGTGACGTCATCGTCGACGTGCAGAGCTAGAAGAAAATTTCCGTCGAGGCTGGCGCGTGAGGGAAAATTCTTTAGGTGAGGAATCCACAGGTAAGTGCATCCATCAGAAAATCTATTACAAAACAACTATTACCATTTCTAAGTCTACAACACATACCCTTCTTCCCCAAGAAAACAAAAGTAACACCCAACTACAATATAGACACAAAACGCTGACTCCAAACATAAGGATAAGCGTAACACCAAATGAAAAATGGATAAGATCCACTAAGCAGACAATCCACATTCCACACTAATGAAATACTGTGAAAAACCCACACAGGCTTTCCTAATACATCAGTGGTGTAGCAAATGGCTAACTGAGCTACACGCAAAATCTCCCAGCCACCCTGGCGGTCAACAAGATTTCACCATGTCAAAACAGTGGCCCAGAATCTGCCACCTAGACCTTTCCCACTATCTTGGACCTTTGAATTTAATTGTTGTGAGGATAAAACCTATCACTCCTAAGTCTGCTCTTTGGTAGCCTTTCAGAATCACATCATTTGAGTTCAGTCCAACATCAGGCCAGGTGACATCCAGATCTGTTTCAGTATTATGGCAAATAATGCTCCTAAATCCACCGTCATCGAGACATCTGTGCCACTGATATTAAAAATGGTACTTGGATGGATTTTCTATTTCCCCTTACTGAGCTCACTGACTTTGCGGGCATCGACCTTTAATATTTTGTGTTTCACATCCTCCTTCACTTCATTCACCACAGAAACATGTCCTTTGTTCACAGCTTTGCACATTCTGCCAAAGTGTCCCTTTTTTCAGTGCTTCCAGCCCTTTTGCCTATAGCATAGCAATTCCTTGAAACCATGTAACGAATAGAACCACAACACTCAATGTGAGTCCAAAATAACAGTTGAAGATCAAATTAGAGGTTCAAATCAGTTTCAACTCCATTATTGTCATGTGAGAGTATCTGTTCTTTCCAAATTCATAAACACTAACAGCCAATACATGTTTTGTCACACCTTGTTTAAGTCAGTCATCAACGAAGAAGCAGGGGGCAGCTGAAGGAAGCCTGAAACGCAGTGCTGTATCGCTGCCAACTGAAGGGAAAGAACCGTTGGAAGTGTCACGCACGCAAGGGACGCACACCAAATAAAACTAGTAAGAAGCTACAACAATACTAATAATACATTATACATTTATACATGAAATACAGATAATAATTAAATCGCATAAACCGAGCAGTGTACTTATCTTGACTGCGTGCAGCAAGAAAAGAGGGCTTGCTGCTCTTAGTCAAGATACTTATGTTCCTACTCGACGTATGATTGGTTTATCTATTCTGATGCAATGTCGTAGTTTTTCTCCCAGGCGTGTCTGGGTGTTGTTGTTTCTTGGCTGCTGTATTAATTAAAGCAGGAAAAGAAAGCATAATACTCGCCTCCATATCTTTAATAAAATCCAGCCTTTCAGCCACCAAGGCTAAGAAAATCTCAATTGTAATTGTAAACATAATTTCATGCAGTGTTAACGGAAAACAATGCTGTAATTATTTATAAGTCCACCAGGTGGTGCTATAGTTAGGAAAAACAAAAGAGGTCACACTGCCTCAATAAAGAAGCTAACTCTGTGATTTGAAATCCCAGGAGGAGTGACAGTATTCAGAAGATACTGTGCTGTGTGTTAATTATAAGTTCCTAAATATTTTTACAGTTCCTTTTCTGTTTTAAAACACGAGAGCAGAAACATCAGCGCTGCAGTAGCACAAGGAGCAAGGAACAGGTGCTCAGAAGAGGAAATAGCATTTGAAGTGGGTTGAAAGTCTTTTAAACTGAAAATTGTTGAAGTTTTGTGCTAGGTGCTGAAATTACAGTGATTAGAGAGTTTTCATGAGGGTTAAACTGCTTCATTTCCTGACCAGCTCATTGCCAAATATATGTAGTAAAAAATGGCAGGATGCAGGCAGATCTTGATTGTAGAGAAAGTTTGTTAAGCAACACAACCCTGTGACACACAAGGCCAGGCGCCAGACAGCAATTGCCACTAAGACATTCTAAAAACAACCATCATGGAACACCAATGGTGACATTCTCATACAGATCTAACATTCCAGACAATCTATTCAATAACTACCATTACCATTCCTAAGTATACAGCAGGTTCACCTATGGTATATGGACTGCATAAATTGCTAAATTCTGGCTCTGGCATATTTTATGTCTTTTAGTTATGTAAGAGGGTATTTGTGGAATAAGGGAATACCCATGGCAAAATGATGGTCCTGACAAAATGGAGGCAATTGTTGACACATGGGGGCACCCATACCACATTTGCAGAATCACTGGGTCAACGCCTGGTGAATGTCAGGTTTCATTGTCTTGGTACACCATGAAAGGATTTCAATATTTAATGCGTGACCTTTCAGCGCCTATGACATTTAGTAAATTCATATGAAAGTTTTGCTTTGAGACGCACTTTTTCACCCCATTCTTTTCAGATTTTTCTCAAGAGGAGAAGCCTAGGTAAATGGTTTTGGTTGCTCGTTACAAGTCATTTGCCCCAAAGCTTTCAAATCAAGTCAGCACCATAATATTGGTGGTATCTAAAATAGACATTTGTTTGTGGTATGTTGTTAGGCTAATCATGCAGTCATTATAGAACTTAAGTATTGTCAATAGCTAGGGGCCTGTGACATGCCTTGCTGGAAATAAACAGGGTCAAGGGTCATATGACTTCACTTCCTGTGATGTCATTAAAGCCAAAGGGTATGAGATGTCACTTCCACTACCCCTGGCATTTGAATGAATCAACATCTATGTGCAGGTGTCCATGAATACTCTGTAAAGTGTGCCACGAAAACAACTGTATTGATGTTACATTATAGCTCTAAAATCGCTGCTCACTTATGGCCCAATTTAAAGGTTGGTGGACGGTTACTCCTTCACAAACGTGATGGATATACCATCCGCCTTGTTACGATTCCATTATATCCTATGGCCATTGTAATAAGGCTGACTGGATTTCGGTCACGTTTTTGACGGAATAACCCGCCCGCCAAGCCCTACATCAGGCCCTAATAGTCTGTATGTTGTGGTTAACAATATATAACAATATATTTGGAGTAATTGTTGTGCATTCCTAAAGTTCAGCCCTATATGACTGAAGAGAGGTTCACTACAAAAGACAGCACCTAAAGTTAGTATATTTACAGCAGGGCGTACATTTTGTGACATTTAGAACTTTAAGGAATGCAATTATTTAATCAGAGTAATGTGCAAGAATTTACGGGTGGATTGGTGGCGTGGCTGCCTGCATTTATAGTGCTCTAGCTCCATCAGGTGTTGAAGTTGGGTGACTGCTGTATATGTCGATTAAACAGGAATTTGATTTATTTTTTATATATAAACAGTGGTTTCAAACTGAAATCTGAAAACCCTTCACGTATAGTATGCAGTAGCCCAGGATGGTTTTAATAGGTGTTAAGTTGGTGCCAAAAAGGTGAAATCTTTTTAGAGACAGTGTAACCATGTGTAAAAATGACAAAATAATGGCGTAGTACTATCACAAAAAAATACTATCATAAAGTGCACTGCATTAAGCCTCAAAATTTGCCTTTTCTTGCCACATATTTAAATCCAAACTGCTGCATAATGTGGTCTCCCTCTGCCGAATAATTCCAGTGGCTCTGGCTGTTAGGGAACCAATAGCAAAGCAGGTTGTCACGTGAACCCTGCTTAGAGTCTTATAACATATGAGCAAAATTAAAGTCTATTAAAACCTAAAAGTGACGTTTTTAGAGAGAGCACATCCTAAATTGAGGTTTTTTTAAGGTACTCTTAAAAGGTATGATAAAAGATATGGAGGCGCTGTGAAGTACGGTCATTGCCTAGGGTAAAATACATTTTGCCTATCGGGTAAACAGTGTTTGAAACCTGGTTTCCTGGTGTTAGATGCATAATTTAGCCTCTAGTTGAAGGGGAAGGATATTGATGACTGACATAAGGGCGTGGGTAGCAGAAGGCACATGAAGTCTTGGCTCAAAGTTCCAAGAGGACGTTTTCCAGAGCTCAGCATCTGGCTCTGACCTGCAATGGTTCTCTCTTCTCTAGAAAAGTAAGGTTCCGCATGTCCAAAGTATGACATTTTGGTGCAGGATTAGCTATGATAATCATAGTTCAAATTACACCTGAATCCCAACTTGCCAACTATCAAAAACTTAGGCCCATATTTATACTTTTTTAGCGCCGCATTTGCAAAATATTTTGACGCGAAAGCGGCGCTAAAAAAGTATAAATATGGGTCTTAGTGAATTACTTGGAGCGTCTAGGGATAAATCATCCTACATTTCTCACAGCTCAGACTATACTCACACAGGTCCACTAGTCATCCTGCCCTCACATGGGCTCACCTTTTAATCTCCCAATCCACACAGAGGGGCACCCCGGCCACCATTTTCTCACACCCCTCACACCTCTCACTCTGCACTTCCCTTCACCCTGCACTCACACTGCACTTACACCACTCACCGTCACTCGGCACGTACACACCACACCTCCAACACAGCACTCATTAAACTCCCCAACACACGCGAACATGCACACATGCCCACAAATGCACCCAAAGAATACCCGATCTTCCTGCAGTGTGAGATGCCTATTCAGTTCCATCCGTAACTACAGGTCTAGTGCAAGGGGGGAAACTGCAGCTTAGGCTGGTTTGGGCGGCAGGATCGGTCTTAGGTTGTAGGTTTCAGCCAAGAGGGAGTGCGGAAAGCAGCCGAAGGCAACAGGAGAGGGATCCACCCAACAGGCTAAGGATGAAGCACTGCAACTGTGGCTGCGAGCTGGTGTGGGAGTTGACTGGGAATGCAGGCTAAGGGTGTGGTGCAGATGGGGCTAGAAACTACAGCTCAAGAGTCACTTGTTGGCCCTGCACTGAGCCCTATTGGCCTTCATCACAGCTGGTATGAAGAAAGGGAGGGGGGCACCTTTGGCCAGACATGCTGTTTTTGCTTCTTCTGAAGCCACGATTTAGACCAAAATCTGGGCCCTTTGGCCTGAATGGCTGCCGTGCTCTGGAGGGGCTGGTACCGGAGGGGAGAGCTTACTTAGGCTACAGCTGTTGTTTGAGATGGGAGTAGTCCGTGGGGGAGCAGGTGAAGTTGGGGAGAGTGAACTGAGGCTGTAGGTTGGTGTAGCAGGAGGAAATGGCATGCGGCTGTTGCGACACAGGGCCACAGTCTAAGGCTGCAGTGAGCAGAACCTCTGGAGTGCCAGGAAGGTTGTGCAAAGCAAACTTTTTTGTTTTGAATGTCACTAATAAAAATGGGGAAGAAAAAACAAACAGACTCAGATGCCACTGCGTCATTAGGGTGGAAATAGCAACCATTTTGGATGGGGGAAATCCCTTATTGGGAAGCTCTTTTCACCAGTATTTCTACCAATTATACTTCTGCTTGCTCACAGAGCAATATTCTTAGCCAGTACTATCACATCATTGTGGAGGGTCTTTTTCTTGCACACTGCCACATTACTGTGTTTTAATGGCACAGCCTTGCAAGGAGAGGGAATACTAATCAGGCGTCAATAGGAGTGCAAGAAGCAATGCACTCCTCTTTGGCAGCACCACACACGTTCTAACCAATCAAATGCTGTAATTAGGGTAAACGTGGACAGAGCCAAAATCTCTCTGACCGTTTTGCTTCTTAAAGCTTTTTTTCTGTTGATCATACAAGGTATGGCGACAGCTGGGCAGTCAAGCCAGACCTAAAGTAAAGAAGTATTGAACACATCCTGTACGCTGCTCAAAAACACAGATCATAGCACTACACATTAACTTAAGGACATCAACGCTTCAAGAATAAAAAATGGATTTCTGTCATGTGTTGTTGGGTACAGTGATTGTAATGAGGGTTTTATAACAATATTAGTTTTATTCAAAACCACTCTGTTTTTATTCTTTTCCTTTAATGACTTTAGTGCTAAGACTCTTGCACCATTCCTACCCGCACCCATTGTGCCCTGACTCTCATTGAAAACTAAGTAATGTAGAATTAGGTGCCATACAGTGTATAGTTGGACACTCTGAATACATAGACCTTCTGGCAGAGGGCATGTGTCAGGTCCAGTAAAGGGGGCATGGGGCAAGCAGGAGCTACTGGGCCTCAGTCATGAGGGCATGGGTGGTTTGTCTTGGATGACCCAGAGTTTGTCCTACTGTGGCTCCACAAACTCGGCAACTACAACCCGTTCAGCACTTGACTCTCAGTGTTAGCACTTTGGAGCAGTCACATGCTTCTCAGGGAGGAAGTGTAGGAGCACGGAAACTCAGATCACCCAGCAGAGCAATATATGTTTGTCCAAACCAGTGCCTTATTTGGATAAGAAACATACTTTAATAGACATGCTTAAAATAATATACTGAAGCAGGTACAATAATATGCACTGCCACTTGGGCTAATGCATACAGGGCCTCATTACAGAGTTTGTACCGCCAACAGGCTGGCGGTACAAAGGCCGCGGTCGCACCGCCGGGTCCGGCGGTTTTCCGCCACAGTGGTCCCGGCGGTTGTAATCCACCAGAGCAGCGCTGCTTACAGCGCTGCCCAGGGGATTACGAGTCCTCTTCCCGCCAGCCTTTTCATGGCGGTAGGAACCGCCATGGAAAGGCTGGCAGGAAGGGGAGTCGTGGGGCCCCTGGGGGCCCCTGCACTGCCCATGCAGGGGCCCCCTGGCACAGCCCCATGAAGTGCAGACAGTGAAAATCGCGTCGGGTGCAACTGCACCCGTCGCACCGCCGCAACACCACCGGCTCCATTTGGAGCCGGCTTCTATGTTGCAGCCGAGACCCCCCTGGGCCGGCGGGCGGAAACTTGGTTTCCGCCCGCCGGCCCAGCGGGGATCTCGAAATGGCCACCACGGGAGGGCGGCTGTATTGGCGGCCATCCGGCGGTTACAGCTTGGCGGGCGGCGGTTGCCACCCACCAATGTTGTAATGAGCGCCACAGTCTTTATTATCTTCCTTTTCTCTCTTTTCTGTGTGTCCCTCCTCTTCTGAGTGTAGGCAGGTCCCTGTTAGGTTAGTTTTGTGAGACATTAATCAAGTCTCAGGTGCAGCTACCCCAGTTCAATTATGGTTGTGCACAGTTCAGTACAGTCTTCTAGATACAGCCTCACCACCATGCAGGTCTTTGTGTGTTTCACCATCACATGTCTATGATTGTGTGAGCTTCTAGGTTGAGACAGCATGGTTGCAGACGTGTCCGTCAGTTTGAGTAGCCTGTAGCAGGATGGGGCAGCCAGAACCAGACCCATAAGTCTTTTCGTGAATTAAGGTAATGGGAGTCAGTGAGGTCTCATGGCAGGCATCAGACCCATTTCTGGGTCACTGGGCAGCAGATGGACAGCCACTTACACGGATTTCACAGCGGCATGGTATCAGTCTTGGGATGTACTTTGTAGATACTGCAGTGGTGGCCTCCTTGTACCAAGACTTGGCTTTGACAGCGATGTTCACCATGGACACATGTCCTGACTTCTGTGACAATGTCAGCCACAGGAACAGCTCTGGGATTTGGTGCCTATATTCACTATGGGCACAGCCCTTGATTTAAGCAGTGAGGTCAACCATGCTTAATCCTATTGCATGGAGGCAAGGTTGACTGTCCTCCTGAGATTCCCTCTTGGATCTTCACTTTTGAAGAGACTGCACCCACCCTCTTTTGGCTCGCAGATCGATCTCTTCTGTCTTCTTTTTCCTCTTAGACCCTCCACACTAGAGTCTGGTGTTAGTGGCTTGGCAAGCTCTTTCACTCTCTAAGCAGGCAGGCTGTCCTCCAGGTGCTTAAGGTCAGGGGAACAGCTCTTCCAACAAGTAAAGACTCCAGGTGATGTACCCGCTCCTCAGGGAAGCTGACTGTCACACAGACACCAGTTCTGGTTGTACTGTAGTTCTCAGAGTATGCTGCGTAATACTCCCTTCTTTGGTGAAAGGACTTGGAACTGGAGCGACAAGGATGTACATAGCTCCCACTTTTATGCAATCAATGCAGATAATGATTGTGGATTCTCTGTATGCAATCTCAAAACAGGTTTACGGCGGTTCTTCTGTGAAGTGTCCTCTCTAGGCTGTTCTTCAGACACAGCCTTTGTGTACAGTGATGCTCTTCACAGCAGGGTACTCTCCAGCCATGAGTATGTACAACAGAGGCCCAAAGAGGCATGAGGTTTCTGAAACTGTCTTTTTACCAGTCACGCTGAATAGTGATCAGGATGAAGACAAAAAGCTAAACTTACCTAAAAGATCTCTCTCATCCTGATCAACAGAGACACGAGTCCCACCCCGACCACCTACCAAATGGCAGTACCATAGGAACACTAGTCAGCAGCTCCATTCAGCAGAAGTGCTTACGTGAATTTCTAAAGGAGCCTTGGCTCCTCCCTTTATTTTAAGGACTGACAGTAATACTCTTCCACTGTCTGTGAAAACAATCTCATCTACAGCTTGTGCACAAGAGCAAGCTAGGGGCTTTCAAAATGGGACCCGCTGGCCTCCATGACTCTGGCACACTCATGCACATACTGTATGCACTACACAAGCCACAAACATACAAAATCCACTTGGGTTGTTAGTACTAGACTCTAGGTTACACATTGATGCAGAACTTTACACAATAGGGGTCAGCAACACAGATAAGTGGTCTTATCATGACTGTGGATTCACAAAACACGATATGTTGCAAGCACCACTGTACATGCTAAACCCATGCCAGGGGTGGTAGTGCACTGTCAGCAAAATGAGGGCATGCTTGGCACCCTCCTCTAGCTCACAGGACAGTTACAGAACTTTGTTTGTGTCAGGGACAGGGGTAAGCCTCTGCACCTGTTATATTAGTGGGAGCCAAAAGCAAAAACCAGGACACAAATTAGTCACAATCGGGCACTCAGAACATTGTGCCATGACTTCTCACCCCACAGGGAACATTCCCAGTCTAACAGCATGTTCAGGCAATATTATGTTTTTCCTAAATTACGTGGCTTATCTTATGGTCTTTTCACTGCATATATATCTAGTTGACTCCTGAAAATATGCCATATTGTGGATACTAAACAAGTGCACATTTGTGTCTCAATGTATAATCATTGGTATAAATATACATTATTTCCAATCATTGCTCATAGCAATACAGTGCATGCAATCAGGAGTAGCCGCTTCTCACCCTCTAAATGGTGAGTAGCTTGGATGTTTTTGTTTCTTCACAAGACTGATGAGGTGGTAGCAAGGAAAGCTGACAGGAGCCAGTAAAGTGAATGATTCTCGTGACTTGGTGTCTGTCTTGCTCAAGAGGGACATGCCCTGTGTCCTGGAGAGCTTACCTTCTCCCTGAAGAGCTGAGAGTGGCCAAAAGCCCTTAACAGGGGCAGAAGATTTGAATAAAGGGGGCTGTTGAGAGGCCTTCAGACCTGATGAGATGCCTCCAGGTCACAAACAGCCTCGCTAGAAGATTTCAGAGGAAAAATTGTCAGCCAGCCATAATATCTGAAGGGGTAGTATCTTAGGACATTCCCATTCCTTGGCAGAACAGCTCAATACCTCCTCACAAGTGGCTCTAGCTGTTTGGAGGCAAGGCTGCATTACTTCCCATCCACCAATATTACTCGTCTTGCATCCCTTCCCACTGCTCAACCACAATTCCAGAGGCTCAGTACAGTTCACCATATAACAAACACACAAACATCTATATTTACTCACCTTTAATCTTATCAAGGCTTTATCAATCCTTCCTCAGTTTTGCAAATGCCTGTCGGCCAGCAGAATCACCTGCAGACCAATGTTCTTATGACTAGCTCTGCAGCCAGTCCAACCAGAACAGCCGGCAACTCATTGAATATAGGTATTTTCCCGAAGGAACTCTAAGGCGGTCATTCTGACCGCGGCGGTCGGCGCCCGCCAAGCGGTTCCCGCCGAAAGACCGCGGCGGCCATTCCGGCTTTCCCGCTGGGCCGGCGGGCAACCGCCAGAAGACCGCCGGCCGGCCCAGCGGGACAGCCCCTTCAACAATGAAGCCGGCTCGGAATGGAGCCGGCGGAGTTGAAGGGGTGCGACGGGTGCAGTGGCACCGCCTCGATTGCCTGTTAGGGGGCCCCTGCACTGCCCATGCCAGTGGCATGGGCAGTGCAGGGGCCCCCAGGGGCCCCATGGCACCCGTTCCCGCCATCCTGGTTCTGGCGGTGGACACCGCCAGAAACAGGCTGGCGGGAAGGCGGTCGGAATCCCCATGGCGGTGCTGCAAGCAGCGCCGCCATGGCGGATTCCCTGGGCCAGCGGGAAACCGGCGGGAAACCGCCGGCTCCCCTTTTCTGAAGCCGCGGTCAGAATCGCCCAGGAAGCACCGCCAGCCTGTTGGCGGTGCTTCCGCCGCCCTCCGCCATGGCGGTCATGGACCGCCAAGGTCAGAATGACCCCCTAAGTGTCTTACATAAAACCATCCCTCAACCAAACAGGCTTTGAGCCAACAGAGCCTTCTAACCCCTTATAATAACAGACTGTTTTTAGTTAAAACGATAGAACAATTGAAAGATCTACCTCACAACATATACCTACATTCAAAGAAAATAACCTGCTTTCAGACTACCAAAACAGATTCTGGAATGGCTGACGCATACAAGCAGCAGTGCTTTTCATGTGGGATGATTTTAAAATACAGTGGCTTAAAAATGGATTACTGGCACATCTATTACTTGAACTTTCCCTTGGCTTTTATATTGTTCATCATTTCAACTACTAAACGTAGAAAGATCCTGGTGAATCACCAACGAGGAAGTTGAAAAAAGAACTGTAACCTGTTTGGGACTAGTGGCATAACAGAAGAAAGTCAATCTCTTCTACAGAGACTTGACATCTTCAGAGTGCAGGGTGCATAAGTGAAGCAGATTGCACCTTTTCTTTAAGACAGATCATCATCTCACTCCTCTCTTCAGGTCAGCTCCATTCACTTTACAAGTAATGTACCAACCATCCTTCCCCCTCTTTAACATTCACCTTAGCTCTCTATTGCACCCAATCTTCTCCTTCAATCTCAAGTGTTACTGTTAGGCAGGTAATAATCAAATCATACTTAACTATGAAATCCCATCTGACTTTATTCATATGCAACCTGACAATGTCTCAGTCAAATAATGGATGATATCTGACCACAGCAAAAAACACATGTCACAAACTGAAGCATCCATATGCAGTAAATGGATCAAACACCACCCATCAACAATATGGCCTCAGCAAATAGGCCGTCACCAAACAACTAAGTCGAAGCAAGGAATCTAGGGATAAAAGAGACTCCAGTCTGTCAATCATAATAGGATTGTGTTTGTCCAATATGTTTAACCCCTCGGATGCCTGGGACGTAACTGTTACGTCCTGGGCAGCACCGCTCGGGTGCCCAGGACGTAACCATTACATCCTGCTCCCGGCCCTCGGGGGAGCGCTGGTGCTCCCCCCAAGGGCCTCCCTCCCACCCCCCGGGGCACGGCTGGAAGGGGATTCGCTTCCCCTTCCCCTTTCACTCCCGCCCCTCCCCCATCTAATGACGTCAGCGCCCAATCGCGCACTAACATCATTAGAGGCCGCCCGATGCGCTGGAAGCCATCTGCTTCCAGCGCGTCTACAGAAGAGGAGGTAAGTTTCTCCTCCAGCTGGGGGGTGGGGGGGGGGGTGTTGCTTCAAAGAGGTATCGGGGGAAAGGAAAGGGTTTTCCTTTCCCTCGAGTCCTCTTTTAGCATTACTGCTGCCTGATCACAAGACGATCGGGCAGCAGGAATGCCCACTAGGCACCAGGGATTTTGCTCGTGTGCGTGTGTGTCTGTTTTTTGTGCAGGGAGGCGGCCCTTTGGGCAAGGGCCACTCCCCCAAGGGGGAGAAACACTTTTAGGCAGTTCTGCCTCCCTTGGGCGCAGATCGGCCTTGTTTTTTTGGCCCAGAATCCACTAGGCACCAGGGATTTTCTGTGTGTGTGTATGTTTTTTGTGCGGGGGCGGCCCCTTGGCCAAGGGCCGCTCCCTCAAGGGGGCATAATATTACACGCCATTTCTGCCCCCCCCCCCAAGGGGAGCAGATCGGCTCATTATTTTTAAGCCGATCTGCCCCGGGGGGTAGAAGCCACGATGGCACCAGGGATGTGCTGCTGTTTTTTTTTTTTATGTGTGGGGGTGGCCCTTTGGGCAAGGGTCGCCCACAAAGGGGGAGAAACACTTTTGGGCAGTTCTGCCCCCCCTTGGGGGCAGATCGGCCTTGTTTTTTTGGCCCATCTGGCCCCAAGGGGAGCAGAATCCACCAGGCACCAGGGATTTTCTTTGTGTGTGTGTGTTTTTTGAGCAGGGGGCGGCCCCTTGGGCAAGGGCCGCTCCCCCAATGGGGCATGATATTTTGCTCTGTTTCTGCCCCCCCTTGGGGGCAGATCAGCTCTTTATTTTTAATCTGATCTGCCCCTGGGGGGTAGAAGCCACGATGGCACCAGGGATGTTCTGTGTTTTTTGTTTGTGTGGGGGGGGGGTGGCCCCTTGGGCAAGGGTTGCCCCCAAAGGGGGAGAAACACTTTTGGGCAGTTCTGCCCACCTTTGGGGCAGATCAGCCTTTTTTTTGCCTATCTGCTCCCAAGGGGGGCAGAATCCACTTCCCAACAGGGATGTTGTGTGTGTGCTTTGTGTGGGGGTGGGTGGTGGTCCCTGGGCAAAGGATTCAGCACAGTACATGTGGCCAATTCTGCCCCCTTGGGTGCAGATCGGCCTAGTTTTTTTAGGCCCATCTGCCCGGAGACCACTAGACACCAGAGAAAATTTCTAAATGTTTGGTGGCGGGGTGTTTCTCAACTGGTGAAGTATTTGCATTTGTGATTATAACAGTTTATTTCTCTTTCTTGTTCTAGTTCAAAGCTTTTGCTTCTTTTGCTGTGGCTCATTTTGGCAGTGGTTGACCTGGGGTTTACGTAGTTGCATGTTTTAGGTAAGTAAATTTACTCCAAAGGAGTGTTGTTGCCATGCATGAATGATATGTTTGTAGGTGGTGTACTAAATGCAGGATTGTGTGTGAAATTCTCCTTAGATTTGTGCACAATGATATTTGTGTTGTCTTATGTCTAATATGATTTTCTTTTTTCTTTTTAGTGGGATATCATTGGTGGTTGCTGTGTCTGTGCAGATTAGTTGCTGGTGAGTCTAGCCTTTTCAGGCAAGTGAGTGGTATAGTTTTTGAGTACATAACTCTTTGTGATAAAGCCCCACTTTGTTTATTACTTATTTTAGAGAGTGCTGGTTGTTGTTGGCTCATTTGTCACGTTACACTTCTTAGAAAGGATCATGGCTAGCCACAGAGTGACTGCTCAGCAGGTTGTTGGCATGCTTTTTGAGTCGTCTTCTGACCATGATTATGAGATGGATTCATGGCTAGCCACAGAGTGACTGCTCAGATGGTTGTTGGCATGCTTTTTGAGTCGTCTTCTGACCATGATTATGAGATGGATTCGGCATCTGAGGCAGAGGAGGAAGAGAGAGATTCTGGCAGTGAGATTTCTGTCCAAGAGGAGTCTTCTGATGAGGAAGTGTAGGAGGCTGGCCTGGCTTGTAGTGGGTACCAGAGGTACTTATACCTTGTGCCAGGTCCAGTTATCCCTTATTAGTGTAGAAGAGGTGTTTCTAGCAGCTTAGGCTGATAGAAGGTAGCTATGGCAAAGCAGCTTAGGCTGAACTAGGAGACATGCAAAGCTCCTACTATACCACTTATATCATATGCACAATATCATAAGAAAACACAATATACAGAGTTACTAAAAATAAAGATACTTTATTTTTATGACAATATGCCAAAAGTATCTCAATGAGTACCCTCAGTAAGAAGGTAAGTACTATATACAAGTTATATGTACACAAACCAAAAATTAGGTAAGTAAGAGCAAGAAAAGTAATGCAAACAGTGTAGAATTACAGTAGGTTGCAATAGGAGCACATAGGAATAGGGGCAACACAAACCATATACTCCAAAAGTGGAATGCGAACCACGAATGGACCCCAAACCTATGTGAGCTTGTAGAGGGTTGCTGGGACTGTAAGAAAACAGTGAGAGTTAGAAAAATACCCCACCCCAAGACCCTGAAAAGTAGGAGTAAAGTACACCTACTACCCCTAGAGAGCACAGAAGTCGTGATAGAGGGATTCTGCAGGAAGAACAAACACCAGCAGTGCACTGACAACGGATTTCCGGACCTGAGCACCTGTAAGACAAGGGGACCAAGTCCAATAGTCGCAACAGTGTCCGGGGGGGCAGGAGCCCAGGGAACCCCAGCTGAAGGTGCAAGGAAGCTGCCAATGGTTGGAAGAAGTTTGAAGTTCTGCAAGAAAGAAGAGGACTAGGAACTTCTCCTTTGGAAGACAGATGTTCCACGTCGCGATGAAGCTTGCAGAGGTGTTCCCACGCAGAAAGACTACAAACAAGCCTTGCTAGCTGCAAGGGTCGCAGTAGAGGTTTTTGGGTGCTGCTGAGGACCAGGAAGGACCAGGATGTTGCCTTTTAGAGGAGGAGACAGAGGGGGCGCTCAGCAACTCAGAGAGCCCTCACAGAAGCAGGCAGCACCCGCAGAAGTACCCCAACAGGGACTTAGAAGAAGAGTGAACCGGAGTCCACAAAAAGTTACAAAAGGGAGTCCCACGACGCCGGAGGACAACTCAGAAGGTTGTGCACTGCAGGACGGAGTGCTGGGGACCCAGGCTTGGCTGTGCATGAAGGAAATCCTGGAAGAGTTCACAGGAGCCGGAGCAGCTGCAAATCACGCGGTACACAGCTTTGCAGTCTAGCGTGGGGAGGCAAGGACTTACCTCCACCAAACTTGGACTGAAGAGTCACTGGCCTGTGGGAGCCACTTGGACAGAGTTGCTGTGTTCCAGGGACCACGCTCGTTAGGATGAGAGGGGACCCAGAGGACCAGTGTTGCAGTCTTTTGGCGCCTGCACTAGCAGGGGGAACATTCTGTCGACCCACTGGAGATTTCTTCGGAGCTTCTGGTGCAGGGTGAAGGCAGACTACCCCCAGAGCATGCACCATGAGGAAACAGTCGAGAAAGCCGGCAGGATTAGGCGCTACAATGTTGCTGGTAGTCATCTTGCTACTTTGTTGCGGTTTTGCAGGCGTCCTGGAGCAGTCAGCGGTCGATCCATGGTAGAAGGTGAAGAGGGAGATGCAGAGGAACTCTCGTGAGCTCTTGCATTCGTTATCTGAAGAATTCCCCAAAGCAGAGACCCTAAATAGCCAGAAAAGGAGGTTTGTCTACCAAGGAAGGAGGATTGGCTACCAAGATAGGTAAGAGCCTATCAGAAGGAGCCTCTGACGTCACCTGCTGGCACTGGCCACTCAGAGCAGTCCAGTGTGCCCCCAACACCTCTGTTTCCAAGATGGCAGAGGTCTGGGACACACTGGAGGAGCTCTGGGCACCTCCCCTGGGAGGTACTGGTCAGGGGAGTGGTCACTCCTCTTTCCTTTGTCCAGTTTCGCACCAGAGCAGGGCTGGGGTATCCCTGAACCGGTGTAGACTGGCTTATGCAGAGATGGGTACCATCTGTGCCCATCAAAGCATTTCCAGAGGCTGGGGGAGGCTACTCCTCCCCAGCCCTTCACACCTATTTCCAAAGGGAAAGGGTGTAACACCCTCTCTCAGAGGAAATCCTTTGTTCTGCCTTCCTGGGCCAGGGCTGCCTGGACCACAGGAGGGCAGAAACCTATCTGAGGGGTTGACAGCAGCAGCAGCTGCAGTGGAGACCCCGGAAAGGCAGTTTGGCAGTACCCGGGTTCTGTGCTAGAGACCCAGGGGATCATGGAATTGTCCCCCCAATACCAGAATGGTATTGGTGTGACAATTCCATGATCTTAGACATGTTACATGGCCATGTTCGGAGTTATCATTGTGACGCTATACATAGGTAGTGACCTATGCATAGTGCATGCGTGGAATGGTGTCCCCGCACTCACAAAGTCCGGAGAATGCTAGTGCCAGGGTGCCCACACACTAAGTAACTTTGCACCTAACCTTCACCAGGTGAAGGTTAGACATATATGTGACTTATAAGTTACTTATGTGCAGTGGTAAATGGCTGTGAAATAACGTGGACGTTATTTCACGCAGGCTGCAGTGGCAGGCCTGTGTAAGAATTGTCAGAGCTCCATATGGATGGCAAAAGAAATGCTGCAGCCCATAGGGATCTCCTGGAACCCCAATACCCTGGGTACCTCAGTACCATATACAAGGGAATTATATGGGTGTACCAGTATGCCAATGTGAATTGGTAAATTTAGTCACTAGCCTGTTAGTGACAAATTTGGAAAGCAGAGAGAGGATAACCACTGAGGTTCTGGTTAGCAGAGCCTCAGTGAGACAGTTAGGCATCACACAGGGAACACATACAGGGCACATACTTATGAGCACTGGGGCCCTGCCTGGCAGGGTCCCAGTGACACATAGACTAAAAAAACATATATACAGTGAAATATGGGGGTAACATGCCAGGCAAGATGGTACTTTCCTACAGGAAGCCACTCTAAGTGCAGATGAAGGGCCTGCTTTCGAGGAGGACATCGATGTGCCAATGGTGCAGCAGCCAAAGGCTGAAAGGCTTCTCATTGAAAGACCTGACACCTGGATTGCCCCAAACATGGAGCAGCCACAGTTGCCTGCCTTTACTAGTCTCCCAGGGTGTAGAGTAAATACGGAAAACTTTTTGCCTGTCAATTTCTCTGAGTTGTTTATGGATGATGTATTTTGGAAGAGATTGTTGAGCGGACTAACTTGTATGTGGAGCAGTATTTGAGAGACAACGTTTCCAGACTTAGGCCTCAGTCTAGAGCTACCCATTGGATCCCCACAAATTTCGAAGAGATGAAAAAGTTTTTGGGTTTGACTTTTTTGATGGGGTTGATAAGGAAGCCGTCACTGGCTTCTTATTGGTCTACTAGTCCCTTGATGACAACCGCTATATTTCCTGCAACAATGACTCGTAATCGGTATTTTCTTCTTCTACAGATGCTGCATTTTGTTGACAATGCTTTAGCCTTATCACGAGATCACCCCGATTGTGACTGTCATTTTAAGATTAGGCCTGTCCTTGATCATGTTGTAGATCGGTTTTCAGAGGTCTATGTGCCAGGCAAAGAAATAAGTGTGGATGAGTCTTTGGTCCTGTTCAAGGGTTGTTTGTTTTTAGGCAGTACATTCCTAGCAAGAGGGCACGGTATGGAATTAAATTGTATATGTTATCTGAAAGTAGTACAGGATATGTTTATAGTTTCCGGGTCTACACTGGATTCCAGTATTGACCCCCCCCCCTGGCTAGTTGTCCGCCCACTTTTGGAGTTAGCGAGAAAATTGTGTGGGAACTTGGTAGACGACTATTTAACAAAGGTCACCATTTGTATGTAGATAACTTCTAAACTGGAGTTCAGTTGTTTAAGTAAAGTTGTTGTTCAGAGTGGACACTGTTGCTTGTGGCACAATCAGCTCTAACCGGAAAGGCTATCCAAGGGACCTTGTCTGTAAAAAACTTGAGAGGGGACAGCGCAGTGCCTTGCGCAATGATGAGCTGCTAGCTCTGAAATTTGTACACAGGAGGGTTGTGTGCATGCTAACTACCATCCATGATGAGAGTACTTCACCTGTGGCTGTTTGGGGTCAAGTTGCTGAAGTGCTCAAACCTGTGTGCATTTTAGATTACAATAAGCACATGGGTGGGGTTGATAGAGTAGATCAAAGGTTGGAACCCTACACTGCTGTTCGTAAGTCTTACGTGTGGTATAAAAAGTTGGCTATTCATTTGTTCAATCTAGCAACTCTTAATGCTTTTATCGTGTTTAAGGATCGTTCGCCCGAGTCAAGAATGAAATTTGTTAAATTTTAGTAGTCAGTGATAGAGAGCCTTGTTATGGTGGATCATGCAAGAGTTCCTAGAGTAGCAGTTGTGGAGGATGTGGCTAGATTGAAAGATCGCCACTTTCCTGATCAGATGCATTGCACTCCCAAAAAAGACTTTCCCGCCAAGAAATGAAGAGTCTGTGCCCGAAGGGGTATCCGGAGGGAAAGCCGGATGTACTGCCGGGACTGTCCTTCAAAGCCTGGGCTGTGTGTGGCAGGCTGTTTCAGGAGTTACCACACACAGAAGATATACTGGGAACTACTGTGAGCATAAACTGCCGTTTTATATTTTCATATGTTCAGCTTCACTGTTGGCATTACTGTCATATATTCAGTTAGAGCTTTTGTGTTTGTAGTTTTGTACTTAGTTATAATTAGTTAGTGGTTTCTTTGTTGTTTAAAAACAAAAAAAAGTTATGGCGGTGTACATGGAGTGGCGCTTGGCTGGCGCTGTGTGTGGAGTGGCGCTTGGCTGGCGGTGTGTGTGGAGTGGAGCTTGGCTGACGGTGTGCATGGAATGGCACTTGGCCGGCATGGCGCTTGACTGGGGGTGTGTGTGGAGTTGGGCTTGGCTGGCGGTGTGTGTGGAGTGGCGCTTTGCTAGCGGAGTGTGTGGACTGGCGCTTGGCTGGCGGTGTGCATGGAGTGGCGCTTGTCTGGCAGTGTGTGTGGAGTGGCGCTTGGCTTGTGGTGTGTGTGGAGTGGCGCTTGGCTGGCGGTGTGTGTGGAGTGGCGCTTGGCTGGTGGTGCCAGCCAAACGCCAGTCCACACACTCCCATCAGCTGGTGTGATTGCTGTATCAGGCATGTGGGCGTATGAAAGTGATGGGCCCTTGAGTGGCGCTGTCTGTCGATGAGAGTGTTGTAATGTGCTGGGCCCATGGCTGGCAGCGTGAATGCTCTTGTGCATGTCATGTATGAAAGGTGTGTGAATGGATTGTAAAGCGGTTGGTGCCTGGTCGCGGCTTTACAGCTCATGAGCTGTGAGTCATTGGTTCAGTTTTTTGGCCTTTCTATTATTAACAGTGCATTTCATTTTTGTGAAATCTCTTGTTAATAAAATTTGATCGACTGAACCATCACTCACCCTCGTACCAAATCCAACCAGTATGGGTGGTAAAAATGACAAAACCTGCTCCTCTGTAATCAGGCGTCGCAGCACACCCGTGTCACGCTAGGTGTCTCGGTTGGGACCCCGATGATGAAGCATGCCACCAACTTGGTTGGTGGGTGAGGGGTCTTTTTAACATAACCTAAGTGCGTTTCTTTTCACAATTTTAGTGTTTGGAACATCACAGAAGTACATGGACACATCAAAATGATCTATTACAAAACTACCTGTGTTTGGGGGGGGGGCCTATGTTTTTGGTCCTAGGTGTGGCCTTCATCTAAAGAAACCTATCAAACCCAGACATTATTTAAAACTAGACACCCCAAGGAGTCCAGGGAGGTGTGGCTTGCATGGACCCCCCAACATTTTCCTACCCAGACTCTTCTGCAAACCTCAAAATTTGCTAAAAAAGCATATTTTCCTCACCGCTCCAGCACAAATTTCCTACCACCCAGTCTCAGTCTCCCAAGTAAAATAATACCTCACTTGTGTGGGTCCCCAAAGCAGAGTCAGCCTAAAGATGTATAAAAGAAAAATATGTGCTTATCAACTCGCTGTGCTATCCCCTCAATCTCTACAGGGTTTTGGTCTTTTTCTGTTGCAGGCACCTGGGCCGCCCACACAACTGAGGTATCATTTTTATCGGGAGACTTGGGGGTACGCTGGGTGGAAGGAAATTTGTGGCTCCTCTCAGATTCCAGAACTTCCTGTCACCGAAATGTGAGGAAAAAGTGTATTTTTTGCTAAATTTTGAGGTTTGCAAAGGATTGCGGATAACAGAACCTGGTGAGAGCCCCACAAGTCACCCCATCTTGGATTCCCCTAGGTGTCTAGTTTTCATAAATGCCCAGGTTTGGTAGGTTTCCCTACATGCTGGCTGAGCTAAAGGCCAAAATCCACAGGTAGGCACTTTGCAACAAACAGCTCTGATTTCTTTGGGAAAATGTGATGTGGCCATGTTTTGTTTTGGGTCATTTCCTGTCACGGGCTCCAGGCCTACCCACACAAGTGAGGTACCATTTTTACTGAGAGACTCGGGGAAACGCCGGGTAGGAGGACATTTGTGGCTACTCTCAGATTCCAGAACTTTCTGTCACCGAAATGTGAGGAAAAAGTGTTTGTTTTGCCAAATTTTGAGGTTTGGAAAGGATTGTGGGTAACAGAACCTGGTGAGAGCCCCACAAGTCACCCTATCTTGGACCCCCTTAGGTGTCTAGTTTAAAAAAATGCACAGGTTTGGTAGGTTTCCCTAGGTTCTGACTGAGCTAGAGGCCAAAATCCACAGCTAGGCACTTTGCAAAAAAACAGCTCTGATTTCTTTGGGAAAATGTGATATGTCCACTTTGTGTTTTGGGGCATTTCCTGTTGCGGGCACTAGGCCTACCCACACAAGTGAGGTACCATTTTCCTTAAGGGAAAACAGGATGCATTACGAAAAGAAAAATGAAAAGTTTTCTTTTAATTTTTGAATAGTAGGCAGTGGTTCGTGGGGCCACTGCCTGCTGCCTGTTTTGAAAAAAAAATTGCACCCCCATTTGCAAATGGGTACTACCAACTTGAAGTTGGTGGTAACTGCGAATATTTTGCGACTGCATTCCAGGTTGCAAAACATTCCTACATACCAGTGTGACTCGCAATTAGGAAGGGATCCCCTTGTCACAGCTCCACCTAATTTCGAATTGCTACGGATTTTGTGATTCGGTAATACATTACGGAATCGCAAAATAGGGATTTATACATTCTAAAATGCTTTTTTCTAGTTGCAAACAGCCTGAATCTACGAATCTGACCATTTGCGAACACAAAAAAGCCTAGTACATCTGGCCCTAAGATCCTTGCAAAAAGACTAAGGCGGTTATTCTGACCGCGGCGGTCGGCAGTCGCCGCCCGCCAAGCGGTTCCCGCCGAAAGACCGCGGCGGCCATTCCGGCTTTCCCGCTGGGCCGGCGAGCGACCGCTAGAAGACCGCCGGCCGGCCCAGCGGGAAAGCCCCTTCAACAATGAAGCCGGCTCGGAATGGAGCCGGCGGAGTTGCAGGGGTGCGACGGGTGCAGTGACACCCGTCGCGATTTTCACTGTCTGCACAGCAGACAGTGAAAATCTTTGTGGGGCCCTGTTAGGGGGCCCCTGCACTGCCCATGCCAGTGGCATGGGCAGTGCAGGGGCCCCCAGGGGCCCCATGGCACCCGTTCCCGCCATCCTGGTTCTGGCGGTGGACACCGCCAGAAACAGGCTGGCGGGAAGGCGGTCGGAATCCCAATGGCGGTGCTGCAAGCAGCGCCGCCATGGCGGATTCCCTGGGCCAGCGGGAAACCGGCGGGAAACCGGCGGCTCCCCTTTTCTGACCGCGGCTTTACCGCCGCGGTCAGAATCGCCCAGGAAGCACCGCCAGCCTGTTGGCGGTGCTTCCGCCGCCCTCCGCCATGGCGGTCATGGACCGCCAGGGTCAGAATGACCCCCTAAATATAATAACAGAAGTCTATGGCTCTCATTAGAAGTGGGCCCTTTTTTCAATTGGAATCACAAATTTCATGACAATTATCGCTTTCCTGTAGTAGTCAGCAGGTGTACTTCAGCTGGTCAAACCTACCAAAATTTACTGGGGGAAAATGGCTGGTAAATAAAAGTACATATGTATTTTGGTATGCAAAGCACCAAATTCTGTGTGTTATGCCAGATTTTGAAGCTTTGAAGCTCCTATCCCTGAGAGTATCGTTGTTTGAAAAGGTGGGATAATTATCGCATCTACTGCCAAGCCACTTGTAATGAGGGCCTATGCGCATACAGATCAGTGTTAGTTCATCCCACATAATATTTTTGCTCTTAGCACATTTATTTTTGTATCATACCGCAATGATACACTAGCACTGTTTGATATAAAACAAGCATTGGCAAAGCTACTAGGTCTTGCCCATGCAAGAACTATTGGCTTTGCCAATATGTTTTAGCCATGTTGTGCACCAGCATGACTCCTGTTCAGCATGGCTAAAAGTTGGTGAGGTAAAGGAGAATGGAGTGTCATAAAGTGGAGTAGAGTTGAGTGTTATAGAGTGGCGTAGAGAGTCGTGGAGTGACATACAGTGGCGTGGAGCGGTGTAGAATATAGTGGAGTGGCATAGAGTGGCATGGTGTAGAGTGTTGTGGAGTGTCAGGGTGGGAGTAGAGTGTTATAGAGTGGAAGGGCATAAAGTGGAGTAGAGTTGAGTACCGTAGAGTGTCAGAGCGGAGTAGAGTGTTGTTGATTGGAGTGACATAAAGTGCTGTGGAGTGGTGTAGTGCAGATTGAAGGGGCGTAGAGGGTGTTGCGTAGAGTTGAGTAGAATGTTGTAGAGTGACATAGAGCAGAGTAGTGGAATGGCATAGAGTAGAGGAGTGTAGGGGAGTGCATGTAGTGGAGTGGTGTGACGTAGAGTGGTGGAGTGTAGTAGGGTGTCATAGAATAGAGTGGAGTATAGTGGCATGGAGTGGTGTAGAGGGAGTTGTGTTGAGCATTGTGGAGTGGAGTAGTGTAGTAGAGTGGCCCTGAGTGAAGTACAATTTTGTAGAGTGGAGTAGCATTGAGTGGAACAGAGTGTCATATAATGGAGTAGAGTTTGATAGAGTAGAGTGCCATAGAGTGGAGTATCATGGAGTGGAGTGTTGTAGAGTGGAGTGTGGTAGAGTGGACCGGAGTGAAGTGGCGTAAAGTACAGTGGTGCAGAGTAGATTGATGTAGAGTGCATTGGCTTTGGGTAAAGTGGTGTAGTGTCCATTGGCATGGAGTGCAGTGACGTAGAGTATACAGTGGTGCAGAGTAGATTGCAGTGGTACAGAGTGCAATGGTTTAGAGTGGAGTGGCACAGAGTGTAGTCAATTGCAGTGATGTAGAGTAGATTGTTTCAGAGTAGAGTGAAGTGGTGTAGTGTGGAGTGGTGCATACTAGAGTGGAGTGGTGCAGGTTAGAGTGCAGAGGTGTAGAGTAGATTGACTCAGAGTGCAGTGGCATAGAGTAGAATGGTGGAAAGTGCAGTGGTGCAAAAAAATTTAGAGTGGCATAGACTGGAAATATGCAGAGCAGAGTGGCCTAGAGTGCATTTGCCTAGAGTGCAGTAGAGTGGAGTTGAGTTGTGGAAAGTAGATGCAGTCGCATAAAGTAGGGTGGCATAGATTTCAATGGTGGAGAATGCAGTCTTGCAGACTAGAGTGTCATAGAGTACAGTGTTGCAAAGTACAGTGTTGCAGTGGCAAAGAGTTTACTGGAGCATAGTAGTGTGGTGTCAGTGCACTGGCATAGAGTACAGTGGTGCAGAGTACAGTAGAGAGGCGCAGAGTGTAGTGTCATAGAGTGCAGTGATGCACAGTACAGTGACGTAGAGTGGATAGGTATAGAGAGTAGTGGCATAGAGTACTGTATATTGGCATACAGTGCATTGTGTAGAGTGCCGCAGAGTGGTGTAGAGTAGAGTGGTGCAGTGTAGAGTGCAGCGACATAGAGTGCAGTGGCACATAGTAAAGTGGCACAGAGTAGAGTGGCTGAGAGTGCAGTGTTGTAGAGTGTCATAGAGTGCAATGGTGTAGAGTAGAGTGGAGTAGAGTCCATTAGTGTAGCACGTAGTTGCGTAGAGTGGTGCTGAGTAAAGTAATGTAGAGTGCAATGGTGTAGAGTGGAGTGACATTGAGTGGAATGATGCAGAGTGGAATCGAGTGGTATAGTGTAGATTATTTCCAGATGGACTGAAGTGGCGTAGAGTGCAGTGGCATAGAGTAGAGTGATGTAGAGTGCAGTTTCATTGAGTGCAGTGGTACAGAGTAGATAAGAGTGGCGTAGAGTGCAGTGGCGAAGATAGCAGTGGTGCATAGTAGAGTAGTGTGGGGTAGAGTGCATTGGCATAGAGTAGAGTTGTGTAGAGTAGAGAGGTGTAGAGTGAAGTGACGTGGTGTATCATAGAGTACATTGAGTGGAGTGGCATAGTGTGGAGTTGTGCAGAGTATAGTGCAGTGCCGCAGTGCAGAGTGGCGTGGAGTGGCATATTGATTGGACATATATATATATATAATATATAAACATTTAAAATATAAAAAATGAATCCTGCTAAAGTTATCCCAGACACAATGCATTAATTACTTTAAAAACAAATAAATATACATTAATTAATGATAAAAAAGTATCAATACAAAAATACATTTACAATATAAAGCAAAATAACTGCATTAAAGTTCAAAATACTACTTAATTAAAAAATATAGCTATACCTTAAAATTATAACTACATAAGCAAAAATATCATGCTTTGCCCTTTGCCATCAGTAGAGGGAGCCTGCTGTGGGCGGGTCGCATCGCATCGCATTTACCAGGGGCCATGGGGAGAGCAAGCGTGCTGACAGGCTCATCTTACGGTGGCTGGCCTGCCCGTGCTGCCGTGCTATCTGGCATTTCTCTCCCTGGGGCCATGTTTAGGGACAGAGTTCCCTCCTCAGTGCTTTCTCTTACCAGAGTGCTTCACGCAAACCTCTGGGGAGATTTAAAACTTTCCAATCCAAGATGGCCTCTCTCCAAATGGGTTTGAAGGGAGCTGCCCACTGTAAGATAGATGTTGTAATAATCACTTTCTTTTTTTTCATTACTTAAGGAGCAGAATGCAAGTTAACACTGCGTCGCAACGCTTTGAGTACTTCAGTCATAGTGTTCTCACTGCTGCTTCTCCAGTGATTGTGTAGTTTCTATTTAGACCCTATCCTACTGTTTTTCTATTCCTTAGTGCTCTTATTTCCACTTCTTCAATTCCAGCAATCTTCTTCTCCTGTGTTTGGCAACACATCCAGCGCCAAGTCCTTGCCACTAGGAGGTTTTTTTTGTCCTAGGGCTTTTACCTTCTATTTTTGGGGCATCGAGCCCTGTGCTTCTGATCCTGGGGAGGCTGGGGTTGGTGAGTGTCTTACCCACTGGTTCTGGAGGGGGCATTGTGCCCTGTGCTCTTGATCCTGGGGAGGCTGGGGTTGGTGGTTTTCTTACCCACTGGTTCTGGAGGGGGCATCGTGCCCTATGCTTCTGATCCTGGGGAGGCTGGGGTTGGTGAGTGTCTTCCCCTCTGGTTCTGGAGGGGGCATCGTGCCCTGTGCTCTTGATCCTGGGGAGTACAAGGTGACTGTCTCTCAGGTGGCTGTCATACCCACTGGATTTGCAGGGGCAGGCAACACAACAGCCCATGGATGCAGGATTACATACCGTCCGACAGCGGTGACGGCAGTTCACTGGAGGTGCTGCTGGTGGTGGTGGTGGGGGGAGGCTCCAGCCCATCCCCTGCAGCCTCGGATGGCTGGCCACTGGTGGCTGTGGTGGTGCTGCTGCTGCTGGTGGTGGTGGGGGGAAGCTCAAGTCCATCCCCTGCAGCCTCGGATGGCTGCCTACTGCTGGTGGCGGTGCTGGAGCTGCTGGAGGGGGGAGGCTTCTGCCCCTCCCCTGCAGCCTCGGACGGCTGCACAACCATGGTTGGTGGTGGGGGCTCCGTCTGAGTCCCTGCACCAGGTCCCTTGTCCTTCCTCCCTGCTGGTGCTGGCTCCTTGCCCTTCCTGGCAGCAGCTGGGGCAGGCACCTTGCCCTTCCTTCCAGCAGCTGGGGATGGCTCCTTACCCTTCCTGGCAGCAGCTGGGGATGGCTCCTTGCCCTTCCTAGCAGCAGCTGGGGATGGTTCCTTGCCCTTCCAGGCAGCAGATGGGGAAGGCACCCTTTCCTTGATGCTGCCTAGTGCCCTGGATCCTTTCTCACCACAAGTGGGTGTGGAGACTACTGGGCCCATTGACTGGGTGGCTGAGGTGTTTGCCTGGGTTTTTGCCACCCTGGCCAGACGTGAAGGATGGGGGGAGGTGTAGGGAAGAGGTCAAGGGTGGAGAGGAAAAACTTATTAGGTACATTGGGGCGGGAAGCGGGAGAAGGTTTGGGAGTGGAGGAAGAGGGAGTGGTTGTAGGAGGTCTGCTGTGTTTGGGTGCAGGTGCATGGGGTGGGTGCTGTCGTGAGGTGGATGGCTGTTGGGTGTCTGAGTGCTTGGATCTGTGTACCTTGGGGGGGTAACAGACACAGTGGGAGAGGACACAGGGGACATGTGCATGGCTATTGTGGAGGTGTCTGCCAGTGAGGTGTGTGTTCTGCTTGGTGTGGTGGTGATGCTGGTAGTGGATGATGGTGTAGTGCATGCAGGTGTGAGTGTAGACGCAACTGGGAGAAAGGTGGAGGAGGAGGAGGAGAAGGGGGACACAGTGGAAATTGTGGATGTTGGGATGTCTGCATCTGGATGGTGTTTGTGTGAGGGCCTGTGGGAGGATGTGTGGTGCTTGTTTTTGCCTGAACCACTCTTGTGTGTTGTTTTATGTGCATATTCGTCTGTCTGTGTGCTTGGGATAGGTTGGGGTTGAGGGGAATGGGATTGGGAAGAGGAAGTTGGAGGGGGGAGGGTGGAAACAGGGACAATGGCTGCCATCAGAGAGGAGGCCAGAGCCTGGATTGATCTCTGTTGGGCCGCCAAGCCAGTGTGAATGCCCTCCAGGAATGCATTAGCCTGTTGCATCTGGGCTGCCAGCCCCTGGATGGCATTCACAATGGTTGACTGCCCTACAGAGATGGATCTCAGGAGGTCAATAGCCTCCTTACTGAGGGCAGCAGGGCTAACGGGGGCAGGGCCTGAGGTGCCTGGGGAGAAGGAGATGCCCACCCTCCTGGGTGAGCAGGCAGGGGCAACTCGATGAGGGGCTGCTGGGAGGGCGGTGCTGGTACAGGGGTGGCGGCTGTACCTGTAGCTGGGGTGGTCACAGAGATGTCGGCCACCACCAGGGAGCTTCCATCAGAGGAGGTATCTGTGCCTGAACTGTCCCCTCCTGTCTCTGCCGTGGTGCTCCCCTTGCCCTCCTTCCCACTGGTGCCTTCAGCATCGGTGTGCCTCTGCTCTTCTGCCAGATGATGCTAATGCACATATGGGCAGGGTGTCACACACAGGGAACAGCCCTACGCACTATGCAATGCACTACCAGTTATAATGCTAGCCACCAAGGCATGGGGAGGGGCACATACCGCCAAATGCAACCCACCTGGGATCCACATAGCCCTGACTAGTTGTGGATGCCTACGAGCTAGGTAGCAGGATTATCACTTCAGAACCCTGGTCAACATGGGACCCACTCTGCAATGTCAGGCCTGGCCTAGCCTAGGGGCACCCATTGACACACATCCCCCACCTGTGTACCCCCTACCATGTGTAAGGTGTAATGATGGGCACTGTACTCACCCCCTTGTGGCTGCTGTGATGCCCTCAAACGCCCATCCAGCTCCGGATAGGCCACCGCCAGTATGCGAGCCATCAGGGGGGTCAGGGTTCGACAGGCACCCCTTCCTCGTTGGGAGGCCATCCCAAGCTGGGCCTCCTCCGTCTTCCATGCCCAGCGTCTCAGGTCCTCCCACAGTTTCCGACAGTCAGTGCTCTGCCTGCCATAGACCCCCAGGGTCCGCACGTCCTTGGCGATGGCATGCCATATACCCTTCTTTTGATGGGCGCTGACCTGCAGAGAAATACACACAAGAAATGGTATCAGTCAGACCGTCCTGCTTGTTACACTTATGACCCACCATACCCCTTCACATCGCCATTTACACACACATGGCCCAGCACACAAGCTGTACGCCGCCCAGAGGACATCCACCAACCCCATGCATTCACGCCACATTCATGGTGCTCACAGTGTACTCACCTGTTGGTCTGGAGGCCCATACAGCAGTCCGTAATGGGGTAGGACCCCATCCACTAGTCACTCCAACTCCGCCGTGGTGTAGGCATGGGGCCCTTTCCCCAGTCACATGAGCCATGGTAGGTTCCAGACACAGGTCACAGCAGCACATGCAGTATAGGTCCTCTCCTTTGGAAGGTCAGGTACCAAGTGAGTGATCAGATATAAAATGGCGGTCACGTCCGCGGCGGTGCATACCGTCACTGCCGGCGTACATCACCATTGGCCACTGTACCCCATAGGGCCCAATGTTAACCATTGAGGAGTTGCACTGTAGTTCCCAACCGCCTACCACAACAGCGCACAACGTCAGCAGAATTACCTCACTTCCACCTATCCCTCCACACAGGACAGGCGGTCGCTATCTCAAGTGGGCAGGCCCTTGATAATAACTGTATCACGGGTTAAAAATTGGACATACATGACAAATACCACTTACCCATTACAAATTAACATCATGCATTGTACTGTTGTGGTTCTGATGTTCAGTTTGTGACAGGCTCCTCACTGTTTTGTCCCTTAGACTGCAACCGCTGCGGATGAACAGGAGATGGAGACATACCCCTGTGTACAGACCCCTGGTGGACTTGGCAACACTGGAGGACAGGCACATTATCCTCACCTATAGACTTGACAGGGCCACAATCTCAGAGCTGTGTGCCCAACTGGAGCCTGACCTGATATCTGCTATCTGTCACCCCACTGGGATCCCCCCTCTTGTGCAAGTCCTATCTGTGCTCCATTTCTTGGCAACTGGTTCTTTCCAAGTGTCAGCGGGCTTTGCAGCAGGAATGTCACAGCCAATGTTCTCAATAGTGCTGACCAGAGTGTTGTCTGCCCTGATTAAACACATGTGCAACTACATTGTACTCCCCCATGTGGAGGATTTGGCCACACTGAAGGCTGACTTATATGCAATGGGACATATCCCCAACATAACTGGGGCAATTGATGGAACAAATATTGCAAAAGGAACAGGTGTACAGAAATCGGAAGAGTTTCCACTCCATGAATGTACAGATGGTGTGCTTGGTGGACCAGTACATCTCCCATGTCAATGCTAAGTATCCTGGGTTGGTGCATGATGCCTTTATCCTGAGGAATAGCATCATCCCAAATGTGATGGCCCATCTACAGAGGCACCGTGTGTGGCTAATAGGTGAGCCCTGGTTCCCACCCAGTAGATGTTGGTGTATGGGAATGGTGTGGGCCATATAGGATAGTGTGCGGCTAAATGTTGTCCTTCAATATTTGCAGATGACTCAGATTACCCCAACCTATCATGGCTACTGATCCTTGTAAGGACTGCCAGGACAAGGGCAGAAGAATGTTACAATGAGGCACATGGGCGAACAAGAAGGATAATCAAATGGACCTTTGGCCTCTTGAAGGCCAGGTTCAGGTGCCTCCATTTTTACTAGGGGATCCCTGTGCTACTCAACAAAGAAGGTCTGCCAGATAATCGTGGCATGCTGTATGTTGCACACCCTTGCCTTGAGATGCCATGTGCCTTTTCTGCAGGAGGAGTAGGCTGGAGATGGCTGTGTTGCAACAGTGGACCCTGTGGACAGTGAGGATGAGAAGGCAGAGGATGAGGATGAGGACAACAGAACTGCAGTGATTTAACAATGACACACAGGTAAGACAGTGTTACTTCACATTTCATTGTCATTAATTAGATTATCTTTGGCACTGGCATGCTGTTATTTCCCACTTCTATGCCCACTCTCTGTACCCTTTGGCTACTCATTTTGCAGATGTTGGTGACCCACTATTGCTCCTGGTGTGATCACTGCAGCCAACTACAGGTCTTTCATATTTGAACATTACTGTACATTTGAATTGCAATGTTTGAACCTGGTTATACGAATACATACTTAAATAAGTTTGACATACTCCATACTTGTATTTTTTTCAAAGGGTGGTTATTTAAGTGCTGAGAAGTAGAGGGGCAAGTGCATTGGGATGGAGTGATGATGGAGGAAAGTCCAGGGTATTGTTCCAGTCTATTTGGTGCACATGTGCATTGTCCAAGGGGACATAGGAAGGGGAGCAATGGCAGTTCAAGGTGGACAGGGTGACAGGGTGGGACACAAGAGTGACAATCAGGAGAGTCTCATTTTCTGGTGGGAGTCTTGGCAATAGTCTCTGGCTTCTGCCTTGATCTCAGGGAACGTTTGCGTGGTGGTTCACCTTCTGCAGGGGAGGGGTGCTGGTGGCCTGTTGGTCCTGTGGCGGGGCCTCCTGTCCACTAGCGGCAGCAGAGGTGGAAGGCAGCTCAGATGTCTGGCTAGTGGCATGTGCCTGCTGTTGTGAGGCTGCCTCCTTCATAATGTTGGCCGCGTCTGCTAGCACCCCTTCTATGGAGACCAGGGTTGTGTTGATGGCCTGCAAGTCCTACCTGATCCCCTGATACTGTTACTCCTGCATGTTGTCCACTCCCAGTATGCTGGGAATGTTAGTAGGCTCCCAGGATCTCTGCAAGTGCCTCCTGGAGAGTCTGTTTCCTGGGCCTGTCCTCCCCCTGGCGCACAGCACTCCTCCCAGTTTCCCTGTTGTCCTGTGCCTCTGTCCCTGAACCGTGTGCCCACTGACCCCAGGTCCCTGATTGTCTTGGGTATGAAGTGTGCCTTGGGGTCCCTGTAGAGGTGGACACACTGCTGATTGATGTGTCCTGGGTATAGAGGTATGGGTACGCTGGGTGGGTGCTGTGGTGGTGTTTCCTCATGGGGGAGGCTCTGTGGTGGTGTGTGACTGTGCCTGGATAACCGACTGTCCAGAGGTCCCTGATGGGCCAGGTTGGTCATCCAGATCCAGACGACCAAAGTTGCTGTCATCACTGTTGGCCTCTTCAGTTGGGGGACTGGATGTTGCTGGCACCTTTTCTCCACTGCCATTGGCCGGGATACCTTTGGGGATGTAAATGAAGTGTTATTGTTTCTGTGTGTGACATATTCTGCATCAGTGGCTTGCCCTCTTTGGTTGTATTTGCCCTGGCAGCTTTCACTTGTGTACGTTGGTGTATGGGGGGATGATTAGTTCTCTCTAGTGTACATGCTTTAGTGATAGGTGTCCATGCAGGGCTGTGGGTGATGTCCATGCATTGGTATGGCATGCAGGGCTTGGCATTGGGATGAGTGAGATGTGATGGTGGGGGGTGTGAGAGGTGGTGAAGTGATGGGAGTGAGGGTGGGGGTATGTGATGGCATGCAGGTAGAGGGGTGATAGTAGTATAGAGTTGACTTACAAGAGTCCAGTCCTCCAGCTACTCCGGCCAGGCCCTCAGGATGCATGATTGCCAAGACTTGCTCCTCCAATGTTGTTAGTTGTGGGGGAGAAGGTGGGGGTCCACCGCCAGTCCTCTATACAGCGATTTGGTGTCTTGCTGCTATGGAACGCACCTTCCCCTGTAGGTCGGTCCATCTCTTCTTGATGTCGTCCCTTGTTCTTGGGTGCTGTCCACGATCCTCCGCCATAGCTCCATCTTCCTAGCAATGGATATCTGCTGCACCTGTGCTCCAAATAGCCTAGGCTCTACCCGGATGATTTCCTCCACCATGACCCTTAGCTCCTCCTCTGAGAATCTGGGGTGTCTTTGTGGTGCCATGGGTGTTGTGTGAGTTGTGTAGGTGAGGGTGTGTAGGGTGATGTGTTGGGGTGTGTGATGTGGGGTGCGTGGGTGGTGTATAGGTGTAGGTGCTGTGTGGCTCTGGTTTTGTCTGTAGTCGTGGTGTCTGTCTCTTGCCAATGGTTTGTATTCATAAGGGGTTGTGGGTAATGTGGGTGTGTGTTTTATAGTGGTGTGGGTGTGTGGGTGTGGTGTGTGTATGGGTGTCAGGAGTGTGTATTTGGTATTGGCCAATGCAGTGTTGTTTTGTATGTGTGTGTGTATTTTGATCGTGGCGGTATGTACCACCAATGGTTTACCGCCATTGAATGTCCGCTGTGGTGATTCGTGGGTCATAATATGGTGGATGTAGTTCTGTTGGCGTATGGTGTGGGTTTTGATACCGCCAGTTTATCACTGACTTTTGGTGTGGTGGACTTGTGTGTGTGGCTGAATAGTGACGGATTGGTGTGTGTGTGTCATATTATGGTGAATGGATATCCGCGGCGGTGGTATGTTGGCAGCAGTCAGCATGACGGTAAGTGGGATTTACCGCCAATATCATAATGAGGGCCTAAGTGCTTTAAAAATAATTGCAATACTTTACATATTTAATAAATATAATATATATATATATATATATATATATATATATATATATATATATGTATATATATATATTTATATATTATTACCACCATGTTACCCTAAAGATCCAACAACCTGCCAAGAACTAAAACAAATAAGTTAAATAAAATATATATCCAAATATTCAAATATAATTAACAATAAAATGCTAATAACTTGTAACACTCAAATAAAATATTTACAAAAATCCAATTTATTTTATAGTATTATATTAAATCAAACAAAATCAAATACTTTAATATTTTTAAGAAAGTAAGAAAAAAATATATTCTTACCTGCAATGTTATGTTCCATGATATTCCGGACATCTGTATATTTCTGCAATGATATTAAAGGCCAGCAATATTTTTAAAACAATATTAAGGTCAAACACCATCCTGATAGATGAATATAGAGCATGCTTGACAACATGCACTTATCCATACTCACATTAAAACAGAATTACACATTCAAAACCCTGCTGAATATAGAATTATCAAATGCAGATGCGAACCTAAGCTCAGGAATGGCGATGGCATTCAGGTAAAAATGTACAAGTCATTAGGAGGAATACCATTAGCTAACCTACTCATCATAGTAGATGAAGCCTTGACAGGGAAAACAACCAAGGTAATGCATAAGGCCTTTAAAAGTTAACAAGAATCCACAAGATTATAAAGCATGTAGGCAATTATCTATGCTAACTGTTGACTCTAAAGTCCTTGGGAAGGATATGGCAAGCAGGCTGAGCAATGTTGTAGCTGGTCCGGCCATGGGCAGCTTTGTCCCAATAGAAGGTCAGAGCTGAATTTGTGGAGAGTAGCTCATGCGATGAAAAAAAAAAAAAGTAGATTTGGAGTTAGTGCTGGCCACACTGGATACTAAAAGGGTCTTTGACATGGCGTTCTGGTAATATTTTTTCAAGTATTAGTGAGAACAAATTTTGGTCCCAGATATATTTGGTGGATGTATCTGTTATATAAAAGACGTGTGTCTAGGATGAAAATTAACTTCATGGGCAATCAAAGCTTTGGTTTCCACTCTAACGTACAAGCAAGGTTATATCAGAATATGTGTGGGGGTGAGAATACCCATTCTGTGTTTACATACTGAAAATGTGTTAGTATATATCAGTAACTATCGATGCAGGGGTGACATTGATAACAGATTTTGGAGGATTTCCGTAATATATCTGATTCAATAAGCAAAAGTAGTTTCTGATCCCCATGAATGCACTACACATCACAAGGGCCTAGTCTTTCAGAATTTGCCACTTAAATGGGAAACAGATAGCTTCCAATATATGGGAGTACTGGTGACACATACGGAGCCTAGATAGCATGCTTTAATCACAGGTAAGATGTTCAGGAATTTCCTGAAGTCTCTCAGACTCTGGAAGACATTGCCCTGCTCATTTGCTAGTCAAATAGCACAAGCTAAAATGATTGTCCTGCTGAGGGTTTAATACCTGTTTCATTGTTGCTTTCATCCATTTTGAGGAACTGGATAGTATACTGATTGAGCTGGAAAGGAGTTGAAAAAGGAGTATGGTAAAGTTAGGGACACTCAAAAGACAAAAGACAGTATGAAAAAGGGAAATGCCAGATCTGACATGCTATTGTATTGCAGTGCAGCTGCAATATGCATTCAGTTAGTTCACTGAGGAAGTAAATACAGACACAGATTAATATTATCAGGACTCCTTATGCACCACAGGCTTCTTTGTGGGTCCTATCTGAATTCCAAAATACCACAAGAGTCATGGATATGTTATCATGGTTGCAGTGTCAATATTACACTATGGGAGATTTATACAAGAGGAAATTTGTTTATAGTTTTAAGAAACCTAGACCTATTTTGTCATGGGGAAAGTGCAATTATTTGCATTATCTAAGGTTACATAAGGCTGTGAAGCATACATGGCAAGCTACGCTGCAGACTCTTACATTATCTGAAATATTATCTACTTTAATGGATTTCACCACATATGAAAGATCAATAACAATTTCATTGCATATTGTTAAAGTAGAGTTAAATTGAAGGATCTAGAGAATAATTCTTAATAGTCAAATTTACATTTTGTAGGGATGTGGAAGGGGCGAATGACACTGGGACTCGCTGTTACAAGTTTGCTCCTCAGTAATCTGTACCAGAGACAAAGAGGTCTAAACACCAAGGGGGTCATTCCAACCTCGGCTGTAAAAGGTGCTTACCGCCATTCAGAAGACCGCCATAACACCGCCGTGGCCGCGGTAAACCGCCACGGTCATTCTGACCCACAACAGGCAAACCGCCAAGATACAGACATCCACAAAAGTCCGCCACACCAAAGGCCAGCGAGAAACTGGCGATGACCAAACCTCCACCGTCACGCCAACAGAAATACGTCCACACTATCACGACACACGAATCCACGCGGCGGTCTTTCAACCGCGGTATTCCATTGGCGGTACACACCGCCGTGCTCGAAATATACACACTTGTACAAAACACTACCACATTGGACAATTCAAAATACACACACCTGATACACATACACACACCACTCCCACACACCCAATACAATATAAAATACACACCCACATCACCCACAAACCTCCACTCCTAGAGATTCGTGAACACGCACCGAGAAAAGACATCCGAGCACCCAGACGCCCAATTCACTGTCACCCAGCAATATTTGCACGCACTTCACACAACACAACAATACACATCACCACACTTAGCACCACACAATCCACCCTACACATCACCCACACCACCCCATGGCACCGCAAAGACACCCCAGGTTCTCTGATGATGAACTCAGGGTCATGGTGGAGGAAATTGTACGAGTAGAGCCACAGCTGTTCGGGACACAGGGGCAGCACACCACCATTGCCAGGAAGATGGAGCTATGGAGCAGAATAGTGGACAGGGTCAACGCTGTGGGACAGCACCCAAGAAATAGGGACGACATCAGGAAGAGGTGGAACGACCTACGGGGGAAGGTGCGTTCCATGGTATCCAGGCACAACATCGCGGTGCAGCGGACTGGCGGCGGACCCCCACCTCCTCCCCCAGAATTTACAACATGGGAGGAGCAGGTCTTGAACATCCTGCATCCTGAGGGCCTCGCAGGAGTAGCTGGAGGAATGGACTCTGGTAAGTCTCATCTTCACTACTTCATCCCCCCCACCCCACATGCATGCCAACTCATACCCCCACCCTCACCCCCACCCCCATCACACCTACTCCTTGCAAATGTCTCACCATCACAACCCACCCATCCCAACACCTAGCCCTGCATGCGTCCACAAAGCATGGACTCCCATCACCAAAGCATGCCCACTGCACATACACATACAACCCCCCCACCCCCAAACCACCGTCACAACAGCCCCCACAAAGGAATGCCAGCACTGGGGTACACGGGCACCCACCCATTGCACGCTATGGCACACACAGAAGCAATAACCATACTTTTATACCCCTGCAGGACCCGAACGCCAGGTCACCGCGCAGGAGGGTCCACAAATGTCCACTCCACCCCCAGAAGAGGCCCACAGTGAGGACAGCAGCTCTATCTCCCTGGATCTAGATGACCAGCCCGGTCCATCGGGGACTTCGGGACAGTCGGTTCCCCTCTGACAGCCACAGGCCACAGCAGACCTTCCCCCCTCTGGGAACACCAGCACAGCACCCACCCAGCGGGCCCATACCTCTGTCCCCAGGACACGTCAATCAGCGGTGTGTCCACCACTACAGGGAACCCAGGCTAACCCAACACCCCAACAACAACAGGGACCTGGGGGCAGTGGTAGTGGGCACACGGTCCAGGGGACAGAGGCCCATGGAAACAGGGGAACTGGGAGGGCTGCTGTGCGACAGGGGGAGGACAGGCCCAGGGAACCCACTCTCCACGAGGCCCTCTCCTCCATCATGGGAGCATACCACCACTCCCAGGAGACGATGGCGACGGTCCTGGCCAGGTTTCAGGAGATCCAGCTTCTGCAGGAGCAACAGTATATGGGGTTCAGGGAGGAACTAAGAAACATCAGTTCCGACATGGGTACCATCGTAGTGGCCCTGAATCAGGTAGTCACCACATTGCGGGACACTGTGGCACCTCAAAGGGCCCCTGACACTAGCATGGACCAAGAACTGCCTACCACCTCCGCCGGCGCTAGTGGACAGGAGGCCCCGACACAAGACCAACAGGCCACCAGAACCCCACCCCCTGCAGAAGGAGAACCATCCCGCAAGCGGGCCCTGAGATCCAGGAAGAAGACAGAGTAAGATGTCAAGACCCCCGCCAGAAAAGGATACCGCCCTGATTGTCATCCCACTGTCCCACATTGTCACCCTGTCCAACCTTAAACTGCCCCTGCTCCACTTTCCACAGGCATTTGGACAATGCACCTGTGATACTGATAGTCTGGACTCTGCCATGGACAATCCTCCACCATCACCCCTCACCGATTTGCAACCACCCATCCAATTTAGAGCACTTGAATAAACACACTTATTGCACAAAACAATCTGGAGTCTGGCTGTGATTTAGAACAAATGTATTAGACATGACCGTGCCAAAATGTTCATTCACATTGTGATGCCAACAAACCGCTGTCACACAGCTGTAGTCCATGGGGAAACAAAGCAGATGTCACGCAGTGGGGCCCACATCTCTGAAAACGGAAGGGAAAGTCACAACACAGTTACCATACACTGGGGGAAAAAGTCAGACAGTAGAGAGGTAGGAGTCCTTAAGTAAATGTAATATGCCGGTGTGTACTCTTACCTGTGTGTCATTGAAAATACTGCTGTATTACTGTGTTCCTGTTCTCTATGTCGTCCTCTTCGGCTTCCTCCTCTTCACTCTCCACAGGCTCCACAGCTGCTACAACACCACCATCTGGACCATCCTCCTGCAGAAAAGGCACCTGGCGTCGCAAAGCCAGGTTGTGAAGCATACAGCAGGCTACGATGATCTGGCACACCTTCTTTGGTGAGTACATTAGGGATCCACCTGTCATATGGAGGCACCTGAACCTGGCCTTCAGGAGGCCAAAGGTTCGCTCGATCACCCTCCTAGTCTGCCCATGGGCCTCATTGTACCGTTCCTCTGCCCTTGTCCTGGGATCCCTCACTGGGGTCAGTGCCATGACAGGTTGGGGTAACCAGAGTCCCCTAATAGCCACACCCGGTGCCTCTGGAGTTGACCCATCACATACGGGATGCTGCTATTCCGCAGGATGTAGGCGTCATGCACTGACCCAGGGAACTTGGCATTAACATGGGAGATGTACTGGTCAGCCAAACACACCATCTGTACATTCATGGAATGATAACTCTTCCGGTTCCTGTACACCTGTTCACTCCTGCTGGGGGGGACCAAAGCAACATGTGTCCCATCAATGGCACCAATGATGTTGGGAATATGTCCAAGGGCATAGAAATCACCCTTCACTGTAACCAAATGCACCACCTCAGGGAAAATGATGTAGCTCTGCATGTGTTTGAGCAGGGCAGACAACACTCTGGACAACACCTTGGAAAACATGGGCTGGGACATCCCTGATGATATGGCCACTGTTGTTTGAAAAGACCCACTTGCTAAGAAATGGAGTACTGACAGCACCTGCACTAGAGGGGGGATCCCTGTGGGTTGGAGGATGGGTGACATCAGGTCTGGCTCCAGCTGGGCACACAGTTCCTGTATAGTGGCTCGGTCAAGCCTGTATGTCAGTATGATATGTCGTTCCTCCATTGTCGACAGGTCCACCAGCGGTCTGTACACGGGAAGATTCCTCCATCTCCTCGCATGTCCCAGCGGACGGTGCCTATGAAGGACAACAGCGAGCACAGAGTCAATCAATCCACAGGTACGTAACCACAGCTTGCACATAACACGATTCCCAATGCATTGAAAGGTTTGTATGAGTGTTGATGCAAGGCCTAGGTATGTGTGACGCAGTAGAAATTAAGCCATGTGGGCCCTTGAAATGGCGGCTGCCTGACCTGTGAAGTGCGACAGTGGGATGTGAGGTCAATGCGCTGGTGTGGCACACCGTGGCGGTCGAAGACCGCGGCGCAAAGCCGCATTGGTAAACATTGAACCCTATGGGTTTCAGGAGCCAATGACGATGTGCGCCGGCGGTCGCGGTACGCACCGCCGCGGGCGTGACCGCCATTTTCTATCTGCTTAATCACTCGATACCTGATCTTCCACAGGAGAGGACCTACACTGCAAGTGCTGCTGTGACCTCGGTCTGGAAGAGACAATGGCTCATGCGACTGGGGAAAGGGCCCCTGCCTTCACTGCGGAGGAGTTGGAGAAACTTGTGGATGGGGTCCTCCCCCAGTATGCGCTACACTACGGTCCTCCAGACCAACAGGTAAGTACACAAGGACCATGCTTAGTGGGCAATGCCTGGGTTGAGTGGGGTGGATGAAAGATGGTGGGGAGGGGAGCGATTGAGGCATGCATCAAACGACAGATGAAAGCATGTGCCACATGGCAAGGGTGGGGATGGGGGGCCACTCACATCGAGCATGCAGAAGGTGATTACTATTTTTCTCTCCCTGTACATGTCACATAGGTCAGCGCCCACCAGAAAGTCGCTATTTGGTGTGCCATCGCCAAGGACATCCGGACCCTGGGGGTCCACAACAGACGGGGCACCCACTGCAGAAAGAGGTGGGAGGATATCCGACGCTGGAGCAGGAAGACGGTGGAGGCTCAGCTGGGAATGGCCTTCCCAACGTAGGAGGGGTGCCAGTCGTACTTTGACCCCCCTGATGTCCCGGATCCTAGCGGTGGCCTACCCCGATTTGGATGGGCGCGTGAGGACATCACAGCAGACACAAGGGGGTGAGTACAAACACATTCTGCTGACTTTGCGCGCAGTGGAGGTGTCTGGGTGGGGGAGGAGGGCTGTGGGTATCCATAGGCCAGGGCGATTTCTGTAGGCTAGGCCCCTCTGTAAGGCATGGCCCTGTGCCCCCACCTCCCACCTCTGTAGGGTGCCAAGTACAGGTATCCATGGCCCTGTGTCATCTATGTGTGCAGTTGTCGTCCATAGGCTTGTAGGCCATGTCCCACGGATTGCGTAGTGGACCCCAAGTGCGCGGCGTAGTGCAGGGGGCTTCTGTGTCTGTCCTCTCCGCCAACGGTGTCGCCAATGCATGCACTCAACATGTCTTTATTTCTCCCCCCCACCCTTTTTTGTGGTCTTCCTGTTCATGTGTGCATTAGCATCATCAGGCGTAGGAGAAGTGGCATCGGAGCACGAGGGAGCTGCATCCCACATGGCCCTGGAGGGCCATGCAACGGAGTCCGAATACACCAGTGGGACGGAGGGCGAGAGGAGCTCCACAGCGGGGACTCGTGCTGATGTCAGTGACAGCGACTCGTCCTCTGAAGGGAGCTCCCTTGTGGTGGCGCCAACATCCGTGCCCCCGCAAAAACAGGTACAGCCGCCACCCAGCGCACCAGCACCGCTCTCCCAGCAGCCCCTCAGCGTTTGCCCCGTGCCCGCTCACCCAGGAAGGTGGGCATCTCCTTCGCCCCAGGCACCTCAGGCCCTGCCCCTGTCACCCCTGCTGCCCTCAGTGAGGAGGTCATTGACCTCCTGAGGACCATCATTGTTGGGCAGTCTACCCTTTTGAATGCCATCTAGGGTGTAGAAAGGGAGGTGCACCAGAGTAATGCATACCTGGAGGGCATTCATTCTGGTCAGGCTGCCCATCAGCGATCGTTCAACGCTCTGGCCTCAGCACTGACGGCAGCCATTGTCCCTGTCTCTAACCTCCCCCCTCCAACTTCCTCCACCCAGACCCAATCCCCTGTACCTCTGCCTATCCCAGACACACCATCAGACCAGCCTGCACACACCTCAACACCCAAGGGAAGCTCATCCAGACATAAGCACCACACATCACACAAGCATTCACACAAGCAACATCCACATGCAGACATACCAACACCCACTGCCTCCACTGTGTCCCCCTCCTCCTCGTCTCCCTCCTCCCTCCCTGTGACGTCTCCACTCACACTTGCATGTACAACATCTTCAGCCACTACGTCCATCACCAGCACACCCACCAGAACACTACACACACGTGCAGTCACCACCCCCACTACCATTTACACGTCCCCTGTGTCCTCTCCAGGTGTGTCTGTCACCCCCTCTTCCAAACTACACAAACGCAGGCAGCCACCCACCCAACAGCCATCCACCTCACGACAGCCTCCAGCCCAAGCACCTGCACCCAAAGACACCAGACTTCACACTCCTACAACCACATCCTCTTCCTCCACTCTCATACCCACTACACCTACCCGTCCCTCTCTTTCGAAATTGCTTTTCCTTTCCAAACTTGACCTCTTTCCAACAACTCCCCCACCCCGTCCATCTCATAAGACTCCAATCAGCACCTCAGCCACCACAAAACCGGGACCTGTAAAGACTGTTTGCCATCGACTGTGGAGTCCCCCACTCTCAAGGGCAGCCAGTTCAGCTAGGAGCCAAGGCACGACTAGCCCACCCCCGGAAAAGCATCCGAAGATTGCTAGTGCCCGGCGCGAGAGGCCAAAGACACCAGGGACCAAAATCCCTACCATGGCTCCGGCAGGAAGTGGGGTGCCACCTGGCACACCGCCAAAGGTGGGAAAGGGCCACAGGCGAACAGGGAAGGGTGGGAAGGGCAGCACGCCCGACAAGTCCGGCAGCAGGCCAGCTGGCCAGGAGAGCTCCACCAGCCCCATCCCAGGTGTGCAGGAGGACACCCACAGGCCCGGTACTGCAGCCCAGGAGGGCCTCGCAAGCCACGTCCCAGGTGGGCAGGAGGACACCCACAGGCCCGGTACTGCAGCCCAGGAGGGCCCCGCAAGCCACCAGACAGATGGGCAGGAAGGCCCCGCCAGCCACATGTCAGGTGGCGAGTGACATCCATGCCATGGCCGGATCCGCTGACCTGGACACTCATCTCAAGCACCGCTGAACTGGGCACCGCCGTCTCAAGCACCACTGAACTGGGCCCTTCATCTCAAGCACCGCTGAACAAGGCAACGCCGTCTCAAGCACCGCTGAACTGGGCCCTTCATCTCAAGAACCACTGAACTGGGCCCTTCATCTCAAGAACCGCTGAACTGGGCCCTTCATCTCAAGCACCGCTGAACTGGGCCCTTCATCTCAAGAACCGCTGAATAGGGCACCGCCGTCTCAAGCACCGCTGAACAGGGCACCGCCGTCTCAAGCACCGCTGAAATGGGCCCTTGATCTCAAGAACCGCTGAACTGGGCCCTTCATCTCAAGAACCGCTGAACAGGGCACCGCCGTCTCAAGCACCGCTGAACTGGGCCCTTCATCTCAAGCACCGCTGAACTGGGCCCTTCATCTCAAGAACCGCTGAACAGGGCACTGCCGTCTCAAGCACCGCTGAACAGGGCACCGCCGTCTCAAGCACCGCTGAACTGGGCACCGCCGTCTCAAGCACCGCTGAACAGGGCACCGCCGTCTCAAGCACCGCTGAACAGGGCACCGCTGTCTCAAGCACCGCTGAACTGGGCCCTTCATCTCAAGCACCGCTGAACTGGGCCCTTCATCTCAAGAACCGCTGAACTGGGCCCTTCATCTCAAGCACCGCTGAACTGGGCCCTTCATCTCAAGAACCACTGAACAGGGCACCGCCGTCTCAAGCACCGCTGAACAGGGCAACGCCGTCTCAAGCACCGCTGAACTGGGCCCTTCATCTCAAGAACCACTGAACTGGGCCCTTCATCTCAAGAACCGCTGAACTGGGCCCTTCATCTCAAGCACCGCTGAACTGGGCCCTTCATCTCAAGACCCGCTGAATAGGGCACTGCCGTCTCAAGCACCGCTGAACATGGCACCGCCGTCTCAAGCACCGCTGAACTGGGCCCTTCATCTCAAGCACCGCTGAACTGGGCCCTTCATCTCAAGAACCGCTGAACAGGGCACCGCCGTCTCAAGCACCGCTGAACAGGGCACCGCCGTCTCAAGCACCGCTGAACTGGGCCCTTCATCTCAAGAACCGCTGAACTGGGCCCTTCATCTCAACAACCGCTGAACTGGGCCCTTCATCTCAAGCACCGCTGAACTGGGCCCTTCATCTCAAGAACCGCTGAACAGGGCACCCCCGTCTCAAGCACCGCTGAGCAGGGCACCGCCGTCTCAAGCACTGCTGAACTGGGCCCTTCATCTCAAGAACCGCTGAACTGGGCCCTTCATCTCAAGAACCGCTGAACAGGGCACCGCCGTCTCAAGTACCGCTGAATTGGGCCCTTCATCTCAAGAACCGCTGAACTGGGCCCTTCATCTCAAGAACCGCTGAACTGGGCACCGCCGTCTCAAGCACCGCTGAACTGGGCACCGCCATCTCAAGCACCGCTGAACTGGGCCCTTGATCTCAAGAACCGCTGAACAGGGCACCGCCGTCTCAAGCACCGCTGAACTGGGCCCTTCATCTCAAGAACCGCTGAACTATGCCCTTCATCTCAAGAACCGCTGAACTGGGCCCTTCATCTCAAGCACCGCTGAACTGGGCCCTTCATCTCAAGCACCGCTGAACTGGGCACCGCCGTCTCAAGCACCGCTGAACTGGGCACCGCCGTCTCAAGCACCGCTGAACTGGGCCCTTCATCTCAAGAACCGCTGAACTATGCCCTTCATCTCAAGAACCGCTGAACTGGGCCCTTCATCTCAAGCACCGCTGAACTGGGCCCTTCATCTCAAGCACCGCTGAACTGGGCCCTTCATCTCAAGCGCCGCTGAACTGGGCACCGCCGTCTCAAGCACCGCTGAACTGGGCCCTTCATCTCAAGAACCGCTGAACTGGGCCCTTCATCTCAAGCACCGCTGAACTGGGCCCTTCATCTCAAGCACCGCTGAACAGGGCACCGCCGTCTCAAGAACCGCTGAACAGGGCACCGCCGTCTCAAGCACCGCTGAACAGGGCACCGCCGTCTCAAGCACCGCTGAACTGGGCCCTTCATCTCAAGAACCGCTGAACTGGGCCCTTCATCTCAAGCACCGCTGAACTGGGTGCTTCATCTCAAGAACCGCTGAACAGGGCACCGCCGTCTCAAGCACCGCTGAACAGGGCACCGCCGTCTCAAGCACCGCTGAACTGGGCACCGCCGTCTCAAGCACCGCTGAACTGGGCACCGTCCTCTCAAGCACCGCTGAACTGGGCACCGCCGTCTCAAGCACCGCTGGCCCATTGGCAGAAGGGGCAGGCCCTCATCTGTGTCGGGCAGGGCTGCACGAAGCACTCTGGGCACCAAGCCCCCTCCAGAACCAGTGGAGACTGTCATCCACTTGTGAGACTGTGGCTTTGCACTCCCCAGGATGGCACAGTGGGCAACCCACCCACTGTAGAGACTTGAGAGACTGTGGCTTTGCACTCCCCAGGATGGTAAAGTGGGCAAACCACCCACTGTAGAGACTTGAGAGACTGTGGCTTTGCACTCCCGAGGATGGTAAAGTGGGCAAACCACCCACTGTAGAGACTTGAGAGACTGTGGCTTTGCACTCCCCAGGATGGTAAAGTGGGCAAACCACCCACTGTAGAGACTTGAGAGACTGTGGCTTTGCACTCCCCAGGATGGAACAGTGGGCATGGAGGCCCCTTGTGGATCTGGCGTCGTGGACTCATCTGGCTGAGGTGCCCCCCCTTCCCTTCCCCCTGAGGTGCCTGTAGTTTTGCTATCTGATGCCCCTGCAGTGTTCTCTCCATTGGTGTCAGGTATCCTGTGTGGGCTTTGCCCATGTAATTTGGGCCCTGTGGTCCACGGACAATGCCTGCAAAAATTATCGGACTTTTAATATTTATGTATATAATAGTTTTAGATGTGTGATATATTTATAAGCCAGTGATACAATATATTTGACTGTTTATGATCATTTCCTTTTGTCTTTGCATTCTTCCGTGGGGTTTGGGGGGTGTAACTGTGATGTATTGCTATGCATTGATGTGTGTGTTGTAGTGGGTGAGGGTGGGGGTGGGTGTGTCGCGTGTGTGTGTCCCCGTAATTTTTTGCCTCCCCCCTCCCCTGTGTCGTAGGTGCAGTACTCACTGTTGTCTTCTGCGCCGATGTTCATGCTCCTGGTAGAGGAGCAGGAAGACAGTAGCTGGGAGGATGTGGAGTTCGGGTTCCATGCTGTCCAGATTCCTCGTGGGGTGTATGGAGGTGAGCATTTCCCGTTCGAAATGGCTGTTTCCGCCGTGTTTTTATCGGCGGGGCTACCGCCCCGGAAAAGGTGGCGGATTGGTGGGTTGTGATAGGGTGGACGGTACATTGTCTCCCGCCTGTCTGTTGGCGGTGACCGCCGCGCTGTTTGTTTGTCCCGCCGTGGCGGTCGGAGTGTTGAAGTGGCGGTCTCTGTTGGCGGTTTCCGCCAGGGTCGGAATCAATTTTTTTAACCGCCAGCCTGTTGGCGGGTTAGCCGCCGCTTTAACACCGACCGCCAGGGTTGGAATCACCCCCCAAGTTCCCTAAATCATGCTGCTGTCACTGAGGCTGTTCTGAACTTGGGAACCTGCACTTGAGAGGGGTCACAACAAAGAATGGACGGAAAGGTGTCCACCACTATGTTGTAAGTGCCACTAGTTGGTGTAGTCTACTGCTAACCGTACTTGATATAAATACAGGGCTTCCTGAGAAGGAAGAATATCCACACATTATGCAAAAAAAAACACTTTCCTAGGTCTTGTGTGAACCTGGAGCTGAATCCAATAAATGGGAACAGTATAGTTGACTTGGTTCTGTTAGAATTAGTAAAACATATTATGCATTTTTACTGAGAAGCCATTCAGAGTTCCCATACTTCAACTGTTCATCATTAAAAATAACATAGAAAAACACACACAAGGCTCAGAATTAGTTTTTAAGTGAATGTAATGTCTATTAGACCACAAAGGTACATAGGTGGCAATATGGCTACTGGAAAAGGTCACCCTTATGTCTGACAGACAAGGACTGTGGAGTCTTGAAGATCCTGACTGAATCATCTAATTAACTGAATCATTCAATTAACAGGAAAAGAACAGGATTGTGCAAAATGATAACCAAAATGCTTGTGCAGTGCAGGGAAGTGCTCCAGCAGATATATATTAAAATATGTAATTGATTAAACAATTTGCAACTTGGATACAATTCATTTAATTACATCATTTGAATGTCAGGTCACTGTTGGGGCGTGGCTTGGAGAACCAAGATGGCGGATGAACTTTAACTGAGCTTCGCTACGAAGCCCTGATTATCCTTCATTTGTCTGTTTATGGGCACAACATTGAGCTTTATCACATAGCAGATTGTGCACACCAAGCACCGGTACCTCTACACATATCCCTGACTCGCGCAAGAATTGGTATGCCGGACCCACACGACCACTCGCATAAGGACCCACTAGCACCAGTGTGAACTGAAGCGCTTGGCTGAGACGAGCGGTGGGGACGTACCTACCTTCTCCCAAGCAGCGACTGTGCTCCCTGAAGAGGCCCATCAACCAGCAAGGAGCCAACTGAGACAGCATCACTAAACAACAGAGCAGCCCTTTAGACCGAAACAGCAGTGTGAGGTGAGAGGCTGGCCAGAGCGACTCCCCAGCAGCCCTGCGATAACAATTGCACTACACAGTAAGATAAACTGCTGCGTCTCTTCCCAGGAGGTGGTTGACATCCGCCGCACTCCCCTCCCTGGAGCCCTACTGCACCCTGCTTAGGCCACCATAGATACACCCTTAGAGAGCGCTACTGATAATAACACTTAAAGGAAAGATAACCTGTGCCTGCACAGATGTGACTGTGATTGCAAAACACACCTGCTCTGGGGGTTGTGTCTGATGAGGACCTGAAAGAGGGAACCCCCCCACCCCCCACCCCCCTGGATGCGAACACAGCGAGGTGCCAGGGCTTGTACTTTCCATATATGGGGGGCCTTTTTCTGACTGAAAGTGTACTCCAAAACCGCCCTTCACATCGGACCTGGGAACACAACGAATTGTTCTGCCTCATTATTCCTCGCTGCTAGGCCACAAAGACAATGTAGAGACATCAATGCGTGCATTGCCTTGCCATGTGGTCTGCTAGACCGATTGAACACATCCCCATATGACATTGCCTTGTACACGGACAGTGCACAGTTACCACCTATGACTAGGGAACATTTGCAGCACTTCTCCAGGTGATCCCTAACTTCCTCATGCAAGCCTCCTTAGACCAACCATTTGGAAGGACTGCTTCTCTTTCTTAAGGATGGCACACCATCCTTGACCCCTATCCGTACCCCATCACAATATGGTCCTTTGACTTTCTCAACGCAGCTAGGCCAGATTGGATGAACCATTGGCCAGCTGTACCTACCTACCACTTTTATACACTCCACCCGAGTGCTTGCATCCAAGCCTGCCGACATTGATGACAGGCATTATGGGTTACCTGGTTTGTGGAACTGGTGGTGCCTCACCTGCGCGAGGCACTGCCTCTTCAGCATCAACTGACGGTAAATTAGATGCCATACTAGCAGCGGCGGAATGTCTTGGTACGTCCTTGGACCACTCTAGAACATCCCAGGGACAAAAGATTGATAAGGTAGCCATTGATCTCACCTTGCTCTACATCGACCACCGCAAACTGACGGATAAGACCCACTCGCTAGAACATGCCTTAGAAGACCTTACCCCTAAGGCTCTTCAGCTAGAAGTATCTGTCAAATTTCTACTCAACCCCGTGACCACGCTGGAACGTGGAGCAGAAGATGCAGAAGGCTGCTCCAGGAGGAATAACATTCAAGTGGTGGGCCTCCCTGAAGGAGTAGAGGGTAATGGCGCTGTCTCTTATATATAGAGCACTGGGTACGTGGACTGGTCCCGCCTGAGACTCTCTCACAGTTCTTCTCTGCCGAGCGAGCCCACTGAGTCTCGGCGAAGCCTCTGTCATCTGGATCGAACCCTGTATCTCTCCTGTTCCGCTTGCTCCACTACATGGATAGAGACTCTATACTACATGAGACAAGGGCACTTTCAGATATAATAATGGAAAACTCCAAAGTTATGTTATTCCTTGATTAAACGGTCACAGTAAGGAAACAAAGGAACTCCTTCTTGGCCGTGAAACATGAGCTATGGAACCTCAACCTAAAGTACTCTCTTCTTTTCCCTGCGAGGTTGCCAATAGTGGCAAAGAGGAAAACTCGGTTCTTTGACAACCCTGAATGCTCCCGGGACTGGCTAGAAGTGACAGGACTTGCCCGCCATCCTCCATCACCATAAGCTAGACACGGAACACAGGAGTCATCGCCATGCTGCCATCAGGACAGATGGCATTGTAGGAATCCCTCGTCGAGATCAGAGCATGCTCCCGATCTGGAATAGATTATACGTGACAGGCACCATGCCTTACAAACTGCAGCAATGATCAGAGATACTTCCCAAACCTTTAATCCACATAAAGATCCTGAAGGGTTCGTCAGCGAAGCTGAATCTTTAAACAATGGTTTCTCAGAACCGGACTCTGTGGTCCTACATAAAGTGATGCCACAGACCGCAAATGATATCATCTGAATTGCCAGTGGCCTTGAGCACCTGCACATACACTTAAAATGAAACCTCTTATTGACCTCCCTAATATCTGATTGAACTTATGTCCGACGGATGTTCCCTTACAGCCGGCAGCATTTATGCAAGATGTCATATCAATCCCAACCTCTCTCCTTACTTCCCCACTTGTCCTTCCCCTCCCGTCCCCACGCCCCCATTTCCCACCCTTTTCTTTGCTCCATCCGAATGCATCTATCACTCAGACTCCGTGAATACTTCACTACATTGTTGTACAATTCACTATGTTAGATAGCCTGGCATGCATACAGGATTACTACACTTGGGGCCGCTGTTGCTGGACTCCCTTGGGCACGCCTCATCTGTTGGCACTTACTCCCTCCACCTTAGTTGAACTGGACCACTTGGTTCCGTGATTTGGGCAGATACCAGTTGTCCCTCTGCCCTGATGGTATTCTTGTTCTTTGTTTGTGGCATAGGTTTAGTTGTTTTGCACTGTTTATATTGCTTGCTGGATAGAGCCCGGCTCCCGCCTGTTCCCCCCTCTGAGCCATCTGCAGACCACGCAGCATCCCCAGCGGACCTCCTCCACTGCCATAACAGATGTCAAACAAAAACCCCTGCCGGTAGTCCATGGCTCCCAATAACATTCTCACCTGGAACGTTAGAGGTATACAAACACCCACACGTAGGTACTCCATTTACTCATACCTTAAAAGACATTTCATCCACATTGCGCTTTTCCAAGAAACACACCTCACTCTATTGGAGGCCACTAGACTACAGAGGCACTAGCGAGGAAAACTGTTTGCAACTCACTTCTCTTCTTACGCCAGGGGATCTTTTGTTTGGCTCAGGCCAGACACCCCCTTCATGGCTGACGAACATGTGTTGGATGCAGAGGGCCAATATGAGTTTGTGCGTGGGCACCTTGATGGTCGGGTTTATGACAAACTATCCAACATCCTTTTTCACTGCAGTGACCTCCCAGGGCTTGTAGGGGGAGACTTAATGATCTAAGACTTGACTATTCCTTCCCACCATTGCCCACCACACCTACGATGTCCACTCACTGGGTGACTGGCTCAGACACTGGCACTTAATTAACATCTGGCACCAACGAAATGTGGAGAGCAGGGTATACTCAGTTTTTTTCTGCACCACACCAATTACATGTACGACTTGACAGAATCCTCTGTACAGATACCCTTACCCACACAGTAATAGATACAGATTATTTGGGGTGCACCCACTCCCACCATAACCTGCAATATTTACAGCTGGTATGGGAAAACTCCCCTTCTATTATTCCCACTTGGAGTTTACGACCCGAGGGACTGGAAGACTCCCTCTTTTATACGTCTTTAGCCAATGCCTTAACTGAATACTTTGATTGCAGTGTTAGCACAGCATTCACAAGACTCCTTGAATGGGATGCATTCAAGGTCACCATATGGTGACAATGCTTAGGTACACAATGGAGCATGAGTAAATCCATCGAAAAAGACCTTACTTGTGTAGAGGAAACATTATTACAACATGAGACTCACGCGATCCAAGACCCTGCAATGTGGCACAGTTAAGCGGATAGGCATAAGATGCATGCATCCTTTTTGGAAAGACTGCACTGTCTCAACTATGCAGCCCACTCAGCTCGCACACTCACTGCCACTGAAAGATCAGGTAGATTGCTAGCCTGGGTAATTCACCAATAACACACCCGCACTCCTTTCCTGACACTACGCTCCACCTCGGGATCCCTACTCTTCACACAAAATGAAATCCACAATGAGCTTACGTGCTATTACACACTTCTATATCCTAACCTAAAGCTAGGGAACCCTGGAAGAATCAGATATCTTCTTTCACTCACTCCCTCTCCCCACCATCACACCGGAGCAGCGTGCAGAACGGGAGGAACCCATAACACCGTTAAAGATCCCAGAAGACCCTGCAAGACCCTGGGCCTGGACCGCCTCCCAGCTGAGTTTTATCAAAACTTTCGACATGAGGCCCTGCTGGTCTCCCTCCCTAAGGACGTGACTGAAATGGGATTTTATAGACCAATAGTGATGTTTGAAACAGAATATAAGATCTTGACAAAACCCTTGGTGACCAGGCTAGTGCCCCTGGTCCCACAGCTAGTCCACATGGACCAGAATAGGTTTGTGCCTGCGTGTAACACTTCATTGCATATCAGTTGTTTCTTCCGTATCATGAAATACTCAACAAATGCATGGCCCACGCTGGCTGCCTTGTGCTGGACTTTGAAATAGCCTTCGACTCACTAGAATGGCCCTACCTGCTCAGGGTGCTACACCGTTGTGGTCTTGGTCCCCATTTTTTACGACTAGTCTGGTTATTATACACGCAGCCCTTAATCACAGTAGGGCTCTGCCATCTCTGAACCGATCTTAATCGGCAGGGAATCCATCAAGGCTGCCCCCTCTCCCCATTGCTATTCTCATTGTCGATGGAAACACTGGCAGTGGAACTCCGCCGACATGAGGAGGCCTGGGGCATTCCGTTGGGAGAAAGATCACACATTGTATGCCTTTATGTGGAGGATCTTCTTTTATATTTCAGAGACATCACCAATGTTCCCAAGAACATTGCCGACATATTACAACGTTTGCCTTCTTATTGGTCTCCAAGTGAACTGGGCAAAATCCTGTATATTTCCCTTTACTCTAGAATCACCGGACCCAGTTCTCACCCTTACAGGTGTGCCCATCCCCTGGCAAACCAGAACGTTCCGATATCTGAGCATCCGTGCCGGTGCTGTATTTGCTGCCAGGCGCCAAGCAGCAACCCTTGCACCATTGTGCAAGGATGGTTGTGTTGAGGGGGAGATTGTTTTTGTGCAGGAAGGAACACCTTCCTGCACAAAAACAATCTTAAATGGTGATTTGCTCTTTCTATGTGTACAGTAGAATGCAGCACACATAGGAAGAGCAAAAAATTAGGAGAAAGTAAAGCATTTCTCCTGGTTGCGCACTGCTTACGCCTCCCCTGGGGTGGCGTTAGATTTTGGCACTGCCTCAAAGTTTATGAAAAGTCGTAAATCTGGGACAGCATCAAAATGCAATGGGTGTGCTGGGGCACGCCCACAGCAACACCCATTGCATGCCCCTTCCACGCAAAGTGCGGGCGTGTGAAGCGGCTGTATTTACAAGGTGGGGTTAAGCCACAATAAGTGGCTTAACCCCACCTTACAATAAGTGGCTTAACCCCACCTTGTAAATACAGTGCAGTGCATAGCGCCACTAGAGCATCACTAAAAGTGACGCTCCGGTGGCTCTAGGGGGCTCTTAAATATGCCCCTTAGCGTGCCGGTTGGCTAACTCACTATTAGCACACACCACACCTACACTCATTGACTTTACGCACCCAGTGGGAAGATGATCTCACCTGACCATCAGTGATAAAAAATGGGCCACAGCCTTGGAAAGCACCCCTAGAGTGTCATGTAATGCGAGATTCCGCCTTATTCAATTTTATATCCTACACGGGCCTACCTTACCCTTGCCAGAATCAATCAATATTACCACCGTGCTGAGGCTGCCTGTCCCTGATGCTCTTTATTAGACTCAGACCTACTTCACATGCTGTGGTTCTGCCCTTCCCTGCGCTCTTACTGTTCTACCCTTCTTTCCACCTGTACTCCGCGCCCAACTTCACAAACATGGAAAGAATGCCTACTAGGTGTGTTCCCCAGGGTCCAAAAACACAGAGCAACTTCCATATTTTTAGATTCAGGCCTCTTGACGGCCAAACGCCTTATTACCAAAAGATGGAGATCCACTGAGCCCCTATCGCTATCAGCTTGGGTGTGATCCCTTCTAGTGGGGCCAGGGGCGGGGGGAGGGGCGTGAATTTTTTAGGAAGGGAGGACGAAATGGGACTACTCAAATACCCAATAGGCTAAAATTGGGATGCGCTAATGTCAGAACTTAAAGCACGTACCCGAGAGGAGGAAGATGCCACGAATTTGTCACCCATGTTGTAATGACATTCTGACCCAACTGTACACTCTGTGACTCGCACAGGGCTTTTTCAATTCATCCATTTCCTGCACTGGTCCCGACGAGACACATTTACTCTGAGTTCAATACCTTGGCGCGGGGTGCCTGACCTAATGAGATGGACCGGGAAGGGGGGGGGAGTGGGACTCTTGCAAAACCAGCTCTGATTACAGTTGTGTCTGTAGTTACGGAGAGAAATCTTATATAGCCTTAGAACCCGCCGTAGCGGGCTCTACCGGCTATTAAAGGCCCGCTCCCCGCGTTAAATGCCCGAGCCGGAGGCGAGGGCATTTAACAAGGGAGAGGGACTTTAATAGCCGGTAGAGCCCGCTACGGCGGGTTCTAAGGCTATTAGAACATTCTGCCACTCAGGGCAGAATGTTCTATTTAAAAAAAAAATGTTCACGGAGCCCGAGGGGATTAAAATCCCCTCGGGCTCCGTGAGGCTTTGTTCACAGCTGTTGCTGTGAACAAAGCGAACATTGGAATGTTGGCGCTGCGGGCTTTTACCGGCCAGTAAAAGCCCGCAGCACTCCATTGTTTTCAATGGAGCCACCAACATTCCAATGTTCTAATGTTGATGAAACCACTGAATCTTTCACATTTTATTGTAAAGGTATGAATATATTCAACCTCCATGGGATCCTTTTGACTCCATCATTACACTGTATTGTTGTACCTACTGGTACCTGCAAACATGTGTAGACCCCCAGTAATCACGTTTCTTGATTGCATCACATGGCAATTTTATTGCCTACTTATGTCTGAATAATTGGGAAATGCTGATGCCTGAATTGCATTGGTTGTTTTCATGACTGTACTCCAAAGCATTACTACCTGTAATGTGTCTTCTTTTTTTAAACCGAGAACCAATAAAAAGATTCATGGGCATGACTGTCCTTCCTCCTTCCTCTCAGGAAGACTCCAGGGGTCGAAACGTCACAATAATTTTCACTTCCTACACTTGGTTGGGAAGAAGTGAATAAAAATGCCCCGATATTCACATGGTCTGATTAAATGAACCGTAGCCAGCCTGCAAACTGTTTAATCAATTAAGGATTTTAATATATATCGGCTGAAACACCTCCACACACTGCATGGGCACTTTGTTTTTTTTGGTCATTTTCAACAAAACACCCTGTTTATTTTCTGCTTATTAAATGGTTCACTATGTACTGAGAAAATAGACATTAATGAGTAGGAATAGATAACGTTTTGATCTATATCCTCATCCATCAAGTTTAAAAAAACATCATATCACCAGTTCTTTCAGATCATATGCCTAGATATGCACAATGTATGTTCTCGGTGGGGGGGGGGGGGGGGGGGGGCATTTTAGTTAGTTATGTTAGTTACAGCGATAAACAATGCCGGGCAGCTGACATGCCGGTCCTACAGGAGGAGGATGCCACAGAAGTATGTACGGTACAGATCATTTGTAATTTTTTTTTAGAGGTTTTAAGCCTAGCAGCGTGACATCCTGGTTGCTCTAAATGCAGGGATTAAGAAATGAGGGAAAGAAACAAAAGAAGTGGCATGGGTCCCTACCCTGAGAAAACAGACAGGATCAACAAGCTGAAGGCCGAGATCAATGACATTAGAAGGAAAATGGAAATAGTTAATGGTCAGGTGAAATATCAGAAGGTAATCAAAGGTAATAAAATCAAAAGGCACTTTGCTGGGAGAATTAAATCCAGATCGATCTCCAATCAGGGATAATGAGTCTTTTTTTTTAGGAAGACTCCAAAGTGTTGTGAAAAACTATTCTTGGATTTTCATCAAGGTTTATATAAGGAAACTTAGGCCTGATTTAGATCTTGGAGGTCACGGTCCCGCTATCGGTTTTCCATCGGAAAACCCGTCCTCTGCCTTGGCAGTCTGACTGCTTGATTTAGATATTGGCAGCCATGACCATAAGCAAAAGACCGACGAGTCCTGCAGACTCTGCCAGGAATCTCTACCTGGGTCTACAGCGCTTGTGGAGGGACTCCAGCCACTGTTTCATGTTTCCGCCGTTCAAATTATGATGGGCCTTCCCACCAAAGCAGCTGTGGCGGTGTTACCTCCACATCTGAGTTGGCAGATTGGAAGGGAAATTAGGTAAAGACCTACCTTTTTCCCTGTTTCCACTTCTGTTTTCAACTGGACACGACTGGACAGGACCTGCTGTCGCTGCGGCCACTGAACCACGGAGGAAACACAACCCTTTTGTCGCCTGACTCAAAGGTGAGCAGTCCATAATACTTGCGAACGTTGACTTGTCACTTAACATCAGCTACGAACCAGTGCTGTAAAAAAAATGTCACAAGAATACTGTTTATTACAACTTCTGACATGCGATTACTCCCTGGCTGTGTTTCGCCTTCACTTTTCTCCTGCCTCTCCAGTATCACCATCAAGATCTAAATCATGCCCTATAGCTCCATCAGCGTTCGATGTAAGGGATTTGCTGAAGAAAGCCAAATTAGACAGCTTTACCTCAGAGGTTTACCACAGAAGAGCAAGTGGAGGTGCACAAACTCTTTTCCGAAGGCATGGTTAGAGATGCAATTAAATCTCTGCTTTCAGCAAAAGCCGTAGGAGAGTATAAGATTCCAAGTGAGCTGTATAAAATGCATAAGGCTTTTTTGGTTCCACAGTTAAAATTTGTATTTGATGGGTAAACATGGAAGGAGAGTATCCATCTTCTGTTAAGAAGGGGGGATTGATGACTTTCCACAAAGCCAGCAAAGACCCAGAGAGCTGTGGGCTCTATAACACTTCTCTACATAGAGTAAAAAAATATTTATGAAAATCTACCTAATACGTTTTGCTGGGCTGGTCCACAGATTAGTAGGTTCAAATCAGATCTTTTATCCCTCGTAGATTATTATCTTCATACATTCATTATTTCTTGTAAGCAGTACACGATGCTGAGATTAATATAAATACTCTACAGTTTGCCTTTTAGACAGATAAAAGGCCTTCTACCTGATGAACCGGAGTTATTTGATACAGGTTCTAAAAGTCATGAAGTTTCCCCTCCTGTTCAACAGGTTTATAAAGGTCCTATACATGGACTCTACAGCTGATTTAGCACTAGGAGACAATGTGGCAGGTAAGGTAACTATTGAGAGAGGACCTCGGCTGAGGTGTCCCCAGCTGCTAAACTAGTTTTGAAAAGTTTGTGACAATTCGTCAAATGGTGTTAATGTTCGTCAGATGGCCCCAAAGATATTAGCAAAACAAAAAATGCTTTGTGTATGGTAAAAGTTACTTTGTCTATAGGAAAAGTTGGTCCTAACTATAACTACCTACTGCTTTTCGCCAGTAAGAAATTAATAAATAAATACAATATATATACATATGTATATATACATGCATATATATATACCATCCAACAAAGTGCTCCAAGGAGGGTGGAGCATTGTCCGCCAGCGGAGCACACCAGCAATAATTATAAATCCAACAAAGTAAATTACACTCACTTAGGGAAAATAATGCAAGGATTTAATCAACAAAATGCGTTTTGGCCATCACCGCGCCCTTGATCACATGATCATTCCGAATTCAGAATGATCAACTATTGTATGTTACGCCATTTTAAAATTACTGATGGGGCACCTGCAGCCTGTGTAGGACACAAACGTGCGTTCTACAGTGAGAGTGTGTAGAGACCTCATTGACCTGTTGAACCTCCTAATTGGCTACTACTTAAAGGCATTGTACAAGAAGTTATAGCAAGTGACCCTTTCAGGTGCCTGCTGATCTTCAGTAGAGGAAGAGGGCAACTCCTTTTCTGTTCCCCATTTCTACTTATGTTTTATTCTAATGGCCAGTTGCTATTTGTGAAGCGCACATTATGTAGGACTCCACCTTTAGGCAACGATTGTTGATAAACAAAGCCTGGAAGAAATCAATGGGAACATGAATGTTGATCATTTTTATTGAAGTAAGATTTAATTTCTCCCACTTAGAAGCTCTGGCCCTCAGCCTCACTGAGTCTCCAATCACAAATACGGCTTATCTCTGTGTTGCAGGTTTTCTCTCTCATCATAGCGACCAACGTCAAAAGGAGGAACTCCGTTCTATGTAACAAATAACCCTGCAGAGCACTGACAGTCATCAAAATCACCTTAATATATCCAGAGTGCACTTTGACGTGGCAATAGCAGAACCCCTCAGTGCACAAACAGATCTTTAGACAGAATGAATTTTAAAAGGATAAAAAGCAGCTGTGAAACAAAAGGTTATTTAATTTCAGTTTGCGCAAAGCATGGCAAATCACGCTTGTTTTTGTGGTGGTCTATATTGTATTGACTGAAACATTGGAAAGCCATGAAAGAACGTTGACAGTCCTGGCTTTTCAGCAAACAGAGATTTGGACTCGGCCCTGGCAGTTCTCTTTCCTGTTAAGAGAATAGGCAAAGCCCTAAGTATGCAAATCACTGTGGATTTAAACAGCCAGAACTGGCTAAAAGTGTGTGACACCTACCATGCAGTGGCGTAACGAAAGATGAGGGGGCTCCTGAAAAGTACAGGGAGGGTCCCCCCTCTCGAGACACTCAGGAGCTCGCAGGCCAGGGTACTGCACTGAAGGGGGGCACCTGGAGCTGAGGGCTCCCTCCCTGCAGGGGTTGCGGGGGCCTTTGTTATGCCACTGTTGCCATGACTGCATGGATTAGAAGGTGGGGAAGGGGAAGTATGTAATTGAAATGTGTTCAAATTGAGATTTTCCTAGCCTTGGTGTCTGAAAGGATAGATTTTATTAAAGACACAGAGTCGAGTATTATGCATTTCTTTTCTTACTTTATTAAACAGCAGCCAAGAAACTACAAATCAGGGGAGACAATCTACCTGATAGCATCGCCATGGAGTGACCAATCCCACGTCGACTATGCACATAACAATCTTGACTGAGAGCAACATGCGCTCTTTTCTTGCGAGAGCCAGTCAAAAATAGATTCAGAGAACAAAATTAAAACTATATAGAAAGTCAGTAGAGCGGAGAATCAGGAACCTAGAAGGGAAAACTGGTGACCAAGAACTTCGACATGGAGCTACCAGGCAAGGTGAAACCCGATGTGGATCAGCCGGATGCAGCGGAGTTCGTTGAAGGCAAGGCAACTGCAGAAGAAGTAACAGGGAGCATTAATGCAAATGCCGCGGGATATTACTTGCATCTATGTCTTTAATAAAATCTAGCCTTCCAGACACCAAGGCTAGGAAAATCTAAATTTTATTACAAGACTGGAGGCTCATATTATGCTTGTTTAAAGCAACGAAATAACAGTGTCCAGTGGATGATCAACAGGTTTACAATAAAAAGTTCTAAATGTACTAACGTTTGACCAATCTGCAGATCTGAGAATATCATGTAAATTAGCCCCTGCCCAAAAAGCTCGAGAGGCCGCAGCCCCTCTCACTGAATGGGTGCCATAAGAAAGGGTAGAGACACCAGCCAGGGACATGAGCCATCTAACCCAACGAGCTTACAAATAAGTAATTCGGAAGAGGAGGAAATTCTGAGATTTGCAGTTAGAGAAACATACGTTTTCAAACAATTACCAATAAACAATTTAGTGGGGGGCGTGGCCAAGCACTGCACGGAATAGGCAGCAGGGCACGAAGCGCCAGGACCTGCGGCTGCATCGTAACCCTCACTGTCTATCTGCAAGCGGTCAACATTTTGGGGCCACCTCCTAGGCCTCTGAGACACCCAGGAGCTCATCCAACGGCCAAGCTGACACTGACAACCCACCGAACCCGGGCTCTGCAGTGACAGCATACGGCTCACCCAAGATGGCAGCCGTCCCTCCCGCTGGTGGCAGCTGAAAGTGAAGCGGGTACCAGGGGCTGTGCCAGAGGCTCGCGACAAACTGATTGACAGGCTGGCACCAGGGCCCTTCTGCTGACAAGGAGAGGTTATGGCGAGGCCCTGAAGGCTCGGGCTCCGGGCCTCCTGGTGGGCTGTCGAGCGTTGTGGCCGTGTGGTGCCGGCTGGGTCCCGCACGGAAGGAAAACTGAGGACAGCGTCCTGTGCGTCTACAAGACAAGAAGTGAGAAAGGAGCGCGGGGCCCGGACGGGGGCGAGGGAACCCTGAGGTGCCCAGTGGACAAGTAAAGTGCAGAAAGGAACCGTGTGAGGGCTGCGGGCACGCGTGGCCTAGTAACAGCACCCAGAGGCATAAACAAAGTCTCCACAGAGAGGGGAGCAGAGAATTGACTCAGAACACACAGCACACACTTACATCAGTACGGACCAGCACTGAAGACAGCAGCACCTTGCAGGAGTTGACAGAGGACCTGGAACAGGGGCGCATTGCACAGTAACAAGGCCACTAGGAGAAGCCCCCCACAATAGCATAGAGGTAGGAGAGGAGACTACCCATGGAGGGCACTGGCGACAAAGTGGTTAGCTGGGGGTGCAGGCTTTGGCGTAGTAGAGCCCCGGGAGGCCTACTGAGAAGACTGAACCACCTGGAGGGGTGGGGCCACCTTGAAGTGACACAGGGCACCACAGTGATACCCCTGACCAAGCGCTGGGACAAAGAAACCCTATCAGACAGGGACGGTGCAATTGAGGGAAGGCGCAGTGCCATCAGGAGCCTGGAGGGAAGAAGTACCCTGCAGTAAAGAGAGGGGCGAAGTGGTGGAGAGAAGAGGGACTTTGCCCCTGCTGGCTGTAGGCAAGATGAGCTGCCCCCCAAGAGTCCCAAAGTGGCCATAGAGAGGAGGGAAATAAGTGAACTCTGCGATTTTGTAGACCCTCATTGGCGAACTACGCACTACATGGTTAGGCCGTGTAAACAGGGTTGAAGCCCTGGCACAACCAAACCAGGAGACCCAAGAGACACTGGCTCTCTGGATCAGCCAGACTACAGCAGTGAATCACCGCGCAGAGGCCTCCTGAAGGGCGCAGGTCCACAGCGCAGGAATGGAACCTCAGCTTGTCGCAGGGAACACCTAGGAACAGAAGCTTACCTCCTATATATTACCAAATGGGGAAAACCCTCAAGAAGAGAGATTGTGATGCGGGAGGCCCCTTATGGCCCAAGCCAACCACGGAAGCGGCAGAGCCACTTAGACCCCCCCATAGCGGCGATGATGACCACCACACCAACGCTACAGGCCATAGCAGCCTCACAAACAGCACTGGGGGTCAAAATAGACACTCTGAGTATAGATTGAGGCCCCCCTCGAGGTGACCACAGGCGTTTAGCAGAGAGAGTCACCACGATGGAACGGGAAATATCAGAGGCAGCCCTGGCCCTAGTGGATGGCCGTTTGAATGCCATCAAAGCCAGTCTAAAAGCTCTGGAAAATTGAGCTGAAGATGCTGAGAACAGAGCAAGAAACAAAACATTAGGGTAATAGGACTTCCTGAAAAAGCTGAAGGTCCAGACATGGTGGGCTATCTGGAAAACTGTCTCAAGACAGTGGTGGCCCTGGAGGGCCTCTCACCCTTTTTAGCGCTGGATACCTACTAAAGCACCTCCTCAGGGATCTCCCCCAAGACCAGTGATAGCGCAACTGCTTCCTTTTAGAGACCGAGATTACATACTACGCCAGGCACGAATTTGCAAAGATTCGAAGACTGCAAACAGCAAAATATCAATATTCCCTGATTTCTCCTGAGAAGTCCAGTGGCAGAGGGCAGCATTCACTTCTGTGAAACAAAGACTCAGAGAACTGGAGATCCCATACTCTATGCAGTTTTCGGCTAGACTCAGGGTGGTCACCCAGACAGGGGTAGAATTCTTCAACACACTGCCGGAAGAGTGGGTCTTGCTAGAACTGGGGCCAGACCCGGGCACGAGTGCCTCTTCTCAATTTCGAAAGAGAAAACGCCGCCCCTGATCACGTAGGAGACAGCCATCATCAGTGGTTCTATCGCTGGGCGGGACATCACGGAGCGCGATTTCACAGAGCCGACAGGGATGTGAAGAGCAGTCAGACTCAGTGAGACCACGTCTTTGACCCGTTCGAGTGTGGTTCTGCTAGTGGTCACTCCAGGCACAGCAGATGAGCTCATATAAAAGGGTAGCAGAACACTGCAGTAACGCTCAATTAGGATCTCCAACTGCCAGCCCGCCTGTTGGCCTTTGCTTGCAGCCCGCCTGTTGGCCCACACGATCTTGGAATACTTTCACATAGCAGATAACGAGACGAGGGGTGAAATGCGAGCCGGGTTGGGATCTCGGAGCACCCGGGCACAGGACAACGAAACCCCTACCCCCGCATATAACGTAGCCTGAAAGTTAGAGGCTATGAGCATTATTGACTTTTGTTTTTTTGACTGTTTGGGCAAAAACACTACGTTTTTTGCCCTGGGGAAGGAGAGTTGGGGAAAATGTTGTATGGTTACAGAGCAATTTACTTTGTGTTGCCTAGAGATGTCATATAAGCGCATAGCTGTGAGTAGGGCTCTTTTAGGGCGGGAATGAGGCTTCAAAATCAGTCACTGTGTTCTCTGAAATATCATTAATGGATGCTACACTGAATATCAAGTTCTTCCCTTGGAATGTTAGAGGGATACGATCCATGGCTAAACGTCATAAGATATTTTCATACCTTACTAGGCGGGGTGTCCAAATAGCGATGCTGCAAGAGATGCATTTATATGTAGTTAAAGGCCGTGCTCTTCAAAGACGGTGGAGAGGCCAGGTATATTATACCACTTAATCAGCCTACGCCAGAGGGACCTCAATATGTATCAAACATGGGGTACCATACCAGCACATGGGGACTGTCATAGACCCCTTGGGACGATATACCATAATTATTGGAAAGCTAGATGGGAGAGAGATAGTGCTGGGCAGCATTTATGACAAGATGGGATTTCTAGCATCAATCTCTGAACGGCTGGTTGCGCACTGAAGGGGACCTGTATTGCTGGGGAGAGACTTCAGTTGTATAGCAGACACGACATTAGATAGGTCACACCCCACCCTTGTCGTCGATTACTACGCCAGCCCACGGGTACCGCACTTGGCAACAGGACTGGGGCCTGGTCGACTCCTGGTGCATCCAGCACCCAGACCATGGGGCCTATTCATTTTACTCACCAATGCATGATCTACATGTAAGATTAGATACATTCCTATGTTCACCAGACGTGGACAAGCTGACACACCTGAGTGAATATCTAACCCGAACGCTCTTGGGCCATAATCCATTGCCAGTTAAGCTTGGATGCTCTTGGACCCGTGCACCGACCCTTGCATGGGGACTCCAGCCAACTTTATTCAAAGACGAGGCTTTTAAGCACACCATCGGCGCAGCAATAGATGCTTACTTAGAGGCCAATTAAGACTCTGCAACTTCAAAATTTATAGAATGGGACGCGCTTAAGGTAGTCCTTAGAGGGAACTGCATCTCAGCAGCTGCGGGGAGCGCTGGACACTGCTCCGTGATGTAGCAAAAGCAGAACAGGAACAGCGTACACTCGAGCAGAGATGACCCAACGCTCCAAAAATACAGACGGCACTCCTAACTGCGCAAGAAGCAACACCGATGGCAGTCGACAGGCTGCGCTGTTACGACTATAAAGCCTATATAGCACGTAGACACGCGGATGGGGATCGCGCAAGTTCCTTACTGGCATGGTTAGCGAATCCAGCACATAGGGGGCCCGTTATAGTTGAATTAACACATCCTATGGGGCACAGTATATACTCCCAGACTTTAATCAATTGTGAATTTCATAAATAGTATGCTGATCTCTACACAAGCAAAGTTCAACCAACTGAGGGAGGGATCCACAATTTCTTATCACATATTATACTCCCAACAATCTCTGAATAAGAGGCGACAGAACTGGGGGCAGCAATTACCATTGCAGAAGTGAAGGCTGCCGCAGCCTGCATGGCACGTGATAAAACCCCGGGTCCAGATGGACTCCCGATAGAATTTTACTTGACATATATATCTAAACTAGGACTGAGATTGGTGACCATATACGAAGAGGCTAAGGAATATCATACTCTTCCTACATCAGCTCGAGAAGCCATGATTATTCCTCTATTGAAACCGAGGAATCCCCCGCGGACGTTGCCTCCTACCGTCCGCTATCAATGCTATCCATTGATTATAAGATATTGAGTAAAATCCTAGCAATGCGCCTCATGCGACATATGCCGTACCTGGTTCACATGGACCAGGCTAGGTTTATCCCAGGGCACCAAGCAGCGATGAACATACAGTACCTTTTTTCTCTGCTTCATAGTGATGATTGTGATAAGCAAAGGGCAATGATTTTTGCAATTGATTTTGAAAAGGCCTTCATGAGGTGCTCCGCAAATTTGGGCTAGGGGACCAGTTCATCACATGGACAAGATTGCTCTATGCTGACCCGACGGCCAGGGTTCTCACAGGTACCACAATCTCAGAGAGCTACCGGGTGGTGAGGGAGACTAGACAAGGCTGCCCTCTATCCCCACTGCTTTTTGCATTGGCCTTTAGAACCGCTAGCTTGTATATCCAGGACCGGGAATGCCTACGATGGTATAACTCATCACATTGCTCTGTACGCAGACAACCTCCTACTTTTCCTGGGGGATGGAGGGGATGCTTTACATGGAGCTCGTAACTTGTTAGAACGGTTTGGGGATAAATCTGAGCTCAGAGTGAATTGGCCAAAATCCAGTTTATTCCCTACAATGGAAGGCAGTACTGCTCACCCACCTTAGGGAATTACAATGGGAGTCGCAATGCCTGCCATACTTAGGGGTTCAGGTCTACCATAGCAGCTGGGACCTGCTCGAGGGCAATGTGGCACGGACTCTGCGAGGGCTTTGTAGTAATATGACTTTCTGGGCCACCCTACCACTATCCGTGGTGGGACGAGTGGCACTTTTGAAAATGATATAGCTACCCCGCCTGTTGTACTTTTTCACCACTCTCCTGCTATGGATCCTGAGAACCTTCTTCAAAGAATTGAACTCCATGACCATAGGCTTTCTGTGGAGGATGGGCAGGCGGAGATTGACACTTACAGTACTACAGCGACCACTCGTGGAGGGAGGAATGGCCGTCCCTGACTTCAAAGCTTACTATTTAGCATGCCAATTACAACGGCTGACCAGATGGCTAGCAAGTCGAACAATGCCTGATAGGGAGATTACCCCATTTACTCCGGACCTCCACTCGCTGACTAGGGTTGTCATTCACCTGGGCCCCCCACCTGCCTCCTGCTCCAATGAGTTGAAAGTGATACACAAATACTGGCAGAGACACCTCCGCAGATCACAAAATACCACACCCTATGCATCTGAAATACCACTGAAATGTCAATTGACATTACCACATAGAGGTAATTTTTTAGAAGAAGGCTTTAGCGCTGCTCCTGGGCGATATAGGCATTGGCATTACCCAGCATGCATATTGCTGTCTGAGCCCAGTTGAAAGCGCATCAGGGTCCACCTGATTACCTTCCATATTTGCCTCTTTGGCCAAGTCCAATATCCTAGTTAGAGGGCCAACTAGGTCCAGCAATCTATCCTGGCAGTTAGACCAGGCTCTATCAACCCCTTTCCTGGGATCCTTCCCAAACTTGGTAAAGAATAACAACATGTTGGGGTCAATAGTGGGGGTATCAGCCACTTCAAATGGAAGGGATGGTCTAGGACACTCTGACTCAGAGGAAGGAGGCCCCAAAGAATTTACCTCTCGGGTGAGGCCAAAATTGAACAGATCTGCCTTTGGAAGGCACATAGGGGGGTGCCGCACGTTTCATCCCTCTTATAGAAGGAGCATCCTTGGGGCTTTGCAACATTTTGGATAATGAAGCTTCTAAATTCTTTGAAATATCCAGCATGGATACAGAGAACACATGCTGAACAGAGTCCTTAATGAAGGATTTCAAATTATCCTTCATAGACTGGGTTTGCTCTTCACCTGACACAGTAAAAGAAAAATGGTGGTGATTTATTAATGAAAACCTGAAAAAACGGTATACAAATGTGAAAGGATTAACTAAAAACCTAAGGAAAACCCAGGAAAGGCTTCTATCTAGAAACAAACCTGACAGGGAAGGGTTAATTCCGAGGAAAACCCCAAGAGGGAGGGCCTTAAGAAAGGGGGTGGAGGGGGTGTGCTCAGGGGGGTCACTAGCGAAGAACGAAGGCAGTATCAAGGAAAGCCCTCACCAGCTGCTATGCCGACACAAGCGAGTGTCCAAGAGGCGGTCGTTGCAAAGGTGAGGAGGACTACAGAGGCAGCTTTGGATCAGCAGAGGCGGCAGCACTTGACCAGAGCAACCAGCGATGCACTTCCAGAGGCGGGAATACCTCAGAACGGGCAGAACGAACGTTACAGAACATTCGAGGAACGCCACGAGCGCACGGCCCACAGCATGAAATGGAACCGTAAGTAATGCGCGTGATGAATACAATGAAGAAATACTATAATTAAAGCTATAAATACTATAAGTATAAAACAACGAGTTAAAACAAAAGTGACGTTATGAATGTAATGCGAGCAGAGTACTTATCTTGACTGTGAGCAGCAAGAAAAAAGGGCTTGTTGCTCTCAGTCAAGATTGTTATGTGTATACTCGATGTGGGATTGGCCGCTCCAATGTGATGCTATCTGGTAGTTTTTCTGCCAGAGTTTCTGGGATTTGTAGCTTCTTGGCTGCTGTTTCATAAAGTAAGGAAATAAATGCATACTATGAGCCTCCGGTCTTGTAATAAAATTGTAGTTTTCTATGTGCGCTCCACCTCCCCATATCTACTACTGCACGTTGACTACCTGCAATGAAGATACTCCACGGTGATAAGCCTACCAGGTGTGTCAATTAGCATGTGTACGTTGTTTTCACTTTTTTTTTAAACATAGTACTTACCTTTTCAAATGAAGAAACCCTTTCCCATTGGCCCTGGGATTTTGGGGTGTTCCATACCCTTTCCAACCTTGAAGCTAGATTTACCTTTCTAGTAAATCTATGTGTCTTTTCAGAGTGTGGATAGCTATGTCAAATATTTGTGGAGACGCACTAACGTTTGGGTCTTCCTATCAGTTTGTATGGATCAAAACCCCCAACCCTAGTATCCCCCTGGGAATGCCTGTGTTTCTACTTCAATTATATTCAATCCTATGTTTATCAATGCAGAAAAGTTACCTTTGGGAAATACTATAAGAGAACAGCCTTGCAGTTGCAGTGAAGCAGAAGCGTTTGCAAGAAGTACCACCATCATATCTTGAGCGCGCCACGACATCTGTTGACGCTATTAAGAAGGTTCAGTGTTGAATATCCCGGAGACTGTCGAACTAAAGCACTTTAGGGAAAGGGTGAGTCAGAGGGGGCAGAAAGATGTGCAAGAGAAGAGGGGCAATCTCTCAATTACAAATAGTGGTATAACTGCATCACACCGCTGAGCCCCCCGCAGAAAGCACTGTCCACTCTTTATTGGATCCAGCTGTGTTAATATGCTATTCTAACCCAGGTTCTAGGAATCTATGGACAAGAGTCTGAAGGACTGAATTGTGAAAAGGTTCCATTAGCTCACAATGCTGGTGAATACCCCTCACGGTGAATCAGTGATTGCAGATGTGCCATTTCTGTCTATGGATTATAATGTAATGGTTTAGTAGTGTAAATGTAGAAAGTATGCGCAAACAATTTCTATTCTGAAAATGACCCATAAAGTTATTAAAAAATATGAATAAAGAGATTTCGGTGTACCTGTTTAACAGAGACGTTTGTGACACACATTTGCAGGAACTGTGAAGCAACCACAAACACAACGTTTAAAGCTAACAGAAAACACAAACTGGAATGGTCAATTTCTATAACTTGCATCATAGCAAAATATCTGCCAATTGCATTCCACACTGTAAACGTTTTCTGTTTACAGGTATATACCGAAATACACACGGCTGCATCTTAGTTTTCAAAGGAAACATGCAAAAAAACAAAACTCTCACAAAGAGGATGCATTAGTGCATCAAACATAAATCTGTTGCACGTTTCTATGGAAACCAGTCTGTGCAATATTTTCCTCTTTTCATTATTAGTATAAACCCTGAAGGGACTTCTAGATGAACGTTTATAAATAGTATTTTTTACAAAATTCAGTTGCAGGTATAAGGCTTTTTGGAATCAAGTATGAAAACTAATAGAAAAACAAAAAAGAAACTGATTTCCGAGAACCGAAAGAATGCAAAACACATTTAGTAGAAATGCAAATAAATTACAGTTAAAATAAAAACATAGAAAAAAATTAAATTTCAAAAACGTTCTAACAAAAAAAATGTAAACCCTTCGGGATTGTATTCTTAAGGGAATTTAGTTTTAATATTAAAATAGAAAGAGATAAGAAGACAAAATTAGAGGGAGGCTGGGAAGTGAACAGTTAAGAGGAAGAATAAAGGCATGCAAATTAACCCCCACAAAAATGAGGCAATAAAATAAGCATGGGGAAAATGTGGGAAAGGAGTGGGGTTGAGGAGGAATTTCCCACCCAAAAAGGGAGAAGAGGAAGGAAGAGGGGGTCGTGGCAGGGAGAAAATGTTTTGGGGAAGCAGTAGAATTAAAGAAAGGGGCTTATCCCACATATGAGCAGGATATGGGAGGCAAGCGGGTGATGGGAAAAAAGATCTATGCCAACTTTGTAGAAAAAAACAACTAAGAGAATCCAGTTTTCATGGTTAATGGCATTTATGACTGAAAAGGTTTGTGTAAAACAAATACAAAATCAGTCTACGAATTGATTTCTACCAAATAGCCAGTGGCATTTATCTTTAAAATTTTACTTAAGCAGTTTTGGTGCAATTCTTTCTCAAAATTGGTATTCTGAGAATATGATTTTCCGTGAAATCACTTAAACTTTTTTGGAAATCCGTTGAACTTGTGTGAAGAAAATGCAAGTTGATTCCAGTAGAATACTGGAACTGGTTGTTGGTACACAAAGGTGTCTATTAATTTCAACTTACATAGTAGAGTTCATCTTCTTTCTCTTCTGGGGTATTGCTGCATTTACTTACCAGTAATAGGATTACTACGAGTCCTGCTCTCGCGTGATGAGTCACAGTGATGCCACTGTGCCTCCAATCACAACTCTTCCCAGCTCATACAATTCCCCCCCATACCTCCTGTTTCGTACCAACCCCAAACACCACACAGCTGGACTGGTCGAAAATGGGCCGGATGGAGGGCCCGAGTCTTCGTGGAGAGAAGAGGACTAAGAGTAATGCAATGACTGGTAAGTATACGCAACATTAGCCGTTTAACCCTCTCGCCATGATGACTCACATAGTGAGATGTACTCAAGCCAATAAATAGACCAGGACAGTGGTTCCCAACCTTTTGACTTCTGTGGACCCCCACTTTATCAGTACTGGAATCCGGGGACCCCCACTGAAGTCATTGCTGGAATCTGTGGACCCCCCCCATTAAGTCATTACTGAAAGCTGAGGACCTAATCTGTCAATATTATTACATTTTCTAAGCAGCCACGGACCCCCTGAGGAGGCTGCGCAGACCCCCAGGGGTCACCGGAACACAGGTTGGGAACTACTGGACCAGGACAACTGCACAGCAAAACCAACAGAAGTTGAATCCAGAAGGAACAATAAACAGAAAACAGGTTACGACACAGAGCTTAGCACTTTGGAACCCAATAGTATTGGAACCTCTGGACCCTGGACCACCCGATAATGGGATACAAAAGTAGAGGGAATGGCCCACGTGGCCGCCCAGCAGATCTCCTGCAAAGTAACACCCTGCATCTCAGCCATGGAAGCCTCCATGTCCATAGTCAATCACCCCTGATCCCCAGAATAGAAGACAGACCAAACTGCTTATATACCAGCAGAATGATAGACTTGATCCACCCCTTACGTGAGGGACCAAAGTTAACAAACAACGTAGACGAGACTCAAACGTCCCTCACCTATTCCAGGTAAATCAGAAACGCCTGGCGCACATCCAGAGAGTAAAGCGCCACCTCCTCTGTACACGGAGGATCCAGACAAAAGACCAGAAGGATCACCTCCTGCTGCCGGTGGAAATAACCTTGGGCAGAAAGTCCGGACCCAATCGCAAAACAAGTAGATCCTCAAACACTTGCAATAATGGAGACAGACAGGACAACGAGCCCAACTCTGCCAATCAGTGAGCAGAAATGACCTCCACCAGAAAGAACACCATCAAGGTCAAGAAAGAGGCGTAAACCCACAGAATACAGAGGATTAAAAGGAGGATACTAGAGAGCCTGCAACACCAGCGGCAAATCCCAAGACAGACAAATCACCTGGGGGACTGGTCACAGATTAGAAAAGCCCTTAAAGAGCAGGGAAAACCAGATCCTGATCCTCTACTTGCCCCCCTCCCCCAAGGAGAACAAAAAGCCTTAATTGCTGCCCATTTCAGCTTCAGAGTAGCAGGACTCAGACTGAAGCCCGTCTTGAAGAACTTCCAGCTCCTGAGGCAGAGGAACTGAAAGAGGAAGCACCTGCCGACAAGCACACCAGGCCTGAAATGTCTTCCAATGTCTTGCATAAGAAGATCTCATAGACAAGTGCCTGGATGCTTGCACTGAAGAAAACGCACAGGTAGAAAGATCCTGCTGCATCAGGCCCCCCATTCAACCACCAAGCCATCAACTTGAGCCTGGCCAGGGACGGCACATGAAGACACAGATATCTCAAGGGAGACGGAACGACCGGAAACCCCCAATTCTGTCCCTCACTCAACAGAGGATACCAAACAGAGTTGGTCTAGGCTGGAGCCACCAGACCATCTGAGCCTTCTCCCTCCAAACCTGAACCAGAAACCTCAGGATCAAAGGGAATGAAGGAAAAGCAAACAACAGACCCCTGGGCCGAGGACACATCAGGGCATCTATCTCTGAAGCTGACTACTCCCTTCCACTAGAATAAAAACAGAGAAGAAGTGCATTGCCCAGGTCTGCAAACAGATCCATCTGGGGATGGCCCCACAATTGACACACTCTGGCAAAGGTCTGGGGACAGAAGTCCTGGGCGGACAGAATCTCCATTCTCAGGCGATCGGCCTGACAATTCAGAACACCCTGAAGAAACAGTTCTCAATGACCTCACAGACGACTAAGCACAGAGAAACAACTGTCCACAATCATGGGCAATGACAGAGCCCTTGTCCCCCCTTGCCAATTGACATAGAACTTTGCTGTGGTGTTGTTGGTCTGCACAATGACCTCCAGGAGAGAAGAAAAACGAAGGAGAGCCAGTTGAATTGCCTCCAACTCCCTCTAGCCGGGAACTTTGGTCCACCTGCCACAGACCCTGAACCATGATATTTCCCGACCAGGCCCCCAGCCACTCTTGCTGCTGTCTATCATGACAATGAAAAGCTCCAGGGACAACAAGGACACCCCCTTCAAGATACTGGATGGTAGGAGCCACCACACCAGCTCCTCCCAGATCACAGGGAAAATTGGCAGAAGACAAGTCAGATCCTACATATTGGACACCCACTTGCTCAAAATGAACCTCATGAGGATATTGAGGTGCCACTGCATCCAGGGAACCACAAACACCATCACCGTCAGGTCGCCTTGACCCCTCCTCCAAATGGGAGGCAGGCTGAACAGGTTCTGCCAGAGGAACTCGAAGATGAGACTGAGGGCCTGATTTATACATACAAAATAAAATTGAATTTGTACAATTGCGTCATTTTTGCATCAAAAAATGACGCAAATGCTGTGTTGAAAAAGTATAAATCAGGCCCTGAATCTTTAGCACCCAAGCATCCGACAATGTCACAATAGCCAGATCCGTCTGGAAGCTGGTGCCAATGAAGATACAATCTTGCGACGGATGCTGGTGGGACTTTCTTCCATTCACCAAGAACCCTTGCACCGACAGAAGATCCAGAGTCTGCTGAACATGTAAAAAGACCAGGGAGAGAGAAGCACCTTTGACCAGGCAGTCGTCATGATACAGAAACACAGCGATCCCTTTTAGATGAAGGGTCACCATCAGGGGGGCCAACACCTTGGTGAATACATGAGGGGCGGACTTCAGGCCAAATGGCAAAACCCTGAACTGATAATACGTCTCCCACACAGCAAACGTCAGAAACTGTTGATGACTGACATGCAATGCACAGGCACATGGAGGTAAGCATCTTTCAGATCGATGGTAGCCAAGTAATCCCCTGGACACACAAATGGAATGAGTTGCTTAAGAGACAACATCTTGAATGAAATTGACGCCACCCCTCAATTGAGGTGCTTTAAATCCATGACTGGCCGAACTTCCCCGTGTCTTCTGCACTGGTAAAAGGAATAAATACACCCCTTGACCAACCTAATTCAGCATGACCGACCTGATTCAGTGGCATCAGGATTCTTGCCCTTTTTAGCAACAAGTCCATGACCTCTGCCAATAATGCAGCCCTCTTGGTTGGGTCCAGACGGATGGGAGTAGGGATGCACCCCATACCCGGGGACAGCAAAACAAAGTCTGTAAGCCAGCTGTTCTGCACAATGCTCCTCACCCAAGAGTCAGAGAGAGAAGAGTCAGAGACAGACTGTATCTATTCCTCCGAGAAGGCCACTATCTGTCCCCCCACCAGTAGTGAGGCCACAGAAGTCCCATAGGCCGGAAGTCCCTGCCTTTGGGGCGACATCTTGCTGCTTACCCCTCCTGGGAAAGAAAGGTCTCCTATGAAAGGATGAGGAATGTGAGTTCTTTTGAAGAAACTCGCTACTGTCCATGGGATCTGGCCTAGAAGACTTGTGAGCAGAAGACCGATAGGACTGAGTAAGTTTCTTGTCCTTGAAAGAGTTTCAGATGAGACCATCCAAGTGCTCACCGAACAGCTAACGTCCCTTAAAGGATAGTTTCAGAAAAGAAGCCTTCTCTGCCAGATCCGTTTTCTAGTCCCGCAACCACAGGTTGTACCTAACTGTGATGACAAAGGAAGACACCACAGAAGTGCCCTTGATAACATCAGCTGATTTGGCCTGTTGCTCCATGTACACCAGCACTCAGAGACACTGGCACCATCCTGCATGGCAACAGCCACAGTTTCAAAATTCTTCACCAAGGACTGGGCTGTCAAGACACCAAAGGAAGTGGATTGAAGCACCAGGTTAGAGGCTTAAAAAGCCTTTTTGAGTCCGCCATCCACATTCCCATCCACCAGATCTGAAGGCAAACACTCATCTTGATGCAAAGAAAAATGACCAATGAGAGGGGCAAGGTGGAATGAACCTTGATGGCCTGCGGCAGCAGACGATCCCCATCCTCCAAGGCATAGGACTTCTGGAGGAAACATTGAAAGTGGCAATGCTCAGGCTCTTCCCAAGACCAGAATACGGCCTTGTAGTGCTTTTGCTTTTATCTAGTTTTTAGCACTTACATAACATATCAGGAATGCACTTCTGATTTCAAAGAAGACTTTTATTGTTGTTAATTCTTCCCCAACCACAATTTTTATGAATGACGAATTATTAGATTTCAAGCACACGTTAATCAAACAAAATATATCAGTTTGCAATATACACAGCAGGTTATATTTATAAGATATTGAATGCAATGCAAAACAAATACTTCACCGTGTGGGAAACTATTTTACAGCTTCATCTTTCTAGGGTCTGCAAGCTGATGACTCCCTGTCAGCTGCGAGAAAGAGATTTATCTACCCACACGGGATGCTGGCAACTGGCGCCAAGCTCCAGCACGAAGTCAGGCAGATCCGAATCTGAATCTCTGCAGCCTGTGACATTCGTTACAAAGGTGTGCCCCCTCCTCTCAGACTCGGGAAAACTACGCAAGCCTTTGGAGACTGGCCAGGTCTCCGAGACTGCTCCTCTTCCCAAGCTCAAGCAGAGAGAAAAACAACCAGTGTACCCTCTCTTATCAGGTCTAGTCTACTGTGAGAACAAAACATCTTGGTTCATCTTGTGCAAAAACACAGCTTGGAAAAATACAGCTTGGATTCTCAACTGCAATGTCTAACTCCACGTTAAAGGCAATGGGCAGCTAACCTAAATATCAAATGCAATGTCTAATGTCATGTCAAAGCCAATAGGCAGCCAAGCTGAATACAAAATGCAATGTATAATATCATGTCAAAGCCAATAGGCAGCTGAGCTGAATACAAAATGCAATATATAATATCATGTCAAAGCCAATAGGCAGTTGAACTGAATACAGCATGTAATATCTAATAGCATGTCAAAGCCAATAGGCAGCTAAACTGAATACATCATGTCAAAGCCAATAGGCAGAATACAGAATGTAATGGCTAATGCAATGTCAAAGCCAATAGGCGGCTAGGCTGAACAAAACATACAGGGGGTTATTCCAACTTTGGAGGAGGTGGTAATCCGTCCCAAATGTGACGGATTTACCACCAGCCGTATTACGAGTTCCATAGGATATAATGGACTCGTAATACGGCTGGTGGTATATCCGTCACTTTACCGTCACTTTTGGGACGGATTACCACTTCCTCCAAAGTTGGAATAACCCCCACAATGTGCTACTGGTGAACATTGAGCAACTAATATGCGCAGTGGTGAAACACAAAGTCATTGGTCAAACAAAACCAATCAAATGGCAGAACATTCCGCCCTTTGACCAATGAATTTTTGTTTCACATATCTCTTGTTTCAAACAAAAACAAAAAACAGCAGCACAAAAATACATTATCAGCAAGTCACATTTGAATGATCAAAGCAATCCCTGTAAAGCAATGAAAGTGAATTAACACATTGATCTCATAACCTTTCACATCAGATACGTCTACACAGAAAAGACTGCAACAGTGTTAGCAATTTGATGCAGCATGAGTTCTACTCATGTAAAGGTGCACGGTCCACCTGAAAGGTTTGCTGGAAGATAAGCAAATGTCAGAGTTCCATACGAGAAGGGAAAAAAAAAAAAACACAGCTTAGTTCCAGTGGAAGAATGCAATCAAACAAGTTGAACTTGAACTGAAGGCGCCATTTGCGCAAAATGAATCCATGGTGCTGGCACTTTACTCAGCCAGGTTCAGGTTGAGGGCTCGGTCCCTTCCCCGACCCCACACGCACACACCGGAAGGGGGACCACACAGCACACTCAGGGACAGTGGCGAAACGTGGTAGGATCTGCAAAAGAAACAAGTATGACTTTTCTTGCAAATAACATTTGTCATTTAAACTGCACCCTTCCTCTTTCTTTCCCTGTTTTATAATCAGCAGGACGTTTTTGGGGCCCTTTGTTATATTTTCTGCAGGTTCTGGAGGGTCACTTGGGGCTTCAGCCCACACATCAGCACTGAGGTTTTTATCTGCTGCGCCACAGCTTCCCTTTTCTTGCACTGTCAGAAGGGCTGGGGCAGACTCCTTCTTTACCAAACCTCCATTCACTGCATTTTTGCCAATTTGGGCCATTCTGTCTCCAATTTGTATCAATAAATCAGATTATTTTCTAAGTATCAGCATAATTTCGATTCTTCCTTGGTAATTTGCAGCAATCACTTGCCCTAAAACCTGATCACTTTGCCATTTCTGTCCTGGTAACTTTCCTCTCCCCAACTGCTCTGTGACTGCTTGCATGACAGATTCCTTTTGTGCGTGCTGCACAGTTTTTATCAAATCTAGGGGAATGTGCATCTCTCTCATCTCTGCCCACCTGTAAGTGGCTTTTCCTCTCAGCTGTTCACATTTTTGGGGCACCCACTTAGCCATCCCCACTAAGGCAGAATTCTGGGTGTACACTTCTCTCTCTGAATTTTTCTCTTTAACATCTGCAAGGTAATTGAACCAGTTAGGTGCAAGCCATGTGGAAAAACAAACAGCTAAAACATTAGCAATGAACCAAGAATCAGCATAAAAAGGACACATCTCACATAGCTCTTGCTTTAAAATCTGGCACACATTGTACAACGCTGTTCCTTCTCCTGTGCCATAAAACAACATTTCAATCAATGAATCATTAGTAAAACAAACATGCATTTTATCTTCAGGGGACACAAATTCAAATGGTGCACACAATTTCACTAGTAACTCTTTTACCTGTGGCACTCTAGCCCTGTCTTGCAAGTACCAGATACATTGTATGATCCTAGCTAGGGGCACTATTTTCTTTCCTTGTTCTTGAATTACATGTACATCAGTGTTTGCACTCAATTTCACTGTGCAGAAACCTAAAGTCTGCATTATTTCATTTGCCAAATCACAAACGCGCAGCTGCATATTATTTTTCACAGTGACCATATACAAAAGTGTTAGGATTTCACTCAAATGAGGGCTATTCTGTTTCCAAAAATCAAACAAGCTAATGAAACTCGGTGTCTCTTGCTCTAAAATCTTTCGTTTTACTTGTGCATTTTGCAACGGTAACTCGTAAATCACATTCTGAGCTCTCTTGTTCTAGTCCGTGTTATCAGTTAAGGAATGTATTTTGGCTGCCAAAAACCCTGGCTCACACAGAGGCTCAGTGCAGCTGGAAGCTGTCTTAACCCCCTCATTACTGGAATGGGAAAAGAAAGATTCTTCTAAAACAGCATTTTTATAACTTTCAGCATTATTTTGAATTAATGTATTCTGGCTAATTTGCTCACGTAAATTCCTATTTTCATGTTCCAACTGCCTACATTTCTCCTGCATTTCTCTGTAAGCAGATAAAGGTATCCAAACATTTCTGTCATCATTACTTCCAAAAGACACATTTTCTAAATATGCACAACAGAAATTATTTCTCAAAGCACTATCAGGCAGTTTAACAACACATGCATTCTCAAACATGGTCTGCCGTGCTTCTGTGATTCTCCAAACAGAAAACAATTTCTGTAATTCTCCAAACAACAAAAACAATTACACTTTTAAAGTGTGCACGTAGAAATCTACTAACTCGTCAAACCCCTTAACCGGCTCTTAACGACCTCTCAACCGCTTCTTACCGGCCCGGCCCCACTTCTGGTACCAAATGTAGTGCTTTTGCTTTTATCTACTTTTTAGCACTTACATAACATATCAGGAATGCACTTCTGAGTTCAAAGAAGACTTTTATTGTTGTTAATTCTTCCCCAACCACAATTTTTATGAATGACGAATTATTAGATTTCAAGCACACGTTAATCAAACAAAATATATCAGTTTGCAATATACACAGCAGGTTATATTTATAAGATATTGAATGCAAAGCAAAACAAATACTTCACCGTGTGGGAAACTATTTTACAGCTTCATCTTTCTAGGGTCTGCAAGCTGATGACTCCCTGTCAGCTGCGAGAAAGAGATTTATCTACCCACACGGGATGCTGGCAACTGGCGCCAAGCTCCAGCACGAAGTCAGGCAGAACCGAATCTGAATCTCTGCAGCCTGTGACATTCGTTACAAAGGTGTGCCCCCTCCTCTCAGACTCGGGAAAACTACGCAAGCCTTTGGAGACTGGCCAGGTCTCCGAGACTGCTCCTCTTCCCAAGCTCAAGCAGAGAGAAAAACAACCAGTGTACCCTCTCTTATCAGGTCTAGTCTACTGTGAGAACAAAACATCTTGGTTCATCTTGTGCAAAAACACAGCTTGGAAAAATACAGCTTGGATTCTCAACTGCAATGTCTAACTCCACGTTAAGGGCAATGGGCAGCTAACCTAAATATCAAATGCAATGTCTAATGTCATGTCAAAGCCAATAGGCAGCCAAGCTGAATACAAAATGCAATGTATAATATCATGTCAAAGCCAATAGGCAGCTGAGCTGAATACAAAATGCAATATATAATATCATGTCAAAGCCAATAGGCAGTTGAACTGAATACAGCATGTAATATCTAATAGCATGTCAAAGCCAATAGGCAGCTAAACTGAATACATCATGTCAAAGCCAATAGGCAGAATACAGAATGTAATGGCTAATGCAATGTCAAAGCCAATAGGCGGCTAGGCTGAACAAAACATACAATGTGCTACTGGTGAACATTGAGCAACTAATATGCGCAGTGGTGAAACACAAAGTCATTGGTCAAACAAAACCAATCAAATGGCAGAACAGGCCTCCTTCATCAATGTATGCAAAGGCAAAGCCAGCGCTACAAGCTTTGCGAATTGCAGGAACAGCCTCCCAGTAGACTCCTCCACTGGAGGTCGCACTTTGTCCTGATTGATCCTTACCTGGGCCAGGAACTCCACCAGTTCGTCCCTGGATCTGAATTTCTCATTAGGAACCACTGGTCGCTCAGGCTCAAAAAGATCTGAATCATCGAGTCTACATAACCCTGCCACGAGGCTGAAGACCGCCTAGCCTTACTCTTGGAGGCCAAGGCTTTAGAAACTACAGCATCAACCATGGCCTGAACCTCCAATACTGTGAGGGACACTAAAGCCCGAGATACTTTAGCCGGCCGTAGGTCAATCCAGCTGCAAAGCCTCCTCAGAATCCAGAGAAGAGAACTTCCTTCACTTAGTACCCCACTTCTCCTTAGTGTACACACAGGAACGCCCAGACATACACAGAGACAACTTTAAATAGGGACACAAACTACCTCATTGGACAAAATCCTATCCGAAAATGAACACATGTTGGCCAGGCTGAATGTGAAATTATAAGAACTATCAAGTGGAATAAAGAGATTCATTACACCAATCGGATTTAATGGATTGACGTGTGCCTGATTTTCTTACAAATGTATAACAACCTTATGGCTGTTATTTTTTAGGGTTTTGGGTGGTTCCCTTACAGAGCACCATTCAACACTTTTAACATTAGTTTGATATATGTGAATGTTGGTTTACTACTGGTATAAGATTGTGAGCGCCATTACCCTACTTAACCACCTTTTCTTTATGAGTGGAATTATGTGGTTTGGTGTGGAATTATGTGGCATGGAGTGAAATTGTGAGGGCTGGAATTATTTTGAGTGGTGTGGAATTGTGTGGCATTTAATTGTGTGGTGTTGCATTTGACAAGGGCCAGTAAAGCAAGTCAAAATGAGTGAAATGTAAGCGGGGATAGTAGTTCTGCCATCTATATATAAGAATCTGCTATTACTGAATGGCCAGTAAGGCACATACATTTTATAGCACATAAATCATATCACTCCCATGTAAAAACAATGCTATAGGAGCAAGTGTGTGTTTAATACTAAAATCAATCTGGGCTTAGCAATACAAAATGAAGCACAACATGTGCACAGAGTGCCAGCTAGCAAGAAGGCACCATAAATATAGTTTGGAACATACTGTTGCAGAATCAACCATTATAAATGTATGTAGTGTTTTGCAAAATTTTCAACAAATGGTGCTTTAAAAGGATTATAGAGCATCAGAAATCGTAAGCCCTTGAGGAGAGACAAGATGACTGCACTACCTCGCGTTGTGTAAACCTCTGAAAAGAAATTGGAAAATAAGGCTGGAAAAGTATTTTCTTTTTTATTTAACAGAATGAAAAGTCTTCTAAGCATTCTTGCCTCACATTTCAACCAGCAGAGCAGCCTGAGAAGACTTATGGCCCCAATATAGGAGATAAGCAATGTCTTGTGTGTGATGTTGTGAGTGCTGGCAGGGAGGGGCCCTGGAGGGAGAGATTCGAGATGTGATGGGATGCTAAGCTAGTTTCACATCATTGCTTCTAGATTTAGCTACATTCTACCAGAAAGGGCATATTGTGTCTTTCGTGAGCAGTGAGCTAAATAAATAGGTGTTTTTTTTTGTAAAATAAACTTTTTTTAGGAGCCAGAGGTAAACCAGGACAGCACTGGAATAAAGCCAAAACGAATGTCAGCGACATGGCAGGAGAGGGAGGAATGGAATGCTGCAATAAAATGCAGGCAGCTACCAGCCTAAAACACCCACAGTGACAGGGGAGCACCAAAGAAATAACAAAAACAGTCTGTCACAGCAACAGATAAAGAAACCAAAGTGGAATTATGCAGTAGTTGGTCACTGCTCTGCAACAGAAAAAGGAGGGAGAAAAAGGCAGAACTGACCACTAGCAACCAACAAATGAAATCGGCAAATTAAATCGGTTTAAGCCATAAGATGCATACTAAAAATATAAACGAGATCGAACGCTTATGCTCAACCTAAAAATGAGGGAAACATCGCCTATTCCCTGCTCACCTCAGATTCAGTCCTAAAATGCAAGACTTCCAGAGGTTGGGGAACGGATGGTGATTGACAAAGTGCGGTTGCAGAGTAAAGTGGTCAAACTCACTGTCATATTCTGCAGCGAGTTTGTTTTCCCTTTGTGTTTTCGACTGATGTGTTTGCTTTTTTTGCTTTTTATACAAATGTAGGTGAGGTTGCAAAGGCTCCTACTTCACGCACAACATGGCGTACCTGTGTGGCTCTCAGTGGCAGTCAGTCACTGGAATGGCCCTGGACGGTTTCCTTTTACAGCAGCAAAGGCCATTCCACCTCTTTTGCTCTCATTTGGAGCGCAGTGGTAACCGTAGAAATGCATGGTAATGGAATTACAGCATATTCCCATTAGATTCCTTTATAAAAACAATTAATTTAATGGTAATTGTCCTCTTTGGCCAGTGCAAATAAATGTGGTAATGTATGGACTAGCAAAGATGTGGTATTCCATGTGTTACAGCATTCTTTGGCACTTACCAGAGCAGTAAAATGTAAATATTGGGGTAACATTTTACTTCCTGAATGCCTAATGGTTATAGAGCATCTGAATACATTCACACATATTTATTGCCAGGCTCCAAATGAGAACTTTTAGTGTAGACGTTTTTCCCATTTTGCTTTATACCTTGAAGAAGAGCTGCAAATTTTAAGGATCTTCAGATATCCCTAAAGACCATATTTCAGAAGGGTGGTGGTAGAGGTCAAACCTCATTAATATGCAACAGTGTTAGAATGATCATTAAGAAATGATCAGTTTTGAAGGGATTGTGTTTTCAGCTCATGGATATCTACCACAGACAAACCACACCACAATTTATAGTTATGGAACTGAAAAGACAGCCTTTGTCGACGCTCTCTGAGAAACTGCTAATATGGTGTTGGCAGAGGCATGGGAGAATCCATCGTAGAGACCTCCACATCTTGCACATGGTTAAGAACCATGTACCCTGACAGTAGTTTGAATGAGGGAACTATTCATGTAGCTTAAAACTGCACTTTACTATAATATGGCACTTTAATCTAACCAGTAGGCATTAGCCTGTGAAGTTCTCAAAATTACAGGATGCAGTGGAGACCCTCAATGCAACCATGTAAACCTCAGCTTGCTCTTGGACTTGAAGTTATCACGCATAGAACAATGGCGTTGTAGCAGAATTTGGTTCTGCCACAATTGCAGGAGCAGCTCCTCTTCTAAGGCAGAGGAGCATCGTCCCACTGGATTGTGGGGAAAGGAAAAATAAAATGATATTAACGCAATGTTATCATTTTATTTTTCCTGGGAGCGATGGGTGGGTGGGGCTGTGCTGGAGGGAGGGGGCCGGAGGAGGGTTGTAGGAGAGGTTTTGCAGCACAAAGTGTGCATGTCTGGTTGGCTGGCCGTGTTGGGCTGGTCAAATAGACATGCTGACTTTGCATGTTCTCTACCTTGCTGCATTGCACAGCCGAGTGGAGATCATGCACAGGCACCCACTCCCGCTTAGACCAATAAAAACGCTGCCGTCATGCTTGTGAGCCTGTGTTCAACCGGGAAGAGGAAGAGGACGGAGGGGAGACGAAAGAGTCTCCCCTAAAGGTAAGCGTTTTATTAACCTTTTTAATTTTTTTTCATGCCCTGTCCCACCCTGCCACCCCTGTTTAGTGGCAGCCACCACTGCACAATATATTTCTGCAAACTCGCTAAACACTACATTGACAGTGTATTCCTCTGTTGCACAGTAACAAATGGTGAAATCCTTCCCTCCAACCATTAACCAATAAATCAGAAAAAATGGCAAACTTTCTTTGTGCTGTGAATCTGCAGCCACCAGTGGCAAATATTAGGTTGCTTAATGAACAATTACAAGACTTCTACTTCAAAGGTGGTTTGCTCTAGTTTAGAATCCTGCAGGTAAGTTACTGTGGTAAATGTGGGCCAACTAAGGTCATTCATTCTCTGATGGGAGGCTCATCTGACTGCCAGGTCAGCTGCGGTCCAGCCTTCACTACCCTGAGCTCCCCACATGCCTGGCTGGGATCTCTGTGGCTTCAGTGCACCTTTGTGGTGGGAGCATTAAAGGCACTGCATACACTTTCACCAACCTACTCAGACTCCTTTGCCTCACTTGCACACACTCCCTGCATCCGCTAAAGCAAAACTGGAGGTCGTTGATTCTCCTTCATTGCACCCAAGACATGGAATTACCTCCCTCAACACATCCGAGCCTCCTTCTCACATCTTGAGTTCTGCAGGAAGCTAAAGACTTGGCTCTTCATATAAGCACCTTAGTGCCTGGATACCCTCTCAGGTGATTAGTGCACTATGCCAAATAACATAACTGATTGATATTGAGAGGGTGCCATGCTAGCTTAGCCTGATCGGCGTTAATTTTTTCTTCTGAGATAACCTCAGGCGAGAGATTGATTTACAATTTTATTTTTTTTAAACTATTGCCCTGACATTCAGGGAGCTTTCTCTCTGCACATTAAGGACACTATCTTCAGAACAGCTATGGGTCACATTGTGGCTGCCCTTCCTTAAAATGAGCCATTGAGACTTGGAGACCTAGAGACGGGTGGAATGTTAGGTCAAAGGTTCCCCCACTTCTAATTTAGGTAGTGGTACTGAGAAGTAAGCAAATGGGTTTTTTGCCAGCTAGTCTCTATCCATCAGTCTCTAAATGACCCTCTAAGTCCTGTTGTGCAGGGTACCCTCACCATTTTATCGTTCTACAACTCTACTAGACAAGTTCACCCAGTTTTCAGTTGATCCTCTGTCTACACCTCTCTCCCAAGCCCTCCTGTTTATTCTTTCCTTGACCCAGCAGGGCTCCGCTTTGGGCATGTTGAAAGGTTATCTTTCTGCCACCTTCAAATTTCTGTGGTTGTCCGATCAGCCATCCCTTTTTAAATGCCCAGTTGTACATAGGTTATTGATAGCTCTCCAAGATATGCTTCCACCAGGGCTTTTTATTATGCCCCAGAGGGACTTGAATTTGGTACTCACGTTTCTGAAGTGTGCTCCTGCTGACCTGCTCCACAGCTGCCCACTCAGACTGCTAACCTTCAAAATGGCCTTTCTGCTGGTGATAACATCTGCCCAGAGGGTCAGGGAGTTACAAGCACTGCCTGCAAATCCTCCCTACTTTACAATCTATCCAGAAAAGCTGGTCCTTCAGACTCGAGCATCCTTTTTACCAAAGGTGGTAACTCCTTTCCATGTAGACCAGCCTATCACTCTACCTACCTTCAACACTCTGCCTCATTCCTCTAAAGAAGAGGAAAGACCCCACTCGCTGGACCCAAAGAGAGCTTTGCCATTCTACTCTGACCGCACAAAAGAGTTCTGGTAAATGATCAACTCTTCATGGGGTATGTCACAGCCAAGAAAAGGATGGCGTGCAGAAACCTTGTAATGGGTAGTCCTCTGCATCACAATCTTCTATGTATTGACCAAAAAGCAACCCTCTCAGGGCTTGCATGCTCACTCTACCAGCGGGAAAGGACGCAACTGCTGCATTAGCTTGCAATGTTGCTGTACTGGATATCTGTCAGTCAGCAACATGAGGTTCTTTTCATACATTTACGAAGCACTACTGCCTGGACAGTCAGGTCCGGCATTATAGTCACTTTGCCTGTTCGGTCCTACAGGACTTTTTAGACTAATCTGATTTGCAGTCCCACCTCTGGGGAGGTATTGCTTGGGTATCTATTCTAAGGTAAGGATTCTGTGGCTAGAAGTCTCTATCAAAGGAACAAGTTACTTACCTTTGGTAACACCTTATCTGGGAGAGACTCTATGTAGCTGCAGATTCCTAACCGACCCTCCCATCCTCCCCGCTTTGTGAACTGTTTATAGTTAAAAGCTTGACCCCCTTCTAAGGTCCCTAGCTTTGCACACCAGTGGTCTGTGGTCCTTGTTGCTCTGTGCTTCTGGTATGGAAAGTCACAAAAGAAATTGACATTGGCACGCTGGGATGGCACCTTCATATGCACCGTGCACATCATTTTGAGTGCGAACAATGCCACGCAGAGCTGAACTATACCACCTACTGACATGCAGGGCTACTGCTCATCAAACGTTTCTGAATCTAGTCTGATGCCTGGGGAATATACTCAGTTAAGGAATCTGTGGCTAGAGGTCTCTATCAGATTGCAACAGTAGTCTTGTTGCCAACATACACACACACATACACACCCACACACACTCTCTCTCTCTCCTTTACAGTGCAAAATTATTTACAGAAAAAATATCGAGGACAAACATATTGTCTTTACATACTATGTAAAGTACAAAAATATTGACTACAAAAATATAGCGGACTAAAACGTCAAAGTGTCTCAGGAGATGATAAGTCCCTTCAGCAAAGCACATTTGTTTTTAGTACAGCTTTTTTAATTTCAGTGTAAAGAGTAGTTTAACTTGGGTTGGTGGCATGAGGTACTTTTTGCATCTCACCTGTCTAGGATTTCATGGTCAGACGATATTTTGGGGAAGGCCAGAAAGTGACTAGTGAATGGAAGGGAAAATAGAGATGAGTAAGTGTGGAAGGTGTGGGTAAGTTATGGAGGGAAGTGTTTGGATAGGAAATTGCCAGGCCTGTGCCTTTGGCATTTCTCCCACCTGATGCAGGTTGGCACTCTGATCACTATCAGCCCCATGACCGCTGGTTCAACTCTTCCCTAAGAATTGGGACTATCTATGTCAGGGGTCTTCAAACTGGGGGGGAAGCCCCCCCTAGGGGGGGCCTTCAATGATCCCAGAGGGGCGCCAGACTCTGGCCAAGAGAAGCATTATGCTGAAAACAGGGCTTTGTTTTAGGCTGAAAACATGAGCTTCAGTAACCCACTCTGTTTGTCATTTACAGCCAAGCTGGGAGTATGTGTCCAAAGGGAGGAGACTTCAAATACTTTTCAAAACCCCCTCCCCCTTCTAATAATCACACTGTGGATACTTTCACACGTTAGGAAGGCCTTCCTGACAGAATAGTTTTTTGGCATCATGTATTTGATAGCATTTTTAAAATAGTAACTACACTTATCTACATTGTTTAAATAAGTCTAGACATTTGAAACATTGTCAATTTAATAGAATTCGGGGGGGGGCAATGATTGGTTTTTCTACTTGGGGTGGCGTGGCTTTAAATAGTTTGAAAACCACTGATCTACGTCCTTTTCATACTTCTGCATCCCATTACACCACTGTTCCAGTGTGTAGAGTCCCATGTCAGTGGGGCTTGTTTCATGGCACCTGTGCAGACAGAGAGGAGCCTTTAGCCACAGGCAAGTTGGCATCCATAGCACACAAATGATTTGTGGGCAGTATACGTCTCTTTTTGTATCCCACTGCACTCTAGGCACACACCACTACCTCACACAGGGACATGGCAAGTGCATTTGTTTGTACTCAAGACGAGAGGTCTATGTGAGGGCTTGCTGGATCACTAGTGTGTGTGATCTTATCGCGATACCAGCCTGATATTAGCCAGGATTCAACAAATCATAATTGTGCCCATCATATTTGCCCACCCTCGTTGTCGTGCCTGAAATCTCTGCTTGACTGTCCTGAGGCCTGAAGTTCAGCTAATCAATGTCACAACTTGGGTGTCGTTTATTTACCACCCACCTAAGCACTGCTCACTGTGCCTCTTACACCGTTTTATCTATGTACTACTGTTGCCACTGTTGGAGTGTGACCTTTAAAATCAATATTAACATGAAAACCTTGCAATATATTGTGTAATGAAGCTGCATAGAAAATGTATTAACATAGAAAAAGAATACATGCGTCTGAAATGTGCCCACGGGGAGTGGCCACCAATGTACACGAAAACTAATGAAACTAATTAATGATGAATTAATAATGTACTAATGTATGAATTTGTATTGGTATATTATGATTAGAGTCCTGTATTAGGGGTTTTTCTAAACTAAATTACTAGGCCTTAGTTAGCAAGGGTCTGGGCCTAGCTGCCTGGTCTCATATTAAACGGTGTTTTCTAACGTGAAATGTGCTGCTTTCCTGAAGGACACGACGCTGTACTTTTCCAGAAGCTAGATATGTGTGTGTAGCCGTAGTAAATTCTTTCTCATGGGACCCGACTCGCTCAAGGAGACATTCTTGCTGAATGCAACAGTGTAATTCGTGACAGGTGCAAGGCGGCCTAGACTAGGAGAAGACAATGGGACTACTGACTGGAGCGTAAAGTGTAACTTTTCTTACTTGACATTCCACCCGATGAAGACGTCAATTACAGGAGCCAGTCAACTGCATGAGCACTGTGTTTTGTGGAAAATTCTAGTAAGGTGCGCGGAGAATTATTGGACAGAGATAATGTTGCACCAAAAAAAGATCCAATAGGGAATTAAGGGCTAGTTTGACAGTTTTTATATAACTGCATTACCCGAGGAGAAATCAGCCATTATTAGCCATTATTCAGACATTCTACCCTAAGCCATACTTTGCCATTTTGAGACTTTGCCGTCTATTTTACATGATACTTAAACCATCCTCTATTCGTTTTTTACCTGATACTTACTTCTCCTCCTTATGAGGGAAGAGCTTATTCTTTAGCTATGCCATACTGAGACCTTGCCCTGTCCTATCCTTGCTGATGGTGAATCGACTGATGTCCTCAGGATGAAGACTGACGCTGTTTGCTGATTCATTTGGAGGGGTAACTATCTGATGAAAATTGTAATTGTCTGTTTGCCTTTTCTTTCTAGGTACCAACTGCTTTTTGATAGAGGCCATAGTTAGATGTTTTCCAAATTTGTGTTTGCCAAATTGTTTTGCATGAAGCCCAACATGCCAATGCTAATTTGAGGTTAGTTAAGGTGTTCACTAATATCTGACGCAAATAGACAAATGACAGAATTCTTGCTTTGTTGAACCTTGTACTCTGAGACTTTGTTAAACTGCTTCTTATTAACGATGTGATAATGCTGAATAAATGTTCTCTATGCATTGATTAATTGTGTGTCTAATTACAAAGTTCAAAGAGTTACTAATCAGATTGATTGCTAATGAGTTTAACGGAAATGATATTAGGTTGTAACTAATAGGGAAATAAATGCTCTAACTCGTAACTAAATTGGTGTGGTTATTCATGACTGAAAGGTCATGGTGTGTTCGTTTTATTGATCCTTATTGAATGTTATTGACTAACTTGTTGATTAGGTATTGCGAATATTGATTGAGTTATTGATATATTGATTTGTGATGCCAGAAAGATATCCCGTTCTGGGAAGTCTCCGAACGTGGTCAAAAGGTTTGTCTGCCTTGGTGTGTCTCCTTGTAAGTTTACTTATCAAGGTTCTGATGCGCTATCACTACCATTCTTTGAATGTTAAACAACTCTCTTTGTGTTTTATAAGATAGACATCGAAGAACAGTAGCTTACTATATTTCCCTACAATATAGACCTCCCATCCTCGATTCCCCCTTTCAGCATATTTAGTGTACAGTAACTGATGTGCAGTATCATGAGTTTGTTTATTTATGTGTGCATTATTCTCTTGGGAGCCTCTGGCCCAATATACTAATACTAGTTTGCAAACTAGTGTGTGCAAATTGCACACTAAGGGGGTCATTCTAACTCTGGCGGGCGGCGGAGGCCGCCCACCAGAGTTCCCCCGACAGAACACCGCTCCGCGGTCCGAAGACCGCCGCGGTGATTCTGTGTTTCCCGCTGGGCTGGCGGGCGACCGCCAGAAGGCCGCCCTCCAGCCCAGCGGGAAACCCCTTCCCACGAGGAAGCCGGCTCCGAATGGAGCCGGCGGAGTGGGAAGGTGCGACGGGTGCAGTTGCACCCGTCGCGAATTTCAGTGTCTGCTAAGCAGACACTGAAATTCTTTGTGGGGCCCTCTCACGGGGGCCCCTGCAGTGCCCATGCCCTTGGCATGGGCACTGCAGGGGCCCCCAGGGGCCCCACGACACCCCATACCGCCATCCTGTTCCTGGCGGGCGAACCGCCAGGAACAGGATGGCGGTATGGGGTGTCGGAATCCCCATGGCGGCGCAGCAAGCTGCGCCGCCATGGAGGATTCCTGAGGGCAGCGGAAAACCGGCGGGAGACCGCCGGTTTTCCTGTTCTGACCGCGGCCAAACCGCCGCGGTCAGAATGCCCTGCGGAGCACCGCCAGCCTGTTGGCGGTGCTCCCGCCGACCCCAGCCCCCGGCGGTCACGGAATGACCCCCTAATTGTTTTAGGAACAGGTATGCAATCTGTGATGTGAACTATGATTAAAAAAGGTAAATCCTAAACTGCCAATTTGCAACAGGTCTCAAAACCACCTGCCTAACTAATACCTCAGTCAGTTTCCTTTTTGTGACCCCATTTGGGATTGGCTGCAAATGCTGGTATGGTGGCCTGCAAGGGACAGCATACCACCGACCCTGATTTTGCATTCCAAATTAGAAACTTTTTTAAGCGTCTGTTTTTTATGCATTTACAGTGAGTAAAGTAAATTGATTTAACCCAATAGTTCTCCCAGCTACTGCTTTATTTCAGACAGTGCAATTCGACCGAGTTTTGACTCTTGCAGTTTCTGAGCTGTGCTGTTTAAAAGACCTAAGGGAGGGAAATATTGGGCTAAATGATTTCAGCACTTTACACTCTGAATGGGGCATAAAAACAGTCAGGCTCTTGGCTGTGCTAAGGCAGCAAACCCCTTCAGAACACGTCCCATGAAATTCTTATTGACTTGAGTTGGGTGCAAAGGTTTATTACCACCAATAACCAGGCACGACCATGGTGGGACTGGGCCAGGAAATAATCCTGGGCAACAAAATAAAAGTGGGAATCAGATACCCAAAATATTGGCCTATTGTTGGAAATCAGGACAGTTTTGAACTTGTAAAGTTACGCTGTATAAGTGTTTTTGCGAGGTATGGAAGATTGCACGGATTTGCACCTGCAACAGAGACATTTACAGTTGGAATCAGCTCAGCAGACCATAAACAGGCCCACAAAGTCAAACAAGCATGTGCAATGCAACAGGTCTCGCATTTGCTTTAGAGCTATTAGCGTTGCAAACTGCTAACCGGACATTTCTTGGCACATAAATTGAAAGAAAAAAAACTAGCTCGATTGCGCTATGTAAAACTCAGTGTGATCGCACTGCGTGGAAAATAAAAAGATAAAGTAGTACTGAAACCAGGCTGAAAATATGGAACCTCATAGGTTTTCAGTAGTTGGCCGGTGCGCTTGAGGAGTGCTAAACACTGTAAAAAGCATGATGTATGCATGCTTTTTACTAATGAAATCAAGCAGATTTTAAAAGGCAAGCCCACGAACCGCTGAAAGTGACAGCCGTGACATGGGTGTGTTAAAAACCCAAAGAGAGATTACCACAGGGACGGAGCACTTGTGCGCTCGAACCTAAAAAAATCCCACTCACTGGCATGTCCCATTGGGCACTTACTGATTGGCCTATAGGCCAGTCCAATGCTCGCCCCCCAGTAAACCTAAATCAGCCCTGGGGAAATTTTTTTTATAACCAGACCCAGATTGCTAGCGTTTGCGACTAAAATAGGGCCATTGAAACATTCATGGTTGGGTCATGGCAGCCTATCCAGTTCAGAGAGCAGCCCGCTAGCCTTCCCTGCAGCCCACAGTTAAAATGCCAACGTAACAACAGTACAAATGCAGAGCACATGCTACATTGCATCGTTTGTACCCAGTGTGTGAAAGGTAATAGAGCAAATATGGTTCAGCCTAGAATATAGTGCATACAGCTCTTTGCACCAGAGCAAACAATGGAAGAAAGTGCAGTTACTTAATATATGCTGTGTTTGCGTAATAATGAATAGACTAAATGGCCCTAAGTTTGAAATGTAGTCCGTTTTTCCCTGTTTTTTTATAAAAGTAACATAAATATTGCAGTTTGCTTTTTTAGCTAAAAGTTACTCATTAATCAGTTTTTTTCTTTGTTAAGAACTGTATTGCCTGCTTAAAATGATTTATAAGCACAAGATGTGTCATATGTTTGCAAGTAAATGAATCAGAAGGTAATGGCAAAATGTTTGCTTGCCTAGGTTCTCCACAAAGAAACAGCAATTCAGAACACATCAACTATCACACCTCCTTCCTATCAGTGTTTATCTGAGAGTGATCCTAGCTAATAGGTGCAGGGACATCTTCAACCTGAGCAACACCAGAATTTCACTCCCTCCTGGCAGCACGCAATCTCACTGCACTGTGTGTCAACGCTAAGCCTGCAGCTGTGTCACATTGCAGGGTGGCAGGGAACAGACCGGAGGCGCAAGAAGACGGTGTCCGCTACCCTCTGTGAGCACACCACCAACACGATTCCACCAGTCACTGCTGAGAACACCCCATTTAGCCTAGCTCATCCAGCCAGGGATCATCGAACACAGCACAACTACCAGAAGCGAGAGCCATCAGTGGTACCACCGAGCACACTACCATCAACCTGTCTCCTGAACACATCACCGTCAGTCAACCTTTTGCAAGAGCATCTGAATACAAGACAACAGCCTAGCTTTTCCAGGTGCTAGTTAGCATACCACCTTCAGCCCAGCTCATCCAGCAAGGGACTGTTGAACATAGCACGATTACCAGGCACGAACCTTTAGTGGGACCACTAAACGCACTATCACCAACTCATCTCCTGAACACATCACCACCTGTCAACCTTCTGCAGGGGCCTCTGGACTTGAGGCAATAGCCAAGCGTCTCTAGGTGCTATTGAGCATACCACCTCCAGCCCATCTCTATCAGGAGCTGCTGAACACTCCTCCATTCGCCCAGCATCTCCAGCTAAGGACTACTGGACCACCATCTCAACTTCTCCACTACAAGCCCAACACTTACATGGACTACTGAAAACACCAGCACCATTCGAACAAGCAGCAGTCATTAAGCATCAGCCCAGTTTAGGGCTATTGAGAACACTAACACCAGTGCATCTTCTCCAGGTACAGCTGAGCACACCCCTGCCAATCCAGCATCTACAAGGACTACTGAACACACCTGCCACCAGCCTGCTCCACCAGGGACCACTGGGGGCACTATACCATCAGCCCAGCTTCTCTAGCCACTGACTGTTGAATCTACCACCTCTAGCCAACATTCTGCAGGGACCAATAAAATACCTGCCCAGCTCCTACCAGGACACTAAAAACTACCCCCTAGTCCAGCTTTGCAATGGGTCACTGAGTCTAGCTCTTCTGTGGGATACTAAGCTCTCGGTCACTGAGCCACCCCCATTAGGGACCAATGAGCATACAGCCACAAGTCCAGCTTCACTAGGGATCAACAAATAGGACAGCCCACAGATATTTTGGTGGCTATTGAGTATTGAAGGATCGCTAATACCCATCAAATCCTACTGAAGGATGCATGGTGCATCTGAAACATGCCGTGTTGATTGGGTGTTTTAATGACTCCTGAGAGGAAACGTTTTTTCCGACAATTAAATGAAAAGAAGAGTCTAGGAACTTCATTAACACTTCCAGAATTGTTTTGTGCTGTATCCTTTAATGTGCAGACTTTATTGTAAAGTTCTGTTTGCCTAATTGTCAAGCTCAGGACACCCCAAATCATCTGGGTTTGCTGGCACCAGTTGGAATTACCTGCTTCATAGCAGGGAGGCGCGACTCATGGAAACATAAAAAGTTGCACTATTTAGTTTCTCAAACCAAGCAAAAAGTCTGCAGGGTCCACTGAACACCTCTCTATTAGCTCAGATCCTGCATGGACTGTTAAACAGACCATCACCAGCGCAGCTTCTCATGTGTACCTGAGCAGGGATCTATCAGCTCACCTCCTTCAAAGAACATTGTGTACAACATGGATACTATCACTGCTCCTTTAAAAACCACTGAACACTGTTCCACCAACACAATTTAGCTTTTTAAGGAACTATTGAGCAAACCTCTGACACCCCAGTTTCTCTAAAGAGTACTGAGTATATCACTACCAGCCCAGCTCCTCTGGAAATTAATGAGCATGACACCACTAGCATAGCTCCTCCTTGAATGAGTAACTACACCTTCTGCAAGTCAGCCCCTCCAGGCTCTATTAACCTCACTACTACTATCTATGGTCCTTCAGTGACTACAGAACACATGCACCAGCCAGTTCCTCCAGGCCTGTTGATCAAACCACTATCAGCCTTGTTCCATTGAAGACGACTGAGAACAACACACCAGCTGACATAAGGTTGGTAGAGCACACAACCATCACTCGATCTCCCCCAAAAACCATGAACACAAACCACTTACTCTTCCTAGAATTGCTAAGCGTAAAACTACCAGCCCATCTCCTCCTGCATTATTGAGCACACTGTACCCAGCCTAGCTCTTCCGAGGGTGAAGGTGCTCACCACCAACATCACTACTCCTCCAAGGACTTTGGGCACACAAGTAATACCCCTCCACCTAAAAAAATAATAGGTCAGAGGAACCATCCTTACGCCTCCATCAACTGCTTAGCATACTACCACCTGCAGCTCAGCTCCTCTAGGGACTTCTGGAGTCATTCACAGTTCCTTCCTTGTGAGACCATGTTCAACAAGTCGTGCTGTTTTTTTGAGGCCAATCCCCACTCAAACCTGTTGCCTCCTGTGCTGATCTTGGAATTCATACTGGGCTCTCTGGGCAACGGTGTGGCCTTGTGGGGCTTCTGCTTCCAGATGAGGACATGGAAGCCAAGCACGGTTTACCTCTTTAACCTTGCATTGGCTGACTTCCTCCTTATCATCTGTCTGCCCTTTCGCACAGACTACTACCTGAGGAAGAAACAGTGGATTTTTGGAGACTTCCCATGCACGCTAGCCCTTTTCATGCTTGCCATGAACCGTGCTGGGAGCATCTTTTTCCTCACACTTATCGCCCTGGACCGCTACTTCAAGGTGGTCCATCCTCATCATCAGATTAACTTCATCACCAATGGAATGGCAGCAGGATTGGCATGCCTGGTCTGGGTGATTACAATCACAGTCACTGGTTACCTTCTGGGCAAGTCCCACCTAGAGGTGTCCAACTCTACACATTGCGACAGCTTCACCATCTGCCTAGCTTCGGATGCGGTCTGGCATGACTGCCTCTTTTTGCTGGAGTTCTTTATACCACTCATCATAATACTGTACTGCTCCTTCGGTGTTACCTGGCGTCTGAAGCAGAGGCAGATGGATAAAAAAGCCAAGGCCCACAAAGCTGTCAAGCTGATGGCGGCAGTGGGGGTGGTCTTCATCTTGTGCTTCCTGCCCAGTGTAGCCACACGGGTGTACATCCTACTGGTCTTAGCATGCCCCAAACACCTTGCATGTGACGCCTTTCGGTCAGCAGATGCCGTCTTTTACATCACCATCAGCCTCACGTACCTTAACAGCATGTTGGACCCACTGGTGTACTACTTCTCCAACCCTTTGTTCAGGAACCTCTTCCAGAAGCATATAGTAGGGAAATTCAACTGCCAACAGGGTCCGAAAGCTGACATAAAACAGGTGCCAGAGGTTACTGTCTCACCATCAAATTGCCGCCTGTGAGGAACGCAGGACTCTCTTTCACCTAAGAAGTGTCCACCATACTCCTAGTTCTCTGTGAGGTGAAAAGTACACCTTCAACCCTAGTTGCTGATGAGTTTAACAGGATGTCTGTTCTCTTCTACTGCTACAGTACCCTCCATTGACCAGCAACAGCTCTGTTAGAGCCCCTAAAATGCACACCCGTAGCTCCAAGCAATGATTGTCAAAGTCACTGGACCAGGATCTGAGGCACACGTTGACTCCCAAAGATTCTTTACTTCTTCTGGGGCATTAGAATAGCTACAAGAACTAATAGCCCTTGCCACAAGATCTGAAAAATAGGTTGACTCCCTCACGCTTCCTGAAGCTGATGGATATTTGTAAGAACTGGCTGAGCCAATGGACCAGAGATGGAGACAAATACCAACTTCAAATAACCCTTTCCATCTTGTGTGCAGAGAAGCAACACAAAAAGCTTTAAGAATGTACTTAATTCATTGGCTTACTAGGTAGAGATACGACAAATTCCAAAAGATTCCTCTCCAAGAACAGTTTTTCAAGTCAAAATATCAGCGAGAAATGGACTGCCTTCCAAAGACTTCCCACTTCATGTGAGTCAGTGGAACATCTCAAAGAGAGAACACTTCACCAAGAACGTTTTTCTAAGACAAAGACTTGGATTGTGAAAGAATGCTCAACTTCTTGTGGATCATTAGAACGGATTCAGGTCACTTGACTTAACTATCAGACATGGTTGCCCACCCAAAGGTTTTAGCTTCACAGCGTGCATTAGAACATGTCCGGCAACTGAACGTTTACGGCCAGGTTGCGTAACCATAATTACAGCAGCTGGTGCAGTGGCACCAGGAGTCAGAGGGGGAAAACAAGCGTTTGCACCCCAATAATACTTTCTTTTATTACTCAACTGGAGAGCAGTGGGGTCCCAGTTCCTTGCTTGCATTGGGGCCCATCACGTCCTTGTGACGCTACTGTTTCCACTAAGAGCCCGGGGGCTGGGCTCCTCTCTGAGCTACTGAGCTGTGGGACCCGTGAGCTTTGGGAAAAGAAACTGGCTGCTGCGTCGCGAGTTGTCAAGAGAGTAGAATTAAACACTGACTTCCCTTAACCAACATTGGCTTAAAATGGCGCCCCAGACCCAATAGTAAACCTCTCTGGATCGCCATAAAATGTAGTTTATGCTCATGGGTAATAAAAACGAGTGCCTCTGAGCTGCCGGGCCCTGTAGGTTGTCTCATTCTGCAATGCACGCGCTATAGAAAGGTATGTGTTCCACCCAAATTTTAAGTAGTAACTCTGTATTTAGAAGGCAGCAGACAGACAGATATATGTGTAAATAGTTTACTGCACAGCATGGTTTAAGGCTCAGAAGCAATTTCTTTGTGACGGAGAGAAAGGAACAATGCATGTTTTATTTAATATCAGACATAAACAAATCAATTGTACTTTGAAGATTTTCTCTGGATAAAGTTAGCTTTTTTATATGAAGTCCTTGTTCAAAATACTTAGCAGCTGTATTTACCTTAGCAAAGACCAATTCACTTGTTCACGGGCTTTAGTTATGTTTAAGTATGACTAAAATGTGTGTTTGACTGAATGAGTCCCTGAGTGTGATGCTCGAATGTGTGAGTCACTCAGGGGGCCATTCACAAAATCCCTCCGCGCTCGTGGCAGAGATCCCGCAGTGGTGGTGGTGGGCCCCACTCTTGTGGCGGAACCTTCACAATGAGAAACTGCAGTGCCCCCCACGAGTTCGGGTCCCCCACCGCCACTGCGGGGCCTCCGCCACAAGTGCGGAGGCCCTTTGTGAATTGGACCCTAAGGGTCGGAGAGTTTTGGAAGGAGGGAACGTACTTACTTATGACTAAATGAATGACTGACAACATTTATAAAATACTCAGTACCTTGAAGGGTTAGTGAGTTCCCAAGTGTGAATGATTGGTTGGATGGTTGTGTGTTAATTCATAGAATACCATTTCACCTAAAATGTTTAATAGAAATTTTCATGATGAATGGCACTAATCATTTCAAAGAAACCAATTCATAGCCTTGTTTTGAAATTCCATTCTGTATGCTTATTTTGTAATGTGTAAAAGTCATTATTCTTGAAAAATAGTTTGTTGTTGTTTTATTTGCAAGGTTTGCATAGATCCTTTATCCTTACTCCATATTTGGATTCTTATGCACCTATAATGATATTCCATTTAATGTATTTCTCAGAATTTCTGAATTAAACGTATTTCCTCCAATTGGGGATTTCATGTATTGAGTTCCTTAAAAAATCTGTTTTCACAGTTCTAGCCTACAATATGTCACGTACTACAGTGTGGATAAGTGCCAGAGAGTGATTGTGTTGCAAATGAGTGTTGGCGGAGGTTGGATGAGTGAGGTGTGCTGGATGGTGACTATTTGAAAGAGTGGTGGGTGAGTGATAGTGTTTCTTTAGCTGGGCAAGGGGGAGGTAGTGCAAATGTTTGGATAAGTTATGTGTTGAGTGATGGTGAATATGTGCATGAGAGCAGTGTGTGGCGGTGTTGGAGCTCAGTGATGGTTAGTGTGTGGATGAGTGAGGGCTGAGTATGGTTGAGTGAGTGAATGAGTCAAGGGATGAGTGATGATAATGGTAGAGGCAATGAGGGCGTGTTTAAAGATAAGTAGGAGTTGTGTGATAGTGTGCTTGGAATGAAAGATTGGATGAGTGATAGCTCAATGATGGTGTGTGATACGGAGGTAGTGCTTTGTGGTTACATGAGTGATACTCAGTGTGAGTGAGTGGGCAACTTAGTCATAGTGTTTGAAGAGTGGAAGGGAGAGCGAGGAAGTGATTGGGTTTAACATGAGCAAAGTTGAGTGTTTGGGCGAATGAGGATAGTGAGTGATGGTAAGTAGTTGAGCTTGAGTTGTGATGATGAGTTGGGTGGGGAAGGAGTGATGGTCAGTGTTTGGATAAAGTACAAAGGCACATAATGATCAGTGTTTGGACGAGCTATGGATAGGAGCAGCTGTAGAATATCTGGGTAACTAGATATGGCATGAATTGGTAGGTAAGTGTCAGACCTGTGCCTTTGACATTTCTTCAACCTGCTGTCCACTGACTGTGTGAGTATTCCATTATCAGGCACATTCCTTGTCGGTTATCTCTCCTTTACGCATTTTCGACCAGTGTTGATGTATGCAAATATTTATCACACCATTAAAGTTTTACACAATTCACGGCTTTTGCACTTCATGAGAGTAGCAAACACTTTTCTGTCACTTGTGCAAAGTTTTTATGTACATTTCCAGATCATTTTCACTGCGAGATCATTCTCACTATCACCAAACACAACTAAGATGAAAAATATTTGCAAACGTTTTTCACAGCAAGAACGTTTGCAGTGGTTTCTATGCACAATGCTTAATGTAAGCACAATCTTAATCTCAAGATTGTCTTCCGCATCCGGAATTATTTCAACAATCAACTTTTTCGTACCTAACAATTTACAATTTTGTGAATTTTGCAAAGTGTTCCATAGAACTTTGTGAAAATTGAGAAGAAACAAAGCTTTGCAACAGCAGACAGCTCACTTTAACTCCGTTGCTAAATCGAGTCTGCATACTACACGTCATCACTCTCCGAGCAATGTAACGTCCTACGTCAGCAGGACGTTCATCGTAGCGTGCACGAAAAACCCCACAAACAAGATGGCAGCAGTAGCACACAAATGATCAAATGACAGAAGTGTCTCGCCTACTAATCCCACTCTGATAACACAATGTAGGAGAGTGCATTTATTTGTACCCAGCTGAATGTATAAAATAAGTGAGGTACTCTTTAGTTGTATGCAAATTTTCTGTCTCTCAACTCAATCAATCAATCAATCAAAAAATTTATTAAGCGCACTACTCACCCGTTAGGGTCTCAAGGCGCTGAGAAGGGGGGGAGGAGGGAAAAGGGTTGCCGTTACTGCTCAAAAAGCCATGTCTTGAGGTGCTTTCTGAAAGTTAGGAGGTCCTGGGTCTTGCGTAGGTTGGACGGGAGGGAGTTCCAGGTCTTGGAGGCGAGGTGGGAGAAGAATCTGGTGCCGGAGGTGGTGCGTTGGATGCGGGGGACTGTGGCGAGGGCGAGGTCAGCGGAGCGGAGAAGTCGAGTAGGTGTGTGGAAGTGTACTCGTTCGTTAAGGTAGGCTGGTCCAGTGTTGTGGAGAGATTTGTGAGCGTGGATAAGGACTTTGAAGATGATCCTTTTGCTGATGGGCAGCCAGTGAAGGGATCTGAGGTGAGCGGAGATGTGTTCGTGGCGGGGGAGGTTGAGGATGAGATGTGCGGATGCGATCTGGATTCACTGGAGTTTTTGCTGAAGCTTGGCTGTGGTACCAGCGTAGAGGGTGATGCCGTAGTCCAGCCTGCTGCTGATGAGGGCATGGGTGACTGTTTTTCTTGTTTCTAAGGGAATCCATTTGAAGGTCTTCCGTAGCATGCAAAGGGTGTTGAAACAGGAGGACGATATGGTGTTGAGATGCTGGGCCATGGAGAGAGATGAGTCTAAGATGATGCTGAGGTTGCATGCGTGGGTGGAGGGTGTTGGGGGTGGTCCAACGGCGGTGGGTCACCAGGAGTCGTCCCATACTATCTTGTTGGGGCTGAAGATGATGATTTCTGTTTTGTTGGAGTTGAGTTTGAGGGGACTTGCTGTTATCCATTTGGCGATGTCGAGGACTTCTGCATCTGAAAGTATCAGTCCTGCCAAGTTCCACGCATATCGCCTTAGGATAACGCAATTTAAGTTACATTTCTGCATGAGCGGTAATTTGTCACGCAAGAAAGATGAAGAGAAAGCTCATTGGGGTATCTCTAATTCCCTACCTTGCTCTGAGTGGCTCTATTCTTTTCAATTAGCTGTCAGACAGTGACACCTAGTGGCAGTCAGCTCTGTTGGTCAAGACAGCCGTAAGAGTACTTCAGACACATGGGCAATCTTATATAAGCACCTCAGAAGAGGCACTCTTACCCGACCGGGCCTGAGAGTGTCCCAGAACTATGTTGCAGCTGCTGTTAAGAGTAATGGGGCCAAGTAAATGGGGCGGCTTAACACTTGCTGACTGTAGTGCATGGGTGGCAATATAAATCCAATACCTTCTCACTGCTATGCTTGCTACAGACTAGTAAGTGCCACTAGTATCTTCTCCATTCCTTAATCAATTTACTTTTAGCACATCATCATCATGGGCCTAAGTAAACTGTGCACTAGGTTAGTGCCTTTCCATTTCGGGTGCTTTGCAGCAGTTTTAAGATCTTAGAGTTTCTCGTTGCTCAAATCGGTGTAATTTCTGATATTTATATGTTTCCCTCGTCTTCATTGCTTGATTTTGCTCGCAAGAAAGTGTCAATTATAGTCATTGAATATCACTCATAATTGCACTGAAATTGTAAAAATGTCACACATAAGCAATCTAAAACCTTGGCAGCACTGTAATATCACCGTAATGCCCTATATTACCCTTCATTAATCAATAACCATGCCACTAATATGTGTTCTTCTGGGTTGTGTTACCTGAAATTCCCTCTTGGCTGTTGTTGTGATATTCTATGTCTTAAAGCGATGTATAAACAAGGACCGGTTATTTAATAACTCTGAAAATCAGTGAACCTTCTTTCTTGAGAGACTGCAATCCCGGTACAGCCACTGCCCCAACCACAAATTACTGGGGACCCCACTTTGTAGGCACTATCACAATACAATGTCTTTTAAATGCAGGTTTGCAATTAAGTAATGACATCAAAAACAGATATTTATGCCCCTTATCTGAATAGTACATATACTCTCAACCTCAGAAGGAAGAAAGTCAGTCAGCCCTGCTAGGATTTGAAACCATGGTCTACAGTTACGCTCATGTCTCCGCAACTAGTGCTTAACTCGCTGAGCTACTTTTCAGCATACACTACCTATGGTGTATGGCTTTCCACACGTTTCACTTTTTTGTGGTCGTATTATTTCATAGATTATTTCATAGATGACTCGTAGGCTCTCTTCCTCTGCTGTCTGTCAGCTCAGATTGTGAAAAACTGAAGCAGTCAAGTGCCAGGGTGCTATGAGGAGGCTCCCTTTTAAGGCAAACCCCAGGCTCACCTCAGCAGATACAAAACAGCAGGGTTATCAGCTGACGTAGTGAAGTAAGGGACTATTGCTTTGACATACTGAGAAGACGCGCATAGGAGCAGAGCGCGAGCAGCGGGTGAGAGTTTTTACTACACAGACGTCCCGCACAGTTGTGGCAAAGAGGCTTCTGCTCTGTGTGCGCATGTGACAGCTCTTCTGTTATGGAAGCTTGCAGTATTGGGCCTTATACTCTCACTGTGATTGTTATGTGTTGTTAAAATGTTGCGAAGACCTTTCCAGTATACAAAAACAAAGAAATGACTGGCGCCCTCAAGAGAACTAGATGGGATGCGTGCATTTAAGGGGCATCACAGACTCCAGGGAGTGGGCAGCGTAGGGTCTTAGGGAGGCGGGGAGAAGCACAGGAAAAAGGGGAGCAGCTCAACTTGTAAGGAAGAGCATTCTGGAGTCAAGGGAGGGAGCAGCCAGGGGGCAAGAGAGGGGGCATCACAGGGGGAAAGGGAGGGCGCATCACAGGGGGCGAGGGAGGGTGCATCACAGGGGGCGAGGGAGGGTGCAGCCGAGGGGTAAGGGAGAGTGCAACTCAGAGTGCAAGGAGGAGCATTCCGGAGTCAAGGGAGGGAACAGCCGGGGGTAAGGGAGGAGCATCACAGGGGGCAAGGGAGGGAGCATTCTGGAGTCAATAGAGGGAGCAGCAAGGCAGCAAGCATTGCTGGGGGCAAGGGATGGAGCATCACAGGGGGCAAGGGAGGGTGCATCACAGAGGGCAAGGGATGCACCAGCCACAGCATCAGCCGCAGGCAATGGAGGGAGAAGCCAGGGGGCAAGGGAGGGGAGCATTCTAGAGGCAAGGGAGGGAGCATCAAAGGAGGCACGGGAGGGAGCATCACAGGGGGCAAGGGAGGATGCATCACCGGGGCCAAGGGAAGGAGCAATACATGGGGCAAGGGAGGGAGCATCACAGGAGCAAGGGAGTAAGCATCACAGGGGCCAAGGCAGTGAGCATCACAGGGGGAAAGGGAGGGAGCATCACAGGGGGCTAGGGAGGATGCATCACAGGGGCCAAGGGAGGGAGCATCATATGGGGCAAGGCAGGGAGCATCACAGGGGGCAAAGGAGGCATCAGCCACAGGCATCAGAGGGAGAAGCCAGGTGGCAAGGCAGGGTGCAGCCAAGGGGCAAGGCAGGGAACATCACAGGGAGCATGGATGCACTTTCTTGAGGCAAGGAAGCAGTGCTTAATTTGAGCTGGTGGTTGCCGGTGGGGGGCACCAGCACTAACGTTTAGGGGCAGTCACTTATTTTTTCCTCGTCAGACATTTTCGGAGTGAAAGATGGTGCAAACACACAAACTTGAAAAACGGAGGAATAGAAAGACGATAAAACTGCTACAAAGGGAGACAGCAGGGACCTGCAAGAGTGAGATAAAGGGGGCAGAAAGTGTACAACAGCGCATTAAAGAGGCCTGAGGTGGATGTAGGACAATGCAGCCTTGGTCCTCGTCCCGCTGACAATTAATAGAGCCAGCTGCAATCTTCTGGTCAGTGCTTTGGGAACCAGCACTCACTATTTTCCAAATTAAGCACTGCAAGGAAGGAAGCAGCCAGGGGGCAAGCGAGGGAGCAGCCAAGGGGCAAGGGATGTTGCAGCTCAGTTCAGTGGTGTAACAAAACTTGAGCTCCCCCTTCAAAGTACCTTGAGGGGGCCCCCTCCCCCAGGACCCAGTGAGGGGCAGCCGCCCGTGCACAGTGTATTGTACTGGGGGAGGGGCCTGTAGCTGGAGGCCACCCCACACCGCGTGGGTTGCTAGGGCCTTTGTCATGCCACTGGCTTCGTTTGTAAGGAGGTGCATTACGGAGGCAAGGAAGGGAGCGGCCAGGGTGCAAGGGAGGGAGCAGCAGGAGGGCAAGGAGGCCTATTCTGGAGGCAAGGAAGGGAGCAGCCAAGGCAGTACTTAATGTGTAAAAAATATAAATGCCAGGGCCCTTGTCAGGAGGCCACTGCAGCTTGCACCACCTATTGTCTCTGCCAGCACTGCCAATGACTGTACCAACACAACTGCTAACCATCACACTCCTACAAATGTGAGAGCTCAGGCTATTCCAAGCCTCCAAAACTATAAGAATGGCTTGGGTAGCAGGTATTAGTCATTAGAATTAATCGACAACTGTTGTTGTGCTCATCTTGAAAAACAGAGCATCATGTGGCAGACTGCCATAAGTGCTAGTGTTGACAATTAAATGCAATGGCAAACACTTAAAAACATCAGCTCAAATTAAGCACTGAGTAGGGACATAGGGAGGAAGCAGCCAGGGAGCAAGGGAGTGAGCATCACAGGGGGCAAAGGAGAGTACAGCTTAATGTGCAGAGAGGTGCATCCTGGAGGCAAGGAAGGGAGCAGCCCAGGGAGCAAGGGAGGGAGCTTTCCAGGGGACAAGAGAGGGTACAACTCAGTGTGCAAAGAGGTGCTTTCTGGAGGCAATGAAGGAAGCAGCCAGGGAGCAAGGGCTGGAGGATCACAGGGTTCCAAGGGAGAGTACAGGGCAAAAGGGGGAAACATGTAAGGTGCAAACCTGGAGATTTGCAGGGTGCATGGAAACGATAGCACAGGATGCAAGATGCAATAGCACAGAGCACAAGGGAACAGTGCAGGGGGTAGAACGTGTAGGTCCATGGGGTATCCGTGCATAGTGCAGGTGAGTAGTAGAGGGTCTGGGTAGAGTCTCTGTGGGGGAGGAGTAACACCAGGTTCTATAAGGTGAAGCACATTATACAAAGATGGAAGCTGCACAAGACACAGACAAGAGTAGCACGGGGCCCAAGGGTGAGCAGTACAGAGTCCGGGGAGGCAGAGAAGAGGGTATATGGGGCAGTGGAATGTGCGAGGTGGGAGCCACACAGGGGGCAGTGTTGAGCGGTGCAGAGTCCGTGGGGACAGGAATGGATACAGGGGCAGTGGAATGTGCAAGGTAGGAGCCCAAGGACGGTTCAGCCAATACCCAGAGGGTGGAGATTGGAGCACTAGATCCATAGGCTCGTGGGGACTGAGATGCAAGATGCAAGCAAGGGGCGAACATTAGACATTTGCTGCAGTTACTGCGGTTCATACACTTCAGAGGTGTAAACCTGCCAGTTAGAGCAAGGAAACATGAAACTGCACAGAGGAGAATCGATATGCCTTGTGTTTGCAATCACACATAAGGTCACTTGATGCACCTTATAAATGTAGGGTCAAACAATGCAGCATTCTGAACCCGCATTTACAGATCAGACTCTGTACCACTAAAAAACATCACCCTAGTGGAAGCAACACTACACCACAACATGCAAAGTAGGAAACAAGAGCATAAGTACAACAAAGAAGGATCTATGTAGAAGAAAACAAGTTGTTGGGGAAAATTACAATATTTACCACTTTTTTTCAGCAAGCGTTTCCTTACACCAAATAGTGCGGGAAATGGGATAGCACACTGAAAGAAGTTCAAGTCCCTGTGTACTTTTCTTCTTTTTTTACATATTATTTGCAACTTTTTAAGTGCCTGCTCATCATGGTTGTGGAGGATAGGTGCAAAAAGAACAAATGATGGATGGAATGCTGAACAATGTCAAACATTCACCCCCAGTACAGAGATCTGGGCCTAAATCCATCGTTTTTTTGCCACCTATGCCATTCCAGTTTGGACCCAGGCATATGCAAATCAGTCTTGACCCTGCTTCCCATGGGATGGGGCATGGGGAGCAAGGAACCCACGTCTGGTCATACCCTTCCCACTTGGGGTGACAAATGCAAAAAGAACAAATGATGGATGGAATGCTGAACAATGTCAAACATTCGCCCCCAGTACAGAGATCTGGGCCTAAATCCATCGTTTTTTTGCCACCCATGCCATTCCAGTTTGGGAGCAGCCCGAACTGCCAAGCCAGGTCCTCACTTTATTTTGTGAAGTTGCCTTGTGCTTCCTAAGTGGCTAGGATATGCCCAGATGCGGGTCCCTTGCTTGCTGCACCACTGGATTCAAGCTAGCCTGGCCGATGAAGGGTGATACCCTGAAACCCGTACCAAGATGCTTGAATCCTGTCCAGGGAGGACCTGACTTGGCAGTTTGGGCTGGACTGCTCCCACAGGGTGATGTGTATATGGCTGGGTCCGAACTGGGGTGATGCGGCAAGCAAAATAACGATGGATTAAACCCAGATCTGTGACTGGGGGTGAGTGTTTTAAAAGTTTCAACACTCCGTCCATCATTTTATTTTGTAATTTGATTTTGTGGAGGATAGCTGAACTGGGTTGAAAATGGATGTAAAAGATTGATCTGTTTTCTGAGTCAGGCCATATCACAAAATCATTTCATTGGGGAATGATGGGGTGATGCAAAACTTCTCTGGCTGTCACACCTTCATCAAATATTCTCTGAAATGACAACTGAACCATTTTATTCTGGAGCCAACCACATGTTTCGTATTCTAGCCTCGACACCTTATTGTGTGGGTTCAACGGGATCTATTCTTATTACATATATAGAGGCACTTTGTGCACTTAAGGTTCCGTTTCACTGCACGAACAGCACCACTCCCGTTCAGGTTTTACCGCTTAATGAGTGTTTTTTAGGACTGACTGAAGGTAGCTATAGCTGTGAACTGGAGAGCAAGTCCTCAACACACGCAAACACAGCAAGAGTGTTGTATGTCCAAACATCCTTGGCAAAAATATAGGCCCTCATTCCGAGTTTGGCTGGCGGCGGTAGCCGGCAGCTAAACGGGAACCGCCACTTGGCCGCTCTGCGGTCAAAAGACCGCGGAGGCCATTCTGGCTTTCCCGCTGGGCCGGCGGGCGCCCGCCAAAGGAGCACCCGCCGGCCCAGCGGGAAAGGCCCTGTAACAATGAAGCCGGCTCCGAATGGAGCCGGCGGAGTTGCAGGGGTGCGACGGGTGCAGTTGCACCCGTCGTGATTTTCACTGTCTGCAATGCAGACAGTGAAAATCTTTCTGGGGCCCTGTTAGGGGGCCCCACGACACCCGTTCCCGCCATCCTGGTTCTGGCGGTGAAAACCGCCAGAAACAGGCTGGCGGGAAGGGGGTCGGAATCCCCATCTCCCAGCCGGGGGTAATCCGGCGGGAAACCGCCGGACCCGGCTGGGCGACCGCGGCTTCACAGCCGCGGTCGGATTACAAAAGGAAGCACCGCCAGCCTGTTGGCGGTGCTTCAATGGTCGTCGACCCTGGCGGTCGATGACCGCCAGGGTCAGAATGACCCCCATAATCTGACATACCTATCATGTCCTAAACATCGTTTACAAAAATATTATCCTAATCGGAGTCGATTTTCTAATCTCACCTCCAGTGGGTCAATATCTTTCTACAAGATATTTAGGGCTTATATCATTATCAGGTGATATTTATTACACAATGTTCTGGTACCGTACCCGAGAGTTTGGATATGCTCCCTTCAGGTATTGGCTTGTTTTGGTGAGACCCCTTCAGCCAATGCTCATTTCTCACATTATGTATCAGCCCACAGGAGTGTTGTACACTTATATACCTTCCTACGGTGATTGAGCACTGGTGATTGGTCAAAGTGGAGTCCTCTGTCTCAATGATAACTTGCTTTTATCTAAGATGGCCTCACCTAAGATGGCAAATGCATCATGTCAACAAAATGACAAGCTAACCGCCCTAGATGAGAGGTGTAGACCCATCCAGACGTCGGGAACAGTAAATGTGCACTCTTACAAACCTGGTGCTGGTGCACCTTTCCAAGGCTACTACACTAGTGCCATGTAGGTATTGTAAAGGTGTTCCACTATATGCTTGTGAAGTGTGACCTCGACAAATGAAAGAGTGCCATCTGCAGAGATTGCTTATCAGTGGGCCTAATGAAGTCCAAAGCAATCTGAGCCCATGGTTCCTGTGGTACTTCTACAGAAGAAAGGGGTGGTTCATACTAGCTCGGTTTTGTCACCGGCCTCACAAACCCAAACCTGGCAACCAGTAAACTGGCCTTAGACTTGGCTAGACCTCTCTGCAAGTGGCCTTGATAAGCCAAATCTACTATTTTCTCCCTTGTATGAGTGAGAAAAATACTTTGGTGCCTCTATAAAGCTTTCCTTGATCCATGTGGAGTTCATTACTAACTTCCCAGTACTTACTTAAACTTTCTAAAAGATTATTGCACCCTTCCGGCCATCCCAGTCTAATTTTTTCACTCATTTATTTTTGCTCCTCATCATTTTCCATGCACTCTTTTTATTTGCCTTCCTACAACCGTATTAAATCTATCAGTAGGACACATTCATTGTTTGTATTGTATTCTTCACAGACCTCTTACAACAGCAGGCATGATAAACTATCTGCTGCAATGTTCTTATTTCTAGGTACATATTCAACTTTAAAATTGAAATCTTGTAAACCAAGTAACCAACGAGAAATTTTCAAAGCAGAACATTCCAAACCCTTGGAGGTTCTGACACCAAATTGAATTCCTCATAAAAGACCTTGAAATGGCTGATTCCAAACAACATGCGTGTGCCTCGCTCTCTGTTAACGCATAACTATATTCACACCCTCTCAAGAACTGAGAGATAAAAACAATTGTTTTGCTCTTTACCTTCTATGACTTGCTTCAAAGTGGCACTTGGCTCTTTAGTACTGGCATCCATGGTTAAGATGGTAGTTTTTATCATACCAAATGTACCCAAAAACTGGGCATTGGAAATAAACAATATGACACTCCTAAAAGCAGTCACAGTCCTGGGACTAATAAAATTGCACTCCCTGTTTCAGTACTCATGGGTTCTACTCTATCAGAGATTTTTTCTACAAATCTAACATAATATTAGCTAGTTCTAAAAACATCTTATTTGGTGCTCTAATGATGGCTTCAATGTGATCATACTTAGGTCTGACACCATCATGAGATATTACGTGTCTCAAATAGTATGTAGAACCAACCCTTATGTGGCTTTTGCTTTTTTTTGGGTGAGACCAATGACTTTCAACCTTTGTTGGGATGCATTTGAATGTTTGATTGTGCTTTTGTTGAGATGAACCATAGATTAGAAATTCGTCCTAAAAGCACAAGATGTTAGCCACCCCTTCTAAAAGCTGGAGCATGATCCGCTGAAACACTGCAGTAGCAGACGTCAGCCAAAATGGCATTCTCACATACTGATATGTTCCTATGATATGTTATAAAGCAGTGTTCCCCAACCCCCGGACCGCGGACCGGTGCCAGTCCGTGGATCAATCGGCACCGGGCCGCCCCACTGTGGCGGGCGGTAAATGTTTGATCATTTTTCCGTGGCCCGCTTGTCACACAATGGGACAAGCGGGCCACGGAAAAATTATCAAACATTTACTGGTCCGCGGCGATAAAAAGGTTGGACAACACTGTTATAAAGAATATGAGGGGAAGAGAGTCTGTGTGTAGTTCTACCTGATGACATGCTGAGGACTGATGCAGTACACTGAATCACAAAGAATCCTTGATCAGGCTCACCATATCATTTATACTTTGTAAGGGATGTCTGTGTGCCCACATTTTGCTGTTAATGTCACACAGGTCAACACATAGTCAAATATATTTCCCATTAGGCTTAGTGATTATCACAATTGGGGTCAACCACTTGGAACTTTCTGTGGGCTCAATAATCCCTTGAAGTAATAGTTTGTTCATCACAGCTTTGAGAGGTTCATGCATGAGGTGTGGTAAAGGTTGAACCCTGTGGACAACAAGTTTAACTTAATACGATGTTTGTAATAAGACAGTTCAAGCCTGTCTGAGAAAACATCAGTAAATTCATTGCAGACATTTTACGTGCAGAAGGATGCATTAATTAACAAAACAGGGTCATTCTCTTTGCGGTCTAAATTAATATCTAGTTCCTTCTGAAGTTTCAATCCAAGCAAGTTTGACCCTTTCAGTGGATCACAGACACGGCCTATTCCAGACTTTCCTTTCAATGAAATCTTCATTATAATCATTCCTTATAATATAATGTAATAGGATCACTGTTGTACCCATCAGGACTGATATCTGGGTACTCAAGTTCATAACCTTCATCTCTGAAGGCCTGTTCAGTGTAATATTACAACTTGGAAGCCTCAGATTATCACTGTTCTCTACTACTTGGAATACACATTTCTTATGTTCTGCTCCTAAAGGTTCTAATAGGTTAACATGAATATTTTCCTTTGCAAAATGACCCCTTTTCCACATTTACAGCAATTTGCACTTCTAGCTTGGCAATTGGGGTTGATAGCAAAGTGGCTACTGCTCCCACGGGGGAAGCATTTACATCTGCATTTCTTGTAGATTATTTATTTTCGGTTGTATGCAAGGATTCTGTTTTCTTAATTTTTTTGATAGCATTTATTGTTTCCATAGAAATATACATTTTCTTTAGAAATTCCTATCTGTGCTCTACAGTCTTGGCGACATCTACTGGCCCTTCCAAATCAGGATTTTTGGCTAGCGGCTAACAAATTAATTGGTCTCATATCAGAGGTCCAAAATCACACGTATTGGGCAGTCCTCAGAGCACAGCAACACACAATGAAACTCTATCAGGTTTTACTTGGACTCCTCCAAAGCATTTATGCCTAAGACATTTTAAAAAAAAAGTAACTTATTGATTTTCAAAATATCATAACATTCTCTAACAACAGACAACACTTTCTTTCCCCTCCCCACCTTCTGAGGTCACCATCCATCAATCTGCATCCTCTGCCCTCCACTGCGAAGATTGTGTGTCCCAGTCACCCCATAGGTCACCGTGGTCCATGTGCATCAAGTACTATCCCAGCATGGCTATGTGTCCACCCCCCCCCCATTCCTCCCTGACTCATGTGGCGTGCAAGACTACGCTAGACCTCTCCCATACAGCCAGTTCATATTTGATCAATTTTTTGGGGGGCAGCCTCTCCCCTTATATATCACCTTTTCTAGTGCATAGCAACTAGTAATTTCACATTCCCAATTTCTCACCTTCGTAAGCCCCATTTACATACCAGTTCCCTCTTAGCCAGAAGAAAAGCCCGGGTTGAGTAGGAACCTCTAATAGGAGGAAGCATCTGATTCACTCCAGATCCCCAACAAAACTAATTGTGCCCCTGATTCTATATTATAGCAATGCCACCCTCTAAACTGTGCATCACCCCTTCCCAATAAGTAGGGAGACATGGACAATTCCACATGGTATAAATAAATGTGCCCCTCTGCCCCCATCCTCACAGGCACCCCTCAGCAGGAGTTTTCTCCATTTTATGTAAGAGGACCATGGTATAATGTATACGATGTAGAATTTTAAGCTGTATCAGTCAGTACTGAGCCTTGATTGCCACTATCCTGGGGAAATGCATTGCATCCCCCAGTCCTCATCCTCCATGACTCCCACATCCCCCTGCCACAGGATCATCAGGGACTCGAAATCCTCTTGCATGTTTCTCAACAGTGTCTGAGATGTGAGGGAGATCACCTTGGTGAGCACCAGGCCATCCAGCAGTCTGTACTCCCGGAGAGAGGACTCCATAACTTCCTCATCAGGTGACACCACCGCCCTCAGCGCATGGCGCAGTTGGACAGTACTTGAACACTTGGGAGGGCGGCATTTCTGTCCCAGCTGCTGGCCCTTTGCCTGACACAAAGAGACAGGGGTGAGGGGTTCACTTTGAGCGCAGTAGAACAATGTGTGGGATAAAATGAAGTGGGAGGTGATAGCTTTATATTGGGGAGAAAGTTATGCTTGATTGAATATATAGATATTTATATATATGTATGTATATTTTATATATATATAAATATATGAAGCTAGTGTTAGCTTTCACTTGGAAGTTAGGCGAGGAGGCCGCCTGCTGAACCTGTTGAGCTGCCTCCTGTGTGCCCCTCCTGCCTTTATTTGTTTTGCTTTGTGCTTGTTGCCTACTGGTGTTTTCTGTAGTGTTTTTATGCCTCATATGTAAATCGCTAGTTGGACGTCTGTATGGAAGGCTGTATGGCAGTTTCCACGCTAGTAAAAATGTGGAATCATTTGGGTTGCTTTGTCTGATTTGTGGCCTGATTGATTGTGACCTACATTGATGATAAGGAGGCGCTTGCGTTGTGTATCAGTAGCAGTAGCAGTAGCTAGTCTCTGTTTTGGAGTTGTTTCTGCTTTCCCCTGACCTCTGGTTCTCTGATTCTCTGGCCTTTCAATGCTTCTAAGAGTTCTGCGGGCTATGACTGCATTCTCAGTTTTAATTGGCAGGATGGGCAGTCACACAGCACAGCATGAGCACAGCATGAATACATCAAAAACAGAAGCTGTTGGTAGCCAATGGAGGCCGAAGAAAAAACAGGCACGGGCCACTGGATGAGTGCACTTTTGTTGTGACAGTGCGATGTTAGGTGCAAGGAGGCGTGCAACATGGGGCGCAAAGAATCAAGTCCTGGGGAGGTAGAGTGTGGAAGCCCGCTGGTGTCCCCCCAATCCAGGTGGAAACCACACCAGCCACCAGACTGGCCATCTCCGCCCTCTGGGGTCATGGCCACCATGCCTAATCACCATACTCCCACTCACATTGCCTGACAGCTCATGCTCGTGTGGCTCATACGGTACCCAACTGCTTCAGTTGCTACCGCCCCTAACACGTGATGCAGCCCGGATGCTGAAGCTGGCAAGCGCTGACTTGGGTGACTGTGATACGAAAACAGGGGTTGTAGCTGCAAGGTAGGTGGTGAACGGCAAGCTGTAAGTGGGCGTCCACCTCCACCAGCGTCTGGCGTCTGGCCTCCGGCCTCTGGCTCCGCTTCCCATGTTTCCCAAGTCAACTGCATCAACTGGCCTGTACATTTCCATTCACTGTCACTAATTCATTTGTTTATGCACTCATTAATACATCCAATCATTGACTCGTGATAATATTCATCCACTCATGCATCTGCACAAATATCCAAACAAATTTGGAAATCATAAAAGGCTTACGTTCACTTATCAACCAGACAGGTATATTGACATTGACAATTCTTGTTTTCTAAAATTAAGGCTGGGTTCAGCCCAGGAGTCTCGCTGACTTCGTATCATGACTGCGGCAAATGGCACCTGGAAATAAGCATATACTTTAAGGGCAACTTAATGGGCATTTCCAAAAAGCATTAATATTTCATACCTGCAACTTAATGGGCATTTCCCAAAAACATTAATATTTTATACTTAAACTGTCAGAGTACCTTGTCCCTGGTACCATTAAGCCTAATGTAGTTCTGTTTCCAAACCGGGATGCATGGATTATATACACTGATACACATGTATGATAGGTTTTCTGACCACGTTGCAAGGAATCATCGTATCTCAAATGCATAGACCCTCCTTCAAGCAATTCGACTCTACAAATTCTTTTTAGCCACAGTCTCTACAACCAATCCAAACAGCTAGTCTTTAGAAGACAACTACTTGAGTCTTAACTTCTCATCCACCACATAAAGAATGCCTGGAAGTCTCAATCTAAAAACAGATTGGCCACCAGAGAGGAAACTTGCCACAGTAAAAAACTCATAATTTAACAGATTAGAAGCTATTGAGAAAGGGAATCTGCAATCCGCAGCACTCTTAAATACTACACCTATGATGGTTTACCGCAGTGGTTCCCAACCTGTGGTCCGGTGGCCCCTGGGGGTCCGCGAAGCCTCCTCACGGGGTCCGTGACTGCTTAGAAAATTAAATAATATTAACAGATTAGGTCCCCAGCTTTCATTAATGACTTAGAGGGGGGTCCCCAGATTTCAATAATGATTCAGTGGGAGTCCCTGGGTTCCAGTAATGATGAAGTTGGAGTCCAAAGAAGTCAAAAGATTGTCAACCACTGGTTTACAGGAAGAGTGACTGGATCCCGCAACAAGAACCCGAAGTCAGTGTTACTTGATTAGCAAGTACCATAGGCAGCACCCTACAAGGCCATCTAAGATGAAGAATTGCCAGGCTCTTACACCAATTGCTACTGGATCCTCGGGTTTCAGGAGATCTCATGGGGTGAGTGTGCAAACATACTCTCTTTCTGTAGACATAATTTTACCAGGTAGGGCCAGTGGTGTCTTCTCCACCAGTTGTAGGTGAAAAGCTCCTGCCCCTGGTCGTTGATTCAGCAGCAACAACGTCCAATTACCCACCGTTAGTGACAGTAGACACCCTCACATATAGATGTAGGGACTGTCTACTTGCACCCCTTAGCCAATAGAGCCTAGTGCCCTTGCCCTATCTGGGGGACTGCCACTCTGCCAGCAAACCACAGAATACTTACATTAGACTGCTGAGCCCACAAAGGAAAAAAATCACAAAGCAGTCCAGAGAATAAGTTGAACTGGAACAGAGCTACAAAGCATTCCTTGTTATGCCTGGACGTGCATTACTGCCAACTGTGACAGTTAACTTTGGTGCGTTCATGCATATTGAATATTGGTAAGGCTTTAATTGTTAAGTTAAGTTTAATTGTTAAGTATATAGGATCTCCACTTCAATTGATTGCTCATAGCTTGAGTGAGGCACAATGTAACAAGGTAACAAGAAAACTAGATGCTATCCTGCACAAAACCAAGGATAACATAAAGAACTGGCACTGTATGCTCTTGTGTCTGGACCAGATTTATCATTGTTCATGTTGCAAAAAAATGGTTGCAATTTACAACCAGCCTTTTATGCTCCCAGAAACTTATTTTGCACACCAACCTATGTAGTAATAGTTCAGTTAAAAAATAAGGAATAGAAGTGTTCGTTAGGTAGGTTGCAAATTGCGACTCACTCCAAGTGGTGACAATTATAGGGATGGAGGCCTTCACGGAAAAGCAGAACACCATGCCTGTGTCTGCTTTTGAATAAAGAAAACTTTTGTTTAAACCGGAAAACTCCTTAAAGGGAAGGGGCGCTTTTGAAATAAATATTTATTTAAATGTTTTAGTGAGAGTTGATATTTACAGCAGTTTACTTAGGGGAATGCATCCAAGAGGGACCCATTCCCTCTTGGACCCATTCCCGTTCCCATTGAGTTACCACCCCAACCTGATAGTTGGTAAATTTTCAATGGTTTACCACTGGAATTCCGGTCCCAAACCATTGATACATATGATGGCTGTTTGGAAGGGACGCCCATAATACACCCCAAAGAGAATAAACCCATTTAGCGATTCATAAAAGCTTTTCCAAGTTGCTAAATGGGTTTTGTACTTTAGAAAAAGGGATTAGCATTAGCAAGCCCTTTGATTTATAGAATCAGAGGATTTGCAAATGCCAAAACCCATCATACATCTGACCCCTAAGTTCTTAAAGGAAAATAATTCCATAATGGGAAGAATATATGAAGGGATTAATAAAGCTTCAATGTAGAAAAGTGGCAGGGAAATTCTTGACTGTATTACATGGAGACCATAGGCAACAGACTTCTGATTTTGACCCTCCTACAGGACTGTTCAATGTTATGTTTGCTAGGGGCATCTACCATTTTTTTGCTAAACTGCTGGGTAGAGAGAGCAAATGTGCTCTCTGAAGATCAGTTTTGCTTTGTACTTGGGGTATCCAAAGGCTGATAGCAGGTAAGACAATATGATTTCGAAAAAGTGTCAGGCATACTCTACATTGATGTAATGATTCACTACCTGGATGAGGACCTTACTGCATGATTTGGGCTAATAGTGGAATAAGGAGGGTGCTAACCTTCATTCAGATAACATGCTCCTGAATGTAAATTGCAGGAGACTCAAGGCTCTCATCATTGAGCCATTTATGTCTGTCATCCTATATAAACAAAAATGGCTCAATTTATGTCTGATATGCACAAAATGAAACCTGAAATATGTAAGAATTTAGCAATAACAAATCCCATTCAAAGGTTGAGGGGTGGACGGATCGAGGCTTTGTTTGCCTGAGAGCTTGCGACTGCCTACAGGCTAATGTATTAATTGTGCAGGACGGATAGGCAACTTTGGATGCCTCTCCTCTAGGACCCTTAAATTACGGTGACCTCTGTGGCTCAAAACAGAGTCAATTGGTGTGACTTAATCCAACCAAAACATTGGGTTTGGCAGAGATTCCATTAAATGACAGGAATATGCCACACAAATTATCTATACTGGCTATATCCAGAATCAAGGTACTAATTCCACACGAATGAGTAGTTCATATGGAACATGGACTTCTCACACTCGGTGTAGTTGGAGGTTGGGGGGGGTAGTGTCATCCTAATTTACATAGGACCTTATTTAAAGTTTAGCAGACAGGGTGCTCCACCACAAATGTAGCAGTACGCTGTCCACCGAATTGTCAATCCACCTACTCTGGTATAAATCTAGTTGTGTTCCCATCAGTGGAGCCTCTGCTGGCTCCATTGATAGAAATCTTATACCGAGGACCCAATGGACAGCAGAGCATCAGTCTAAGGGCCAGATTTACAAGAAAGTGGCGCATCAGTACTGATGCGTCACTCTTTTTGCATCGCCCTTACCCCACCTAACTTCACCATGTGTGCACCATATTTATAATACAGTGCACCATGGTGGTCGTTAGAACAATAGCGTCAACATTTTTGACGCTAGTGTGGCACTTTGCTACACTAGTGTAAAAAATGTTGACACTACTGTAGCAAAGTGCAAGGAAGCCCACTGATTTCAATGGGTGTGTCATTTTAACGCCTGCTCCATGCACGTGTTAAAACGGATGCCAAAAATGGGCGCAGTGAAATCTTGTAGATTTCACTGTGCCATTTTTGCAGGCCTCCTAATGCCGGAACACCCCCTTGCATACATTATGCCTGACACAGGCATAATTTGGCGCAAGGGGTCGCCAAGTGGCGCAGTGCATGCATGCTGGTGGAGTTGTGCTTGGCCGCCCATTCACGAGTCTGCGTTGCAATGCGAGCACGAACGACACCACACGGTCACCCGCATGAGCTGCCATCTTTTTTCTTCTATTCTGTGCATGGTGCTGGGCCTACTTTACTATCCATACCTTATCTTAGCTATCCTTACTTTATTGAACTAATCCTCCCCTGTTTTACATTTATTTCTTTAGTGTGTATATTTGTGTTGTGTATTTTACGTTTTTGCCTCTTTTTCATTTTCTGTGACTTTTTTTTTTCCTTTATTAGTTTTCCCCAAACTTCTCCTCACTTAGGGGGTCATTCTAACCCTGGCGGTAAAAACCGCCAGGGCGAATGACCGCGGTAGCACCGCCAACAGGCTGGCGGTGCACCGCTGGGCATTCTGACCGCGGCGGTTCAGCCGCGGCCAGAAACGGAAAGTCGGCGGTGTACCGCCGACTTTCCGCTGCCCTTGTGAATCCTCCATGGCGGCGGAGCGCGGGATTCTGACACCCCCTACCGCCATCCTGTTCCTGGCGGGTCTCCCGCCAGGAACAGGATGGCGGTAGGGGGTGCCGCGGGGCCCCTGGGGGCCCCTGCAGTGCCCATGCCAATGGCATGGGCACTGCAGGGGCCCCCGTAAGAGGGCCCCACTATGTATTTCAGTGTCTGCTATGCAGACACTGAAATACGCGACGGGTGCCACGTCCTCGTGGGAAGGCTGTTTCCCACTGGGCTGGCGGGCGGCCTTTTGGCGGTCGCCCGCCAGCCCAGTGGGAAACCCAGAATGACCGCCGCGGTCTTTCGACCGCGGTACGGTCTTCTGGCGGTTCCCGCTGCCCTTGTGAATCCTCCATGGCGGCGGAGCGCGGGATTCTGACACCCCCTACCGCCATCCTGTTCCTGGCGGGTCTCCCGCCAGGAACAGGATGGCGGTAGGGGGTGCCGCGGGGCCCCTGGGGGCCCCTGCAGTGCCCATGCCAATGGCATGGGCACTGCAGGGGCCCCCGTAAGAGGGCCCCACTATGTATTTCAGTGTCTGCTATGCAGACACTGAAATACGCGACGGGTGCCACTGCACCCGTCGCACCTTCCCACTACGCCGGCTCCATTCGGAGCCGGCGTCCTCGTGGGAAGGCTGTTTCCCACTGGGCTGGCGGGCGGCCTTTTGGCGGTCGCCCGCCAGCCCAGTGGGAAACCCAGAATGACCGCCGCGGTCTTTCGACCGCGGTACGGTCTTTCGACCGCGGTACGGTCTTTCGACCGCGGTACGGTCTTCTGGCGGTTCCCGCTTGGCGGGCGGCGGGAGCCGCCCGCCAACATCAGAATCAGGCCCTTAATTTCTCCCTTTCTATTTCTCCTTCCCCCCCTATCTTTTTTTTATATTCTTCCACCCAGCGCCATGGCAGAAGGTGGGGGTCAAGGTGGCACCAGTTCAGGGAGTGCAGCGAACTGCACACCCTGCAGGCGCTGGCACTGGCGCTGCCAAAGGGTGCAGTCTCATGCCATTTTTAGCAAGGAGGAGGTGAGCGCACTTGTTTTTTTGTGCTGTGCCCCCTCCCCTCTATGCTGGCAGCAGGCCCAGGAATGGGTATGGCCTGCAGGGGCGACGGGTACTGTTGGGGAGGGTGCGCCATTGTGTCCACTGATACACTGGGGTTCAGTGCACCCCGCAGCAGCTGATGCACTGCTGAGCCGATATCATTGACTGGAAGAGGGACCTGCTAGATCTGCTGGGCATCCAGGTTGCGGAGCTTGGTGAGTAGTACAAATTTTGTTGTGTTCTATAATGCTAACTTTTTTTCAAATAGCCTGCTTCTCACACTCAGAGGTAAATTAAGTTCACATGACATAACGTTAGAAATATTATATGATCCAATTCGAGTGAGCCAGGTGATCGATGCTACCTAGTTCTGCTCATTGCAGTAGGCACTTGCTTGGGCTGATTATTTAAGAAGTTATGCTGAGTCCTCTGTCCCCCTGTCACTAAGATAGTGGTACTATGGTAGTAGTAGTAAGTTATATATATCAGTGAGTTAGCATTCTCTCTGTTTTCTTTTTATGTAGCTCATACAATTCCAAGCAAGCTTCCAGTGATGTATGCATGCATCTATACATTGAAAAGGGAAACTGACTGAATTGGCCCACCTAAGGGGGTTGCAAATGCAATTTATGAAGCAAAGATCATTCGTTGCAATGCATTAGTATTTCCAAATGTAGTTTAGGAAACTTGAAATAGGGCTTATGTAAGGTGTCAGAATTTAAGAATAGGTCAACTCGATCATGTAGGTATCAGGCAATCTGATTTAGAAAAGTACAATGTCAATATGTTACTGCATTTGCCTTTGCCTGTCGAAATATTTTCTAGGAGATTAACTGTACCACTAATCTTTTTTTATCTTCTTTATTTCTTACATCAGCACCCAAGGGCAAGAAGAGGGCATTAGAGTGTTGGGCCGAGGAGGGAGCCACCACCAGGGCCACGGCCGGTGGAAGTTCCACCACCAACACTCCGGCTGTAGCAGAAGGCTCTGCTGGCCCCAGTAAGTTCTTGTTATTAACCTCTTAGCTGCTGGGCCTTTTCCCCCAAATGTTGAGCCCTTTTTTGGCTATTTGGGGTAGTTTGCGCTTAGGCCTTCATAACTTTTTGTCCACATAAGCTATCCCCACCAAACTTGCATCCTTTTTTTCCAACATCCTATGGATTCTAAGGGTACCCAGAGTGTCTGGGTTCCCCTAGAGGAGACCAAGAAATTAGCCAAAATACACATAACATTTTGTTTTTTTTTTAAAAATGGGAAAAAAGGGCTGCCAAAGAAGGCTTGTGGTTTTTTCCCTGACAATGGCATCAACAAAAGGTTTGTGGTGCTAAAATCACCATCTTCCCAGCTTTCAGGAACAGGCAGACTTGAATCAGAAAACCACATTTTTTAACACAATTTTGGCATTTTACTGGGACATACCCCATTTTTACTATTTTTGGTGCTTTCAGCCTCCTTCCAGTTAGTGACAGGAATGGGTGTGAAACCAATACTGGATCCTGGAAAGCTAAGCATTTCTGAAAAGGAGACAAAATTTTGAATCCAGCAAGGGGTCATTTGTGTAGATTCTACAAGGTTTTCCTACAGAAAATAACAGCTGAAAAAAAAATATTGAAATAGAGCTGAAAAAAACAGCCATTTTTCTCAGCGTTTTACTCTGTAACCTTTTTCCTGCAATGTCAGATTTTTTAAAGCAATATACCGTTACGTGTGCTGGACTCTTACGGTTGCAGGGATATATATGGCTTGTAGGTTCATCGAGATCCCTAGGTACCCAGAGCCAATAAATGAGCTGCACCTTGCAATGGGTTTTCATTCTATACCGGGTATACAGCAATTTATTTGCTGAAATATAAAGAGTGAAAAATAGGTATCAAGAAAACCTTTGTATTTAAAAAATGGGCATAAGATAAGGTATTGAGCAGCAGTGGTTATTTGCCCATCTCCGAATTCCAGGGTGCCCATACTAGCATGTGAATTACAGGGCATTTCTCAAATAGACGTCTTTTCTACACACTGTCTTACATTTCGAAGGAAAAAATTTAGAGAAAGACAAGGGGCAATAACACTTGTTGTACTATTCTGTATTCCCCCAAGTCTCCTGATAAAAATGGTACCTCACTTGCGTGGGTAGGCCTAATGCACGCGACAGGAAAGGCAACATGGTCACATCACATTTTTACATTGAAATCTGATGTGTTTTTTGCAAGGTGCCTAGCTGTAGATTTTGGCCTCTAGTTCAGCCGGCACCTAGGGAAACCTACAAAACCTATGGGCAACCCCCTGTCAATGTCCTTATTTAAAAAAAAAAAAAAAATTGCCCCTGGGGGTGGCGTGATCGCGCGCGATCGCGCCCCCCCAGTGGGCCCCAACATTAAGGGGGTCATTCTGACGCCAGGGTCGGCGGGAGCACCGCCGACAGGCCGGCGGTGCCCCGCAGGGCATTCTGACCGCGGCGGTTCAGCCGCGGCCAGAAAGGGTAAACCGGCGGTCTCCCGCCGGTTTACCGCTGCCCTTAGAATCCCCCATGGGGGATTCTGACACCCCCTACCGCCATCCTGTTCCTGGCGGTTCGCCCGCCAGGAACAGGATGGCGGTAGGGGGTGCCGCGGGGCCCCTGGGGGCCCCTGCCGTGCCCATGCCAATGGCATGGGCACGGCAGGGGCCCCCGTAAGAGGGCCCCACAAAGTATTTCAGTGTCTGCCTAGCAGACACTGAAATACGCGACGGGTGCAACTGCACCCGTCGCACCTTCCCATTCCGCCGGCTCAATTCTGAGCCGGCATCCTAGTGGGAAGGTTGATTTGCCCTGGGTTGGCGGCCGCCCGCCAGCCCAGGGCAAATGTCAGAATCACCGCAGCGGTCTTTCGACCGCGGTGCGGTGTTCTGACGGCGGTACCTTGGCCGTCCGCCAAGGTTAGAATTAGGGCCTAAGTGTTAAAAATATGGCCTGTTTTCCTGGGGGGCCGACTCCCCAAGGAAATCCCTGGCGTCTAGTAGCGTTTCCTGGCCCCCGATCGCAGCTGTGCAGCTGTGCTGCGATCGGGGGCCAGGAAATGCTTTCAGGAAGGCCTCGTATGAAAGGGGAGAGTCTTTCATACGAGGGAAGGCCATTTGGGGCAGTTTTCCCCATCGGAGACGCCTACGGCCGCTTCCTGCTCCGATGGGGAAAACAACAGTGTGACGTCAGAGCGCCTTGTGGCGCGCTGACGTCACAAAGGGGCGGGGGGAGACACAGAAGCTCTTCCGTGTCTCCCAGGGATAAAAAAAAAAAAAGAAAATCCTCGGGTGTGATGCACCCGAGGATTTTCAAACCCCCTCCCCGGTGTCGGCCACTGGTCGTGACCCGCACCAGGGAGGTAGTGCGGGCGTCGGCCAGTGGTCGACGCCCGCACTAAAGGGGTTAATTATTTTTCTAACTTTTACCTCTCTCTATTAGAATAATTAGTTTTTCCTCCTTTCTCTTATGCTGGGACTTTTTTTTTTCAAATGTTCTTCATTCTATTCAATGTTTATTCTTGTTATCTCACCTTGCATTATCCTTTTTTTTCTGTATGTCTTGTTTCTGTAGCTGACTTCCTCCTGTTTCTGTACTAATTTGTAGCTTAAGTTTCTTCTGCTTGGTTATGCTGTCCCTCTCCCCTAACTTTATTATACCCTTTGGACAAGTACTGTAAGATTTAGGACCTGCTCCTGGACCTGGGCTCAGTTCCAACAGCCAACCGCCTGAGACTCCAGCCTCCAGGCCACACCAGCGCCACTGGCAGCTTGGAGCTGCCCATCCCCATGCCTCCCCCTTTCACACTGGCTCTACCAATGCTGCATGCTGCGCGAGCTGGCGCACCTGGGCTGTCAGATGGCATGCTTCGAGGCTCGGATTTAACATCTTGAGAACCTCATACAAAATGCCTTCTTTTAGCCCTTTTTTAAAATTATTTTTTTGGTGAGAGGGACTTGTTGTGGGTGGAGAGGGTGGGAATTTGGGAAGGGCATTTTCTTTGTTATGGACACTTTTTATTTGGACATGGATATATTTTGGAGATTGGTTGGGGCAGAGGAAAGATGTGGGAGAGGGGTGGGCCTGTTGTGGATGGAGAGGGTGGGTTTTACATTTTACTATTTATATGTTATATGTTAGTAAAGGGGACATTTTTATAATCCACTTTATGTCTGATGTTTTTCGTGTGTTTTACTTTAACTTTGCAGTGATGCCTTTTGTGTGCAACCTGTCTTTTAATCAATTTCTCTAAGTGTATGCCAGTTAGGAGGGTATGCTGCAATCCCCTATATTGCCTACAGAAACATGAATAAACAAGCACTTATCTGCAGTAGAAGTTAGTTACCTACTAATTAAAGTAGTTCACTTCACCCCATAGTTCTCTTACCTGAATAGATGAAGTGATGGTTGGTGGCTGCTCCCTCTGTCAATCTTCCTAATTTCAACACCTTACTGGAGGGTTTCCCAAGGTGCCTTCTTTATGGTAGTGGAGGTGCACTAACAGGGAAGGCATCACAGCGAGGTCCCACTCCCAACTATGTGATCCACAACTGTAGGATTAACCAAAAGGATCACAGACAACTAAATTGAAAGAAAAAACAAGAGTTACTAGGTTATATATACATTTATATTATACCTTTAGAAAGCCTGAGGACAGACCACTACCAACATGACACAATAGTGAGCATGGAATTTAAAAAACAAAGTTATGAAATCCTTTATTCAGGAAAAATGTACTCAAAATCTGTAATCCGTAGTTGACAAGGTTAAGCTGTTTATTAACAAAGGTCTGAATGATGATGCTGAGGAATGCCATTCTTTCTTACTAATGAGTGGTTGTGTAAGTGGGGCTGATGTGGGCTATTGCTTAGATAATAGAAGATTCCGCATTGAATTGGTATTGCATTAACCACATCCGCCTCACCAAGTGTGGGATCTATTTGGTGTACATTAAGTCACATCTCAATAAATCACACAGCTCTGGGGAAGAGGGTTAGGGGTTTGATGAATGGGTGAGAAAGGGTATTTGGGAAAAGGTGTGACAAAGACAAACACAACACAACAGCAGTATTAATCAGGACGATGAGCAGCACATCATCATTATCAATCTGTTGTGGGAGGAAATGAAGGAATGAGTGTTACACGGTTCAGTCAAATGCATTGCCAACAGTACTTCTGCCCCAGAGACCCAAGTTATAGATATCTAAATGTTCTGTCATCTAGGTTTGAAATCATCGAATTATGGAGGAGTGAATTGAACCCACCAAGTTCTAAAAAATATGATTATTAAAAGAAAAATCATACAGTATTGCCAAATTGGGTGGTATATCTGCATTCTCCTCGGAATATCTGTCACTCTTGGGTGTCTGTCTCAATTGGTCCAGTAGGTAAGCAGGAGCGTTGATCTCATCTTTCGCCTTTCATTCATGCAGGAGAGGAGAAGGCCTGCAGATTGTAAAACAGAAAATGTATTGTAGAGTCCTGGAGAAGGACAGAAGGAAGGTAATCTTCATGAGGAGTGAACCAAGAAGACTCAGAGGCAGAGCACAAAACAAGAGAGCTCATAGTTTCACTTTTGCCACCAGTGAAACACACAGCCTCATCAGCATTTCCCATATCTTTGCACCTCTCTTCATTCCGCGTAGGAGTACTGGGCCTCAGAGTCATGGTTTCCATTTGAAGTCTATAACTTCCTTCTTCTAGCTGTTGATGAGGTAGTACTGCCCTGAGTCCTTCCATCCTCCTCCTGACTCCTGAAACAAGCAAGATAGACATGTAGTGCACTGCTGTTGAAGAACAAGTAGAGAAACAGAATTGTCATATGTTGCATAAATGTTTGTTTGTTAACTAAAGTGACTGGTCTGGTCCCCGAAGAACCCAAAAAAAGGAGAAGACCGTACAGGTAAATTTTCGCTACGTAAGTTTGTAAAGGCCAATTGTTCATGAAAAATGATTACCCATCAGGCACCAAAGATTGATCAAAGTTTATTATTAATTAAACACCCTCCCTCACTGTCTCCCACCACAGAAATCATCAATCATCACTCACAATCAGTCACTCAGTGTTGCAAAAGTTGTACTTAGTTACAGGTACCTCTTCCAATCCAAGCACAGGTTGGTTAGGTACACAATTGTATCTTTGATGCACACAATAAATTTGGAATTGGTTTTGGCGCTCTTGAAAATAAAATAACTTCTGGTGCAGCCCTGCTAAGTGATGCAAAAAAAGGATAGGCATGCGAGAGAGGCAGGCATTGTCTCCAATGTCATGAAGGTATTGTGGAGATTGCTTCACTGCACACTGGTCCAACTCCAATCCGGCTATATATGTGACTAAAAAATGGTGGGGTAGTGTAAAATTAAATTCAACACCAACACAAAGTTCCACTAGCTCCTTTTTTTTGTTTTTGCAAAGAAAGAACTTCAACAAGAAATAAAAGGTTGGTTCATTTTGATCATGGTCAATCTCTCCACGTTTTGAGGTGAGAGACTGGTCCTTCTCACTGTAACAACTGCACCAGCTGCACTGAACGCACACTCAACACACACTCTGGCTACAGGACAAGCAAGATATTTTATTGCCAGCCTGCTAAGCTATGGCCTTTGGTGGAAAAGCCCATACCAATGCACTAATGGGTTTTCATCCACATAGACCTCTTTTGAGTCATCCATATACTCCTGGAATATCCTCTGAATGGGCACTTGCCTTCGCCTCTGAACTGGGTTTAAGACCTTTCACCTGAAACAAAGCCAATGCAGAGGTTGGGTCTGATTCTTCTGCTGCTGTTGTTACCAGTGTTCTTATTGCTGGTGTTGCCTGCTATGAAACAAGACTGCCCTTTCTGGAAGTTGAAGGTGGCACCACAGAACTGCGGGGTAGGAGTCTAAGTTACAGTCATTTTTCTTCCAGGTGTCTGGCTTGCTCAATAATCCACCTCTTGTATTTTGAAACAACCCCTTTCAGAAAAAATGTTTTGTACCGTGGTTCAAGTAGTGTGGCACAGATGTACCTTTTGGATGAGATTATGTCATTTTGCAGCCTTGCATTACAAGCCAAGCAAAAGATTAAGCTCTCAACCAAGGCATGCACTTCTGTGTTTTCATTCATACCTCTGAGTGCGAACCCTTTCTGACACCTTCTTTAGCTGGTCCTGTAGCAGATGCAACAAATGGATAGCTTGATCCATCATACTGTCCTCCTTGCTAAGTTCCTGTGTGAAAACTTCAAAAGAGATTAGCATCTGTGTCAGACATTTGACTAGGCCCCATTTGTCTGCATCCATGGTCATAGCTTTCCCAATTGCACCCACTCCTCTTTGAATGACGTAGTCATTGATCTGTCCATACTGCTCAAACAGACATTGCAACATTAAATAGGTCGAGTTCTAATGTGTTGGCATCTCCTGTACCAGGGATTTAACTGGTATTCTATTAGCACGCTGAATAATCTGCAGCTACTTCCGGGCTTTAAAAGAATGGCTGAAATGAGTGCAGATTCATTTGCAGGTGGTCGGTATGTTGCTGACTTTATCTATTTTTTTAGAAAGTCTTGCACAACCAGGTTTATTCGGTGCACCAACACACAGGACCCTGAAATAGCCACTGTCTGCCATGGCCTTGACTATGTTACTGCCATTGTCTGTAGCAACACATCCAATTCAGAGAGCTCTGGGTCACAGCTATTCAGACACCTCACTGTCACATTCATCCAAGATGTTTGCAGATGTATGTGATTTCTCCATGGTGAATATGGCTGCTGTTGTATGCCGCAGAACGCTCTTAAAACTTTCTTCAGGGTCAAGACCTGTAAATAGCTTTTGCTTTACCCCCGCAAAAGAGATCCGTTGTGCAGTGATGCACATGTAGTCAGTCTCCTGACAACTAGTCCACATGTCTATCGTTAGGTGGATACTGTGGACAACACTTTGCTGCATAGCTTGTCAAACCAATTGCAGCACATCATGATGGAGCTCTGGAAGAGCAACTCTGGCAATATGGGTCTAGATTGGAACCATCCATTTTGGGCAGATGGCTACCACAAATTCTAAGAATCCCATTCCTTCCACAAAAGAAAAAGGGAAGAGGTCCAGCGCTAACATATTTGCCAAATTCCCATTGTTTAAATGTGCTGTTGGGCGGTTGCAAATAATAGTAGCCTGGATTTTCTTCTTCCCTGGGGCCAATGATGCAGGTGACATTCGAGAAGTAGGTAGCGGTAGACCCAATGTGCTTTGTGGGGGAGTCACTGTGTGCAGTGCTGTCTCCATCTGACTCTGAGTCTTCGTGTGCCATTGTGAGGTTGCTGAGGTGGGTGATTCTGGCACACTGCTGGGGACACAGCTTCTTCTTCCTCATCATCACCTCCCATTGTGATTGGATTTGTAGCTGATGTTTCCCGGCTCTCCTCACCCTCACCATCACCACGTTCAGCAATTCTTTAAAGATACGCCTCCCACCGGATTGCATGATGTTTTTTCATAGGGATTGTTTGGCGTCTAGTACCATAATGTGAACCAGGCTCACCTCGACGGACACTCATGTGGCAAATGAAGCATATTGTAATGATTTCCTCCTGTTTGTTAAGCATAGAAAGACCCAAACTGGAGAGGAGTAGTTTCTTAGTGGTCCACTGCCAATGCCTGAAAAAGAACTGGAAGTATGTGCATGTGTCATCGATTGCCTCTCTGCAGTGCATACTTGTACTGAGGTAGTGGTTGGTGCAGATCTTAGCTGGGGCCTTACAAATATGGGAGCTGGTGATGCTAACTGTGCCACATCCCTTGCAGCAGGTTAAATAGTAATGTCGGTCTCCTCTGTGCCAGCATCTATAATGACTGGCTGTTCATTGTCATGCTCCTCATCATCTCCTTCCAAAATTCCAAGGCTTTCAGGAACTTTTCTATTCCCTTGCCTCTCCTGTCATCTCCCAGACTCTGATGGGGTCCACTCCATGTCCCTATCATCATCAACAGAGGTCGCGCTTGGAGAAGATGGTGGAGTAGTACACTTAGTTTTCCTTGCTGCAGATCTGAGAGCCAATGATTCTAAAAGAGGAGGCTCTTGCTCTGCAGAAAGGTCGACCTCCTGTTCTGCTCCAACTTTAGGAAGATCTAGTTTTGCTGGCTGTGAATGCTGTCCACTTTGCTCTGTTTTCTGAAACAATTGGTAACTACTTTGCGAAAGGGACAAATCAAATGCAGCATCACTGCTCGTTGGCATCGCCATGATTGCAGTGGCTGCCCCACTGACAGATATGGTCTTGGGCTTAGGTTGCGGTGGTTCTGTTGATGCAGGGGTGCTGCTCCCAGGTTCCTCCAAGGAGGCTGGTGTGGCAGAAACACGTTTCCCCAAAAAGGATGTAGTTGGCACGCCACTGGTAGAAAGCTGTTTCTTCTCATTGACCACTTTCTTGGAGGCAACTTTCTTTGGGGACATCTTAAAGCTCTCATTTGGCAGTGGCACTAAGTTGCAGAAGTGGAAGCGATTGGAGGTCTGACATCATTGTACAGGCCTTCTGTTTGGTAGTACTGCAGTTGATGTCTCTTCTTCTCTTGTGCACCTAAAAGCGAACAAGTAAGAAAACATTTAGTGAAACTTGCCATTTTTGCAGTTTGAATTAGTATGGACAGAGGCAATATTAATCTGGTTGGTTACTTAGATAATAATAAATCGGCCACTTTAAAGTTAAACCAGACCACCATACCAAAAAAATGTAATTTCCAATCAGGATAACACAACATACAGATATAGCTCTTTACTTTATGTCCATCTATTCTGAAGGAGACACCTGTGGTAGGCAGGGAAGTGCATGGGTAAATAGAATAATCTTTAAAAAAATTAAGGTTAGTGTGTACCTGTGAGAGGCAAAGTGGTCCATGGAGAAATTGAATGAATAATCATAAAAAAAATGAATGATGCTGATTTGTCTGCAATGCAATGCAGTCAGGGTGTCCAGGAGGAGATGAAACAAAAACTGAATGCTGTTGCACGGCTGTGCACCTATGCTGGATGGATCAAGGCAAAATGCAAAAAAAGTAACTAAATACATTTTTAAAAAAATAAAAAAATAAAAAATATGTAAAAAATACAAATCTAAAATAGAAAGTAAAAAATTAAAATAAAAAACAAGAAATAAAAATTATTAAAAAAGTTTAAAAAAATGAAATAAAAATTTAAATATTTTTTTTAAGTGATGTAAGATAAAAAATAAATAAATGAAATGATTGCGCAAAACTTGCAGATATTTGTGTGAAAGGACGAGAAGAAAGAAACCTATTGTGAGGCAAGGAGGTGCAAATTAAAAAATGCAAAAAAGCATCTAATAATATAAGCACTGTTCATCATAATTATATTCTTAGTATACATATACTACAATGATCCCCAAGCATATTATTAAACTGATATCACATTCATCTATTAAAGCCTATGGCAGAGGCACACTGGCTGGATGCACAAAATGGCCACCAGCCACATGGTCAAAGAACAACAGAGAACAAGGAGGCATGGAGAACAAAGAACACATGCAAGCCAAACCTATGGCAAAGGCACACTGGCTGGATGCACAAAATGGCCACTAGTAACATGGTCAAACACAAACAGCAAGCATGGGACTATAAAGAACAAAGAACACATGCAAGCCTATGGCAAAAACACATTGGCTAGATGCACACAATTTCTGCCAGCCTCATGGTCAAAGAACAACAGCGAGCAAGGAGGCTTGGGGATCAAAGAACAGGCATATGGCAAAAGCACACTGGCTGGCTGCACAAAAAGGCTGTCCGCCATTTGGTCAAACAAAAACAGCGAGCAAGGAGGCATGAGGAGAAAAGGAAACACAATATTTAACAAAGATACACTGTTCCATAAAGGGGGAGAAAGGTTTAAATTTATTCCTACATGCCTTTCACCTTGGCACACACTATCAGTCAAGATCTCCGGCAAAGGGCCCCCTTGTCTGATGAGGAGCGAGCCCTGTGATGAAGCATGACATCTAATAAGATGGGTGAGGGTCCTAGCTTCTTTATACAGAAGTGCCTGGGGGTTTCTCTTTTTCTTTTTCTCCCCTTTTATGGAACAGTGTATCTTTGTTAAATATTGAGATTGTAAGGGAGAGTGTACACTGGACCATTGATTCTCCCTGTCCCCCATATGAGTGTAGAAAAAAGGAAACATTCAGGCCTATGGACATGAACTACACAAAATGGCCCCTGGCCACATGGCATGGAGAACAAAGACACAGACACACAGACACACTGACTAGAAAAAGGAGGCATGGTGGTAACACTGAAGAAAACACTAACATTAATTCAGCAATGCAAAACAAAAAAAATAATGGAGCTAAAAAAATGTTACAACAACACACGTCCTCCTATGCCATCAAATATAATCCCACATAAACGCTTTTTGCAGAAAAAAATTAAATGCAAACAATAGCCAAAATTTTTAATGCAACCCATGCCATTCCTGCCCATAAAGTTTTTAAAACTTGGCCCTCATTATGATGACGACGGGATACCCCGCCGTCAACTGCGCTGACGGTCGACCGCCAGCGCAGCAAAGCCCCCGCCGGCCCTATAATGATGTTTCCGCTGGGCTAGCTGGCGGAAACAGTTTTTACGCCTGCAGGCTCAGCGGGAAACATGGCCTTTATATTGATGCCGGCTCATCAATGTGGCAGTGCACGAGGTGTAGCAGCACCCATCGCACATTTCACTGCCTGTAATTCGGGCTGTGAAATGCACAACGGGGCTTTGCACGGGGTCCCTGAGTCACCCATTCCGCCAGCCTTTCCCTGGCGGTGTAAACTCATAATCTGAAGGGCAGCGCTGCATGCAGCGCTGCCCTGTCGGATCTGAAACGCCGCCGCCGCCGCCACCGCCAGGCTGCCTGGTGGCAGAAGCCTTGCAGTGGTGGCGTTTCCACAGTGGCTTTTTCACCAGAGCCATAATAGGGCATGCGGACCGCCACTACCGCGGCGGTCCGCCCACCACCCGGAGTCTGGTGGTCCATGGACCGCCAGATTCATAATGAGGGCCTGTATGCCACAGAAACATTTCTTTCATGCACTGATGAGTAGTAATGGCCCGACTGGCTAGATGGCCTGTTGGAAGTCTAGGCCGCATAGCAAAATAAATGAATATTGCAAATGTAACAAACATGGAGAAAAGGTACTGAGCCATTCCTACGTTTATTATTGTTTTAGAATAAAAGGGCCGGGGCCATGGGGCTGTGATGTGGACGAGGGGGAGTGGACAGCACTCCTCCTCAGTGCGCATGTATTTTTGGCCGGCTGTCTTGGGCTGGCCAAACACACATGCGCACTGGGCTCTCACCAACCCAGCAATGTAGAAAGCAGGCAGACTCTTCTACTCTGCCTCGGAGCGCCCTGGCTGGGTTCTCCGTCCAGTCCTAACGCTGCTTTCCTGCTGCCAGCAGCATGATAGTAGCATTAGGATTGGATGCAGGGCAGGCTGGGAGCCTGTGCCTGCAGTCCAGTTGAGGAGCAGATCAGTACGGCAAGGCTCAGCCTGGCGCGACACTAGAGGTAACTTTTATTTTTTATTTGTATTTAATTTTTTTTTATCGGGCTCCGCTCCCCCACCATGCACTGTACCACCCTGCCCCTTTTCCCTCCAGTGAGCTGCCACTGTTTAAGAGCAATTTTTACTTACCTCAGCTACTAAGGAAAGTAATATTTCAGCTAACTGTACATTTTTTATTACACGAACATTGAATATTGTAATATTATTCACTGTTCGTGTAATAAAAAAAATTGGCAGAAAACAAGGCGAGTGGAGCACAAACAGAGCTGCCTCTGTATTCCTGCCATTGGTTTTGCCACCTCTAAGGCAAAGGGTTTCAAATGTAGTGCCAGGGTTCGCAAGGCACAAGCCAGGGGTCGCAGGTGCGACACATGGCGACCCCTAAATGACGTCCATGGGAAGAGGCATCCTCACTGATGTCTGTGTGTGTAAGGGCTGAAGAGCATTAGCTCAGGAAGTGCAATGACGCTCCCCTCCCAGCAGGTCATGATCACTTCTCTTCCTAGCAGTCTCAATCCACTCTCTTCTCAGCAGCTCTGGTCCCCTCTGCTCCCAGCACTGCTTTCCCCATCAACACTCCGTCCCCGCTCTTTTTTCAATACTGGCATTTGGCGCTGTACAAACCACCAGACAAATAGATTTGAAGGCGGAATGCACGCAGCCTGTGATTTGTTTCATACAAATTATTTTTAGAATCAAAGTGTTTTCAGAGGCTTTGTGGTCCCTAAACACATGAGCTCGAGTGTAGTAAAACTCTATTACAGCCCCGTCTGAGTTTAATGCATCGTAAATAGAACCATCTACTGCTATAAATTTTACATCCAATATTGACTGAAGTATGTTTACGTTGCTAAGTGTGGGTTACAGACCAGCTAGGAGGCATTTAACATCTCTGCGTCGGCTGCAGTGCCCTGAAAATGCCAGGTCTTCTTTTCTAAACGCAAGATTATTGCATTGCTGTATCGATTCTTAAACAACTTGAGCGTGATAAAGGGCTTTAATAACAGTTTTGTGTCCACGCTTCCTTCGAAATAACTGGAAATAGTGCACAATAATGACAGGAGTGGCAAGGAATCAATGGATTTGGCAGTATGATGTGGGGTGACCTCTAATGCAAGATGTGAAATAACAAAATAATTGCAATATCATGGCTGATAGGGTACCTGGAAATCCATTGCTGCCATGTACCAGCACAATGTCTTTGGGGAGTTGGTGTACCTGTAATTGTAACTGCCTTTATAAAGCGCTTACTATCCTTGGCGAGGTGATGAAGCGCTTTGATACAAGTGGCATGCTACTGCGGAGCTCCAGGTTAGTGGTAGTTTGGTAGCAGATTAGGTTATTTTACTTCCTTGTAGGTTATTAGGGCATCTCTGGCCTCTCGGAAACAATGTATTTTCTCTAGTTTTGTGATAGAAACGAATTGATAGAGTTGGGTGTGAGTTGTTAATGAGGTAGTAGCTGACCCGGGTAGTTGGATGACTAGTGAAATTGGGAGAAGTCTTAAGGTAGTTATGAAAGCCTAGTGAAGAAAAAGGTACTTTGGACTAAAAAATGCAGAAAGTATGTGTGGCAATAAGGACTGGGGTGGCTCCTCCGCTTGGGTGGAGGAGAGTCGCCCCACAGCCAGCAGCAGCTGCAAACCTTTTAAAGAAACAACATAATAAACTCGGTTTATTATGTTGTTTCTATAAAAGTGGGCATGCCACGGCAGTGACGTGGACGGAGGAGGAGTGCACATCACTCCCCCTCACTGCGCGTATATGTTTGGCCAACTGTCCGGGGCTGGCCAAACATTTATGCGCAGTAGGGTCTCTCCAACCCAGCACTGTGTTGCCGGGCTGGAGAGATCCTGCACAGGCTCCCAGTCTGCCTGGGAGTACCCTGGCTGGGTGCTCCCAGCCAATCCTGATGCTGCTCTGAGTATGTCAGGATTGCCCGCAGGGCAGGCTGGGAGCCTGTGCCTGCCTGCAGCGACGGTAGAGGAGCAGATGGAGCAGCACAGGAAAAAGGTAAGTTTGATATTTTTTTGGGGGTCCCCCCCAACGTGCCCACCACGTCCCGCCCGCCCCTTTTCCCTCCCGTGAGCCGCGACTGAATATGGATCAGAAAATGCACACACCCACATATATTTTCTCTCTTTCTCTCTCTCTCTCTCTCTCTCTCTCTCTCTCTCTCTCTCTCTCTCTCTATATATATATATATATATAGATCATTGAAAAAACATTTTTTGACTTTCCTATATCTATGGTGCCGTTTGACAAATCTTCAAGAAATTTTCCCAAAAAAGTGTTCCTGAGAATCTTGTTGTCCATTTGAGGTTTCAGAGTTATTCATCATGCGGAGGCTCAGAAAAATAAATTTCCCATATTAATTCCTGTAGGGATTTTGAACACGACTACAGCCCGAGCTGTTGAACGAAATTTACACCAAATTTGGCAGAAAGGTAGCTTTTGGTCCAGAAAGATGTTTTTTTCTTGTTTGGTGTAAATCCGTATATTAGTTTTGAGATATTAAAAGAAGAAGAAACATAGATATCTAGAGGCGCGAAGTATTTGTGAATAAAAACAAGCTCATGCAGAGAAATTCACAGCTCTGATTGGCTGCCAACACTTCAACCAGAAAGCCTTCAGCCAAGCACCACGAAAAAAGTTAAAAAATAAGACAAGGGGCCAGGGTAGGGACAACACATCCTGAGAAAAAAAAATCACTTTTTAAAATTTGCTGCAAATTTGTGATGAATTTGCAAATTCACAGCAAAAAAAAAAAACACAATCCTGATTCGTTTGTTAAATCTCAAGCGCTCAGGTGAGCCAAGTCCCGGGGGCATTGGCATTTTTAATGGGGAGGCCGCCCTGCAGCCACAGGGACCGCCACCTTCTCGGGGCACAAACTTTAAAACAGGTATGGGGTCGTTGGGGACCCCGAGGGACCACCACCTCCCTGGGACTATTGACATTGTAGGGGGTGCCCACCACCGGACATAGCTGTGTGCTGTGACTTGGCAGAAACTTTGACAGCTCCTACCAAGTCACAACAAATACTCCGCACGCAGTGAGGGAGAGCTGTCAAACATCTCTCCCTCACTGCGAGTGGAGGTTTCCTCTGTTTCCCTGCCCATGGAGGAAGCATTGCTGTCACAGAGATAGAGCTGTTTTAGCAGCTCCCTCTCTGTGACAGCAATGCCGGCTCCCATCAGAGGTGGGGAGTTGACTGGGACTGCGGGAGCCTTCAGGCTCCCCGTGTGGTCCCTTACATACTGACAGGGTGCTGTGGGGGGCACCAAGGTCACATGGCTGGGCCCCTGGGGATGGGATCTCTGGGACAAAGATCGGCTGTGGGGAGGGAAGCTAGGCAGCCCGCCAACCCGGGGCCAAGATTGCCATGTGGCCCCCCACTCCCAAAAAAACAATTAAATCTTTAGGCTGGGGATGGGGTCACTGGGGCTGAGATCGGCCTGAGGAGCAAGGCCGTGCATCCCCCTCCCCAAAAGAAAATGCAATATTTAGGTCTAGCCCCAGGGGATGGGTCCCTGGGGCCAAGATCAGCCTGGGAAGGGGGGCTGCATGGCCCCCCTTCCCCACCCAAAAAATATTTAGGCCACACCCCGGGAGTGGTGTCTCAGGGACTGAGATCGTCCTGGGGAGGGGGCCACATGGCCCCCTCACCCCCTAAAAAAATATTTAGGCCGGGTTCCAGAGGATGGGCTCTCCAGGGCCAAGATCGGCCGGGGGAGGGTAGCATACAGACCTGCAGCCTGTTACCACTGTGCAGGGCCAAATGCTGTGTGCAGCGTGGGGTTGGGTGGTTAGGGGTGTGGGCTGCAGGGACTGGCCTCAGGCCAGGACCTTCAGCCAGCCCCTACTGCGCACGGCTGAAGGCCATGCGCAACGTGGGTTTGGGTGCAGGGCCTGGCCATGCACTGCTAATTACACCACAAATTACTGCACTCATAACATCTTCGACAACACCAGTGATACTGTTACCGTAACATTTGCAGTAAAACTATGGAGGAGAAAACTGTGCATGGTGGGGGTGCGAGGTACGGTTACCTTAGTGCACAAGTTATAGTTACTTGAAATAACTCTAACTATAATAGTTGAATTTCTATGGTTTTGTACATTTAAAAAGTGAGCCTAAATATTGTGTCCCTGTAACCTTTGTTTTTTTAATTGAATTTCTATGTATATATATATAAAGCCGGTTAATTAAATAGTATATCAAAATGAGATATATTTTGCAACAAGTCCAGGGGTTTCCTTACTAGTGGATAGGGGCTTGTTCTAGCAATCCCAAGGTGTTCTTTTCGGGGGTAATTGGGTCCAGCAGCCTTAGGCTTATCAGAGAAGAGTGTGAAACATCTGCAAATACACACACAGTTAATAAATTAGACACACGACTAGCTGCACACCAGTTTACAAAAATAACAAGTATCTTTATATATGTTTTGGCACCAGAATCAATTTGATCAGGTAAGTACATTTTTGTAAGCAAAGTCTTTACGTTTTTGAAAAGTCGACAGTGCATTTTTTAGAAGTGGTAATGTTATCCTATGGCGAGAAAAACAAGTACTGCATTCAGGTATAGTACAGACACTTATGGGATCAATGTGCTGGACTTCAGGTAGGTATTGGGCAAGGGTCAGGACCACATCAGCTGGCCCCATCGAGCGGCACTGGGGCAACCGGGTAGAGAGGTGTAGTAGGAAGTTGGGTGTCCAATGTTACTCTATGGGGATCGGTCCGGTCGGAAAGATGCTGGAGGGGACTGGGGATCCAGTTGAATGGGAACCAACAATGGATTTCCACTCTTGAGATGTCTGGGGACGCCACAGGTCCTCTTCACCAGGGGCGACTGGTGCAGAGGTGCTTTGAAGCATCGGAGCATTCATGGTCATGGGTGTCTGCGTGCAGAGGCTGCAAGCAATGTCGGAGGGTCCACAGTGGGCAAGTCCAAGGTGGGCTTTGTCTCTGAAGGACTGGGTAACCTCGCTGGCACTGTTGCTTCACTTCAGCTCGGGGTAAGCGGCACAGGTGTAGTGGTGCTTTCAGGTGTTTTTGGTGACCCGGTGTCCTCGCAGTTTGTCTTTGGATGCCTGCAAGATGCAGGGAAGCAGCTCTGTTGCTTCACTGGAGTTCCTGGGTCTTTGGTGAAGTCAGGAACTCTTACCCAGCTTTGGAGGCACAACAGCTGCAGGACAAGTCAACTTTGGTGCAATTCGGCAGGAGCAGCAGACAGGCCAGCAGGGCTGGGTCCAGGCCATGAGCATCTTCCTTTGCTTTTGCAGCTCTTCGGTGTCCTTATTCTTAGGTCAGCAGGAATCTGATTTCCTGGTGCCAGGGACTACCCTAAATACTGCAGTTAGGGGTATTTTGGGAGTGTAGGGTAGAAGCCAATGGCCTACTTGCCCCTGGGGTCACTACACCAGTAATATGACCACTTCCTTTCGGAAATATGCATAACACTGTCCCAGAGTTCCTAAATCTGCCAACACCAATATGGCAGATTTCTAAAAGTTGTGTCCACGTCAGGCTGCTCACTTTAGGGGTGGGACTGACCTGAGGGGTGGATACACCTCCTTGAATTTTATATTTCCTACCTGTCCAGGTGCCAAATGGGCCCTGGTGCAGGGGGTCATCATCTCTCCTGTGAGTGAAGCCAGATCTGAATACCAAGGACTGTCAGCCTCTTTGGAGCCTCCTGCCTTGGAATTGAGATTTACAGGTCACCCTGTTGTGTGCTGTGTGTAGAACACCTCTCCCAGAGCAGGCTTTGTGGCTGACCTCCCAAGAGCACAGGCTCTCACCCTAGGAGGTGAAACTTGTGTCTGGTGGTGGCAGGCTGGCTAAAACTGGTCAGTCCCCACACAGGTAGTTGGTAGGTTTTCAAGAGGCACCGCTAAGGTGCCTTCTGGGTGCATGTATCAATAAATCCATCACTGGCATCAGTGAGGGTTTATTATTACGAGATGTTTAATACCAAGCATCCCTATTTTCAGTGAAGCCATCATGTAGCTGGGGAACTCGTCTTGGTCAGTGTTCAGCACATGTACTTAAAATGGCTTCCTGCTTCTATGCTCACTCACTATGTCTAAGAATAAGCAGAGATATAGCAGGGGCATATCTGTTCATGCAGATATGTCCTCACAAGTAATATAATGCACCCTGCCTTAGGGCTGGAAGGCCTGCTCTAGGGGTGACTCACATATATTGCATGCAGTGGTAGGAGACATGGTGCACAGGTGGTGTGCCATGTTGTGTTTTGACTTTCAGCTGCATAGAGACACGTGGCCTGCAATGACAGACCATGTGTGCTAGTTAAGGGGTCCCTGAGGGTGGCACAATACATGCTGCAGCCCTTGGGGACCCTCTTTGGTGCCCATGCCCTAGTTACCATGGGTACCATTTACTAGGGTCTTACAGGGGGGAGAAAGGTATTGCCAATTGGGGAATAATTGGACAGTTTTATGGATAGAGATCTGGCACTGGGGTCCTGGTTAGCAGGAACCCAGTGTGCTTTCAGTCAAAATCGCATCGAATACCAGGCAAAAAGTGGGGATGACCGTGTCAAAAAGGGGCACTGTCCTACACACACATATATAAATATTTATATATATATATATATATAGATATATATACACACACACACACACACATATATATATATATATATATATATATATATATATATATATATATATATATATATCCGCACTTGCCTCTAATAACAAATCAGAGGGACAGCACTCCAGAGTGTGTATTCTTGAATTTTATTGTGCAAGCACAACAGGAACGCGTTTCGGCATAACTGTCTTCATCGCCCTGCTGGCCGCCATTTTTGTTCACTATTTATCCAATTTGATACGATCGTATCTTTTCATATCCATTCACCCACAAATAATTTCTTCAAACAAGTGCAATAAAATTACATAATTTCTCACAATGTGTATATACCAAATCATACAGTAAAAACTAATATATTGGATATTTGCAATACTTTTGTGAAATCGCCCAAACATACGTCACAATGATGACGATTGCTACACAGTACTATGCCTGATCAGTACGGCAAAAGATTCATCACAGGTGAATATTCTCGCCAAATCTATTAACTACTTTAAACAATCATATATGCTTTTATCAAAACGGTAAAACTATTTTATTGATTATTGTCAATACTTCCATGAAACCGCCAAATATAAATCACAATAATGACAATTGTTACACAATATTATACCTAATCATACCGAAAATATAACGTAAATTCATTGCAGAGAATATTCACATCAAATCATTTTGGGCAATAATTATATATATATGCATATGTATGTATTCGCCGAAAAGAACAAAGGTTAAAGTAATGTTATAGTTAGATAAATGTCTCATTGCAATGTTAATGCTTTGAACTAAAAAACAAAATCCAGAAATTCCGAAGTTATATTTAGCAGCACTAACTATAACTTGCCCCCCCGCCATGCACTGTTTATGATCTCACACTTGGCATCACTCATGCAATGTTCTATGACATCATTTATGACATCACTGAGGACATCACTGATAGCCGTTTGGCCTCTCTGGTGCGACTCATTCTCTCTGTGCCGTTTCTCACTCAATATCCATGAAGTAGCTTATAAATATCGGTGTCTCCGTTCTGGCTTCAGGGTGGATCAAACATTTTCTATTTCAGAGATCTAACAGTGTTTTCCTGTCCCCTCTTCACCTAGGTATCTTTCATCCCCCTTGTGGTATTCCTCAGGAGTCATCAGGACCCACTCTGTTTAATACATATGTAGCCCACCCTGCTCTGATTCGATCCTATGGTTTCTGGAGTATGTCGGCAATACCCAGATTATAATTTCCATTTCTGACAATTCGGGAGAAACACAAAGCTGTTTTGCTGCTTGTAAGAGGGCAGTGGCAGAATGGATGAACAATAGTCTTTTAAAGCTAAACTATAAGACAGAGATGTAGCCCCCCAAGCTGGTGCTCTAACTGGTGGGCTAATGAATTCTGAACTTTACTCCTAGTACTTGGAATCTGGGTGTGCTGTTGATTTCATTCTCTTTTTCACATTACAGATTACAGCTGTTGACTCCTTCTGTGGTTGTCTTGCAGAGTTATTAATTTTGATAGTCCCTCTATTTTAGAGGGAGGGAGTGCTTATATGGAACTGGCCCTGCTGTGCATTTCTTGGGCTAATCTTTTACAGGTTCCTAGGATTTGGAAAAACATTGGTGGCCGTTCCTTTTCTTCATTGCTGCCAAGATGTTGTAATTTACTCTCTCTCTTTGGCATATGCCTACCTATTTGTCAATCAGGAACATTTTGGAAGTCATTTTCCTCAACATTTTGAATTATGCTTTCTCAATGTTTTGTCTCCACCACCACAAGACCCCTCTCTTCGGTAGCAGCTTGCGATCTATATGTGCTACTCATTCATTAATGTGTGCTAAGACCATTGAAGAATTGCAATTTTACATTTTATCCTTTTTAACTCTGCATTCATCCAAAGGGCTTTTTCTTTCTTTCAAATTGTGTTCCTGTTTTCTGTGGGATCAGTAGGTCAAAATCAATGTGGAGCCATCCAATAAAGTTTCTCTATTGAGTTTATTGTCTCCAGAGCAGTAATATGTTTAAGGTGCTCCATGTCCAGCTTGTTCAAAACTCTGTAGGGAGCTGTGAGTTAACCGAGTTTAGCTGTTTTTTTTTTTGTGGAATTGTGTGTTGAAACAAAATAATATGATGAAAATGATATGATGATCGGTATATGTGACTGGGGTGGTCCCTTGAAAGGAGATTCATTGTGGGTTGCAGAAGAGGATATCTTAATGTGTCCTGTAATATGGATGGGGCTGGAAACAGGTTGTGGTAATTTGTGCATATCAAGTCCTGTGATGATGGTTCTGAGGTGAAGCATGCTAGGGTTGTCAAACCACATGTTCAGGTCACCAATGAGGGATAAGTTTGAATACCTGGAAGGTGGATCCAATACTGTGTCTAAAAAGTTCAATAACAACAGAGTAAAGGAGATCCAGAAAATTAAAATGTGAGTGAAACAAGTAAGTCCCACCCTTTCTAGAATATGTTTGTTCACCCCTTATTTTCAACTTCTCCGTACATCCTCCCACCCTTCCCTCCACCCATCCATATTTCCAACCGTTCAACCTTCAGTCCACCCGTTTACCATTCCACCCATCCAGCTGTTCACCCATTCATCCTTTCACCTACCTAGCCACCATCTCTTTTCCAACTTTCCATGCCTCATTATTCCATCCATTTACCATTCTATCCATTCAGTGACCTTTCTGTTCACACACAAATCCATTCATCCACACATATCAATCCTTTCAGTCTTTCTTCCTTTCACTCATCCATCCGTTCTTTAAAGCATCCTCGGACACTTCCATCCATGCTTTCTTCCTTCATACAGAAACACCATCCTTCATTTGCTCTTTTCAACCTCCCTTTTTTCCATGTTTCATTCCTTCTCAAAATTTCTTCCACCTTTCTTTTTTTCCACTTTCTCCTTTACAATTTATATCTACCATCTTTCTTTTTTACTTTCTCTCTTGCACTCACTCTATTTACTGCTTTTCACCCTTTTTCGATATTTTAATTTTTTTTCTTTGTTTCCTGGTTCACTTTGCAACCCTTACCTCCAACTACTCAGCACCACCTGGTATACCTTTACTGCTTTTTATGAGACTTTGCGCTTGATTTATATATGTATACGTTTTCTATAGTTAACTCCACATCTACGTACCTTGATGATAAATATATTGTCTTTATATACTTATGCAGAGTTAAGAATAGTAAATCTAAGAGTAGCCTGTGCACATTTTGCACAATTTTTGTGCTATGATATTTTTGTAGCACAATATTCTTGCAATTGACATTCTGACATACAATCATAGGTGTAAAGAGGGGACGGAAATGGCTGGTGTGTCATTGTCTGAGGACAATGGAGAAACTGACAGGTACAGATATACAGCAGTAACCAATAAAGGGCAATCCTGTATTCCTTGGACCCTGGCTAGTTTAATGGAGAGAAAAACAATGGATCTTATGGTCTTATTTATATCACATTAATCTCACATTGAGGAGGCTAAGTAAGCCCTCTCTGTGGAGAAAATCCATACCAATATCAAACTCACAGTTGGACATGTAATAATAAATCGTCAAAATCTTAATCACGTAATCTTGAATAAGGTTCTCAATGGATAAAATGTGAGTCGTGGCACTACATGCAAGTTGTGACAAAAGTAACACAAAATCAATTAGCAACTGAAGGTGAGAACAATCTTTGGCTGCAATAGCTCAGGTAATACTGTGTAGGCAACCGTATCACTCCTTATGTGTCATCAGCGCACAATATATATAATATATAAGTGAAGCATTCAAAGAATGGAAATATAATTGATGTTTGGACCTTTGTGGAGTTATTTCAGTAATGTCTTCATCAGGACAAATTAAGATGCACCCTCCATCTCAGCAGAAATAAATGTCACTGGCACAGAGGTATGCTGGAAACAGTAAGAATTTGATTCCAGCATTAAAGGGAACAGGGATCAGCTGATCTCCAAGGAATTCAACTCCTACTTTTAAGTGCCTCTCATACGTATTGATGGGCACATTGACACAAGACTGTTTTAACTTAGGAAATAAGATCCTTTGGGATCAGATGACTCCTCTTTTCTTTGGAAAAAGTCATTTAAGGAGATGCAAGTACAGATACAATCCTGAAACTACTTACGGAAATGGACATTTGAATGAAAAGAGGCAGTGGTCCGGATTGGGCGGTGATAGCAAGAATGTGGAAAGAAACAAAGAAGATGGGTGAAGATTTGAGAGGGGTAAGGGACAGTCATGGCTATTGAGAAATGGGAGTTGTATAAACCGCTTGAGAAAAATGAGAAGAAAGAAGCAGCAGACACAGCCTTTTCATTCATAAAGAGGTAGCCTGGAGAAAGGTCAAGCTAGAGAGCAAGGGTATCATTTTGCACAGTATTAGAAGGTGCAATGGGACTCCTGGGATAAACACCTGGAGCAAAATGACAAGAGAAAATGTAGAGAGGACAAGAGGAAAGGAGTTATCTGAAAGAAAGTGTGAGGAGGGTGCCTGGTTGTGATACCACTGCTGGCAGGGGAAGAGGTCGATAAAGAAGCGCTCAGAACACAGAATGATGCCATACACAAGAGGCTCCTCTGGGGATTTGATAGGATAGGTAAGGTTGAGGATAGAAGATGAGCAATGATAGTAGATGAAAATGTAAAGAATAATATGTAAAATTGCCTTATGCTGGACTCCATTGGGGTCACACTTAATGAAAAGTACAAGAGACAAGATATAGGCAGGAGAGATAATGGACATTTTTAAACAAGTACACAGGGAGGCTTGGTTCAAAGAAGTGTCTAAAGATGAGGCATTCAAATTGGCTAAACATCATGGTTCCAACTAACATAGGACTTTGACTGTGATGATTTATGACCATGTATACTGTGAGAAGTTCCCAGAGCGACCTATACCACTAATTAACTAATGGACGTGATGATCACAACATGGACCAGTTTGAGCACCCTTGGAGCTCACCAGATGTAAATGATAGTCTTTACGCCGATACCTGATTTGCCCTGTAAGTCAAATACTCACTGATGATGCTCAATGTACCAGCATACCAGTGGTGCTGCAAAATGATGGCAAAGTTAAATTCAGTATGCCAACCTGTCAATGGTCAACAATGAGGCTCAATCAAGACAGGACTAAACATGATTTCAAAGGGTTGTTTGCAGCACCACATGTTGCTCAGGATGCCAGGGCTTTTGTTTGGGGAACGAGAACAGATTCAGGACGCACACAACCCTCAGGCTAGTGGATTTACAAGATTAGACCTGAGACAAACTTATTTCATCAGCTTAGTGACACTGTGGAGTATGGTACAGGGACGATGCATCATCCCTGTGCGACTGCCTACATTTCTCCACCTGCTGCCCCTGCTTTCCTCACTCGCTGTTTTACTGTTCCCAGACCAATGCTAGGTTCCTTGGCTTGAGCGCCAGTCGGCCCTATGTGTGAAGAATAAAAAACTGAGGTAAAACAGCTCCACTGAATGTCTCCAGGTGTGCTGTGGAAAAAGCAACACTGCTTCATTAAGTGTATCGTTTTTCCATTTTTCCTGGTAGAGATTTCAAATAACAAGCTAATTGTGAATCAATGTGCTTCTCAGAACCAGGCACTTTATAAGTAGCTGTAACTCGCTCGGTTTTGTATTTTAACATGTTAATGCTTTTTCGCCACAGTGTCTGACAGGCATCTTTGAAAAATGGGCTACACATTAGTAAGTAGCTGGATGTATTCCTTTTGGCTCCATCTTGTAAGCAAGGCAGATGGATAAAAACATAGAAATGTCCCCTCCACTGAAAATAGGTAGCAATGGCGGCCATATTAGAGAAATAAATAAAATTATTACAACCCCCTTTCTACTGCATGCTTTTGCATGACTACATGTCCAGAATTTTCTTGGACATTCTTCTATTTTGAGATATGAACCTGATGTTCATTTTCACTCTTTAACAGTAGTGTTTATGTTTTTGTGCATTAATATTGATTGTGCATTTTTTAACAATGTGCAGAATAGTAATCAACACTCGAGTTCACAGAGTTCACATTTATACACTTATATAATGCTATTGTGTTTGAAACAATTTTGCTATGACCTGTTACAGTGCAATTTTGGGGCCTATGCCAACTAGGTCTCAGCTACGCCTCCATGCCATCTTGTTCAAAATGAACGCCTCATCCTGCTTGTTTGCTGTTTATTATTTCTGCTACATGTAGTCAGCAGGTAATGTTTGTTTATTTTCGAAAAATGCTGTTCTCTCTAGCATGGACTCGCTGATGTTTCTTTTCTTCAAGGTTTCTTCTGCTTTCTCGCAGTATTGCGTTCATTCACAATAGTTCACTCTTGATTTGTAACTATTTTGTTCGGACATCTCTGGAGGACATTACAATAGAGCGGGCTGAGTCCATATTCATGCCGGAGGATAGTGCCTTGGTGGTAAGACTGTATGACACTCTAACATCTAATGCTCTGATTTGTTGAAGTTGTATCCTTTTGCTCACACCAGGATGAATCTGCAGCTTTGATTCTGTTCTATGAGAAGATTTCCTTTTTAAACCCTCACATTTGGGAGTGAGTGAAATGAGTTTCTGATGTTAGGAAGGATGCTGTCCGATTTCAGTCTGATTTTGCTGCTCATTGGGACTTAAACAGTTTTGAATTTTTGCCTATTATTCCGTATCGTACTATCACTGAGAGCCTTCATGCAAATGACTGCATGCATCTGCACATTACAATTTCTGCATTGTACCTTTGAATTTTTGTAATAAATCCTAATAGCTTTTCTAATTCTGCCATAGAACAAGTTTATTGAGTAAGTCCTTTCTTATTTAATTGTATTTTTGATGTGCTGATTTTTTACCATGTCTTAGGACACACTGCCTCATGAAAATGAGGATTATCATGATCCCCGCTTCACACATTTGTGGGCATACTATTGAGGTGACTTTTCAGGGTGTAAGATTATATTGGTACACTGCACCCACAGATGCCTTGTGCTACAGAAGCACAGGATGGAGTTTGTGGCGCCCCGTTACTCACAACCAACTAGGTAGATGGAAACATATTAGTATCACTAAAAGTCTTTTTATTTTTTTAGCTGTGACATGTTTTTAAATTTGTATTGAGTAAAACAAATGGTGCCTTTCAACTGAGGTATAATTAAATTAAGATTGTGTCACTGTTGGGTAGTTCAGCATTTGTGAAAGCACAGAAGGGACGGCACAGGTTGTTTCCTAGTGAAGCACCCAAAAAGGGCACAGAATATGGTGAGGGGGTATGCATCGCAGCAGCGACACTTATACCTGACTATATAACACCTAGATCATGACTCAGCTTTCAGATTTCTTCCTAAACCGGCCAAATCTCACAACATGTCAAATTGAATGTACCCCATGTATGCTTTCAGTCAAAGTTTAAGAATGTGGGTTCATTTTTTGAAGCACACACTATAAAAGGCTAATCTCTAAGCAAGAGTGAATTTCTTCCTGATCATGGAAGGCATGGGAAAATAGATTTCACCAAAGGATCGAAAGCGTCTCACACTGCTCAACAAAACATAAAAGGTGAGAAAGAAGAGAATCCATACCACAATGTTAAGTTGAGAATAAATGAAATCCACACAGCGTTTGATGATAAGAGATATTTAATATAAGTTTCAGGAACAATGGAAACCCCAGCCAGCTGCAGCGAGGTACAACTGTCATCTGACCTGGGCTCTAACTCAGCATTCTAACCTAGCGACATCCTTAACATTCTAAGCCTGACAAGTTTTATTGCACAGAACACCACATCACTTCCCTCTCAATAATATGCAACCAATAAATAAGAAATCATAGTATTACTAATGGAATGAACTCAGCACAAATCTGAAGTTTCAAATATAGTCATTCAGTTGTAAAGGTACTTTTCTTCTTTGTTGTAGCTGTAGTCCGGAACTTTCACTCGCTTGAACTTTATCCAACATAACTTCGTTTGAACTAGGATCAATAATTACAGGGTAATATTTGGCCACTCTATTCAAATGCCATATTTTGTGATCACTCGTTTTCAATGAATTTTTTAACAATTTAATAACCTTCATCAGTTGACTAAATTTGGACAGGTTCTCACTTTTCCTTAGTGATTTTATCTTGACCCAGTTACCAACATTCACACTTGTTTTCTTTGCAGCCTTCTTTGAATCATACAAACTCTTTCTCCTTATCATGTTTTCCTTTCCTCTCTCTCTCCATCCTTCCACCTTTCCTATTTGGTCATCTACCATCATTCTCTTCTCATTCACCCATTCAGGTATCACCTCATTGTTGGACAGTCTTCCTTTGAACAATTGAAATGGCTTGACAGAGGTAGACGAGTGTGGGGTAAGTTGGAATTCACAAACTTTCTTTCCCAGCTCATGCTCCCAATCAACCCCACTACCTACAGCTTGCTGCAGGCACTCCTTTAATACTTTTATAAAGAGGTCTACCACCCCAATACTCTCAGGATGATAGAGATCTGCCTTTTTTTAAAATGTTTTATCCCCCTTTTTCTTAGAAACTCTTCCACCACACATGACATGAACTGCACACCATTGTCTGAAAGAAGTGTTGAGGGGAATGATTCTCTTTCAAACAACTCTTCTAAAAACTTGATCACCACTCCAGATTCAACTGAGTTTACAAACGTAATCTCTGGCCAATGAGAAAACATGTCTATGCACACCAAGACATATCTATCCATTATTTAAATGTTTACAGGACCCAGTATGACCACCGCAATGTCCACCCAAGGACCTGATGATTGTTCTCTCAAGACCATGGACTGTGTCCTGCACTTTAACACGTTGTCACTCTGTTCCACCTGGTCCTTTTTTGAAGGGTCATCCCCAATCTTTTTGCCTCTTTCCTCCTATTTTTTCTGACCTGTTTTTGTTGGCTTTAGGACTCTGGGCACCTTACCACTGCTAGCCAGTGCTATTGTGCGTACGCGCTCTGTGTAAATTGTATTGTTGATTGGTTTATCCATGATTGGCATATTTGATTTACTAGTAAGTTCCTAGTACAGTGCACTAAAGGTGCCCAGGGCCTGTAAATCAAATGCTACTAGTGGGCCTGCAGCACTGGTTGTGCCACCCACATTAGTAGCCCTGTAAACATGGCTCAGAACTGGCACTGCAGTGTCTGTGTGTGCAGTTTTAAACTGCCAGTTTGACTAAACCTTCCCTTTTTATACATGTAAGGCACCCCTAACGTAGGCCCTAGGTAGCCCCTTGGGCAGGGTGCAGTGTATGTTAAAGGTGGGACATGTAGCAATGTGTTTTATATGTCCTAACAGTGAAATACTGCCAAATTCGGTTTTCACTGTTCAAGGCCTATCTCTCTCATAGGTTAACATGGGGGCTGCCTTTAAATACTTTTAAAGTGCAGTTTCCCTTTGGGAGCAGATAGAAATTTGGGGGGTCTTTAAACTCACAATTTAAAAATACATCTTTTAGTGAAGCTGGTTTTTAGATTGTCAGTTTGAAAATGCGACTTTTAGAAAGTGGGCATTTTATTGCTTAAACCATTCTGTGACTCTGCCTGTTTGTGGATTCCCAGTCTGGGTCAGTTTGACAGTTGGGCTATTGTGAATTCCCTCTAGACAGTGACACAAACGGGCCTGGGGAGTAGCCTGCATATCCTGATGAGCCATCTGAGCTAGAGAGGAGGGGGGAGTGGTCACTCACACCTGAAAGGGCTGTGCCTGCCCTCTCACAATGCAGACTCCAACCCCCTGGTGTGTGTCTGGGGCCTGGCCTGAAAAAGGAAAGATCTTGCAAACACTTGAGACTTTGCTTTGAAGTTTGCCAACTTCAAAGGCAGAAAGGGGTATAAGTATTGGACATAAAAACCCAGACTTTTAGAATCTTTCTGGAATCAAGAAGAACCTCTGCCAAGAGGAGCACTGAAGAGCTGGAGGAGGAGTACTGCCTCTTTGCTGTGTTGCTTTGCTGGGTTTGGGCTGCAGTTGCTGTTTTTGCCTTAAAGAGAGCAAAGGGTGAACTTTGCTGTGTATCCTACTTGAGAAAGTTCTCCAAGGGCTTGGAGTGGAGCTTGCCTCCTGTTGGAATTCTCAAGGACACCAAAGACTTCAGTTTCGTTGACCTGCAGCACTGGGAACTGTGTGTTCTGTGCTGTAAAAGAAGAAAAACCACCACAACTCCATCAAGGACGCCACTGGTCTGCACCGTGACCTGCTGACGCTGCACAGAGCCACACTGTCCTGCTTCGCACCGCGACCCTGGTCTCACCGATGCCGTCATTGGACGACTTCACCAAGCAGCTGCTCACACCACGAACTGTGGGCCCACACTCCGGCATCGTCTGCTCACACTGCAGCCTGGGCATCCCCAACGATGACGCTCCTGCTGACACCAATGCAGCTGCCTGCACCGTGGCCTGTGGACACCGCTTGTGAGGAGTACGAAGCACCGTCTCATCCTGTCCCGCACCGCAGCCCCGGCCCACCGACGCCAGCACCGTCAACTCCATTGTCATCAACAGATGTCCCTGTCTGCACCGCAACCCTTGGACACCGCCCGGAGCCATCCTGCTCCGCACTGCTGACTTGGGCCTACTGACGACAGCGCTGCAGCAACCATGATGACGCTGCCTGCACCGTGACCTGGTGACACCACACGTCGCACCGCCCCGCTTCACACCACAGCCCTAGTCTCACCAACACCGTTGGACAATCATCACGAGCTGCTGCCTTCACCGTGACCTGTGGGCACTGCACGTTGCACTGTCCCGCTTCACACACAACCCTGACGCCATCCACACCAAAGTTCTTGACTTCATCAGCCCGGTGCTCGATCTGTAACATGTGTGACTTCAAGGGCCCAACGACCCCTGCGCCGACTTCGGAACTGACACCAACTATGCCGTTCTCCGGAGCTAACCGCGAGGATCGCAATGCCCTGCAAATCCAAAGGTACTGTTTGCTGGTCTTCCCGACACCGTAGCTGGCCAGTGATGCTACGGCTGGCCTGAACTGTTGTTTTTGTTGAGCACGGCGCTGTGATAGCCCCAGGTGGAGCTATCGACTTCAAGGAATAGTATTTTTAAGTTAACTCTTGCAAAATTCATATCTTTATTACTGTATGTTGGATTTTTTTTCGATTTGGTCTTGTTTTACACAGATAAATATTGGCTATTTTTCTAAAATTGGTGTGGTGTCCTTTTATAGTATTTTCACTGTATTACTGTGTGTTATGTGCAAAAGCTTTACACATTGCTTCTGAGATAAGCCTGACTGCTCGTGCCAAGCTACCAAGGGGGTGAGCAGGCCATTATCTGAGCGGGTATTTCCCTTATCCTGACTAGAGTGTGGGTCCCTACTTGGACAGGGTGCAAACCGACTGTCAACTAGAGACCCCATTTCTAACACACTCCGTACACATTCTACACAATTTCTAACTTCTCTTAAAATCATCACATCCATGCCCGGCCACCAATAACCTTTTCAGACTCTTTCCTTAGATTTCGCTATGCCCATGTGACTAGCATGTGAGCTTAGTGCTATCCTTTTTGTTAAACTATGTGAAGGTACAATTTTACTCTCATTAATAAATTATTTACTACATTCAACTCATCTTTGACTTGCCAGTATCCTTTTATATCTTCTGTGCATTCATTTTTGTCACACCAACCCTCCACAGTTATCTTTTCTATTTTCTGTAGCATGGTATCTTCCAACAAATCTTTTCTCCACTCTTCCTCCTGAATGATTCCTTCAGTAATCAGACACGCATTCACCTCTTCCTCACTATCCTCCCCACAAAAAATCCTTCTTCTGACAGTTCCCCTGTGTCACCCATCTTTGAAAAGCAATCCGCAAAAAGATTGTTAGGTCCAGGCACATATGACATTTCAAACTCAAATTCTTGGAGAGCAACCACCCACTTGCAATTTCTATGACACAAAATCCAGACCTTTCTTCCTAAAAACCTCCTTAAGTGGTTTGTGATCAATTTTGATCCCAAAACTACACCCCCAAAGAAACTGTCTTAATTTTCTCACAGCCCACAAAACTCCCAGAGCCTACATCTCAATTACTGAATAATTAAACTCAGCTCCTCTTGAAATTAATAATATGGTTCTATTCTGTCCTTAACACTTTAGCTTAACAATGGATCCCAAACCTTTTTAGCTTGCATCAGTCATTCCATATGCAAGGCGCACAGGAAGTTTCACCTCGGTCCGTTAATTAGCTCGCGCTGAGACTTAAAAAGGTGCAGCGGAACAACAAACACCAAGCAAATCTTTTGTACTTTTTGTCACGCACACTGCAAACACACCCTGAGCACAACCAGGACGGTCTCACCCGACAGTCACGAACATCGAAAGGGTGTCTCTAGCAGCTGAAACATGGCAAAGATCTTTCTCACTTTTGGGGTTTCCTCGTGATATTTGAAGTCAGGCAGTGAGGGCTCATCAAAAGTCGGTTGCTCGTAACGGAAACCCCAGCCAGCTGCAGCGAGGTGCAACTGTCATCTGAGCTGGGTTCTAACTCAGCATCGGGCTGAAAAGTGAAATGACCACACACCTCATCAATAAGGGGTAAAAGGCCGCTTTAATAGAACAGGTCTGACAAAATACAACCTTGGCATATAGCCTCACAAAACTACCCTGACCTCACTAATGCAAAATTCATCACCTAAACCCTCCCCCTCCCTCTAAATTGACCCAACCGCACTACCCCTTGTCCCATCCCCCACCTTGACCCGACTAACCCTTTTACCCATCTGTCCTGCAATCACCTTATCCATTTACCCTTGTCTGTGCAAATTCCCTGCCCTCTCCTCTTTCTTATCTACCCCTTCCCCCCCGAAAGGCCAATATGCAAAAATACCAGGCACACCCTTCCCAACCAGACCTCACTATCAGCGGGAATGACAAGAACAAAACCCCCCCACCCTAAAAAACACAATACCAACACATAGTAACTAGACCTGTCTTGTTAAAAACCTGCAACCACAACATTTCTGAAAAAACTCTGACCCAATGATAAATAAAGAAATTCAAACACAAAATCGACCCACAAACCCCCTCTTATCCCTAAGAAAACAAAAAGAAATAAAAGAAATAAAACCTCAACAAAGAGGGAGGGCGGGCGGGCACAAAGACAAAACGCCCACTGGGTGTGACAACGGCCAAAGAGGCCGCCCACACCCAGTCCCTGCCTTTTATCCCCTCAGCCACGTCACCGCCCTGACCTGCCTGTAAACCAATCCCTGTTCGGGCTAGTGGAACATTCCACCACAGCCCGATAAACCCGGGGGGAGACGGGCAAGCCCTTTGCTCCCCCCAAGTCCCCATCGGGCTGAAAAGTGAAATGACCACACACCTCACCAATAAGGGGTAAAAGGCCGCTTTAATAGAACAGGTCTGGCAAAATACAACCTTGGCATATAGCCTCACATAACTACCCAGACCTCACTAATACAAAATTCATCACCTAAACCCTCCCCCTCCCTCTAAATTGACCCAACCGCACTACCCCTTGTCCCATCCCCCACCTTGACCCGACTAACCCTTTTACCCATCTGTCCTGCAATCACCTTATCCATTTACCCTTGTCTGTGCAAATTCCCTGCCCTCTCCTCTTTCTGATCTACCCCTTCCCCCCGAAAGGCCACACAGGAAAACCCAAAGGTGTTTTCCTGCCCCACCCCAAAAACTGTCTATTTATCCCATAAACGTTCCCCTAATAATTCTGCAATAAGCAACCTAAGCTCCAAGAAATAGTGCTCATTCCCCAAAAACGAGAGATGTACTCCATCCTGACGAAAAAGATCAACATCAGACACCCCAATATTTCCGTGATACAAAAAAGAAAAACCCTGCGAATTACAAAAATTCTTCATTTCCCTGTTGATTTTCCGCCTTTGCTTCTCAATACCCTTAAATGAATTAGCACCCCTCCAAACCCTTCTCGGCACTAAACCCGTCCAAACTATATGTGTACCCGCCCACCTTTCCTTAATCCGACATAAATCCATTTTCATGACCTTCAGTAACCCAATACCCGACAAAGCCACCAAATCATTTTCACCCAAATGTAACACCAACAAGTCAGGACAAACCCCCCGTTCCATTCTTTTTGCCAAAACATAAAGTAACTCACCCCATCTCATCCCACTCTTTCCTACCCAACTAACTCTTATCCTTGAACCATCAAGCCCCAGCTGTCTCCCGAAATGACGCGATGCTGCTTGCTTCTCAGCCCAGCGAACAAAAGAGTGTCCAACAATCCACACGGCGCAAACTTTGTCTGGACCCCCGACACAACCTACAAAAGAGAATAAGTTAAATAGCACATCCGTTCATAACACCACAATTTGAAGTAAGAGGAAAAGAACTAGATAGGAATCAAAAGAATAGAAAACAGAAAATAGAATATACAGAAGAATTCTTCTGGCGAAGAAAAGAACGCACATATTTTTTAAAACAGCCCGACCTCCACCTGCCTAAATGTTTAATCAACTGATCTGATTTACCTTGGCGTCTTGCCTCCGTAGCAGCCCCAATCCTAAAGGAATGTGTACCATAACTACTGGGTTCTAAGCCCACTCTTTTGATCGCCAACCTTAAAACCGCTAGAAACTGTGATGCCAATAACTTCGACCCGTCCTGATGAACAAATACAAATCTTGAAATTTGAGACTTAAATGCTGAAAACACAAACCACCAACGCACCGGGCAATCAATAGAATGAACTGCCGACAAGCAAATTTCCTGGCCCCTCCCCAACTGATCCCCCTTTGAACATGGCAACCATATAAATAAACACTCTTTCCCCACCTGAACATTCTCACAGAGGAGCCCATCCGTCCCTCTCACACCCAACAACTCTGAAATCCGAAAAGCCCCATGAAACAACCATGACATACACATAGAAATCAAACTTACCTCCCACTCAGAAAAACACACTTCACTCAAAACCCTTAATAAAGCCTGCAAAAGATCAAGCGTAATTGGTCGCCTTCTATCACACCTTACTCCCCCCGACCTAGCCCAACCTGCTAAAATCCTCCTACATAGCTCACCCTCCACCGGATCATAGCCCCAAAAATACTTACCATAAAATGAAATACCTGATAACTTACCGGATATGGTAACCGCTGCCAAACCAGCCTCAATCTGCTGCATGACAAAATGAATAGCATCCTCTTGTCTCCAATAACGTGCATCTCCCCCACCCCATCGCCTTACCGCACCTGAATCCAGAAACTCCAACCACGCCTGAAAATAAGTTCTCCTCGTCGACGGGGCTACAGACTGTTGAACTAACTCCAACATCCTCAATCTCCTAGAGCCCATAACTCCCCCGGAATGACCGTCTTCAGAACATCCGCTCCCGGCGCCAGACCACGGAACCTCTGCCACTGAAAACGAGATAACGCATCAGCGATATCGTTATTGACACCAGGCACATGCCGAGCCTTGAACAAAATGTTGAACCTCAAACAATGCAATAAGAAAATCCTCAACAATTTAAGTACCTTAACATCTTTAGCCTTCTGAGAATTGACCAAATGCACAACCGTCTGATTGTCCACGTTAAAAACTACATTCCTATTAGCCAAAAACTTACCCCAAATGGCCAGAGCAACAACCAAAGGAAAAAATTCCAAAAATGCGATGCTAAAATGAGCTCGCTTCCAACGCACAGGCCAGGCCTCTGATGCCCAATGACCGTCCCAAAACAGACCAAAACCATGAGCACCAGACGCATCCGAAAAAATCTGAACCTGCCAAAACCAATCCTCATCATCAACCAGCATAGTCACACCATTAAAGTCCTTAAGGAAATCAATCCACATTCTCAAATCCTCTTTAACACCTGCCCTAAGGCGAATGTGATGATGTGGCAAAACAGCACCCCGCATGGCAAAACCAAGCCTGCGGCAAAATGCCCTGCCCACCCTGACCACCTTACAAGCAAAATTCAGATGACCCAGTAACGATTGTGCCTGCCGCAACTCCAACTTTGGTTTCTGAATCGCTTCTTCCAAAAGGGAAATCAACTGCTGAACTTTATTCCTGGGCAGCCTCACCTCCATTTTGTCCGAATCCAATTCAATTCCCAAAAAACTAAGACACGTAGTAGGCCCTTCAGTTTTTTCTCCTGCTAATGGAACTCCAAAAAGAGACATCAAACACTCAAAATCCTTTAACGCTCTGCCACAATTGCCTGACCCGGCAGTCCCCACAAAGAAAAAATCATCCAAATAATGAGTGACCAAACCATAATTACCTTGTGCTACTAAGCACCATTCCAAAAATGAACTAAAAGTCTCAAACAAAGAACATGAAACTGAGCAACCCATGGGCAACATCCTATCCACATAAATGGCCCCTTCAAATTGCATACCCAATAATGAAAAATCATCTGGGTGTACTGGCAACAACCTAAAAGCCGATTCCACATCAGATTTAGCCATCTCTGCCCCTCTACCGCACTTCCGTACCAATCCAATGGCTTCATCTACAGAAGCATAATGCACCATGGAATCCTCCGCAGCAATAAAATCATTTACTGAAATCCCTGCTGGCCAAGACAAGTGATGAATCAATCTATACTCACCCACCTGTTTTTTGGGAACCACACCTAAAGAAGAAATAGTCAAATTCGACAATGGCCATTCCAAAAAAGGGGCCAACAATCCTACCCAAATCCACTTCCTTCTTCAACTTGGCCTTCACCACCTCAGGATGTTCCCTTGCCGATTTCAAATTGTTGGCCCATCTTCTCAGCCTCGGGCCTTGGTAATGCAAACGAAAACCCTCAGAAAAACCACTGAACAAAACTTTCACCTCCTCCTCTAATGCGTAAAACTGTAACCAATAACCCACTACCTTCAAATTAATAGGCGTAGGGCCCTTTTCCTGCAACTTGCTGTACAAAACCTCTACCTCTTTCACCAACTCTTGTCCCTGGCCCATGCCAGGCCCATTGAACACCTCCAAAACATTGGTACACTGGGTGTTTCCCGCCACAGTTGGAGCAATCATGCCTAAATTTGCATTGCTGTCTATTACACAATCCGCTGTTGTAAGACCAGCTTGCCCCATTTGCCTGAAATTGCCCTCTATGCCCAAAACCCACCCCAACCTGGGTGGGACGCCCCAGAAAGGGCTTATATTGAACAGGCAAACCACTCGCCGTATGTGTTGTGGGCGCGTTCCTTGCAGTCCTCAGCCACTGCATCCATAACTCGTGATCAATTTCACCCCACATCTTAGATGGATCCACAGCCTTCCTTGCTCTAAACTCCTCATCATATCTGAACCAGCCAAAACCACCAAAATCCATTTGAGCTCTACGCACTACGTCCATATATTTCAACCACGCCACACACGAATCCTGATGCCTTTCACAGTATACACTCGCATAAATCAAAAAAGCTGACGTCCAATTTTCTATCGTAGTCGGAACTCTAGGTCTCCTAGCAAGTTCCCATTCCTCTTCTTTCGACCCTTCCTTGGCTTGAACCTCTCTATGCAACAACTTAAAAACGTCAATAAACTCACCCTTCCAGATCTTCTCTTTTAAACTCTGAGTGAGATGCGCCCCCAAAGGCATTGCCACTCCCATATATGGCAATTTCTTTGATTTAACACTACCCAAAACCTCACCACCATCAGTATTACCCGCCCCAGACTTCGCACCATCACCAGATTCAAGCTTAGTTGATGCCCCATCCCCGTCACCAACACTTACCTGTGACTTGCCATCCCCCTTTTCCGGACTCACCTGAATTGATGCATCCACTTTACTACCAAATCCCCCCTCCAACCTACCCCTCACTACCCGTGCCCCGCGAACCATCCTGACCTTATCCAACCCGCGGTGTAGTCTAAAAAATTCAACCAAACTCTCCTCACCTCTTGGTAAATTGCCCAAAGCCCGCACTGGAACGTGGCCGCCCTGGACCACACCAGTCTCTTCTTCCGCCACCATAACTCGCTTTGTAGACACCACTGGCTCCTCCAGATCTTCGTCGTAGTCGAGCAACTCCTCCCAATCAGCCCAACCAACACCAGCGCCCTGGCTAGTAGATGGCTGAACCTCAGCAGCTCGCATGGAATCCCCCGAAGTCAGGCGGACCGCTCCGGATTGCACCCTCTCTTCAGGCTGGTGTTCTGAAGGCGCTCTGGCCTTCACCAGCACGCTCCGATCACCAACCATCCACCCAGATTGCTGATAGAGCGCCCTCGCCCGATGCCCGCCCAAAGCATAAGGCGTGCCACACCCAGAGGTTCCCTCACCAGCACCCGGCTGCAAAACATCCATGCTACCATATGCCTTACCCACTGACCTGTCTCCTATAACTTCATCACCAACCCTACCACCAAACAAACTACCACAACTACCACAACCACCAACCACATCAACCTGTTCACCTGCCCCAACAACTGCCTCATTGTCTTTCTGCCATGATTGCACCTTACTTATCATAGGGCTAACTAACCTAGGAACCAACTGTGTCTCCCACTCTACACCCCGCCTACCAACCAAACCTGCACCACCAAAAACCTGATATTCCGTCTCCTGACCTTGTTGGACGCTCTCCTCGTCGTCCGAAATGACTACAATTTCCTTATTATCGATAATAATGGGCGCGGCCATTTTACTTGCCACGCCCAAGGTTCTTTCCTCTAATGCCCCTCTTCTCGACCAATCAGAACCCGAGGAGGCGGCCATCTTAACCGCGCCTCCTAAGGTTATTTCCTTCAAATGCCCGGCTACGCGCCCGACGCCTGTTTCTAAAGGCGATCGGGCTTGTTTATGGCCAGAAACAACTCGCGCATGCGCAATCACAGCCTGCGCCCCCTGCCTATCAGCAACGTTCACCGCACTCGCCACTAGAGAATCCCTGCCCCCGGCCGCCACGCGCCTCGCTAAAGAAGCGCCTTGCCTCCTTGAAAAACGGCCCCCACCACGCCGTTTTCCTGCACCAGACAACTGCAGGACAGAAACCTCCTGGCTAGAAGACTGATCCTTAAAAGGTGAGCGTGAAACTTTCCTGCCATGCAAACTCTTCGCTTTAAACTTTTTTCCCACTTTAATAGGCGAAGTACACGCCGCCACTGCAGCTGAAACACCTTCAGCTGAAACCCTTTTAGGACGCCTCAAGCCCACCCACGCCTGCTCCAACACCCCTTCCTTCAACAAATCCTCCCTACCCTCATCCTGAAGAACCTTCAGTGCCTGAACAACCTTATTAGGCTCCATTCTAATTCCAATGTACGTCACTAGACCAAAACACCACCCAAAAAACACCGATAAACTGCCTCTCCAATACACTAACCTCTCAGAAAAAACTCCTGGCACAAAGACAAAACGCCCACTGGGTGTGACAACGGCCAAAGAGGCCGTCCACACCCAGCCCCTGCCTTTTATCCCCTCAGCCACGTCACCGCCCTGACCTGCCTGTAAACCAATCCCTGTTCGGGCTAGTGGAACATTCCACCGCAGCCCGATAAACCCGGGGGGAGACGGGCAAGCCCTTTGCTTCCCCCAAGTCCCCATTCTAACCTAGCAACATCCTCAACATTCTAAGGCTGACAAATTTTATTGTACAGAACACCACACCCATGCTAACAAAATCTTTAGACATTCCACAGAGACTCTTGGCAATACAAGTAAAAGGAAACAGTTTTGAGCTAGTTATAAAGAAAGCAGTATTAGAATGAGGCAGATAATGCAGTGTCATCTTAAGGATTTTTCGGGCCCCAGGCCAGACATATTTTGGAGGATCTAGTACGGAATACATTCGAATTTTATTATCCATTTCTTGCTAATTCAATCCTGCATAATGCTAAACAATATAAAATTGTATGCAAACTTTAACAGGGTCACACAAAACAGTTGAAATATGCCTTCCTGGGACTCCAAATGTCTCTAATTTGACACTGTGTAGAGAGACAAAGTCATTGGTAGAGGAGGGTAGAGAGAGAGACAGGTTTAGACAAATAGAATAGACAGGGGCCAAGTGGGGAGAAAGTTCCTTTTTCCAGGGCGGGCCTTGAAAAGTTGTGGCTCTGGACAATTGCCTTGAAACGTCTCTGAGATACTGGCTCAACAGGGGAAATTGAAAATAGGGAGCAGTATGACTTAGAAAAAGGTTCTCTTGCCCATTTAGGGCTGGACAGATTTCTGCTCCATACAACACCCTGCAGTGAGACAGGAAGTGATCCCAAAGATGCAGTATCTCTGAAAGGCCTTTCGGAATATGTGGAAAGTTTGTTGAGATTTCTGCAGCCACCAATTTCCTCTTCTCTGGAATACAGAAGTTCACATTTCTCCTCGAGGTGGGTTACCATGACAGTGAACAACAAATGCATCTGACACAACGGGAATTAAATTTGTGGATTGTTTGAAAAAATGCAAGCTAATCTCACACAACTACATGTTCTCGCAATACTGTGTGTTTACTGCATACATTGTGTTCTTGTTTGGTGATAAGAGTTGTTGACTGATGTTAAGTAGAAGTGAAAGTTAAATAATGATGGGCTTACGGATTTCAAGGCATACCTAACCAGTACAGTAGACTTCTTTACTGCCAGTGGGCTCATAAGTAACTTTAATAAGTGATTTCAGCCAAAATTCCAGAAATACTGGTGTTTATCGCCAATGTTGACCCGGAAATCATTAACCATAGAACAGCCAATCAGGGTCTACTTTGCCTAGAACTCCCGTCCTGACTTATCTTTACACACAATGCAGGTTGCATTCACAGCAACAGTCATTGGGGTAGCTGGCCCCCAAAATAGTTTAAGCCATACTATTGAGCACAAAACTCACAGCCGAGATAACTATGCTTATGAAGGGCTAAAACACACATCGGTTGAGTGGCAAAAAATGACGGCTCTTGAGCGACAAGGGAAAAGGAAAAGCATAGAGCCTCCAGGGGCTTCACTCAATTACTGTACAACAAGGGAAACCTGGACGAACCTCTTTCCAGATCAGGGAGACACCCTAGAGGCTTCCATATATGTTTCAGAGCTAAGGCAACCACTGAACTCCATGCCAAAAGGTAAGACTCTGGGCCCCAACTGCTCCCCCTTGGAGTTTTACCAGCTATTTCTGCCCCACTGGGAGACATGATTGCACTGTTCAATTTGTTCCTGAAAGTTACAGCCCTATCTGCCACCTTGTGCGATGCAGAAATTGTGCCAATTCCCAAAGTGGGCAAAGATCTCACACAATGCACATCCTACAGGCCCATCACACTTCTGAAAACAGATATAAAGATCTACATTGAAATCCTTCCGTTGTGCTTGGAACCTCTTCTGACTATGCTGATTGACGTTGATTAGGTTTGGTAAATCCACAACAGACAGGGTTTGTGGAATGTGAGGAGACTGGCCAACCTAGTGGAAAAGGCCCATTGGAGGAATATACCAACCATTATTTTATTTAATAGCAGAAAGGCATTCAACTGGGTCAGCTGGGCCTTCCTTGAAACTTGCTAGACAAGCTCCAGCTGGACCAAAGGTAGGGGACTGGGCACTTGCAGAATACAAAGCATCCACAGCATCAGTCAGAGTTAGTAGCCATTGCTCCTGCCCCTTCCACTAGTCAGGGGGGGCTAGGCAGGGCTGCTCATCTATGACACATATTGGAATGAACAGGTAGTAAGGCAAAATGGGAAGAAACACATGGATTGGGCTGAAGTCTTCTTGCCTATCTGGAACTTACCCAGGCCCAGAAACACTTTACGAAGGGCATTATAAAGCCCTTTGAACAATGTAAACAAGAATTTCATGTTTCTGAAGAGATGCACCTTCAATATCTCTAATTCCTGCCCAACACAAGGGCTGCCAGTAGACCCCTCACACCATTTGAAAAGCTAGTTTGTAGCTACTCAGGCTCAAAGGGCCTCATATCTATAACGCACTTAACTATCCAAAAATGCTAAGTAGTTGAGAAATTCCCCTTCAAACATAGATAGGAATGGGACATTGAAACTGTAATCTCTGACAAACAATTGGAGAGGCTATGGTGGGTAATCCCAAAGATTCACAGTAGCATCCAGCAAAGATGGCCAGCATGTAAACAAATCCACCAATGGTATTGTAAATACCTGCACACCCCAATGTCATGTTCTCCTCTGTCCGTGACGTGTTGGCGCTGTGAACAGGAACCTATTACATAAATGCACATTCAATGGTCTTGGGACATTTGGAAAGCAATCCTTGGCCATATTAAAGGGACACTGGGATACCCTTGAATCTTCTTTCTGTGACTGAGTCCTGACAACATGGAAGGAATGACCTGGTTGATTGCGCATGGGTAAGGCACATGGGATGACCAAGCAACTCATTGTTTTACACTAGAAAAAAATGGCTCCACCTTTTACTGTATGGTTCGAAAAGGTGTGGCATACTCTTGCCATAGAACAGATTTCTCACAATACATCTCACTCTGAAAAGATGTTGGGGAAAATGGCAACTTCTGGTCAACTATGTCTCTATACTAGATCACACAGGCTGCGGTCCCTCAGTTTTTCACGTAATCTCATGTTGTAGCATAAGACAGAGAAGGTATGCCGTAAGACTCCACCGCTTCTTCACCTCCATCTCTGTCATCCTGCCACGCTCTCTTACTGAGCTTGTCCACAAGCTATCCAATGAAGGCCTGATACACCTAAGGCAATCCCCAAAGCGAAGATAACAAGGTAGAGCTTCCATGTTTCCAGATTGTTTATGTGTGACATTTTCATAGTTTTAGTGTGCTCATGAGTGACATTCAGCTGCCAAATTTATGACACTTAGAGTGGCACTTTCTTGCGAATAAAACTAAGCAATGAAGTGCATAGAAGCACATTCATCTTAGAAATTACATCTTTTTGATCAATGAGGAGTTTAAAAAATATCCTAAAACTGCTGCAGAACTCCCGAAATGAAAGATTAACACTTGCTTTTGTTGAACACTAAGGGCCTGATTATGCGTTCGGTGGACGGTTTACACCATCAGCCAAACTTCTGAAGGGGAGTTTCCCGGTAGGTCAGCGGGTGAACACCTGAGTTTCTGCTCGCTGGCCTAGCGGGAAACAGCCTACAGCATTGTCTCTGTCTCGTAATCGAGCCGACAGCAATGCTGTAGGGTGCAAAGCAGACAGTGAACATTGCGAGGATGCTGGCCAGGGGGGCCCCTGCATTGCCCATGCCAAGTGCATGGACTGTGCAGGGGCCCCCTGGGGCCCCCTTCACCCGTTCTCCACCAGCCTTTTCATGGCAGTGCCACTGCCATGAAATGGCTGGCGGAGAACGAGGTCGTAATCCCCAGGGCAGCTCTGCTTGCAGCGCTGCCCTGGAAGATTAGTACCGCCACCCAACGCCAGACCGCCGGGACCCCTGATCCTGGTGGAGCTGGCAGTTCCACCGCAGCCGACCGCCAGTGTTGAAATATGGCACTCAGACTTACACTGTGGCAGTCTGCCTTATACTGTGTGAGATACAATTTTAACACAATGTGCTTATTCACGGTGTTTCAGTTGTAGGCTGGGACCTTGTAGCTCTATAAAACGGAAGTCACTATTTTCCCAATGAACCAACCAGGACTCAACTCTGTTTCTCTCTGGCTCCACACAGAATCTCTGGAGTGATTGCATTAACCATTTGATGAAGCAAAGAAGATTTCTGCCTTCGGGTAAACAGCAGGTGCGATCCGGCAGCCCTTCTGAATTGATGTGCTCCCAGGTTTATTCATAGACCTTTCCTTTATACCAGTATGGCCCTGCTCACCCACTACCCTACTTTTATTCTGTCAGTGGATCAGATGGAACTATTCTGACATTCTGTCCATATGTGATTGTAGAAAGCTGGCTCTCCATATACTGTAACAAAATGAGATATAGTGTGCACAGACTCCAGGGGTTCCCCAGAAGCTTAACAGAGGCTAAAGTAGATAAAACTAATGCACTCTTTTGTGGTAGTGTGGTCGAGCATTTAGGCTTATCAGAGGGTAGTGGAAAGCATTTGTTGTACACAACAGGCAATAAATGAGGTACACACTCAATGACTAATTCCAGGCAAATTGTTTTTATTTAGCAAAAATATATTTTGTTACTTTATTACTAGAACCAGAAGGACTTTGTTGCACATAAGTACAGTTGTCAGTAGGTATCAAGCATATGTAGAAAATGTACTTTGTTTGGTTTTAGCAGATAAAGCAAATTACAAGTAAGTAGCAAATTTCTATTTCAAAAGTTAACACAGTGCAATTTTCCATAGGAGCCCATAGAGTCCTGGGGGGTAGCATTAGAACAGTAAAACAGGTAAGTACATGACCTTTGATTCCAGTCTTCGGGATGTAGGATGTCCACTGGTCAAAGTTTAGGCTGACCCCAAAAGTGCACCACCAGCATCACAGGGCCGGCTGGGCGCACAGGTCAATGTTGGCCTCGGGTTTGCAGTGGAATCCTACGAGGGCTAAGGGTGCTTGGAAGAGATCTGCTTGCAGAGAAGTATGCACGTCTTCAGAGAGCAGACCTGGGGGCACCAAACACACACCCTCAGCTGCACAGGGGTGGCTGGGTGCAGGGTGCAAACACAGCGTCTGGCTCCCAATGCTATTCAATTGGGGCATTTGTGGGGCACAAAGACGCTGCAGGCTGGGTTCAGTGGTCCGTTTCCGGAAAACCAATGGCAGGACAAGGAGGAGGGCCACCTGCTGAACATTGCTGGGCAGTCAATAGGATTCCCCAAGGCCAGGGGGCAACGGGTGCAGGGGCACCTTTGGGTGTCGAGTATGTTAATCCTGTTCCCTCGCGTTCAGTGGGGTCCTCTGGATTTAGGCTGCAGACGTCATTGTGTTGGCCAGGAGGGGTCCACCCAGGGTGGACAAAAAGTCAGCATCTCCTGGGGACCTGCTCTTGACTGGTGGGCCACCTGGACACGGGCCGTGGGTGTCGGGTGCAGAGTGGGCAGGACTTGTGGATCTGGGGCAGTATTGGAGTCCTTCTTGGAGATTCTTATGGACAAGGTCGCTGTCCACGGGAGTTCTTGGTCCTCTGGTGAGCAGGCAGTCCTCTGGGGGTTTGGAGAGGTCACTGGTCCTGCAGGATGCATTGCCTTTGGGTAGCAGAGTCCTTGAAGTTGAAGACAGGCCGGTTGGGCTGGGGCCAAGTCAGTTGTTTAGAGTCTTCACTGCTGGGGGTCAGCTTAGCAGTCCTTCTTCTTTCTTCTTGTCTAGAGGTCGCCAGGAATCTGGTGAGCAAGGTTCAGGGGAGCCCTTAGATCCTAGATTTAGGGGTGTTTCAGGGGTCAGAGGGCAGTAGCCAATGGCTACTGTCCCTGAGGGTGGCTACACCCTTCCTGTGCCCACTCCCAATGGGGAGGGGGTGCACACTCCTAACATTATTGGTCCCTGTCCTCCAAAAGAAGATGGAGGATTCTGCAGGTAGGGGGTCACTTTAGCTCTGGACACCTTTGGGGTGGGCCTAGTTGGAGTGGTCACTCCTCCCTGTTTTAACTAATTTTCGTACTGGACTTGCTGCCAAAAGTGAGGCTTTGCCCAGGGGGTGGGCATCTCCACTAGCTAGAGTGCCCTGGGCACTGTAACAAGAGGCCTGAGTCTTTAAGGCTCACCCCCCAAGTGTTGCCGTTCTTGCAGGGGGAGGTGTGAAGCACCTCCACCCAGAGCAGGCTTTGTTTCTGACTCCAGAGACACAAAGGCTCTCACCCCATGGGTTCAGAAACTTGTCTTTTAGTGGCAGGCTGGCACTGACTGGTCAGCCTTACACTAATGGGTTGGTTAAAATACAGGGGACACAGCTAAGATGCCCTCTGGCTGCAGTGTACAATAAAACCAACACTGGCATCAGTGTGGGTTTATTGTGCTGAGAAGTTTGATACCAAACTTCCCAGTCTTCAGTGAAGCCATCATGGAGCTGTGGAGTTCGTAATGACAAACTTCCTGCCCATATACTTAATGTGGCCACACTGCACTTACAATGTCTAAGAATGGACTTAGACACTGTAGGGGCATATTGCTCATGCAGCTATGCCCTCACCTGTGGTATAGTACAATCCTGCCTTAGGGCTGTAAGGCCTGCTAGAGGGGTGACTTACTTATACCACAGGCAGTGGTTGGTGGGCATGGTACCCTGAAATGGATGCCATGTCGACTTTACCTTTTTCTTCCCACCAGCACACACAATCTGCCATGGCAGTGTGCATGTGTTAGGTGAGGGGGTCCCTTAGGGTGGCATAATACATGCTGTAGCCCTTAGGGACCCTCACTGGTCACAGAGCCCTTGGCACCACTGGTACCATTTTCAAGGGACTTAGTTGTGTGCCAGGTGTGTGCCAATTGTGGGAACAATGGCACAGTTTATGGAAAGAACATTGGTGCTGGTGCCTGGTTAGCAGGATCCCAGCACACTCTCAGTGAAGTCACCATCAATATCAGGCAAAACGTGTGTGTGGGAAGGTACTTTCCTACAGTGATTTTCAGCAGCTCTGTGGAGACTAATGCATTCCATGCTTTATACATAGTCTTCTTTTTGGTACCCCTAATGAAACTCCCAGTGTGCCTACCGTTTGCTCCACAGCTAGATCATTTTGTATATTCCTGCTGTACAGCACAGGTTACTTCCGCCACAGGCACCCCTACCCTCCCACCCCACCTGCACACACTTCTTTCCTAAAAGAGCCCATCCTAAAGGTGCAAGGTGACAATTCACTATCATCAGGGAACTTGATTGAGTATCAAGTGAGAGGCACAATGACTGTAACTGAGAGTGGGGGTGGGGGATGTGGAGGAACAGGTTTTAACTGTTCCTTACTTATTGTCAAGGTACAGTACCCTATGCAGGGGTCTACTGAAAGAGGTCCAGATACCACTTTACCGTGCAATTTTGCTTCAAAAAATGTCTTCGAAATGAATCACATAGGGAACTTTGTGATCTAAAGATTAATGTGTGTGTGTACACAAATAAAGATGGCGCATGTCAGTGAGAGACCCACAGCCAAATATGCCAATTTAACCAACAGCATGCTGGGACTTGTAGTGTTAATTACAAGTTTGAGTCTTTAAATTTGTGCAAGTACACTATTATTGGTTCAAAAAGGCAAGGTGCTCCCAAAAGCCTTACACATCACATCCAGTGTTTGTTTATAGTAGTATAGGTAGGTGCAGCAAATGCAGTGGAAAATGGGGGGGTCAGATTTGAGAAAGCCTGCTGCATCCCAGTTAACTCTATCTTTTACTACCGAACCTGAGGGTGTGATGGCCCATTTCCCTTTCTTGCATTTGGACCGTTAGCAGCCTTGCTGTGCCACTGGGCAAGTATGTATTCATAGGTGCTGGAAGTAGGAGTCCTGGCGGTGCTGCAACACACCAAAATAACCATGCTGGAATTTCAAAGGTGAATGAGCAATAAAGATGGCTGCAAATTTTGCTTTTATCTTGTCACATTTGCTCTGCATCCAGATCGGGCAAATGTCAGGCTGTCTTCTAACAAATTACAACTTATTCTTTTAACATGGAATTTGTTGTTTACTTTTCGTAATTTGACTGAAAAATTTTGTACAACAAACTGTGATTGTCTCTGGTGTGAAAGAAAAGGCTGCAGAGTGTCATTTTTTTCCAACACCCAACAACATTTAAAAATCTATAAGTAAACTGTACAAATATTTCAAAATATATATTCAATTAGGAAAGCACAAATGAACCACTTTTTGTCATTCTGAAGTGCGATGGAAGCAAAGATTTTAATAGGATCAAAACAAATCAAGACAGTTTACAAGGTGATGTGCAAATGTCAAATAATCGCTGGCACTTGATTTCCACACATTGGGGGTCATTCTGACCCTGGCGGTCAGTGTTAAAGCGGCGGCCAAAAAAATTTAATTCTGACCCTGGCGGGAACCGCCAACACAGGCCGCCGCATTAACACTCCGACCGCCACGGCGGAACAAACAAACAGCGCGGCGGTCACTGCCAACAGGCAGGCGGCAGACAATGTACCGCCCACCCTATCACGACTCACCAATCCGCCACCTTTTCCGGGGCGGGAGCCCCGCCAATAAAAACACGGCGGAAACAGACATCTCCAATGGAAAACGCTTACCTCGACACACTCCACGCGGAATCGGAACAGCATGGAACCCGAACTCCACATCCTCCCGGCCATTGCCTTCCTGCTCTTCTTCCAGGATCACGAACCTCGGCGCAGACGACAACGGTGAGTACTGCACCTACGACACAGGGGAGGGGGGGAGGAGGAAAGGTTACGGGCACACACATACGCCACACACCCACCCCCACCCTCACCCCCGCCGAAATACCTACACACCTATGCAGATAAAAAAGTCAGAGTGACACCCCCAAACCCCCCCCCCCCAAAAGCAAAGACAAAAGGCAATGAATGTAAAAGTAGAACTATATTATTGCAACAATAAAGTATAGCGACCTTAGCAATATATGAAGAAGCAATACACATCTAGAACCATATCCACACAAGTAGCAAAAGTCCGGCCCAGTCATTCAAAGTTCAAATGTCTGTGGGCCAATGTGCAGCAACACATGGGCAAAGCCCACACACGAGATCGAGTCCATTGGAGAGAACACTGCTGGGGCATCACAAAAATAAAAAACAGGCACCTCAGGGGGAAGGGAAGGGGGGGCACCTCAGCCACATGAGTCCACGACGCCAGATCCACGAAGGCCCTCCATGCCCACTGTGCCATCCTGGGGAGTGCAAAGCCACAGTCTCACAAGTCTCTCCAGTGGGTGGAATGCCCACTGTGCCATCCTGGGGAGTGCAAAGCCACAGTCTCACAAGTCTCTCCAGTGGGTGGAATGCCCACTGTGCCATCCTGGGGAGTGCAAAGCCACAGTCTCACAAGTCTCTCCAGTGGGTGGATTGCCCACTGTGCCATCCTGGGGAGTGCAAAGCCACAGTCTCACAAGTCTCTACAGTGGGTGGATTGCCCACTGTGCCATCCTGGGGAGCGCAAAGCCACAGTCTCACAAGTCTCTACAGTGGGTGGATTTCCCACTGTGCCATCCTGGGGAGCGCAAAGCCACAGTCTCACAAGTCTCTACAGTGGGTGGATTTTCCACTGTGCCATCCTGGGGAGTGCAAAGCCACAGTCTCACAAGTCTCTACAGTGGGTGGATTGCCCACTGTCACATCCTGGGGAGGTCAAAGCCACAGTCCATCAGGTGGATTACAGAGACCACTGGTCATGGAGGAGGCACGGTGGGCAGAGTGCGCCGTGAAGGCCTGCCCGACACAGAACCGGGACTGCCAATGGGCCAGTGGTGCTTGACAGGAAGGGCCCAGCGGAGCGGTGCTTGACAGGAAGGGCCCAGCGGAGCGTTGCCTGAGACGGCGGTGCCCAGCGGAGCGGTGCTTGACAGGAAGGGCCCAGCGGAGCGGTGCTTGACAGGAAGAGCCCAGCGGAGCGGTGCTTGACAGGAAGGGCCCAGCGGAGCGGTGCTTGACAGGAAGGGCCCAGCGGAGCGGTGCTTGACAGGAAGAGCCCAGCGGAGCGGTGCTTGAGACGGCGGTGCCCAGCGGAGCGGTGCTTGACAGGAAGGGCCCAGCGGAGCAGTGCTTGACAGGAAGGGCCCCGCGGAGCGGTGCTTGAGACGGTGGTGCCCAGCGGAGCGGTGCTTGAGACGGCGGTGCCCAGCGGAGCGGTGCTTGACAGGAAGGGCCCAGCGGAGCGGTGCTTGACAGGAAGGGCCCAGTGGAGCGTTGCTTGAGACGGCGGTGCCCAGCGGAGCGGTGCTTGACAGGAAGGGCCCAGCGGAGCGGTGCTTGACAGGAAGAGCCCAGCGGAGCGGTGCTTGACAGGAAGGGCCCAGCGGAGCAGTGCTTGAGACGGCGGGGCCCTGGTCAGCGGTGCCTGTCTTGTGTTTCCAGTGAACCACACCTGCCCAATACTTGCTGCTCAGTCTGCATCGGACCTTTCCGTTGCAGGGCCCTCCTGTGATGGAGTCCTGGGGCCCTGGGTCTCCTTCGATACCCCCGGAATGGGGCTGGTGGGGCCCTCATGGCCAGGTCGGCTGCTCCCTGCCTTTTGCTCTTGCTGCCCTTGCCCTCCTTGGCAGACTGTCCGTGGCCCTTGGCTTCCTTACCCGATGTGGTAGGGGATGGTGCAAGGCTCCCCTCCTTGGGGGCAGACGTATCAGGCCTGTCGCGCCTGCCCTTCACTTTTTTGCTCCTCTTCCCAGGGGGGGGGGGGCTGGCTGTGCCTTTGCTGCTGGACGATGTCCCAGCCCAAGGAAAGGGCAGACTCCAAAAACCAGGCACGATGTTCTTGGGAGTTGCTGGGCTGGTGGTGGCTGAGGTGTTTGTGGAACTCTTATGGGATGGAGGGGGTGGGTCAGGTGAGGAAAAGAGGTCAATTTTAGAGAGGAAAAATTTCTTTGGAGCTATGGGAAGGGTAGCTGGAGTGGGTATGGGAGTGGAGGAAGAGGATGTGGTTGTAGGAGAGTCAAGTGTGCTGTCTTTGGGTGCAGGTGCTTGGGCAGGAGGCTGACGTGAGGTGGATGGCTGTTGGTTGGGTGCCTGCCTGCGTTTGTGTGTTTGGGAAGCGGGGGTGACAGACACACTGGGAGAGGACACAGGGGACGTGTACATGGCAGTGGGGGTGGTGACTGCACGTGTGCGGACTGGTCTGGAGGGTGTGCTGGTGATGGGTGCAATGGCTGATGGTGGTGTGCTTGCAGGTGTGTGTGGAGACGTCACAGGGAGGGAGGAGGGAGCCGAGGAGGTGGGGGACACAGAGGAGGTAGTGACTGTTGGCATGTCTGCATCTGGATGTTGCTTGGGTGAATGCTTGTGTGTCCTGTGGTGCTTATGTCTGGATGAGCTGCCCTTGGGTTTTGAGGTGTGTGCAGGCTGGTCTGTAGGTGTGGATGGGATAGGCAGAATAACAGGGGAGTGGGACTGGGTGGAGGGAGTCAGAAGAGGGAGGCTGGAGACAGGGACAATCGCTGCCGTAATTGCTGAGGCCAGAGCGTTGAACGATCGTTGATGGGCAGCCTGACCCGAATGAAGGCCCTCCAGGTATGCATTGCTTTGATGCACCTCCCTCTCCACACCCTGGATGGCATTCAAAAGGGTAGACTACCCAACAATGATGGTCCTCAGGAGGTCAATGACCTCCTCACTGAGGGCAGCAGGGGTGACTGGGGCAGGGCCTGAGGTGCCTGGGGCGAAGGAGATGGCCGGCTTCCTGGCCTTGCGGGCACGGCCCAAAGGCCGAGGGGCTGCTGGGAGGGCGGAGCTGGTGCGCTGGGTGGCGGCTGTACCTGTAGGATCGGTGGGCACGGATGTTGCCGCCACCGCAAGGGAGCTCCCTTCCGAGGACGTGTCGGTGTCGCTGACGTCTCCACGGGTCCCCGTGGTGGAGCCCCCCTCGCCCTCCGTCTCACTGGTCATGTCGGAGTCCGTTGCATTGCCCTCCGGGGCCATGTGAGATGCAGCTCCCTCTTGCGCCGATGCCACTTCTCCTCCGCCTGATGATGCTAATGCACACATTCACAGAAAAACAAAGAAAAGGGGGGGGGGTGGAAAACATAAAGACAAGTTGAGTGCATGCATTGGAGACACCGTTGGCGGAGAGGACAGACACAGAAGCCCCCTGCACTACGCTGCGCACTTGGGGTACACTACTCATTCACTGGGACATGCCCTACAAGCCTATGGGCGACAACTGCCCACACAGTATACACTGGTCCATGAATCGCGTTACTAGGCACCCTTCAGAGGTGGGGGGCGGGGGCACAGGACCATACCTCACAGGCGGGCCTATCCTACAGAAATCGCCTTGGCCTAGGGATACCCACAGCCCTCCTCCCACACCCAGGCACCTCCACTGCGCGCAAAATAGCAGAATGTGCTGGTACTCACCCCCTTGTGTCTGCTGTGATGTCCTCAAGCGCCCATCTAAATCGGGGTAGGCCACCGCCAGGATCCGGGACATCAGGGGGGTCAAGGTATGACTGGCACCCCTCCTAGGTTGGGAGGCCATCCCCAGCAGAGCCTCCGCGGTCTTCCTGCTCCCACGGCGGATGTCCTCCCACCTCTTGCAGCAGTGGGTGCCCCTTCTGTTGTGGACCCCCAGGGCCCGGACGTCCTTGGCGATGGCACGCCAAATGTCAATCTTCTGATGGGCACTGACCTATGTGACATGTACAGGGGGGGAAGAGAAACATCATCACTTTTCTGCATTCTCGATGTGAGTGGCCCCCCCTCCCCAACCTTGCCATGTGGCACATGCTCTCATCTGTCGTGCCATGCATTCGTCATTCGCTGCCCTCCCCTCCATCGTACATCCTCCCCACTCAACCCACACATTGGGCACTATGCATTGCCCCCCGTGTACTCACCTGTTGGTCTGGAGGCCCGTAGAGTAGCGCATACTGGGGGAGGACCCCGTCCACGAGCTTCTCCAACTCCTCGGAACTGAAGGCGGGGGCCCTTTCCCCAGTCGCAGCAGCCATTGTCACTTCCAGACCAAGGTCACAGCAGCACTTGAAGTATAGGTCCTCTCCTGTGGATGCTCAGGTCTCGTGTGATCAAGCAGATAGAAAATGGCGGTTACGGCCGCGGCGGTGCGTACCGCGGCGGTGCGTACCGCGACCGCCGGCGCTCACCGCCATTGGCTCCTGAAACCCATAGGGTTCAATGTTGTCCAATGCGTCTTTGCGCCGCGCCCTGCGACCGCCTACCGCCACGGTGTGCCACGCTTGCGCAATGACCTCACTTCACATTGTCACACTTCACAGGTCAGGCAGCCGCCATTTCAAGGGCCCACATGGCTTAATTCCTACTGCGTCACACATGGCTAGGCCTTGCACTGACAATCACACTAGCCATTCAATCCCGAGAGATTCGTGTACTGTGCATGCTGTGGGCACTTACCTGTGGGTTGCTTGACTCTGTGCTCCATGTTGTCCTTCCTAGGCATCGTCCGCTGGGACTTGCGAGGAGACGGAGGAATCTTCCCGTGTACAGACCACTGGTGGACCTGTCGACAATGGAAGAAAGACACGTCATACTCACCTACAGACTCAACCGTGCCACTATACAGGAACTGTGTGCCCAGCTGGAGCCAGACCTGATGTCACCCATCCGCCAACCCACAGGGATTCCGCCTCTAGTGCAGGTGCTGTCAGTACTGCATTTTTTTGCCAGTGGATCATTTCAAACTACCGTGGCCATTTCATCTGGGATGTCTCAGCCTATGTTTTCAAAGGTGTTGTCCAGAGTGTTGTCTGCCCTGATGAAATACATGCGGAGCTACATCATTTTCCCTGAGGTGGGTGACTTGCCTACAGTGAAGGGTGATTGCTATGCCCTTGGACACATTCCCAATATCATTGGTGCCATTGATGGTACCCATGTGGCCTTGGTTCCCCCAAAAGACGATGAGCAGGTGTACAGGAACCGAAAGAATTATCATTCGATGAATGTCCAGGTGGTCTGTTTGGCTGACCAGTACATCTCCCATTTAAATGCCAAGTTCCCAGGGTCAGTGCATGACGCGTACATCATGCGAAATAGCAGCATCCCTTATGTGATTGAACAGCTACAGAGACACCGTGTGTGGCTAATTGGTGACTCTGGTTACCCAAACCTGCCTTGGCTATTGACCCCAGTGAGGAATCCCAGGACCAGGGCAGAGGAACGGTACAATGAGGCCCATGGGCGTACCAGGAGGGTCATTGAGCGGACCTTCGGCCTCCTGAAGGCCAGGTTTAGGTGCCTGCATATGACTGGTGGATCCCTAATGTACTCACCAAGGAAGGTGTGTCATATCATCGTGGCCTGCTGCATGCTTCATAACCTGGCTTTGCGACGCCAGGTGCCTTTCCTGCAGGAGGATGGTCCAGATGGTGGTGTTGTGGCCGCTGTGGAGCCTGCGGAGAGTGAAGAGGAGGAAGACGAAGAGGACGACACAGACAACAGGGACAGAGTGATACTGCAGTATTTCCAGTGACACACAGGTAATAAGCTACTCCTGCATTGTATTATATCTGTAACTGTAGTGGCTCTCTACTGTCTGACCTTTCACCCCAATGTATGGTAACTTAGTTGTGTATATCACTTCCTATTACAGTGCTCTGATCCCCACGGAGTGCCCTCTGGGTTTTTTCCCCATGGACTACCGCTGTGTGACACTGGTATGTTGTCATCACAATGTAACTAGAAATGTTTTGTTGGTTATATCGAATACATTTGGTTTAAATAAATAGATAGCAGAATCCAGTAGGTTTTTGTGCAATAATTGTGTTTATTGAAGTTTTCAAATAGGTGTATAGTCCAAAAAGGGTGCTGGGTGATGGTGGAGGCATGTCCATGGCAGAGTCCAGACTCTCGTTCGCACAGGTGCATTGTCCATTTGCCTGTGGAAGGTGGAGCAGGGGCAGTTCAAGGTTGGACAGGGTGAACAAGTGGGACAGTGGGATGGCATCCGTGGGTTTCCGTGCATGGCGGGGGTCTTGACATCCTACTCTGTCTTCTTCCTAGATCTCAGGCCTTTCTTGCGGGGTGGTTCTTGTTCTGCAGGGGGTGGGGTCCGGGTGGGCCGTTGCTGTTGTGTCGGGGCCTCCTGACCACTAGCGCTGGCGGAGGTGGTGGGCTGTTCTTCCTCCATGCTAGTGGCAGGGGCCCTTTGGGGGGGCCACATGGTCCCGCAATGTGGTGACAATCTGGTTGAGTGCCACCACGATTGTACCCATTGCGGAACTGATGTTGCGCAGTTCTTCCCGGAACCCCATGTACTGGCCCTCCTGCATGGCCTGGATTTCCTGGAACCTGGCCAGGACCGTCGGCATCGTCTCTTGGGAGTGATGGTACGCTCCCATGATGGTGGTGAGGGCCTCTTGGACAGTGGGTTCCCTAGGCCTGTCCTCCCTCTGTCGTACAGCAGCCCTCCCAGTTCCTCTTTGTTCCTGGGCCTCTGTCCCCTGGACGGTGTGCCCACTACCAGTGCCCCCAGGTCCCTGTTGTTGTTGGGGTTGTGGGTTACCCTGGGTGCCCTGTACTGGTAGACACACCGCTGCTTGACCTGTCCTGGAGACAGAAGCATGGGCCCGCTGGGTGGGTACTGTGCTGTTGTTTCCAGAGGGGGGTTGGTCTGCTGTGGCCTGTGGCTGACTGAGGGTAACCGACTGTCTAGAGGTCCCCGATGGTCCGGGCTGGTTATCAGGTTCTAGGTCGACAGAGCTGCTGTCATCACTGGGGGCCTGTTCTGGGGGTGGGATGGACAAATCTGGGCCCTCCTGGACGGTGTGTTGGCGTTCGGGCCCTGCAGGGGTAAAATAGTATGGTTATTGATTTTGTGTGTGCCATGGCGTGCGATTTGTGGGTGCCCTTGTCGCCCAGTGCTGGCAGTCCCATGTGGGAGGAGTTGTGAGGGTGGTTTGTGGGGGGGATGGGTAGGTGCAGTGGTCATGCTTAGGTGATGGGTGTCCATGGTTTGTGTTGGCATTCAGGGGTTGGGGTTGGGTTGGGTGGGTTGTGCTGGTGAGACATTAACAGGGAGTATGTGTGCTGGGGGGTTAGGGGTGAGGGTGGGGGTGTGGGTTGGCATGCTGGTGGTTGGGGGGGGTGAAGTAGTTGAGATTAGACTTACCAGAGTCCATTCCTCCGCCTACTCCAGCGAGGCCCTCAGGATGCAGGATGTTCAAGACCTCTTGCTCCCATGCTGTGAATTCGGGTGGAGTGGGTGGGGGTCCGCCGCCAGTCTTCTGCACAGCGATGTTGTGTCTTGACACCATCGACCGCACCTTCCCCCGTAGGTCGTTCCAGTGCTTTCGGATGTCTTCCCGATTTCTGGGATGCTGTCCCACAGCGTTGACCCTGTCGACGATCCTTTGCCATAGCTCCGCCTTCCTGGCTATTGTGGTGTGCTGCACCTGTGTGCCGAAGAGCTGGGGCTCTACCCTAATTATTTCCTCCACCATGACCCTGAGTTCTTGGTCCGAGAACCTGGGGTGTCTTTGGGGTGCCATGGGGTGGTGTGGATGAGGTGTGGGGTGGTGTTTGTGGTGATGTGTGTGGTGGTGTGTGGTGTTTTGTGCGTAGATGTGGTGGGGGTGATGATGTTGAGTTCCTGTCTGTGTTGTGGTTTGCGTTCCCTGTGCTCTCTCTCTGTGTATTGCGTCTTGTTTCTGATTTTCGATTTGTGGGGGTTTGTGGGTGATGTGGGTGTGTGTTTTATATGGTGATGAGTGTGTGGGAGTGGTGTGTGTATGTGTATCAGGTGTGTGTATTTCGATTTGGCCAATGTGGCTGTGTTTTGTAAAGGTGTGTGTATTTTGAGCGCGGCGGTGTGTACCGCCAATGGAATACCGCGGTTGAAAGACCGCCGCGTTGATTCGTGGGTCGTAATGGCATGGGCGTGTTTGTGTTGGCATGACGGTGGAGGTTTGGTCATCTCCAGTTTATCGCTGACCGCTGATGAGGCGGCCTTCAGTGGATGTCGGGTTTTTGGCGGTTTGGCAGTTGTGGTTCAGAATGACCGTGGCGGTTTACCGCGGCCGCGGCGGTATGTTGGCGGTCTTCTGACCGGCGGTAAGTGCCTTTAACCGCCGAGGTCAGAATGACCCCCATTATCCTTTGTGTGCTATATAGTTCAACACTAAAACTGTGTGCCTTCGCAAATTTAGTAGCCATTTCAATGGCGATTGTGCTGTCTGTAAATGAATGTGTTGTACCACACCATGCTTTAGTAATATATTTGTGAAAGTGTGCGCCAGAATTCACCACCAGCTGCACAGCACACCCTTACCACTCTCTTGCCAAATGGGCATGGCTCACTTGCAGCACTTGTCCTTTGTGTGATAATTGGATGTTCACACTCCCTATAAATTCAGGCATATTCCATTGATGGAAGCCCCCCCCCACTCTGAAAATTGTTTCAGCACCAGTGTATGCATGTGCATTCCATGCAATGGATTATCGATCGTATAACTTTTTTATTAAAAAAACATGTGCACAGCTGACACATGAGTAAGAAGGGTGGGTTACATTTTGGAAATTTTGCGTCAGTCCCTTTAAAGGCTCAGGATTAGGTAACATTCCCAGGGATGATCTTGTCTCATTAAACCCATTTTATCACATGAAGCAAGTAGAAGGTTTCCTAGAGCGCAGACGGCCTTGGAAACGTCTGGGACAACCGATGATATATTGGCAGTCTGATGCACGCAGGTGGCCTTCCAGGCTCTGGGCCACGTTTACAACGATATTCAAATGTGTAACTTGAATTTACACCTGCGACTGCCATGACTTATGAATGCAAATTGGAGCTTTGTTGTACATCCACTCACATACTATCACCTCAGCATAGCTTAATGTCATTTGTGAGTAAATCTGCTAATTCCCCAAAACTAGTAATTGAGCTCTGAATGCGTGACTACTGCATTCTAGTGCTGTGATGCGGACACCAGCGTTATATTTTGTTTGTTTAACCCCTGTTGCGTGGTACTTGGCAGGGCTAATGGGGTTGGTTGAGGTGTGTGTGTGTGTGCGGGGGTCATTACTGGGATGGGAAGAGAATTGTCATAACAAGTTAACATGTAGCGAAAATCGAATGAAATATGACCTCGATGTTTCTCGTGCAGGACCGTTTTACAACTGTATGTTTCTAAAATGTTCAATACAAAAACATTAAAGCAGCAAAACAACAGTAACCAAAAACATCCATGGAAATGTACCGATCTAATGGATACTGCAGAACAGATCGGAAAAATGTAGTGAATATGTAAATGAACACAATAACAGCCCACCACATATGCAAGGTATTGAGCTCTAACATTGTCTAAGGCTGAAAAGAGGCCTCCAAAAGTTCCACTGTCTACAGAATTCCTACCCTTTTTTATGACACTTTTCTTCTGTTCTCATCTTGAAGTTCTTTTCATCTCTCAAATGAAGAACAGAAGCATATTAAACTCTGTCCCAAAAACATATGCATGAAATGCCCCCGACCCCCAGTAAAGGCATTTAAAAGAATATTGTATTTTATATGACATTGAAGTAATGAGAAAATAGTCATACAGCTAGTTCATCGATGGCACCTTCAAAACCGGTCCACCCCTTTCTACCAAAACAGCACCACCACGGCCAATACCAGAATAACATCCCACTAAAATCTGCACTAATACACAGAATAAAAGTGGCTACCATGAATTATTAACCACAATTCAACAAAAATGAACACTTATTCACCTAAAAAAAAAGCCTTTGACTTTGAGCATGTTATGGTGAATGCCACTGCCAAAGATTTCCCAAACGCAAACACTGAGGTTTCCTGTTTTCATTATAAACATGCTGTGTGGCACCATTTAAATATTATCCACTAAGCACAGAATATTCTAAAAACAGCAACTTACAATTGCAAATAACGCCCACTCTGATGCCACTAGACAGCATGATCCACTAATTGACTCATCATTTTATAAATATAAGGAAAACCTAGCGCCTCAACTAGGCTACTTTAAGGATACCTGAGTAGGATGTCTGAACCAATCTAGACACAAATGCCAAGCCAGATACCACATAGGATGGAGGAATGTGTGCACAGCACACTAAATAAGGAAGCAAAAACAAATAACACAAGGGTGGCACTATGGCCCTCATTCTGACCTTGGCGGGCGGCGGAGGCCGCCCGCCAAAGTCCCGCCGTCAGGTTACCGTTCCGCGGTCGAAAGACCGCGGCGGTAATTCTGACTTTCCCGCTGGGCTGGCGGGCGGTCTCCTTCAGACCGCCAGCCAGCCCAGCGGGAAAGAGGCTTCCACGATGAAGCCGGCTCGGAATCGAGCCGGCGGAGTGGAAGCTGTGCGACGGGTGCAGTTGCACCCGTCGCGTATTTCACTGTCTGCGCAGCAGACAGTGAAATACATGTAGGGGCCCTCTTACGGGGGCCCCTGCAATGCCCATGCCAGTGGCATGGGCACTGCAGGGGCCCCCAGGGGCCCCGCGACCCCCCCTACCGCCATCCGGATCTCGGCGGTCCGACCGCCGGGATCTGGATGGCGGTAGGGGGGGTCAGAATCCCCGCGGCGGTGCAGCAAGCTGCGCCGCCGCGGAGGATTCAATGGGGCCGCGGTACACTGGCGGGACCCCGCCAGTGGTGCCGGTCCGACCGCGGCTTTACCGCCGCGGTCGGAATCCCCATTGGAGCACCGCCGGCTTGTCGGCGGTGCTCCCGCGGTCCTCCGCCCTGGCGGTCAAAGACCGCCAGGGTCAGAATGAGGGCCTATGTCTTAAAGCAACAATAGGGGGGCAGCACCCAAACTGCTATTAATTTCTCAATGGCGGCTCCTCGGCTATGGCGAAGAAGTGTCACCCCCGCCAGCAGCAGCTGCAAAACTTGAAAAATAAAACGATAATCAACCTTGATTATAATAATTTTATTTTACAAGGGGGTGGGGCCATAGGGGATAATAGGCAGGGAGGGGGAGTGGTGTGCACTGCCCTCAGTGCGCACTGAGCTTTCACCAACCCGAGCTGTGTTGCAGGGTTGCAGACACCAGGCACAGGCTCCCAGTCTGCCTGGGAGAGCAAAGCCAGAGCACTCAGGCCAATCCTGATGCTGCTCTCATGCTGCTAGCAGCATAAGAGCAGCATCAGGATTGGCTTCGGGGAAGGCTGTGAGCCTATGCCTGCAGTGAGTGGAGCCAGAAGAGTGAAGATGTATTGAGTAAATGTATGTGGTTTCATATAAGTAGAAGCGGGACAAGATACACCTATGAGTTTCCTTTACCCGTTGCTTGAGTGGATGTTGTATGACATTGCCCCAGGTGGCATTGTGTGGCTCCACACTGGCTTCACACTGCCTCAGAAGTGATGGCGTGGAGCCACGTATAAGTGCCACCCCTGTGAGCTGAAGTGAGTTTTGTAACTTTACCTTTCTGCGTGTTCAGATGCGTGTTCAGATGCAGAGCATGAACAATTGCTGGTACAGTGTGCTAAATACACATTTGGGACCTTATTAGATGCTAGAAAGACATCACTCCGCAGCACGGGGAAGTGAGGGGGCTCTGGGGAACCTGCGGTTAGACACAATATCCACCAGGAGTGTTGCAGAATGTAAGTAGCTTGTACGTCTGATGGATATTTCTAATCACAGATTCCTCACTTAAGAAGAGATAGCAAAGCAGTACCTCCTCAAGGTGGAGGGTTTGTGGAGTGGTCTCAAACCATATTGTCTTGTGTAACTGAGTAGGCAAAATGTCCTTCTCGCTTGAACTGCCTGTGAATGCATTAGTGCATCATAAACATATACACTGACATCCACATTGCAGACTGGCACATACCTAGGACAGACACCCTTTGCACCAACACAGTTGTAGCGGTCTTTGTGCTAGTAGAATGGACTCTCAGAACTTCCCGGGCTGTTCCTTGGCCAGTGCATAGTAGATCTTAATGCAGAGGGTTATCAACATCAACAGGATCCTCTTCTGCACAGCCTTCCCTTTTATCACCCCACAGAACCCCATGAGAAGTTGAGCCAGTCTCTATTTGTGGGGCTGGAGTACTCTCTACAGCTCATTTAGCCAAAAGAGCCTGCACTTCTTTCTCAGAATGGAAAGGTGGTCCTCCACTAGCCATTCTGATGGTAGTGGAAGGTGCAGCATGGTGGAAACAAATCGAAGGGCGTAGCCCGGATGTACAATTTCAGGATCATTTGTCAGAACTGACGGCTCGCCATTCTTGAAGGAAATATTGGATTCTGCCCCTGACAACCTATAGTAGGCACCTGACAGTGGTGTTCAGCAGCTTGTGCAATAGTGGAATGGGTGTTTAAGGACACAGAGTCTAAAATAAAACAAATATACATGAATCCCTTGGTTGATTCAACTGCATAGGTGATAAGACTAAAACGTTTTTGGCTATGGAAATCTGGATTTAGAAGCTGGTGGCTGTACAGCACACATTGGCCCACAAGACCTGCAGAAATTCACTAAAAGGGCAATTTTGTTGCAGATCAAGTTAAGAAATCTATTGTACAGATCCTTAAGTTAGCATCAGTAACCAGTTCTCAAATTAAAATTGGACCAGAAACGTACTCAATGATCCAGTCACACAGTAAAACAACCTCACCTCCTGGCTTCCTGTGATGTTGAAATCACGGAAAGAATACAAAAATGCAAGATAATTTATTACAGATTGAAACACCAGATTACTGCTCACTGGAAACGTCCTGTCAGGTGTCCTCACTCCAGCAACAGTCATCTGAATCCCAAACACAGAATATAGAACTCAGGGAATGTGCATGGGGTGAAGGAGTACACATGAAAATAAACACTTCACACAGCTAATAAAATATACAATGAATAAGCATAACTAAGGTCATATTATACATAGCTCTAACATATATCTCTACTAACTAAAAGTAAGAACACAACACTTCGCAGCAAAATTCAACTAATTCCAGTGGCAAGATTGCCTTCTAAATGTTCCAATACCAAAGTAGGAGATTAAGATATTCCAAAATGAACCAGTCCAACCTGAATTGATTAGAGCCGCCCACAAGGGGATATATTCAACCCATGCAGAAGTGTCAGCAACCTTACAGGTGCCGCATAAGCATTCTTTATGGCTGGTGATGCTAAAGGCAACTACAGTGCAAGATCTGCCAGGTAAAAAAAGCCTTCATTGATGACCAGACCTCCTCAAATACCGCTCACCATAGCAGCGCGATCACACTGGTGCACTTAAACCAATAAATATAAATAAATACATTTAAATGCATATTGGTAACTGTAGATTCCCGAAGCAGCCTTAAATGGACGTGGCCTCAGTGCCAAGCCACAAGTTGCCAATTGGCAAAGGACCTCGTAGCAATGTAGCAATACACACCTTTCACTCAGACCAGCGGCTAAATTTTACATCCACAGTACAAGAACAAAACACTGGCCAAGGTAGGAGCGCACCTCCAGATCTCAATAGCCCGCTTAAACAAGTCTTGGTGTGAGGATTTTAAGTATTGGTGCGCCCTGGCTAGGTAACCTATATAGTGCACAGAGAGCTCTAAATAAAATGCTGACCCGTATTGATAAATCGCTCTCCTTATGAGATCTTATTTGGCATGAGAATGTATACACAACTAGGGAAATTCCACTGCGTTGTCACAGAGATGTCATCCAAAGTCATATTCTTATATGTAGGGCACTGGGACAATAATTTTCCTACTAAATGGTTGGTATGTACCTATTGCACATAAATACACTTTGTATGCATCGATAGCTAGATAAATAGCTAGAGTGAGTTAAGAATAGAAGAGACACTTCAGGGGAACATGAGGAAGGGGTTCTGAATACAAATCACCAGACACCACACGGCTTCTCATCATGGATGTACCCTACACTGACAAGACTGCTGGAAAGAATACCTTTCCTATTGATCAGATACTGTAACTATCATTGAGTTATGATGCCCCAGAATTTCAAAATATGTGTATCTCGCTATGGAGATATACAAATCGTCCATGATGAGTAGTAAGGAGCGTCAGTGTAAAAAAAGTCTCTTTAGGGTTGAGCGCAACACGCTCTGTCCCTGGTGTAATCTCTCTATGGGCTTTTACCCAAACCGTCAGTTTGGTTGGTTCGTGGGCTTGCCTTTTATAATTCGCTTGATTTCATCAGTGAAAGGCATGCCTTTTCCGGTGTTTAGCCCTCCTGAGAGCACCAGCCAACTACTGAAAACATACGAGGCTTGATGTTTTCCGTATGGTTTCTGGAATAAATGTTCTCTTTATTTTGCAGGCAGCGCGATCTTGCTGGGCAGTAGTCATGGGCTTTGCATTACGTCGACCCTGTTACATGGTTAATTGCACTTTTGCCGGTTACATGGCTAATTGCACTTTTGCTGATATGTTTCACTGCGACCAAACTTCTGTTCCTTTTGTGTGTCTCCGTCACGCTTCATGGTGTCCGTGGACTTGCTTATGTGAAACTATTTTACTTTTCAGTTTATGTGGCAAGAAAAGTACGTTTAGGAGTTTAAAACGCGAATAGCTCCTACTTGAGCAAACGCGAGACGCGTTGAATTGCAAATGCTTTTTTATTATTATTATAATGACGATTTGTAAAGTGCATCGCTATGCCAAGATGTTTCCCAGCACCACGTCTTTAAGAGTTTCTTGAACTTACCAAGAGATTTACAACATCTCATTGAGGACGGCAAAGAATTCCACAGTTTGGGGCCAAGATAGGAGAAGAAACGACCATCTTGTCTTGCCTTACAAAACCTAAAGACAATTGCACGGTTCAGGTTACTAGGACAGAGAGGCCAACTAGGACAGTAAAGTGCCACCAGTGACCTGAGATAACATGGACCCGAATTAGACAAAACTTTAAACACATAACATAGCGCCTTAAATTGGACTCCCTTTCTAATAGGGAGGCAATGAAGGTCTCGAAGAAGATTAGAGGCTGCAGAGTGCTTAGGAAGCTGAAATGTCAACTGAGCAGCCGCATTCTGAACGACTTGTAGTTGTTTAAGTGCAACCTTCGACGTACTCAGCTAAAGAATGTTATCATAATCCTTTAAGGTTAGTTATGAGAGATAAAAAAAGGGTCTAGCTCTACAGCGCTCAGTTTATTAACAGTAAGTCTGCACCAGTTAACACATTGTTTGGTATATGTATGGACCTAATCAGGTAAGTCAACATGATCAACTTCTTACGCTTACTTTCCCTTCGTGAGTCATACATTGGTGTCTCAGGAGCGGTACTTAATTTGAGCAAGTGGCTTCCGGTGCTCAGCACTGGCAATTGTCAACATCGGCACTTATGACGGTCTGAACCATGGTGGCATTGTCTGTCGAATTTAGAGATGAGCACAACAGCTGTTTATTAATTCAATGCACAATAAAAATGACCAATACCTACCACGCAGGCAGCTTTTATAGCTTTGGGAGACTTGGAATTGTCACACATTAAGAGTGTGATCATTAGTAGAGTATTGGTGTTGTAGTTAGCAGCTATGGCAGGGGGAACAGATGGTGCAAGCTGCAGTGGCCTCCTGACGAGGGCCCTGGCACTTATTTTTTTAAATTAAATTAAACACCGCTCAGGAGTCATGAAGTACCCCTTTGAATGCCATCACATGTAATGTCCAAGTCGGTAACTGGGAGAGAGTAAGTCTATACCGAAATCCTAGAGAACTACTGCATACCAGAGCACCCTACTACAAATTAATCTTGAAATGTCCCTAATGCGACTTATAAGTCCAAAATATCAACTCTCTTCTGTATGGATAAAGAGAACTCAGATTGACCAGGGCTTACTGGTACAGCAATGTTTGTTAAATGGGCATGCTTTGCAGACAAGGGGGAAATGTGGAAAGTCCTGCAAGAGATAGAGGCCCTCATTACGACCTTGGTGGGCGGCAGAAGCCGCCTGCCAAGATCGGACCACCGGGCGGCCACCAATGCAGCCGCACCCCCGCCGTGGCCATTTGGAGATCCCCGCTGGGCCAGCGGGCGGAAACCTAGTTTCCGCCCGCCGGCCCAGCGGGGATCTCGGCCCAACACAGGAACCGGCTCCAAATGGCAGACAGTGAAAAGCTGCACGGGGCCCTGTCAGGGGGCCCCTGCACTGCCCATGCCAGTGGCATGGGCAGTGCGGGGGCCCCCAGGGGTCCCGCGACTCCCCATACCGCCAGCCTTTTCCTGGCGGTTCAAACCGCCATGAAAAGGCTGGCGGTAGGGGGACTCGTAATCCCCTGGGCAGCGCTGCTAGCAGCGCTGCCCTGGCGGATTACTACCGCCGGGGCCATTGTGGCGGGAAACCACCGGCCCCGGCGGTGCAACCGCGGCGCTTCCACCGCGGTCGTAAGGACCTGGAAAGCACCGCCAGCCTGTTGGCGGTGCTTCCGTCATAACAGCCCTGGCGGTCTTAGACCGCCAGGGTTGTAATGACCCCCAGAGTGTCATATGTTAATTTGGTATCATAAATCAACATATTTTCCCCCAACAAATTGTGAGTGTTTGCAGTTTAGCCAGTACAAGCCTCTACATGTCTTTCCCCTAGATCAGTGCTTAATTTGTAAATGAAAAGGTGCCGGTGCTCGAAGCTCTCCTATTAAACACGCAGCTGCTGCAATTAAAAGTGCGAGCACATAGGCCCGTATTTAGACTTTTATAGCGCTGCATATGCGTCATTTTTTGACGCAAAAGCGTTGCAAACTTACAAAATACAATTGTATTTTGTAAGTTTGCGCCGCTTTTGCGTCAGAAAGCGGCGCAAATGCGGCGCTAAAAAAGTATAAATGTGGCCCATAATGCTGAGGCAGCCTATTCCTGAAGCCACCTTGGGCGTCTTCAATCCATTTACAGCTAACCCTGCCCCTTCAGCTCACTTGCAGCTTCCTGCTTTTCTCCTTTCTGACGCTTTTTCATTTTTCTCTTCCTCCGTCTTTCCCACATGTCTTTTGCTCGCATGAAATGATTGAGACAAAAAACTAAGCTCCGGCCCTCAGAAATAAGTGCCGGTACTCCGCACCGGAAACAACAAGCACAAATTAAGCGCTGCCCTGGATATATTTAATTTACAGGTCCTTCCACTCCTGCTGCTATAGAGCATCAAGGCCCCCACGGTCCCAGCTGGCTCCCCACCTTCTACGGGAGCCGTTAGGAGCCGACATTGCTCCTGCATACAGGGAGCTGCTGCAAATAGCAGCTCCCACCCAGCATATGGGAGCAATGTTTTGATCTCTTTCCCTGCCTGCATGTTAGCGGTGCCCAAGATATAGGCAAGTCAAGAAATGCTTTTTCTATGGAAACTAGGTCCTAACTATAACTACCTACTAGCAACTGGCAGTAGGTTTTATATATATATATGTACATATCTATATATATTAACTTAAAAATAACAAAGGTTACAGGGACGTTATAGTTAGATTCTGAATTTACTCATACAAACCTTAGAAATTCACCAGTTATAGTTATAGTTATTTTAAGTAACTATAACTTGTGCTCTAAGTTACCTATAACTTGCACCTCCACCATGCACAGTTTGTTTATGAGTAATTTTACAACAAATGTTATCAGTGATATTATCAATGATGTTTTAAAAAATTTCATGAGTGCTGGAATATCTGGGTAGTTAGCAGTGCATGGCGAGGGCACAAGTTATAGTTACCTAAATTACCATAGTTACCTTAGGCCACAAGTTATAATTGCTTGAAGCACCTAAAACTATAACTGGTGAATTTCTAAGGTTTTGTACAAGTGGATTCAGAACCTAACTATAATGTCCCTGTAACCTTTTTTTTAAAGTGAATTTCTATGTTTTATTAAAGTTATGTTTCCTAACTATAACGTCCTTATAACCTTTGTTTTTTCAGTGAATTTCTATGTTTTTTTAAAGTTAGGTCATTTCTATTACTGTATATTAATTCAACCACTGCTGCACACGGCCTTTGGCCTGCGGCCAGCCCCTGCGGCCAACCCCCCTAACCACCCAACCCTGAGAAAGAGAGGAAAAGTAAGAGATTGTGAGAGAGAGATTGAGAGAGAGAGAGAGAGATTTAGGCTTTGATGAATGATATACTTAGAATGAGATATTTCTAGACAAATTGAAAAGAAAAATGTTAATGTCAATTAGTTTTCAGTATGTAATTTAAATATAAATAAACTAAAGCAGGATATGACCACAGACGCTCCAAGACTAGAACCCTTAATAATTAGTGTGCATGTTTGAGACCTTCGACACTTAGCCAGAGGTGACTCCATACTGCACACTGTCCAGACTTAGCTATAACATTTAACCTTCAGATTTTGATGGGAAAAGACTTCAATGTTCCATTACTAGGAATGTTTAACAGTGAAAACACTAGAAAATAAAATAAACAGAAACACTGCCAAGCAATATTAGGATTCGAACCTTCAGCACAAGACCTTGCCCATTAGGTTAGATGTGACTCTTCTGCTCTCTATCCAAACATAACTATAACATTCGTACCAAACATCTTGCTAGTTTTACTCTGTGAAGTCATTGTATGGAGAGACCATTACAATGACAATCTCTCTCTCTCTCTCTCTTCCATCCCTTTATGGGATGGAAAAGAGAGAGACAGAGAGAGAGGGAGAGTGACAGGATTGCAGGGGGAGCCTGACGGCCCCTGTGGTCGTAGCCTGCTCTGCACGTCCTGCGGGAGCCAGTATTGCTTCCACAAGTAGCAGCAACACAGCTCTGCCCAGTGCTGCAGGAGAGCCGCTAATAAAATATGCACACTCCAGCAATGAGCACCCCACAATGCCCTGTGGGGCCTGGACCAGGGTGGAGCATCAAAGCTGCTTGTTGTGGGCTGTGGTGGCCCCAGGAGGATGAGATCACTACCAGCATGTCACCACTGGATGAGGGTACTGCAGGAGGAGCACAACCTCCCCCCTAGGAGTGGTCCAACGTCCCCACCCTAGGTTGAGTGGGACATGAAAATGATAACCCCGCAAAGGCTCCAAGGGCTCCAATATGTTTTAACCCAAGACCCAGCTGGAACTATTGTTCTGGAGTGCTGGAACTGCACTCTGTAGGTGCGAGGATCATGACTGTAGTTCTTGTGGCCTGAATGATGATAATAACAAGATTGCTATAGTGGTGAACACTCTCTGGGGTGAAAGGCTGTAAAAACGTTTTTATTATAATAACGAAGTCCCTTAGGGACTAAAGCTAAAATGATAGCATGGTATGCTAAATGTGTTTTAAAATGTACAGAAGTCTTTTAGAGACTAAAGCAAGAATGATAGCATGGTACGCTAAATTTTTTTTTAGATGTACAGACACCCTCCAGGGGTGAAAGATGGTGTTACATCATAATTTAACCAGTGCGTAGTGTCCTTTAGGGACTGTGTCAGCTGTGTATCATTTTTATGTTGAATAATTCAATGTGGATTATGATGAACTTTGACTGCATAGATCATTCATGATCCTAGCAATGCCAACCACTCCAGCCTGCTTAGACATGTTCCCTGTTGATGCTTATTTGAGTAATGAGTCTGACAGCCACCAATGATCAAAGTACATGTACTTTATTGCCAATGTCAGGTGCCTTCACTCCCAAGTTAGAGTAAAATAGTGCATTAGACTACAAATGAACGTTCTGCCATGTAGGTTGCTGGTTTATATCTCCCCTTGGGAGAGACAAGAACGATTAATCAATGTCATTCAAAAGTAATTGCATATATTTGTAAATTGTTGTGCAGTATTGAGTAGCATGTGTGTAATAAATGTACTTTTACTTTATCAAAAGAAAAAGCACAGACTGGGCAATCATTTATTGAGTGTTACTCTTGTGTGCCCGTGAATGGTGATTACAAGCCCACACCACCTCTCTTGAGTAAGCCTTGGAATGCTCTGCAACGCTATCCTATGAGAGTCAAGCGCTACAATGGGGTGATTGGTTCTCAGTGGTGGTCGAGTGCTGACCCATTACTCGTGCAGGCCACACAACTAACACACCCTCCAACAATACTGAAAGGTGATCTCACTCTTTTTAGTTGACAAAAATAGTTTTATTTTCAATTTTCTCTTGTTTTTTTTCTGTTATTATATTTTTTGCTTAGTTTATGGCTTGGTTATTGACTGTCCACTGGTATGTTGTTCGCAATGATTCACCAATAATTTCTGGAGAAAATGAGTGACATTTATATCATGAGGTATGGCGTTTTTGATTTACCTATTTTATTTTCTCTTCGTTGTTTGTTGGTCAATTGAAAAATAGGTTTACCTTTATGTGCCAATTCTGCATTTAAATTAAAAAATAATCTTAATGGACGGTTCTATTGTCCAACAATTACTTTTTAAATATTCAAATCATTATCTGCATATATGTTTTCTATGATCATATGTGGACTGTTTATTTTTTCTTAGTTTTAATGTATTCATTATGTTAGTTTTTGTGTCTCATTTCACTTTGACAGTGATTTGTTTTTGGCAGTTTCCTTGAATATTTGCACAACTGTTGTCTAACTTTTGTTGTTTGCTGTTGTTGTCCCTTGCCTGTATATATATTTATATACATTTTTGATATATGTTCTACTGAAATATTTTTTGTATGTCTTTGTATATTTTGTGTTTGTATTATCAATAATATGTTTGTGCATGTATATATATTTAGACACCTGTTTTTCTGTTTTTATCATGTTCACAGCCCTGAAGAAGTCCTTCATTAAGGACGAAACACGTTGGCTGTTTTCTTTTTACATTCAAGGACACTTTAATAAAGAGAAATCACTTTCATTACAATATGGACTAAACAGATTTAATTATTTTTTGTGGTGCACGTTCAAGAATTTCTTAGTTTCAAAATCCTCTGGAGTTAGTACTTTGGCAGCATGCACTTTGTTCAGTGCACACACTCCATGATTAATAATATCTTTGGATTACAAAAACATATACAAGCTGGTGATAGGAATAGGTGCATTTTTTTCTTCTTTATTTTTGAACCTGCTGCTTGCTTTTGTCTAATTTTTACACTGCTCAAGATACATTCGTGACTTTGCCACAGTGAGTGCTCCATTGAGAGACTTAACAAAACAGAGCAATCCTTGCTCAGCACAATAGCCATTAGAATGCCCAATGACTCATTGTGGCCTATGCCAATTGAAACCTGTATGATACAGAACGTGCCTGGTGTCAGCCGGAGTAGGTGAGTCTGGCTGTAGTGTGGGCCTGTAAACATTTTCATGTGTTTTTGTAAGGGAAACATTTCAGGATCATCACAAATCACCAGGCGTTGCTCACTCTCTTCGGAAACTTAAAAGCTAAGATGCCCTCTTGCATTGAAAGCTTGGGGTTGTGACTGCAAGAGTATGACTATGTGATTTACACAAACGAGAGAAAGACAAAAACCCCACAGATTACTTTTCCTGAGTACCGCTACATCCCCACAGTTACATTTCGGAAACGGCTGAAGAATATCTCAACTTCATTGTGAGGTCCAGCATGCCAGCAGTTCTATCCATTGACTGCTGCTACCAAAACAGGTAAAGACATGATCATTCTCAGAGACCTCATTTCAGCGCAATCCTGGAAGACAAGTGTTCGACCTTTTGATAGGAGGTGTGGCCAGCTGCCAATATGGAGGTCGTAACTTTCTGAGCTCGGGTGAGCAGCCAGAGAAGCTGCATTAATCCGTTCACACAGCTCGTGACATCTCTCTTATGAGCATGTCAGAACACATATGTTAAGTTAATAAAATACTGGGAGTGCCGAAAAGTCAACAGTATTGCCAACTGGTGTTCATGGAATCTGACAGGTGGCCTGGGTACATGCCGAAGGCTGCTGTGGCATATAGTGCACGGCCTAATTGTCCCTGTGTCTGTCGGAGCCAATCTGTGAAGGAGAAGTGAGCAGTCAGGAGACTAGATTTGTGAGTGGGCTGCTTCCCCAACCCACCCCACCCGCCTCAGCTGGGTGAAATGATACAGAGGCTGCGGTGTTGGAACCGGGTTGCGGCGGACGGATCCGCAGCCCTGGACCTTATTGATAGGACTGAGGCCTAGTGGGAGAAAAATTTGGCGGGGGTGAAACGCAAAACTGCCTGGCCAGGTGTGGGGCGGTGGGGGGTGCCCCTCGTATACCTGGATCTGCCAGAAGCTACATTTTGCGGAAGCACCCCGGCCTGCCCAGAAGCAGGATGGCTCCATTTGGAGGGGGCTGACCGGCAGTTGGAAGAACAGTGAGTTTAGCCATATTGGCATCATGCAACTTGAAATCCACTATGTTGGGACAATGTTCACTAAGTTTTGTGTAACCTCCCGGAATCAACAATGTGGACCCAAAGTCAATGTTCTGTGATGTAATTATGCTCTGCAATGCAAGCAATGCTAAGTTTGCCTTATCGCTTATATACTTTGAGCGAGTGCATCATTTGACAGAGACAATTGCTCATGAGGCAATCCAAACCTAGATCAGAAGCCCGGCACTGTTGTACAGGTGAACAGATGCACAAGTGGAACATATTGTTACTACTGGCCCTTTTCTATTGCAGCGACCTGTTCGCAACCCATTTGCTCAGATTGATCTGCCACTCTGATTGCGTCTGCATTAATACCTGAGATGTGCTTAGGATGAACATCTGACTGTGCTGGCTGGGGTGCTCCGAAACTCACAATAACACAAAACCACCTGCCTTGCCTTCCTACAGTACGGTTGCGGTCAGAGTGAGTGCTTAGATGGACAAACTAGAAGTGAACAAAAGAGTGCTGTACATAATAATATGTGTCGCACGAAGTCAAACAAACAGTCGTCACAGCACTGCTTGGAATGCTCTAACAGCCCAATGGGTGGTACTGTAGCCTCTACTTCTACACACTGTATCCCACCTACGCTCTTACCACCTTACACGGATAAACTGGACGTCATACTTCAAGATATAAAAGACTCCAGAGTGGCCATAGAACATCGCATTGACACCCTGACTGCTGATTTAAGTCTCATGTGCGATGACCATCGCAAACTCTCTGAAAAGGTCTTGGTAGCAGAGGCGACGTTATCATCACTTACCCCAATGCAAGCATCACACACTGAAACTGTTTCAAATCTTCAAAAACAGCTGGCACTCCTTCACAATAAGGCAGAGGATGTAGAAGGATGTACACAATGTAATAATGTGCAAATCATAGGAATACCAGAGGAAAGGGATGGCTCTAACCCTACGCAATTTATTGAAGACTGACTCACCGAGACAGTGGCACCACAAGGACTCTCTCAATTATTTGCAGTGGAGCGTGCACACTGCTTACAATCCAATCACCCTCCACCTGGTGCACCACCACGTACTATGATTGCGCGCATCCTTAATTTCAGGGACCGTGACACTCTACTACAGAAGGCCAGGGAAAATGCGGCTTTAATTATAGGCAATGCAACAATCTCATTGTTCCCTGATTATATGCTGGTAGTACAGAGGAAACGTGCATTGTTTACGTTAGTCAAGAAACAATTGCGGACAGAGGTTATAACTTATGCCCTGATGTTCCCGGCCAGGCTGAGAGTAATACATGACCAAAAGACCATATTCTTCGACTCACATAACGACGGGTGGGACTGGCTGGAAAATAAATATCCTAATAGTCTGCGGCCCCCACCCTCAGGGCGGAGGACCGGGAAGAGGGCGCTCTGCCGCCTCAGTCCAGGAGGTGCCCACTGAGCACAACTGTATTTGCGGCAACACACTCCAACCAACAGACCCTAAAGTGTAGAAGAGCTGTACTTGAAACATTAAATTCTACGAATCAGACTAACTGTGCTTTGTCTTCTAGCTCCTTTGCTGGTAGTGTCTATGACTCAGACTCAAATGCAAGTATGGCGCTATTTCCTAGCCTGACCCCACAGACAGCAGATCTGTTGACTTGATAATTGATACTGCTGTTAATTTAATTTTACATATGTAATCTGTTAACAGAGAGAAGGGGATGAGAACATAACACACGCTCACATACTAATCCATCGTGCTCTTGTTTTATGCACTACAATATGACATTTATTAGGATACTCGGGGTGGCCAGATAAGAGGCAACTTGCTTGCACATCATATGCTTGCTGGCATTAAAGCCCCCTCCTTCTTAAAAAGTGATTGCCAAAAGTTTTATTATTCCAATATACGCAGCTGGTTTTATTTTAGTTTATTGGTCGGATGTAATGTTCTGTTGGACCTTATATTGTGTGGATGACTGGGGTGTTTAAGTTCTGCCTGTCTTCCATGCCGAAACTGGGGAGGGGTTGAGACTGTGGAAGCGTGACTGACATATACATATGACACATACACCACAACACTATAAAATACTCACATAGAATGTGAGAGGGTTATGTACAATATACAAGAGACATAGGGTTTTAGCTCAAATACACCGCCGACAGGCAGGCATAGTCCATTTACAGGAAACTTACCTCACGACCCCAGAAGTAAGAAAGCTGTGGAATAAATGGAGAGAGCGGGTTTTTGCTACTACCTACTCGGGCTTCGCACGTGGGGTAGCAATCTGGATACGAGCAGGGGTCCCCTTTGAGGCACTCAAGGTGAAAAGAGACGTGGAGCGTCGATATGTCTTTATTTGTACTTAAATGGGGAAATGCTTGTTCTGGGCAGTGTGTATGCTCCTTTTTCAGACCAAAATTCATTTTTGCAACATATCTCCCCTGGGCTAGCAGCATGGTCCCATCTTCTGTGGGTGATATTGACCTCAATTGCTCCCACCCCCCCTTGTATCACACTGCTGCTATTAAACAAGCGACTGCACTGAAGCACTAGTTGACCTACTGGTCCTTTCTTGACATTTGGAGGGAATATAATGCAGGTATGCATGAATATTCCTTCTTTTACCCTCCGCCCAATCTCCATACCCGACTATATCGTCTACTATGCACTTCTCATCTGTTAGGGAAATTTACTGGATCGACTTACCTGGGGAAGACCCTCTCAGATCATAACCTGCTGGAAGTGGTCATTACTTGGGGCAAAATGCCTTCACTTATTCCAACTTGGTGGATACAGCCTGCACTCTTAGAAGATGCAGTATTCCGCGATACACTTGGTAAGGCGATTAATACATACTTTCTGGTAAACGAAGGGTCAGCTTCCTCACCACTTATTGAATGGGAAGCCTTTAAGATAGTAATTAGGGGAGTATCAATATCTGCTAATGCAGGAGTGCGAAGGTCCGTAATTCAAGAATTAACAGCAATCGAGGCCTGCTTGGGAACCTTAGAACGCAAGGCGATTCGTGGCCTTCATCAAGCAGCGGCATTCCAGAATGCCAGAATAAACCACGCAGATCTGCTGGAGAGGCTAAGACTACTAGACCACAAATCATACTTAAACAAGATGGTGATAGATCAGGTACCCTGCTGGCTAAATTGATAAGGCCACCTCTGTCTCCCACCTCTATCTTGAAGATTAAGGGGGTCATTATGACCCAGCGGTCCATGTAAATGTAGCAGTGGTACCGCCAACAGGCTGGCAGTACATACTGCCACATTATGCCAATGTACCACACCGACCGCCATGGCAGTAGCAGCCACCAGGCTGGAGATAACAATATCCAACCCGGCAGGTGCTACTGTACCACCAGAGGCATTATGACCCTGCCTACCGCCATGGTTTTCGTAACACCACGAAAACCATGGCGGTAGGCCCTACCAGTGACAGGGAATCCTCCCCCCCATACACGCACAATCGCAGGCACACACCACGCATTGACACACTCACTCACACTAGCATACACCCCTTAATGCATGCATGCATTCATTCATTCATGCACACATCCGTACACACATTCAAACCGCACGCACATTCAAACCGACATGCAGAAGTGCATTCACAATTTCATTCACTCATTCTCACACATGCACACACACACGCAAACAACACTACACACTCATTCGCATTCACGCACACACTCACACATTCATGCACACTCCCCAACACACACACACAACACCCCCACCCCTCTCCCCTGTCGGAAACCCGACTTACCTCCATCCAGGGGGGTCTTCTGAAAGGGGATGGGGTGGGGCACTGCTACCGCCAGCAGAACACTGCCAGCCATATTATTTAACATAATATGGCTGGTGGCAGTCTACTGGCGTGGTGCTGCTGGTGGTAGCAGCGCCACCTTAACACCGTCCACCAGCATGGTCACAGCTGGATTTCCTCCGTTCTTGTGCGGAAATCCGGCTGTGGTCATATTATGGCAGATGGATGTTAGCTGCGGCGACTGTCTTTTGGCGGCCGTCGCCACAGCGGTAGGCGGCACTTACCCCCAGTGTTAAAATGTGGGCCTAAGTCTCCTCCCGGAGCCTTATGTACCACTCAAATAGATATAAATTAAGCATTTTGCACTTATTATGCAGAGCTTTATAAATTGCATTCTACCACATCCGAAATGGACAGAAATTATTTTTATGAGGCGCTGAGACTCCCAAAAGTTACCCCTGAGACACAGGAACTATCCGGGTGACCCATTACCCCAGCAGAAATACAATCTGCTATCAAGAATATGGCACACAATAAGACACCTGGCATAGATGGCACAGCTGTGGAATTTTATCACACATTTGCTTCACGGGTAGTCCCAAAACTTGAAAAATTAAATCAGGCTGAGAACACTCTGCCTCTGACCACTAAACAGGCTCTGGTAACTTCGCTGCTCAAGCCGGGTCATGACCCCATTAAGCTATCTTCCTATAGACCGCTCTCCCTCCTGACTATAGAATATAAAATACTTAGTAAAATACTGACCCACAGACTACTTCCTTTATTGCCAAACCTGATCCATGTAGACCAATGTAGGTTTGTGCCAGGTTGTAATATGTCATAACATATTAGGCATTTATACAAAGTAATGGATGCATCACATGCTGCTTTTCCAGACCCTGGCTGCCTATCTCTTGACCTTCAACAGGCATTTGACTCACTGGATTGGGCTTATATGTTTACAGTATTACACAAATATGGGATACCCCCAGCCTTTATCAAATGGGTTAAATTGTTAAATGCAAAAATTACAGCTAGAGCAAAGACCGGCCCATATATTTCTGATGCATATGCAATTGGTAGAGGGAATGAGACAGCTTAGTGTAACAAAATGCTATATTAAAGTCGTACAAGCTGATTTTAAAGGGTCCATTATGAGATACCATGATATGCTGAGAGAATGGAGAGAGGCAGGGTTACTTGAATGGGAAGAATATCATTTTCTTAAGTGTGATTATCCCAAAATACCTGTCTTATACTTATTGCCCAAGTTACATAAAGACTGTGTCAACCCCCCTGGTAGACCAATTGTGTCCGCGATGTCCTCATTACTGGAGAATACTTCAAGATATATTGATTATTTCCTACGACCCTTTGTGGAATGTCTGCCCTCTTATGTCAAGGATACTACTCATTTTTTGAAATTGATGGATGGCTTGTATTGGGATAATGACTTCCTATTACTAACTATGGATGTCACCAGTCTATATACTAGCATTCAACATGATTTGGGACTCAAGGCTGTGAAACATTACATGAGAGCCCGTTCTATCTCATATTTGAAACACACTGAGATGATTTGTGATATGATTTGGTACTGTCTCTCTAAAAACTTTTTCTTGTTTGACAATAAGATATATAAACAACTACAAGGGACAGCGATGGGTACTTGCTTTGCTCCCAGCTATGCGAATTTATTCATGGGATGGTGGGAGGAGCAGGTATCCCAAGATCATAAAGATTTTGAAGACAAGGTGGTACTTTGGTGCCGCTATATTGATGATATCTTTGTGATATGGAAGGGAGATGAAAAATCAGCTAGGGAGTTTGTAACGCTGTTAAATCTGAATGAGTTCAATATACAGTTAAGCGCACAATATAGTAAGACCGCTATTCAATTTCTAGATGTAGAAATAAGTATTGACAATGACCAGGTGGTAACTAAATTATACAGAAAAACGACAGCAGGGAATAGCTTACTGAATGCAGGTAGCGCCCATCCGTCTGATCTCATTAGGAGTATCCCATATGGGGAATTGTTACGGGCTAAAAGAATTTGTAGCACTAAGGAAAGCTATCAACAAGAGTGTAATGTAATGTGCCAAAGACTCTTGGAAAGAGGGTACAGTGATAAAATGATTAGGACTGCAGTCGATAAGGTGGATTCTAAAGATAGATCGGACTTGCTGTATTCTTCAAATTCAACAAAGGACGATCAGCAACAAATAAGATTCATTACCACCTATTCAAATCAAGCTTTCAAACTAAGACAAATTTTGAGGAAAAGTTGGCATATTTTACAAACAGATTCCCACTTGAAAAGTGCATTGCGGGATTCTCCTTCTATTACATTTCGAAGAGGTAGGTCAATACGTGATGACCTAAGCCATAATATGGTAACAAGCTCTGACACCACCAATCAGATTGGGGACCCCGTACAAGGCTTTTACTGTTGCCAACGTTGTAAAGCTTGTAGAAATAGTGTCAACTGTACGGAGGTCAGCTGGGGTGATGAGCAAAACAAACATCGAATTACGGGTTTTTTCAATTGCAATACCGAATATTGTGTGTACTGTTTAAGATGTCCTTGTGATAAGATATATGTGGGCAGTACTATCCACAAAGCAAAGAAAAGAGTTCTTGAACATATGAGAGCCATTCGTAATAATGATTGCAATTACCCGGTAGCGAGGCACTTTCAAGAGGTACATCAAGGCAACGATAAATTATTGAGCTATCTGGTATGCGATCATGTTAAAAGCAGTATAAGAGGTGGCAATCGACAAAAAAACTTACGGATTTTGGAATCTAAATACATTATCAGGTTCATGACACTCTCGCCTGGAGGGCTCAACTCCAGTGAGGAGATGTGTAGTCATCTAGGCTAATTAGTATTTTTCTGGGTAAAAGATGACTGTTATGTAACATATATTGGTTTTAGTTTTATATATATTTTTGAACATATTTGCTTTTGTTGGCCTAGTAGTGATTTTTTCCACCTGTAGGGTTTTTGCTTAATTAAATTTTGGGGTTATGAAGTATGTGCACTGGATATATAAACACGGTATGTAAGATATAACTATCTGAAAAAATTGGATATTTATTTGGTATATGTATCTTAATAACAATACTATGTTGAATATTTTGAGGATATTAATAATGTATTGATATATAGGCCAAACAAATAATAAGAAAAGGAATTTCAATACAATATGTGAGTTATATTATGTATAAAAAGACTAGCCTAAGATGGCTGCCATGTTATTCAAGATATTCTATATATATGCTGTGTTTGTCTGTCTTCAGTTTTGTTGAGTGTAAGTATTTGTATGCTAATCTGCCAAGCTCCCCCATCTGTGAACAAGGCTACGGCTGAAACGCGTTGGGAGGAAATTCGTTGTTAAGAGTAAAAAGCTCTAAATTATACTGGAAGTGTCCTGACCTTTCTTGTCATTACAAGATTTTTCTTTTGCATTTTTATGGCATTTCTCGAAGCCATGGTCGGACCGCCACGTTTTTGAGCCTCGGTAATTTGAGTTCTTTTGGTGAATATATATATATATATATATATATATATATAAAACTGGCTTGTAAACGTGCAAATTACATGTCCAAACTAATAAAATTAATAAAATTATGTTTTTAAAAAAAGTGTTCGACCTTTTGCTGATGATGTTGAATTCCAGAAATTCAAAAATGTTAGAATTTGGATGAGCTATCTGTCATTCAAGAGGGTATCATATTGAGATGCTAGCGAATTGTCATACCTTAGAGCCTGAGGCAGCAAGCCACCGAGCTAGCCCATGAAGGACTTTGTGGCATTGCAGCCACCAGAAGAGCCCTAAGAGACTGAATGCCATCTTTGTAACTGTTTATCCCCCCAAGGTGATGCAGCATCCATTAACAATGTCTGATCTTCCTTTGCATGATTGGGAGAGATTTGCAGTTGATTTCTTTGAGCCTCAGGGAAATGGACATCATCTCATAGTAGTCTCTGATGAATGTTTGTGTTTTCCTTTGGTGGAAGACTTATCATCAACAACCCATGATAAAGTAATCAACCTGCTTGATGATATCTTTGCAGCATGCGGCAACCTTGCTATTCTCAAATCTACTCGTGTCCCACCTTTCAATAACAGATAATTCAAGGAGTTTCTTGATGGATCTTTGTTAACCATCAATAGAGCACACCTCTCTGGCCCCAAACCAATGGTGTTGTTGAATGATTTATGGTCAACCTCAATAGGGTAATGGAAGGAATCAATCTAAATCAAGTCCTGTGCCCAGCCCTTTGTGCCTAATGATCAACTCCTCACTCCACAACTGATGAGAGCCTTTCCAACTTGCTATTTGGGAGAAGCATTGGAACCAGACTACCACAATGGACAGCGAGCCGACTGGTGAATGCCGATAAGCTTTGTGTCTCAGACACTTCTCAAAAGTGCAAAATGAAAGCATATGCTGATCAATGCCGATGCTGAAAACAGTCTTGAGAAAGGGGATTTAGTACTGGTCAAACAGAAACAGGAGCGCACAACAGACACTGTGTTTGCTGTCGTCCTTTAAGGGGTATGGCATGCAAAGGACACATGGTGACAACGCATCGTCCCAGGAAATCCATCACAAGGGACTCATCACATTTTAAACACCTACCTCAGTGTTTGTCAGCTCCTAAAATCACAAGCGAGGCAACCCCACCTGAAAGTCCAGATCGCACACTTAGGCCCGTGTCATTCATGATGGTGCATCTAAACTACCTCATACCACACGATCTGGCAGACCAGTGCAAGTGCCTTGGTAGCTCATTGAAATAATATTATGCTAATGTTGGTTGTACTTTTTATTTAAAAAGGGGGGAGATGTAGGGCCTCATTCTGACCCTGGCGGACGGCGGAGGCCGTCCGCCAGGGTACCGCCGCTGAATGACCGCACCGCGGTCAAAAGACCGCGGCGGCCATTCAGACATTTCCTCTGGGCCGGCGGGCGCTCTCCAAAAGAGCGCCCGCCGGCCCAGAGGAAATGCCCCTGCAACGAGGACGCCGGCTCAGAATTGAGCCGGCGTAGTTGCAGGGGTGCGACGGGTGCAGTTGCACCCGTCGCGTATTTCAGTGTCTGCTTAGCAGACACTGAAATACTTTTCGGGGCCCTCTTACGGGGGCCCCTGCCGTGCCCATGCCATTGGCATGGGCACGGCAGGGGCCCCCAGGGGCCCCGCGGCACCCCCTACCGCCATCCTGTTCCTGGCGGGCGAACCACCAGGAACAGGATGGCGGTAGGGGGTGTCAGAATCCCCCATGGCGGCGCAGCAAGCTGCGCCGCCATGGGGGATTCTAAGGGCAGCGGTAAACCGGCGGGAGACCGCCGGTTTGCCTCTTCTGACCGCGGCCGAACTGCCGCGGTCAGAATGCCCTGCGGGGCACCGCCGGCCTGTCGGCGGTGCTCCCGCCGACCCTGGCCCCGGCGGTCTTAGACCGCCGGGGTCAGAATGACCCCCGTAGTGTCTTTGATATCATGTGTGCTAGGGCCCTCGAGGTCCTGGGTGGACTCTAGACAGGAATTATGTAAATGGATGGCAGGTGTTAAGGTGTTGTTATAAAAGTTATGATGCAATGCGGGCAAAGCCTGATAGTATGTTGAAGAATTAAGATGTCTGTTACAGAGCTCAGTGTGTGGCATGTTTAATTACACGCCCCTGGGCTGTGGAGGATGCTACAGGTTCTTGTATTGTTGGTATCTAAGTTTGTAGCGTGAAACCACTGGAAGTTTTTAATGCTGTGTCAGAATATATATTTTTTTAGTTTTCCCTATCGGTGAGTGGGATGCTTGCCTTGCTGATACTTAGCTGTGGAATGTTTTTTCATTTTTGATGGTATAATAGTTTGTGGTGGAAGATTATTGAGGTTTTGAATGGTGTGCAAGAATAAATGGGTGTTAAGTTATTTTCACAAGCATAGATGTAACAGGGATATTGTGTAATGGAGAATGTGTTGATACGGAGAATGAAGTTTGCATAAAAACTTCTGATGAAGGTTTCTGATTTTCTGTACTTTTGTGGGGTGTAATTGAATGGTTGGTGTGAGCTTGAAGTGGATGAATTTAAGAATTAGAATAAAGATGCAACCAATATGACAGAGGTGCCTTTCTGTTGATGTGTGGTTACAATTTTTAATCTTGGGGTATATTCTATGCGTTGATGAAGTTGATATTTGAATGACTGCAGCTCTAACCTCACCTCATTTGATGGTGTTGAATGAGGAGAGGTTAAGGTTGTGGTGTATAATTAGTCATAAGGACACAGTAGTTTGGTCATTATATGTTCCTATGTTGTTTTAGTTTGCTTACTAGGAGTCCATGATGTGGTTTACCTAGTCCTGAATACAAGGATTGTGGAAGAAGACATGGTTTGTTGGAATTACCTTGTGGGGAAGAAAGGAAAGAAGGCTAGACGTCTTTGCCTCATTTGAATAATACGTTGCCCGCAGACTCACTAATGTCAATGATTTTATATACTTATTTTGACGTGGGTATGAGAATCATGTATGCACACTGATGCGATTTATTTCTATTGTACTCAAAATACATTTTCATCTGATATTAATGCTTAATTGGACCTTTTTAATACAAGTGAATATTCAATATGTACACAAAATTATGTGATTTGTTCTTCTCTTCTATTATTATGGAATATTGGAATAGTCAGGTTGGTGGGATATTTTCTGGATATGATGTTTACCACATGTTATAGGGTTTTATTCGGTGTGTTTTGATGTCTTTTTCACGTGATTTTATATATATATATATATATATATGAACCTTCATGTGGAGGCCGAGATAAAGGAGGAGTGAAATTTAGAGTGTCTCCACTCGGCAGTCATTGGCTATCACATTTCAGAAAAGTATCTCCTTAGGGAATGTTAGTTCACAGTTTCCTCAAACTAAAGATTACCAACTGGTTGGACCAGATAAAAGGATTCAGAATCTGTGGTCATTGCAAAGCTTGCAGTTTTAGTGCAAATATGCAACAGGTAACCTTAGAAGCTCTCGCAAATTTTGGAAGTTTAACAAATTAATTACGTGTAGTACTGATTATGTGGCGTATGCCATTGTGTGCCCTTGCAATAAATGGTATGTCGGGTCCACAGTTTTTCCAGTATAGAAACGTATTTTGGGACATTGGCGAGTTATAACAAATCGGAATTTTACATATAGTACCACCAAACATTTTCACAAGTACCATCTGAGTGATTGGAGACTTGCAAAATATTTTGGCCTAGATACAGTACCCAAACATCCAAGGGGTGGGAGCGGATCTCTGCTATTGAGAAGAATGGAATCTAGGCTAATCTTGGAATTTGGGAGTATGGCCCCACATGGGATGAACTTGGATGAAGAGTTATCAGTCCATTTACGATGAGTAGAATGAATTAAGGGTTGTTTGATGAAATGGTTGAGTATTAAAATTTATATTCCGTGTGGCCACTTTTTCTCTTTTTCTTTCTCTTGCCTCTTTGCTTTCTTGAGATTGGTCAAGGAACATTTGGTCTATAAGTTAATTGGTTTTTAGGTATTATAATGTATATTGATTATACTTTTCACTGAGGTTTTTTTTCTTTTCTTTACACTACTCTTTTCTTTTTCTTTTTTCAAGTCAGGATGTAGTTCATAGAAATTAGTGGAAATGGATTGTATGTTATTTGGACCACGCTTGATTTGAATGGTAGATATAATGGGTTTAGTTTGCATTACCGAAGCCTACTACAGTTTTATTGATTATACAATTTTTAAGGACAGGGGGAATCCCGAGTAGTGAAATAAGCATGTTTGATCAATTGCTTGAAGTCAATTTGGTTTTATCATTGAAACAAAATGCATTTATATGTTTTCTTTTGTCTTCAATGAATTTGGAGATTTAGTGTATTCTTATCATAGAACTGTACCAAGTCAATGGAAGGTTTATAATACTAAGTGGAGTCCTGAATTGCATATTGTGATTTATATATTAGTCAGGTACTGCACCATGAATAAGTAACGTACAGTTTTCAAGCAACATTGTGAAATGGAATGTACATTTTGATTTCAGTACTATTAATTTTATTAAAGCAAAATATTGAGGTGGAATTGGCTAAAAGTAATTTTTAGACCAAGGTAAGAGGGTCTTTCTTTAGTGTTCATTACGTGTCATAGTCCTTTTAAATTTTGATGTCTTTATTGTTATGGCCACATGATCAGGACCGGGAGACGGTAGAAACGCACTGTCTGTTCCTCAATAAATGTTAATACTGACCACGCTAGAAAGGCTCGTATGTCTGACAATGGACTGTTGTCTGGGACTAGAGTGATATATAGCATTGTATGGCAGCCATGAAGAAGTTCACTGTTGTGAACAAAACGTGTTTGCTGAGTCTGTTGCGCTCCAAATATGAACAGTGAAACAAATAAAAGCTTTTTGTAACATGAAATAAAAAAGAAACAAGAAACTTGGATAATTTGTTTGAACTCTTGTATTTTTTTAGATGCACGGCTATATTTATGAATTTGTTGTCTGCATTGCAGAGGTGTCTCGAAGCAGCTGACCATTAGGGTTTGGTTCACACATACTTCTAGGGATGGGTAGGGTTGCGAGGGGGTATGAGCTGTTCTACCCATCGCTTTTTGTAGTTTTTTGGGATTCGTCATAGGCTGTACACATGCGGAGTGTAGAAGACTTTACACTTGATATTGTGCTGACATTTTCCAGTGCTTCAGTTCAGTTCAGCACATTTTGGAAATTTTAAGCCTGCCATTGTCTGAAAGTTTGCAGATAATTTTACATGCACTTCTCCATGAGATCTTCGACTTCCTGTACGTGCACCCAGATAAGAAGTCTTGCAGTTCACATTAGCTGCTTTATCTCCCGGTTTGAGGTCAGATCGGAACAGTAGGAGACAGGACCTTACACTTCACATAACTACTGATGTACTTTTTCTCAAAGAAAGTATTTATCTCCAGAATTTTGAGACTAAAATTATTTTCAGTTCCAAATTTTAGGACTCCCACCTTAAAATAAGTTTTCTCATGCTCTATGACAGTTTCCTCAAGCTCCTGTATTATTTCCTTTTTAGATTACATTCATCTCTGAGGACGTCATTCCGTGAAAGGTTATAGCCCGGGCCACTGGAATTATGTGATTGTGTGACCACAACTATTTTCACATAACTATAGATTTGCTGCATTCCTCACATAAGCCATCATATGTTGCATAAAGTGAAGATTTTAACAAATAGGCCCTCATTTCAACCTTGGCGGGTGGCAACCGCCGGCCGCCAAGTTGAAACCGCCGGGCGCCCGCCAATGCAGCCGCACTCCCGCTGGGGCTATTTGGAGATCCCCTATTTTCCGCCCGCTGGCCCAGCGGGGATCTCGGCCTCAACACGGGAGTCGGCTCCAAATGGAGCCGGCGGTGTTGCGGCTGTGTGACGGGTGCAGTTGCACCCGTCGCGCTTTTCACTGTCTGCTGTGCCGTGGCTGTGGCAGGGGCCCCCAGGGGCCCCACAACTCCCCTTTCCGCCAGCCTTTTCATGGCGGTTCACATCATGCTTCCACCACCACAACATAGAACAATGGTTCAGCTCACTTCAGCAATTGATCTGTTGTATCAGTCACAACTTCCATCTGTCCACCTTAGCATTCATTAGGGATTGAATACCTACAGTGTGAGTGCAACGTTCCGCTATTTAATTAGGAGAACATTTTCACACAAAGTAGTTCCCATATGAGCTGGAACGGTTACAGTAATTATGTTCTTTTGCCTTATTGAGTGCGTTGCAAGTTGAAAACATGTTTTTTCCTTTTTTCTCTGGTAGTCATGATGTTCCTTCGCAAGTACAGTCTGTGCAGAGGAGAGACAAGGAAAGGGTAACCCAATCAAGAGTGCAAACAGGTATACAGGGCTGAGCACAGGGAGTGTTAATACTGGTCAGCCTCCCAATTTAGTACAGACACAAACACCTCCTTTCACTGCAGACGTTGAATGTAAATGTAATATTATATATTTTTTTGCTTATTGACTACTTTTATCCCTTTCTGGGTGATGACTTCCTTGAGAACATTGTGGACAAACAAATATGCATGCTGAACTGCTTCTGGGCAAGCATGAAGACCCTCTGGCACCTGCCATTAGGGGATTTGGTCTGCTTGTGCTGTTTGGGCAACACCCAGCTTCGCACCAGTTATGCCCAGACATACGTTTTTGATTTTGCAGTGTATGGTGTATTTCAGTGATAATTCTGCAGCATTGACGTGGAACCATCCAGACCATGACAGATTGTTCAAAATCCAGCTTGTCTTAGAACATTTGTCTGACAAGTTTCTGGAAGAATATGGTGGTCAACAAGTCCTTGATCCTTGAAGAATGGCAGAGGAATGAACAGAAGAATTACAACTAAATTTAAGTTTGTGACCATTGGTCCTTATTTACATATAATGAGATAGGCTTGTAATGAGGCTTAGCTCTTCATTTCTTATTCTTTCACTCTGTCTCATGTTTATTTGCTTCCCTCTGAGACTGGTCCTTGTGCTTTCTTCTAGGGTCTTCTTTCCATGGGACCTGATGACTTGGGCAGAAACACACAGAAATTATGGGTAAGTATGAATGTTTTTCTTATAATACCTTACTTCCTATTTCCCTTTCCTTCTACTGTTCCCTCTTGTTTGCTCTCTTTAGTTTTCCTGCTCCTAGCTCACTCCATTTAGAGCTTGCTATTCTCTTCGGCTTCCTTTGGGTATGGTTCTCCTATTATTCCTGATAAAAAAAATAAACTTGTGTTTCTCTCTCGGTACACCTGGTCTTCTCTTCAGTTACCTGATATTGCCTGCTTTATTTCTAGAAGTATCTCTCCTGTATACAAGGTAGAAACAAAAAGAAAAGATTTTCAGACTACTGATGAAAGAAAACAAACAAGGGCAAACAATGTAGGATCAACCCCCTGCCTGTCCGCTTCACTTTTTCTTCCCACCCCCTCTCGTCAATATTCACTCCTTCCACCACCCGTTGGTCCTTGTCGTTGCCTCCAGCTCTGTATACTCACACTAACCTGGTGTAGCAACGCTTCCCTGTGAGCGTGGCTAGGGCTAGACACCTCTCCGTTTCCACTGACACTGGGGAGGTACTGAGGCAGTGGTGGTTGCCTCCTGTTGTTGTTTCTGGGCTTCTGCCCTTGAAAGCTGCAAATCCTCCTGGCCAGGTACTCAGACGTTCCATTCGCTGGCTCTCCAAGGTGTGGATTTCGGCATCGTATGTCTTGGCTCCTAGCATCTTCGCAACTCCTCCTGTATATCCAGTTCTTTTTCATTTTCTCCTTCATTGCTTGACTTCCGTCTCTCCCCTTCCTGTCTTTCCTCCTGTGAAGAAACTGTATGTCTGTTCTCTTTTTCTCTGACGTTTTACTGCCTATCTGTTTGCCTTCCCCTGCATTAATTTTGTTTCTTGTTTTCTTTTCTCTTTAGGGCTGGAGGTGTCAGTCCCTGGACAGCCTGTAGATGGATTGGGGGTAACTATTCAATTCTGTCTGAGTCTTGATCCTCCCCTTTCTGACAATTCTCTACAAATGGCAAGTGCTGTTTAGATAGTATATACCTGGATAGTGTATATACCAATCAAAAGAGCTTGAAATGGCAAGATATAAATGCTGCATGACTACTGGTTATGTACAAAGCCTGAGAGAATATACTGGAAAGGACTCTAATGTATATCCTGCTGGTTTCCCTTCCATGCTAGGAACTAGTGAGAAGATTTTGGGAGCTTGTCCAATCATTCCTTCATAAAGATATTATCCTTGATGTGGAAACCTTCTATACAAGAGTTCAACTTTCAGAGAGCTGTACAAAGCTGGCACCATGGCTTGGGATGGAATTGAAAGCCACTGCTAAGATTTCCCTCCGGAGCTTGTTTGTGAGAAGCTCCTAAAAGCCACAGCAGTGGGTTGGATTCCATCGAACATCTCACAGTCAACTTCTCAGCTAGACGGGAAGTATATGTGGCCATTACTTTCCATGATGTGAGCAGGTCACTGGCCATGTTTAGAGATCAGTTGGCAGATGCTCACAAGCCAATCTGTATACTTGATGACACAGGTACATGGGTGTAGTAGATTAAAATGGCCAGGTACTTCAACCATATAATGAGAGTCGTAAAACTTGCACAAAGTATAAGAAATGGGCTACGCACCCGATCCAGTTGGTAAACTACAATGCATGTTTTGTTTACCGTCTGACCATCACAGGAAGACTGATGCAGTTTCTTGAATTTCATTTGGCCATAATTGAAAGCTTCATTGCTGTAGAAGCAGTATAGACTCTACTTCATCTGTTGTGGAGTACGTTGCAAAGCTGCAGGATCAGCACCTTGCCTAGCATGTTCCTGCAACAGAGAAACAGCGCAAGCCATATCGTAGATGTAGAGTTTGCTTTTGGAAAGAAAGGCGTCAGGAGACTTCTTTTGTATGATCCCCAGTGCTCACTCCTGCCATGACTATGAGTTCCAACCTGCCTTACTTTGTACTACAGAAAAGCGATGTTTTGCGATGTTTTGCGGAACAGATGGAAGTGGAGTTGGCAAACTGATAGCATGTTCCTTTCAATAGCAGTGTATACTTGACTAGACAAGCAACCTTTCAAATTGTTCAATCTAGATTGGAAAATCTTTACAAAGTGTCCTTGCGTATGGCCTGCTTGCTACCTTCATCCCCTCCAATCATGAATTTCATCCTCAGAATTACAAGTGCATCACAATCAGTGCATTGCACAAAATAATGGAGAAGGCATGTACAATGTTTGATGGGATACTCTGTACGCCAAACCTTAAGACAGGTGGTCTTTCTGCACGTGGTCTTTAAGGAACTTAGGAGAGTGTGCCCAGTGTGTTTACCCCAGTGTTACCATCTAGATATGATCACACGGTCCAAAGTATGGGCCACAAGAGGATCCTCAGACACCCAGCTTACTTACACACACTGAAAGGAGATGGATTTTGCACAGTAAGTGCACAAAAAGAACATTAAAGACAAGTCTTCTAGAGTCTAAGCAGTCTGCCACCCTCACAATATTAGGTAAGACTCCGGTTAAGAGACATGAACAGGTAGGGAAAGTTCAGCCTAAGTTTGACTCCATAGGGATCTAGTGTAGGTAGAAAGCAGATGGTCAAGACAGGAGTTCCGTGCAAAAGAAGGCATTATCCATCAATGGTGATTGTGTGACTGTTTGTTGGTGGTATGTGTGGCTGTTGGCTGGTGGGAGGTGTGGTGTATGGCAGTATGTGTGGCTAGTAGCTGGTGGTATGTATGGTGGTATGTGTCGTATGTATTTGTGGCTTTTCGCTGGCAGTATGTGTGTAGTGGTTTGTGAAAGTGTATTTGCATGTAAGGTGGCTGATGGCTGGGTTAGTACAGTGTTTTATGTGATAGTTGATGTGAGTTCTATTGGGTCAGTAACTGGCAGTGTGAAAGGCTTTGTGTGTTTGTATAAAAGGTGTATTAACAGACAATAAAGTGGTAGGTGATTTGAAGTGGTTTCACTGCTCTGTACCAGAAGGTCAGGAGTTCAATATTCTAACACTGTTATTTGCATTCTCTTTTTGAATGTATTACTAGTTGGAGTGCCAAAACCACATGCTATTGGTCTGTACTTGAGTGGTGGATTGTCTTAGATGGAACATCAACCCCTGATGTTTTTGAAAGTTCACACCCAAAGGTAATGCTCTTTCTGGGGTGGTTGCAACACATCACATTCCACAAATGGGTCCTGCATGTTGTCCAACGGCACTACATCCTTTCATTCTTTTTTGACCCACTCACCTGCCACCTACGTCAGACCACATCTTGGAGGACCACAAGCCTACTTTGTGTCAGAAAGAGCCATAGAGAGGGCATCAGCCTCAATGGCAGGGACTTGGTGTTATTTCCACTATTTTTTGTGTCAAAGAAAGGTAGAGGCTTCTGTCCTCTGCTGGATCTTTGCCCCCTGAATACCTTCTTGTGCAAGGACAAATTCAAAATGCTCACCCTGGCCAAGGTTCTCCCTGTGCTGAATCCAAGAGACCAAATGGTGGCTCTGGACCTTTAGGATGCTACTTTTCACATACTTGCTCTACCTGCGTTCACGGTGGGTGTAGGGAGCTGGGTTCTGGTTGCAGTCCCCTCCCTCCACAGTTTATACCAGGGTTTTAGATGCAACTTTGTGCTCTGGGTTCCTGCTGACCAGGTCCTCAGTGTCAGTGTTCCTTCCTTAAAATAAGACACCTGGTCACTTGTTCCCCAAGTGACCAGTTACTTCAGCCCCCTATAGGTCCCTGGTAAATAGTACCCCTTGCTGACCATGCCTGATGGCATATGTGGGCTCTGCAGTGGCATTTACAGTCACAGGGTGTCCAGCACCAGGGTAACATGGCAGACTAAATCCAGGTGTCGGAAGATACTGCAAAACATCTGCATTGGTGGCTGCTCAAATACAACTACACCAGCTGCACCCCTCTCCCTACACTACCTAGAATTGACAGTGGTGATGGATGCATCTCTACTCTGTTGAGGTGGCCATCTGGTAGAGGTGGAGATCAGGGGACTCTGATCTCTGGCAGAGACCCGCTTGCACATCAATTTGTTGCACTTGCTAGTGATTCGATTGGTGCTAAAATACTTCTAACCTTCTATCATGGAACGACTGGTGTACTCATGGAAAACACTACTGCCATGTGGTACTGCAACAGGCAGTGCTGGGTGGTATCCTGGGCCAAGTGCCAAGAGGCTCTCAGCCTTTGGAGTTGGCTGAACCATCAGGGAATCTCTATAGTGGTACTTTAAACCCCAGGGTGGACAAACTCAGCCGGTGGTGCGAGCGTTTGTGGGATCGGAAATGGCAGCTAGGGTCGAGGATGGCACAGGGCATCTTCCAACAATGGGAGAACCCTGGCTTGATCTCTTCCCCACTGCCAAAAAATGCAATGTCAGCATTTTTGTGCACATATGTTCCCAAGGAGGCTGTCTCTCATAGATGCATTCCATCTAAGGTGGAGCACAGGACTCGTGTATGCCGACACGCTGCGGCCTACCCTGCCTCTAGTTCTGAAGAAGGTCAGAAACAACTGGGCCAAAGTCAATCTTGTGACTCTGGATTGAGCCGGGAGAATGTGTTACCTGCAGCTTCTCAGCTTGAGCATCTGTCCTCCAATTAGGCTGCCACATTGTGAGGATCTCCTACAGCACAACAGCACAGTGTCACACCTGAACCTGCATAAACTGCACCTCTATGCATGGAGATTGAACGGCAACAGTTAATCTCCTTTGACCTTCCTCCTGAGGTACTTGATGTTCTCTTGGCAGCCAGAGATTCTTCAATGAAATCTGTGTATGCTGGAAGTTGGGACAACTTTGTGGCTGGGTGTGGTACCTGGCACAGTTAAAGTTAAAGGTTACCTGTTTGCTTTGCCAGCCTTTTTGTCTGCTGGACCAACCGTCCTTATTCAAATTACCCATTGTGATGCGTTTTCTATAAGGTTTACAACATGTTTTGATATACGCCCTTCGTGGTGCCACCGTAGGGCTTGAATTTGGGCCATTACATTTCTAATGTATATCCCTTTTGAACTGATGCACAGCTGTCCATTGTATATGTGCACCCTTAAAACAGTCTTCCCAGTTGTTATAACACCTGCACGATGGGTAAGTGAACTGAAATCCCATATGGTCCAGCCTCCCTGTACCACCTTTTTTTCTGGCCAAGGTATTGGAAATCTATACTTACATGTCAATATTTTGGATTCAATATTCTGTCCTTAATGTTCTGTGCTATCAATATTCTGATCTTGATATTCAGTGTACACACTGTGTTATTCTATGTGAAGGAATACATGGATTTATTTTTAAGGTACATATTAAAGCACACTCAATCAACTTTCCACAATCTAAATTTAAAGCCTATCATTTGGATGGGATTTAAAGCACATGGGTGTAAAGTTGTAAGGTAGTTGGGTTCACAGCTTTGTGTATTTTCTAAACTGTTCAAGCTTTGTGAAATGAAAAGCTTATAAAGTTATTTTAAAAAAAAATAAGGTGGCATCATTTCACAGCCCTCGCTCTAACACCTCTTATCTCAAGTGATGGATTTCCAGCGTTCACACTCAAATTTTTTTTTCGGAAGGATCACATAACCAGGACATTCTACATCAAGGATACTCAAAGTACAGCCCGCGGACCTCATGCGGCCCCTCTGACCTTTACATGCGGCCCCTGGGGCAACAGGAGCACTGGACAGCTGTTTGCTCGACTCCCACTAACAAATATTAAATACACACACAATCATTTATTTCAAACTTAATTGGTGTTAAAGGAAGTTACTAGTGACTCCTGCCCTTGACTTTAGAAATGCCTTCATGTTTAAAGACATCTTGCAGCATAAGTGTAAAACTAAGACAGTCTCTTCAATATTAAGTGTATTTAGTTAACATGCAGAACGTTTTCGCCTTAGTACAATTTATTTTATCAGTGCATTGAGATGTATTCCTTTTAAAGTGATAGTTTTCAAACATAAATTTGGAAACATTAATTATTTCCCTTACCCTGAGAACACCAATAGTAAATTAAAGAGGCAAGTCACTTGGTATGTGCACTTTATGTATGATAGGAACCCAGGCCACCCATAAACATTATAGTTATTTAAATCAAACATAGAAGCAGGTTTTTGCAGCACACCATGAATCATGTATTTCGAGGTCATCTTAAATGTGATAATGCAGAAAAAGGAGGGAAAGGGACACTAAACAATTGCCTAGGATCACACAATTTGGAAAAGTGGGTAAGCCGGGATTCATTCACATGTTTTCTGGTTTCCCATTGTTTATTTCAGCCACTAGATGTATATCCTTTGCTTCCCCTACACCTACCTTGCCACCAATCCCCCTAGTCACCCCACCCGACTGCCACCTCCCTGGCATCAATGCGGCCCCCAGGCAAGTCACAGACCAAACTTTTTGGCCCCTGGGAAAATGTTTGCGAGTACCCCTGTTCTACATCAAGAAATTATCACATCTGAAAGTCCCAGAAGGATAAACCTTAGCTCACGTAAAGTGAAAATGTCATCTGCTTCGCAAAGTTTGGAGCTACCTAATTCAGTCATACTTTGTAAGTGAAGTTTTCATTTAACATGCCACTAATTTATAATAACTTTCCAGAGGGTTTGGAGCCTATCCATCAAGAACATTTTGGGATTGAGAAATCAGTGGTGACCAGTGTGTTTTAAACATTTTAAGCCTGCAAAAGTGGTTAAAACTATATAGAATTTAGATGTCATTTTACAGAGGAAGTTGCAAAGGTCCCACAATGATTTGCACTATAAAGCTGTGGCAAAAGATGGATAGTCCAATTACATTTAGTCAAAAGCACCAGCCAAAACTGCATAGACTTGAAGCAGTCTTCAAATTGGCATACACCCCTCATAGTTACAGGCAGATTGTGTAAAAGGTGTTGCACAAAAGGAGACCTTCGTTAGACATCGACCAGCACGACAGGTAAGCATGGTAAAGAATAGGTGATTGCATGAGCCCCGGATGGGTCCATTTGTGGTCTGTGGCCTGGATGAGGACACTAGTTTCATCTCCAGGTAGAGGAGCTGTAGATAGGGAGGCAGCATACTGCCTCTATGGCTCAGAGTGGTGGTTTCATATTTTGCTTCTAGGTTTCTGCTACGTGTTAACATCTCCCTTTGATGCTGCTTGCATGGTACCTCCCATCTGTATGCTACAGAGCCTTCCACTTCTAGAATTATGGACATTCTCCACTCTTCCAAATGCAGTAGACTCCTTGCATAGAATCCTCCAGGTGCCACCATCTCGTCTATGTGGTTAACATTGCTTTGATGAGCATGCACTTTTCTGAGAGGTGAATGTAGAAAGCATGGAAGCCTGCCATGTGTACTGGCTGATATACATTGAAAGATAGGGGTCAGCACAAAAAAAAACAAGAGCATACAGTAGCAAATAACAAGGGGCACCATTGTTAAGCAATTTGCAAAATGCAATGTGGATCAAGTAACAATGACTAGACCTTATCAGGACTTTAAAGACCACTATGCAAGGTGATTCTTGGATCTTACCCTTTTAGAAAATAAAATTCCACTTAAAATCACAAATCACCTTTTCTCCACATGTATCTAGCTCTTATTTTGATCCTTTAGACTTTCTCTATACTCTCCCCAACTCCTAATCTCTGTCATCACTGCCTCTCTCAACCTTTTGCTCACTGCCCCTTTTTGTTGCTGCTGCAATTATCTTCCCATTTATGTCTCTCCTGCTCTCTCTCTTTCTTTCTTTTTACTCTCCTTTCCCTCAATTCTCTCTCCTTGTGTAGAACCTCTTCTCTTCTATCTTCTTTGTATTTTTTTATATTTTTTATTTTCTCTCTAGTCATACTCACCATAGACCATGTATGGCAACCAAAACTTTCTCTTGGCTGTGCATAACCATTAGCAGCACTTGCCACCTTTCTATGACCACTGTGCTTTTCGTTGTTCCCCAGCCTCAGAAGCTTACCATACTGGGGACCTCCCGGCACTGGAGAACTCCTCTGCAATCATGGAACAAAGAAGTTAGTGCAACGTGGCCACCATATCTCTGCACCTTGTTGTCATTTCTTGTTCCACGGGATATCAGGCTGCATGGATTAGGTGGGCTTAACTGTTTTAGGGCAGATGACAACTCATTGATGTCCACCACACTACCTTCTTCCTGTGGTGGACTTCAATGGGAGGTCTACAGTACTAGAAAACAGCAGAAACATTTTATTTTCCAGAATCAAAGTCAGGAGGCAAGGTAAATACTTCCCACGAGTTCCAAGTTTGATTTTTTTCTGTATTGTGCTTTACCTTTTGAGCACTGATGTAACCCAGCCATACAAAAGTGAAAGCAAACCGTGCTAATGGAATCTGCAGGGATTCAAAACTGTCCACAACACAAGTTCCTACACTTCTCCCAATAACAATACTACTCCACTTGTGCGACTGGACTATCAGCTGAGAAAAGAAAAGTTCCATCTGCCATGTAAGACACAAAGAAACATCACAATTGTGTCTTGTGAATTGACCTATTCACGATATATTGGTAGCTGTGGTATTCAAGCCAGGGTTTTGTTGGAACCCAGGAAATCCATCCAGGCCCAGAGATTTCTGAAAACAAGGCACATACATTAGTTTGGGGTGGTGTGGTTTGTGTGGATCCTAATATCCTTTCTTACCCAGAATGCCCGGCAAACACCAAACTGTGGCTAAATCACAGATTTTCCTCATGCCGGAATCCAAGGATCCATAAAATTCCAACTACCCAGGTTTCCCACAATTCTCACAATAAAAATACTGTAAACAATGTTTACCAAGTATGATGCATTTAGCATATTATTACATAGGACCTAATAAGAGCAATTTATTTGCTATGACCATAAATTAGATAAAGATAAAGCAGACTTGTAAAGGTGTCAATACATTTCTTAAAGGAGATTCATACTACAAAGATATTAAATTACCATATATAAAAATCTGAAAATATTGGTCGATGTATTGTGGAGATGTCTAGAGAGGTCAATTATAATACATATGCTTTCTGCCTCAGATGCACTGATTATGGTTCCACAATATTTGGTTCAAGGAGATGAATCCTCAGCATGTTGACCCTGGCAGGGTTATCTAGATATTAAACCATTTTTGAAACATAGTTTGTATAGCAGCCCATTGTGGCATGGTAGACTATATTGGTTAATTGCAGATTCACACTAGTTAGTTAGGGTATTTGCAGCCTTCCGCAATAGGTGGATTACCCTACAAAAACTATCTGGCTCCTGCAAACAAAGTGAAGCACTCTAGCGCAGATACATGATCTCACCAGGCTATATTTCAAGACAGGCTGGTGTAGGCTGGGGCAATGACAGTCAAATGTAAGTCGTACCTGACTCTGTCCCAATACGATAAGCTAATCAAAGGAATATTCAATATTGGAATTTGGAGTTTCCTGATTGGACATTGCATCTGAATGGCTAGTAGGTTTAGGCAGTGATAGTCACTTAAGTATCAGCAATAGGAAACAACATGCAATTTTCTGTCTTAAGAACAACATAAGAACATCAGTGTCCCCACACAGCTGTGCAATCTTTTCACAAAGCAAATTATTGTTTGACATTCCACATGTGAAAGGTAAGAAGGGAGTGCAGCTAATGCTCATTTAATTCTTGGCCTCTCTGCTGTGACTGTGAACTTGTGTTGGTACCAACTTTCATATCAGCCCCTCACACACAACACTGTGACATTTCTCAGGGGTCCATATTATTCCCTCTATTATTCAACCTTTACCTAACCCTTTAACCCCCTTACCAAACCTGATTAATTCATTTAACTTCACCTGTCACTACAATACAGATGATTCCCAAATCATTTAAAGAATGGATGATCTGGAAGACCTCTACAATTTAAACTTTGATTAGTGCTTCCGGGCCATAAATACATGGATTATGAATTCCCACCTAAAGCCAAATACAACAAAGACAGAGAATACGACCTGTAGACAATTGTAAAAATTCCAGCCTACCATCATGTGGCCTAAGAAACATGAGTCCTCTCCAACAAATTTGAGGGGAGTCAGAAACCTTGGGGTAACCACGGATTCATACCAATATTTGATACCGCATGTTAATAACATCAAACAGAGTGCCTTCTACTATGTTGCATCCTCCCATACCATGGATTCCAAAAGAAACTGCAAGCTATCCTCATACTCGTAATCTCCAAGCTTGAGTACGTCAACAGCCTATACCTTGGCACACCGGCATTCATCATACACAAAATACAACTCATCCAAAATGCTGCTGCAAGCCTTCTCTACCTTCACCCAAGAGGACACAAGACTCCAGTCTTGCATTCACTCCTGTGGCTACCTATAGCAAGAAGAGACACTTTTCATTGCTGTAGGAAAATGGCTCCTTGTTGCAGTTACCCCCGCCCCCACTTTTTGCCTGATATTGATGCTGACTTGACTTGAGAGTGTGCTGGGATCCTGCTAACCAGGCCCCAGCACCAGTGTTCTTTCACTAAAAATGTACTATTGTTTCCACAATTGGCACACCCCTAGCACACAGATAAGTCCCTTGTAAAAGGTACCAGTGGTACCAAGGGCCGTGTGACCAGGGAAGGTCCCTAAGGGCTGCAGCATGTGTTGTGCCACCCTAAAGGACCCCTCACCTAACACATGCACACTGCCATTGCAGAATGTGTGTGTTGGTGGGGAGAAAAAGGCAAAGTCAACATGGCATTCCCCTCAGGATGCCATGCACACAAAATACTGCCTGTGGCATAGGCAAGCCACCCCTATAGCAGGCCTTACAGCCCTAAGGCAGGGTGCACTATACCACAGGTGAGGGCATAGCTGTATGAGCAATATGCCCCTACAGTGTCTAAGTCCATTCTTAGACATTGTAAGTACAGTGTGGCCATATTAAGTATATGGTCTGGGAGTTTGTCAAAATGATCTCCACAGTTCCATTATGGCTACACTGAATACTGGGAAGTTTGGTATCAAACTTCTCAGAATAATAAACCCACAATGATGCCAGTGTTGGAATTATTAAAAAATGCACACAGAGGGCATCTTAGAGATGCCCCCTGTATTTTACCCAATCCTTCAGTGCAGGACTGACTGGTGTGTGCCAGCCTGCCACTGAGGGACGAGTTTCTGACCTCCTGGGGTGAGAGCCTTTGTGCTCTCTGAGGCCAGAAACAAAGCCTGCACTGGGTGGAGGTGCTTCACACCTCCCCCCTGCAGGAACTATAACACCTCAGGCTTCCTGTAACAATGCCCCAGGGCACTCCAGCTAGTGGAGATACCCGCCCCCCGGACTCAGCCCCCACTTTTGGCAGCAAGTCCGGCGGAGATAATGAGAAAAACAAGGAGGAGTCACCCTCCAGCCAGGACAGCCCCTAAGGTGTCTTCAGCTGAGGTGCCCCCTTCCTTAGAAAATCCTCCATCTTGCTTTGGAGGATTTCCCCCAATAGGATTAGGGATGTGCCCCCTTCCCACAGGAAGGAGGCACAAGGGGGGTGTAGCCCCCCTCAGGGAGAGTAGCTATTGGCTACTGCCCTCCAGTGCTAAACACACCCCTAAATATAGTATTTAGGGGGTGACCCTGAACCCAGGAAAACAGATTTCCTGATGACCTGAACAAGAAGAAGTTCTGCTGACCTGAAAGACCCACAGAGATGACAACTGACTTGGCCCCAGCCCTACTAGCCTGTCTCCAGAGTCAAGGAACCAGCAACAGCGACGCATCCAGCGGGACCAGCGACCTCTGCCGACTCAGAGGTCTCCCCTGCAACTCAAAGGACCAAGAAACTCCTGTGGACAGCGGCTCTGTCCAAACAACAAAGAAGAAACCATCCTTAAAGGGACTCCAGCCTCACTCCTGAAGCGTGCGTCCCCAACACTTTGCACCACACGCCCTGGTCCGTGTCCAGAGAAACCAACACTGCAGGAAAGACCCCCAGGTGACTCAGACGACGTGTCTACCCTGAGATGACCTCCCTGCACCCCCACGACGAAGCCTGCAGAGAGAATCCAGAGGATCCTCCTGACCGCGACTGCCCGGTAACAAAGAACCCGACACCTGGAAGAAGCACTGCACCCGCAGCCCCCAGGTCCAAGAGAAGTCGACTACCAGTGCAGGAGTGACCAGCAGGCAACCCTCCTTCCTGCCCAGTCGGTGGCTTGCCCGAGAAGCTCCCCTGTGCCCTGCCTGCATCGCCAGAGTGACCCCGGGTCCCTCTATTGATTTCAATAGAAAACCAGACGCCTCGTTCACGCACTCCACCTGTGCCGCTGAGGGTGTACTGTGTGTGCCTGTTTAGGACCCACCCCAGTGCTCTACAAAACCCCCCTGGTCTGCTCCCAGAGAACGCAGGTACTTACTTGCCAGCAGACCGGAACCGGAGCGCCCCCTGTCTCTATAGGCATCTATGCAATTTGGGCCCCTCTTTGACCTCTGCACCTGACCGGCCCTGTGTTCCTGGTGCTAGGTGTTTGGGGTTGATTAGAACCCCCAATGGTGGGCTGCCTATGCCCCGGAGACTGAACTTGTAAATGCTTTACTTACCTGACAAACTAACCTGTACTTATCTCCCCCAGGAACTCTTGAAATTTGCAGTGTCCACTTTTCAAATAGCTTATTGCCATTTTTGACAAAACTGTGTACATTACTGTTTTACTTCAAAGTTCTATACTTACCTATGTCAATTACCTTACAATTTATGCATTTACTTGAATTCTGAATTTTGTGGTTCTAACATAAATTAAGAAAATAATATTTTTCTATATAAAAACCTTTTGGCCTGGAGTTAAGTCTTTGAGTGTGTGTTCCCATTTATTGCCTGTGTGTGTGTACAACAAATGCTTAACACTACCCTCTGATAAGCCTAAATGCTCAACCACACTACCACAAATAGAGCATTAGTATTATCTATTATTGCCACTATCAACCTCTAAGGGGAACCCCTGGACTCTGTGCACACTATCTCTCACTTTGAGATAGTATATACAGAGCCAGCTTCCTACAATTGTCCACAAAGCCTCAGAGGAAATGACTGCTATACCTATAAGCTATTTTCAAGCACTCCAGGCTTGCATCACCTGTCACAATTCACAAAAAAAGGAGAATGAGGTATATCCAAGTCACCACAGGAAGATTCCCTAATTACATGAGGGAGGATAGAAATGTAGACAGCCCACTTGTTCCTCTTAATCCCCTGACCCATATCAAGTTTGGGCATCATTGTTTAATTGCACCACTTATCACCATACCACCATACCATAAAAATCTGTAGGAAGGCACTGCCTTTTCAGCACAAGCTGCCAAGACCTGGAACTCACTACCAGCTAGCATTCGAAGCATCCAGAAGCAGATATACGTCAGAAGATAGTTGAAAACATGGCTATTTCCAAGACAGCTGCACTAAGACATTCCAGCAGCAATGTTCAGAAAGACAGACACACCTATGATCAATCTTCAGCTTACTATCCAGAGATTGGAAGCAACCTAACTCAGCCAACTACTTTTGATAGGCAGGTAAATTAAGGAGGGCTAACCTA